>NW_027362807.1:6270000-7470000 GCF_046119375.1 Phyllobates terribilis | reverse complement strand
AACTTTGGAATTTTTTTTCACCACTTAAATAAACAAGAACCTATACATGTTTTGTATCTACGAACTGGAAAATAAGAATGGCAGGTCCGTTTTAGCATTCAATGAACGTAAAAAAAACAAAACATCTGTGGTATTGCACTTTTTTTGCAATTTCACCGCACTTGGATTTTTTTCCTGTTTTACCGTACCCGATATGGTAAAACCAGTAATGCCGTTCGAAAGTACAACTCATCCCGCAAAAAATAAGCCCTCACACGACCATATTGACCAAAAAATAAAAACGCTATGGCTCTGGGAACAAGGGGAGCAAAAAACAAAACTGCAAAAACGGAAAATCCCAGGTTCCTTAAGGGGTTAATTGGGCTATCCTGAAGCTGACAGTGACCATACGGGGGCATAGACACACATTCCATGCGTTGGAATCTGGAGGTGTGACGCCATACACTCACTGGTCGCTTGCCGATACTTATGTAGTGGGTAGTCGGAATCATGTGCTCACCACTCCCTGACGAAATCCGGACAGAGTGACGGCAACGGTGAGATATTGTGTGATCTCTCCGGTGTCGTCACTGCGGAACCCTGACAATTCCTATAAAAAACCTGCACCCAAAGGGACTTGGCTACATAGAGGAATCTGTGGTTTCTTTAGATTTGGAGAACATTGTCCATTTAATTGGATGAGACCATGTAAATGTTTCTTGAGTTCCTCCATAGTTAAAATCTTTTTCCAGTGGGATTATTCCAACTGTAAATCCTCAGGACTAGTATATGTGGTCACACCTGCCCCTAGATTATGTAGGCAAGATCAAGAGGGAGTCTAGGAGAAGGGTGGGGGGCATTTGGGCAGTATACGCCATGGTTAGGACACCCCATTAGCGAGACACATGAACAGTGCACATTGAGATCAAACTGGAGACATCTCCTTTTGTATCATTGAGATGGTTAAACCCAATGTGAGCGGAGTGGATCACAATAGATATATCCTCAAAAAAGAAAGTGAGTGGATTGTTAGACTGGATTCACTGGCCCCTAAGGGACTCAATGAGCAAATTTCTTATGCCTGTTTTGTGTGAATACAACCCCATTCTGGATTATATTTTTGGATTGTATACTCTACCCATTGCTAGTCAGTTCCCTGTGAATGGGGTTCACATATTATTGTACTTCATCGAGATATCTGAGCTTCTATATCAGAATTATTACTTATCAATTATTCCACTTATACTATTTTGTACTTAACAAGTGTGGTGATCCTTGTGTATCTCTAATTGTGCAATGGAGGTCAAATTTGACCATTTAGGAATATACTGTGGGCCATCATCCCATATCTTATGTAGTGATAAAGCATATCTACATGCCTATTGCATGATGGGAGGATGTGCAATACTTGTTTTTAGTCTCCCATGACGCTGATCTCAGAGATAGAAAAATCCTATGTTGGTGGAATGCAATCCAATATCATATGCGCTCCGGCGTGGAACGCATGCTTCCGGACATGCGCATTCATAGATAGGAGACTGTGATGCACTCCGGCATGGAACGCACATGTCCGGGCACATTTGTGCTTTCTTCCCGCCCGTCTCCGTTGTTTTGTGCTGGATTTTGGGGACTACTTGAGAATTTATTTTTGTTCTGTCTGTCTTTAGTTGATCCCACTGATGCATCAGATAAGTCCTCATAGAATTATAATTAGAGGAACCCATGGACACATTAGGATTTGTGAAGCTGACCTCCGCTCTCCTCTATTTCCTTAGAATTTATTGTGTGACTTGTATTTCAGAACAGTAGCTCTTGGTTTGTTTCATTTCCATGTGTAAATTGAATTTGACTCGTAGTCTTTGATATCTCTTTCAAACTTAGTTTTTTGATGTCTGAGATCCGTCCTCCAGACTTTGTAAATTCTTTTGCATATTTTGTTTGAGTTTTGCATCCAAAAAGGCTTCTACACTGGGCGGAAAACTTTCACTGAGTTTTTTTCAAGAAACAAATATCAAATGCAATGTGACTTGGTTATCCTTGGTTAGGGTTTTTTTTAATTTAGATTGTGATCCCCAATTGGGACAACGAGGATAATGTATGTAAAGCGTTGCGGAATATGTTGGCGCTATATAAAAATAAAGAATATATTATATATATATATATATATATATATATATATATATATATATATATATATATATATATATATATATATATATATATATATATATATATATATAATTACAGTGGTGGCCAAAAGTATTGGCACCCCTGCAATTCTGTCAGATAATACTCAGTTTCTTCCTGAAAATGATTACAATCACAAATTCTTTGGTATTATTATCTTCATTTAATTTGCTTGCAAGGAAAAAACACAAAAGAGAATGAAGCAAAAATCAAATCATGGATCATTTCACACAAAACTCCAAAAATGGGCCAGACAAAAGTATTGACACCCTTAGCCTAATACTTGGTTGCACAACCTTTAGCCATAATAACTGCGAACAACCGCTTCCGGTAACTATCAATGAGTTTCTTACAATGCTCTGCTGGAATTGTAGACCATTCTTCTTTGGCAAACTGCTCCAGGTCCCTGATATTTGAAGGGTGCCTTCTCCAAACTGCCATTTTGAGATCTCTCCACAGGTGTTCTATGGGATTCAGGTCTGGACTTATTGCTGGCCACCTTAGAAGTCTCCAGTGCTTTCTCTCAAACCATTTTATAGTGCTTTTGGAAGTGTGTTTTGGGTCATTGTCCTGCTGGAAGACCCATGACCTCTGAGGGAGACCCACCTTTCTCACACTGGGCCCTACATTATGCTGCAAAATTTGTTGGTAGTCTTCAGACTTCATAATGCCATGCACATGGTCAAGCAGTCCAGTGCCAGAGGCAGCAAAGCAACCCCAAAACATCAGGGAACCTCCGCCATGTCTTACTGTAGGGACCGTGTTCTTTTCTTTGAATGCCTCTTTTTTTTATCCTGTACACTCTATGTTGATGCTTTTCCCAAAAATCTCTACTTTTGTCTCACCTGACCAGAGAACATTCTTCCACAACGTTTTAGGCTTTCTCAGGTAAGTTTTGGCAAACTCCAGCCTGCCTTTTTTATGTCTTTGGGTAAGAAGTGGGGTCTTCCTGGGTATCCTACCATACAGTCCCTTTTCATTCAGACGCAGATGAGTATCCTACCATACAGTCCCTTTTCATTCAGACGCAGACGGATAGTACGGGTTGACACTGTTGTACCCTCGGACTGCAGGGCAGCTTGTGTTATGATCTGCTACTAGCACTAAGGAAAGACAGTAGATCTGTCCCTACAATAGAACTAAGCTAGATCCCTACGATGTAACGGGGAACCTGATCCTGCGATCAGACCCGCTAAAGTCCTCAGCTAGTCTGAACGAAGACCTATAGATGTGAGGGAGGGATCCCTACAAGAACTAGGGACTGGGAGAAAGATGGACACCTCCTAGCAGAAATTGTAGCAGTAAAAAGACAAACAAACAACATAGAACATAGAGGTCCAAAGACCTAGCTAAACTGACTGAGAAAGGTTACAAAGCACCTGGCTAGCTTAAGAGTAGAAATTACAATGAAGTCCAGCATGGCCAGAAGGGCGGAGCTGGATTAAATAGGCAAAAAAGGTCATGTGATCAGCAAGATAGAAAAAACCTAACAGGAGAGTTCTAACAGTACCCCCTCTTCTAAGAGGATCCTCCGGATCCCCTAGGCCCAGGCTTATCAGGAAACCTCTTGTGAAACGCTCTGACAAGTCTGGAAGCAGAAACATCATCCGCCCTCACCCATGAGTTATCTTCGGGACCGAAACCCTTTCACGCGACGAGATACTGCAAACTCCCTCTATACTGTCTAGAATTTAGGATGCAGGAAATTTCATATTCCCCATCCTCCACCACCGGAGGAACAGTGGCAGTGGCTTCTTTGTCTGATACATCAGCTTTTTTCAATAGAGAAACATGAAACACCGGATTAATCTTCCAGGAGGTGGGAACCTCCAACCTAACAGCAGATTGATTAACTACCTGAAGCACCTTAAAGGGCCCTACAAACTTGGGACCCAATTTTTTAGAAGGAATCCTCAACCGCAGAGTCTTAGAGGACAACCTAACCATGTCACCAATAGCAAACAAAACCTCTTGCCGTTTCCTATCAAAGTACCTCTTAGATTTTTTGTTAGCCTCCTGAAGATTACCACGCACATCTGTCCAAACTCTCTCCAAATCACCGGAAAAACTCTCCTCCTCAGGCACAGCCGATACCAATTTGGAGAATGACCCAAAAGACGGATGTATCCCAGAACAACAACAAAAAAGGCGAACACCCAGCAGAAGAGGATGTATGGTTGTTAAGAGCAAATTCAGCAAGTGGCAGAAACTCAGACCACCCCTCTTGATTGTCTGCCACAAAACAACGCAAGAACTGCTCAACATCCTGGTTCTTCCTTTCTGTCTGGCCATTAGACTCAGGATGATATCCAGATGAAAATGACAAATGAACTCCCAACCTGTCACAAAAGGCACGCCAAAAATGAGCCACGAACTGAGGTCCCCTATCAGAAACAATGTCAGTAGGAACACCATGGAGTCTGACAATTTCCTTGACAAAGGCCTTAGCGAGTGTCTCAGCGCAGGGCAGTTTGATGAAGGGAACCAAGTGACACATCTTGCTAAAACGGTCCACGACCACCCAGATGACCGTGAAACCCTAGGAGGGGGGAAGGTCAGTAATAAAGTCCATAGCCAGATGTGTCCAAGGGGCACTAGGAACCTCCAGAGGGCAAAGCAACCCCGCAGTAGGAGCATGCGAAGACTTAGATCTAGCACACACAGTACATTGACGCACCCAGTTAATGACTTCCTTCTGCCATCCAGGCCACCAAAAACTGTGACCCACAAGTCTCTTGGTCTCAGAAATTCCTGGATGACCTGCCAATCGAGACTCATGACACTCAACAAACAAATCTCTCCTAAAGGTCCTAGGCGCAAACAACCTCCCATGGGGAGTGTTAGATGGGGCATTCTCCTGTGCTTTAAGAATCTCATCTTCCAAAACGAAGTCCAATGCAGCAATCACAACACCCTCCTGTAAAATGCTCTCCTCCTCCTCAGCACCGACCATGGGAGAAAAGCTGCGAGACAAAGCATCAGCTTTAACATTCTTGGTACCCAGGATGTAAGTAACGGAAAAATTAAACCACGAGAAAAAAAGTGCCCACCTAGCCTGACGGGCATTCAAGCGCTTGGCAGCATCAAGAGATATCAGATTTTTATGATCAGTGAAAACCTGAATGGGAAATTCAGCACCTTCCAAGAGATGACGCCAGTGTTCAAATGCAAGTTTAATAGCCAGCAATTCCCGATTACCAATATCATAATTAAGTTCAGTCTCGGAAAATTTTTTTGAAAAAAAGGCACAGGGATGTACTCCATCCTTGTTTTCCTGAGACAACACCGCACCGACCCCCACAGAAGAAGCATCAACCTCAACCAAAAACGGCTTAGTCACATCAGGCTAAATAAGGATGGGGGCAGAGCTGAACCTCTCCTTTAGAAACACAAAAGCTTCAATGGCCTCAGTAGTCCACTGAACCATATTAGCACCTTTCCTGGTGAGATCGGTCAGTGGTTTAACAATACTAGAAAATTTTTTAATGAATTTTCTGTAATAATTGGCAAAACCCAAAAACCTCTGTATCGATTTCAAACCAATAGGCCTAGGCCATTCCTGCACAGCTTGAACTTTTACCGGATCCATCTCAAAGCCCTCGCTGGAGATAATGTAGCCCAAAAAACTAATTCTCTGTACAGCGAACTCACATTTCTCTAGCTTAGCGAAAAGCGAATTGTCAATTAATAACTGTAATACCTCACGTACGCTCCGCCAATGAGACTCCAGATCAGGCGAATAAATCAAAATGTCATCCAAATACACAACCACATTTTTGCCGATCAAAGGTATAAGAATGTCATTAATAAGATTCTGAAAAAATGCTGGTGCATTGGTAAGACCAAAAGGCATAACCAGATTCTCAAAATGACCCATAGGAGTGTTAAAAGCAGTCTTCCATTCATCACCCTCCTTCATGCGCAACAAATTGTATGCCCCCCGGAGATCAATTTTAGAGAACCACTTGGCCCCCACTAACTGGTTAAACAAATCAGGAATCAATGGCAGTGGGTAGGGATTGCGTACAGTAATTTTATTAATCTCGCGAAAGTCCAGACAAGGACGTAAACCGCCGTCCTTTTTTTTAACAAAAAAAAATCCAACAGCCACAGGTGACTTAGAAGGTCTGATATGACCGGCGGCCAAGCTCGTCTGTATGTATTCCTCCAAAGCCTTTCTCTCAGGAATAGTAAGATTAAATAAACGACTTTTAGGAAGAGTCGCTCCAGGGTCAAATTCAATGGTACAATCATAGTCTCTATGGGGAGGCAAAATTTGCGACTCCTCCTCAGAAAAAACTTTCCAAAAATCCTGAATAGGTACAGGTAATTCCCCTTTATCCACAGCAGCAATGCGCCCATTACAACGCTTGTCATAACACTTAGGGCTCCAGGACTTAATTTCATTGGTAGACCAATCCAGTACAGGATTGTGCAATTTTAACCAGGGTAACCCCAAAACTACTGGAGAAGGCAAATTATTTAATACCACCAAATCCAAATTCTCTTGGTGAATACCATTAATAGTGAGGGGAAATTCATAAACCTTGTGAGTAACACATTTCAAGGGAGAGCCATCGACAGAAACCATGGCAATAGGGGATGACAAAGGTTTGGGTTTTAATTTAAATTTTTCCAAGAATCCCCCATCAATCACATTCAGAGTAGAACCACAATCCACAAATACCCGAAATTCAATTAATTCTTCCTGAGCTGCAGTAGTAGCAGAAAGAAATACACCCTTAGTGTTCAAACAGGCTATACGGGCATAACTGACCTTTTTTTTTTCTTTGTTCATACGAAGCACACAGTTCTTAATGAAATGGTCAGATTTCCCGCAATAAAAGCACAAACCTTCAGAAAACCTGCGGTCTTTTTCCTGAGAGCGGGTTGACATCGCCCCAATCTCCATCGGCTCTCCAATGTCAGTACAGACCCTCTCAAGACTCGGAGCTGACATGGCAGAGGATTTACTCTCATTAACCCTTGCACGCAGTCTCCTGTCCACCCGTATAGCTAATTGCATTGCCTCCTGCAAGTTTCCAGGTGTAGGATAAGCAATCAGCAGATCCATAACCCTTTCACCTAGCCCAGCAAGAAACAAACTTTTCAAAGCTGAATCGTTCCATCCCACCTGAGCAGACCACCAACGGAAGTGAGTACAATAATTTTCCACATTACCTGATCCTTGCCTCAAATGTCTCAATTCAGTCTCAGCTGATGAGACACGATCAGGATCATCATACAACAACCCCAAAACAGAAAAAAAACTATCCACTGATCTAAAGCACGGATCACTAGGTTGGAGAGAAAAGGTCCATCCCTGAGGTTCTTGGTGCAAAAGTGACATTATGAACCCTATGCGCTGTGATTCATCACCAGAGGATCTGGGTCTCAAACGAAAATGCAACAAACAATCATTTTTAAAGGAAAAAAAATCTTGTTGTTCACCAAAAAATAAATCAGGCAAACGTACCTTTGGCTCCACAAAATGCGCTCCAGAACAGCTACTCACGTGTTGCTGGAGCTCGGCCACCTCCAGAGAGAGTCCCTGCAGGCGTTGAACCAAATCCTGAACCGACACCATGATGGAAACTGGAGATCTTTCCTTAGAGATATTTTTGGGCTGGACATACTGTTATGATCTGCTACAAGCACTAAGGAAAGACAGGAGATCTGTCCCTACAATAGAACTAAGCTAGATCCCTACGATGTAACGGGAAACCTGATCCTGCGATCAGACCCGCTAAAGTCCTCAGCTAGTCTGAACGAAGACCTATAGATGTGAGGGAGGGATCACTACAAGAACTAGGGACTGGGAGAAAGACGGACACCTCCTAGCAGAAATTGTAGCAGTAAAAAGACAAACAAACAACATAGAACATAGAGGTCCAAAGACCTAGCTAAACTGACTGAGAAAGGTTACAAAGCACCTGGCTAGCTTAAGAGTAGAAATTACAATGAAGTCCAGCATGGCCAGAAGGGCGGAGCAGGATTAAATAGGCAAAAAAGGTCATGTGATCAGCAAGATAGAAAAAAACCTAACAGGAGAGTTCTAACAGCTTGAACTTGTTTGGATGTTAGTCGAGGTTCTTTATCCACCATCCGCACAATCTTGCGTTGAAATCTCTCGTCAATTTTTCTTTTCCGTCCATATCTAGGGAGGTTAGCCACAGTGCCATGGGCTTTAAACTTCTTGATGACACTGCTCACGGAAGACACAGGAACATTCAGGTCTTTGGAGATGGACTTGTAGCCTTGAGATTGCTCATGCTTCCTCACAATTTGGTTTCTCAAGTCCTCAGACAGTTCTTTGGTCTTCTTTCTTTTCTCCATGCTCAATGTGGTACACACAAGGACACAGGACAGAGGTTGAGTCAACTTTAATCCATGTTAACTGGCTGCAAGTGTGATTTAGTTATTGTCAACACCTGTTAGGTGCCACAGGTAAGTTACAGGTGCTGTTAATTACACGAATTAGAGAAGCATCACATGATTTATTTTTTCAAACAGTGCAAATACTTTTGTCCACCCCCTTTTTTAGGTTTGGTGTGGAATTATATCCAATTTGGCTTTAGGACAATTCTTTTTGTGTGTTTTCATTGAAGACAAATTAAATGAAGATAATAATACCAAAGAATTTGTGATTGCAATCATTTTCAGGAAGAAACTGAGTATTATCTGACAGAATTGCAGGGGTGCCAATACTTTTGGCCACCACTGTATGCATATATATATATATATATCTAATATATCTAATCGTCTTATCCCATCTGTCTGTCTGTCTGTCCAGGAAATCCTGTGTCGCTGATTTGTCCGGGCGCGGCCAATCAGCGACGCGGGATTTCAGAAAAAGATGGCGGCCATTAGCGGCTCATCTGCCGCACGGAGGTCAGCGGCGATGCAGCCGGTAGATGACCGGCGCTAGCCGGTCATCTCCAGGCTGCTCGCAGCAGAACTACCCCGACCGGCGGCGCCGCTTACCTGCCGCCGGCCGCGACCAATCAGCGATTTTGGGCACCAAATTTAAACACGATCTCCGGTCCTCATTAACACGGTTGGCTAATTGGTCGGGGCCGGCCAATATATTGGGGCCAGCGATATTGGCTCCAAATTTAAACACCGCTCTGCTGATTGATCGCAGGCACCGGCCGCGACCAATCAGCGATTTTAGTGCCAAATTTAAACACCGTTCTGCTGATTGTGCCTGGTCGGCCGCATATATATTCTAGAATACCCGATGCGTTAGAATCGGGCCACCATCTAGTATATATATATATATATATATGTGGACATACACCCTGTAAAGCATGCAACTATGTTAATAAAACTGACACATTTGAAGAAAACCTAACGGGACAACAATTTGCAATACACAATTTCATCAATTGTAACACTATAGAGGTCATCTATTTAATAGAGTGTATAGAGAGTTACCTGCAATATGTGGGATGGATGTCAGATCCACTATAAACATGTATTAGAAGACATTTACAGTGCCTACAAGTAGTATTCAACCCCCTGCAGATTTAGCTGGTTGACACATGCGGAATTAACTTGGCATTGTGACATTTGTACTGTAGATCAGCCTGGAAGTGGGAAATGCACTGCAGCTAATTTTTTTTTTTTTTTTTTTAAAACGTAAAAAGTTAATTCAGAGTGTCATTTATTATTCAACCCCTCAAACCACAAGAATTCTGTTTGGTCCCCCTAAAGTATTAAGAAGTAGTTCAGGCACCAAGAATAATGAGCTTCACATGTGTGGATTAAAGATCTCTTTTGCCAGCCTTTTCTGACTATTTAAGACCCTCCCCAAACTTGTGAACAGCACTCAGACATGGTCAACATGGGAAAGACAAAGGAGCATTCCAAGGCCATCAGAGACAAGATCGTGGAGGGTCACAAGGCTGGCAAGGGGTACAAAACCCTTTCCAAGGAGTTGGGCCTACCTGTCTCCACTGTTGGGAGCATCATCCGTAAGTGGAAGGCTTATGGAACTACTGTTAGCCTTCCACGGCCTGGACAGCCTTTGAAAGTGTCCTCCCGTGCCGAGGCCAGGCTTGTCCGAAGAGTCAAGGCTAACCCAAGGACAACAAGGAAGGAGCTCCGGGAAGATCTCATGGCAGTGGGGACATTGGTTTCAGTCAATACCATAAGTAACGTACTCCACCGCAATGGTCTCCGTTCCAGACAAGCCCGTAAGGTACCTTTACTTTCAAAGCGTCATGTCAAGGCTCGTCTACAGTTTGCTCATGATCACTTGGAGGACTCTGAGACAGACTGGTTCAAGGTTCTATGGTCTGATGAGACCAAGATCGAGATCTTTGGTGCCAACCACACACGTGACGTTTGGAGACTGGATGGCACTGCATACGACCCCAAGAATACCATCCCTACAGTCAAGCATGGTGGTGGCAGCATCATGCTGTGGGGCTGTTTCTCAGCCAAGGGGCCTGGCCATCTGGTCCGCATCCATGGGAAGATGGATAGCACGGCCTACCTGGAGATTTTGGCCAAGAACCTCCGCTCCTCCATCAAGGATCTTAAGATGGGTCGTAATTTCATCTTCCAACAAGATAACGACCCAAAGCACACAGCCAAGAAAACCAAGGCCTGGTTCAAGAGGGAAAAAGTCAAGGTGTTGGAGTGGCCTAGTCAGTCTCCTGACCTTAACCCAATTGAAAACTTGTGGAAGGAGCTCAAGAATAAAGTCCACATGAGACACCCAAAGAACCTAGATAACTTGGAGAAGATCTGCATGGAGGAGTGGGCCAAGATAACTCCACAGACCTGTGCCGGCCTGATCAGGTCTTATAAAAGACGATTATTAGCTGTAATTGCAAACAAGGGTTATTCCACAAAATATTAAACATAGGGGTTGTATAATAATTGACCCACACTTTTATGTTTAAAATTTAACAAAATTCAACTGAGCAACATAACTTTTTGGTTTGTAAGATTTATGCTTCTGTTCATAAATCCTACTCTTGTTTGCAGTTTGAAGGCTCTAACTTATTTGCATCTTATCAAACCAGCTAAATCTGCAGAGGTTGAATACTACTTGTAGGCACTGTATCTGACGCAATCAATCCCACAGCATTAAACAAAACAGCTTTTATAAAATTCTCAAACTTCTGTGTGTGAATCAGACATAAGATCTAACTTGATAGAAGATTACAGTCTGGGGAAGACGGGAAACTTTCATATAGACGGCTGGTGGTGATGTAGACAGTGACTGACTCTGGCCAAATATGGTTTTAGAGCCGTAGTAGAAGATGTTGCCTCATCATGAAATAGTTATTTTTCTTGTCACTTGTAATGAATATCTCCTGCAGTATTGCTAATTCCAATTCCATTGTCAGAAAATGATACGAGAATTAGCGTTATAGAAGGTGTCATGAACTCACAAAGAGACGACACCGGGGAGATCACATAATCTCTCACCGTTGTCGTCACTCTGTAGGGATATGTGTATATGCCCCCGTACGGTCACTGTCACCTTCACAATAACCCAATTATTATTATTCGCTGCCACCACCTGCCAGATTTGAAATATAATACAGGCCTGGTCGGACGCCTGCATTCTGGTAGCGTATATGGCTTCGGGGGAGGGAACGATTACAGAGCAAAAGAAACCGGACTATTACATTTTATATTTAATCCAAAAAGAAGGCAGTGTTATGAAAAATATACAAGGATTTTACAAAGGGGACAATACAGTACAGAATATACAGTTACACAATATAAACAGGATTAAAGAAGACTTAATAGACAGATCGCAGAGACAATTCTGTTTAGCTGGAGGGGGGCGCCCCACTAATTGATTTGACTGTTATCGAACAAGATCCATTTATTATAGTATTTATACCCCACTGGCAATGAATACTCATCCATCCTCTTTGGATTCTTTTATGCCTAAGGGGAGACCTGCCCACACAGCACCTGGGATGACATTACGTGGTCTGGATACCAGCCTCCATATTTTTATTAGAATATCTGGCTTTTGTGATAACTTATCGTTGATTGATCGCAGAAGCCCGGAAGTAATACCATTTTTTCCGTTATGAATTTACCGTCCTTTAGAGACCACTCATGACATAGTTGTGGTCTGTTATTTTGTTACTTTTGCACCCCAGCTACCCAGAGGGGCTCACAGGTACGAAAAAATAAGCATATTGTTCCTTGGCTGACCCTGCCACTAAAAATATGGGTCCCATCGTTAGCGGAGTTATGGAACTTCCAATATTCCATATTTCGTATCCGCTCCGGACATCCTAGAGTTTGTGTTAAACCCCTTTGAAGCCTAAATGAGTTTTTCTTCAATCTCTGCCCCTGCTGGAAGGTGTCAATCTATCCCAGGTCTGTGCTAAGGGGAGATGCAATTTAAGTGGGTCAGTAGCACCTTTTGTGCTGCATTTGTCTACAAGTGACTTCTGCTGTGTGTGTTAAATTGCATGGAAACAGTTGGTTTGGTCCAAATGGTTGATAAGGGAGGGGTAAGAGGGAAGAGGGGTTTGGGAAAAATTGTTAATATTTTCTCAAAATCTCCCTGACAGTGAGTCTATGAGAATCGTATTCAGCTGCAGACTCCGAGGAAGAAATTGCTTGTTGTCTGTGGCCTAAAATATATAGGTTTTATTACTAGATGTAAAGAAAAAACTAAATACTGTCAAATAATAAATCTCCTTATGTTTCTCCTCGTTATCTCCAATAGTTGTATTATTGCACAGGATTTTTATGATGTTCCATCGGCTCATCTTCTTCTCATTCAGGTGTCTAGAATATCGGATCCTCTCAGTGAAGATCTTCTATATAACAAAATTTTCCTGATTTACCCATCAAAGATGGATATGGACAGGGACAAGATGGAGAGGATATTACACCTCACCCTAGAGATCCGCTTACTGGAAAGGTGAGAGATTCTGATGACTTCACATTACATCATTCTTATCTATGGGAATAACAGATGGACAGAACTAGAGAGGTGAGGACTCTGGAAATGTCTGGAGTGAGATTTATTAATGTGTCTCTCCATAACCAGGATTACACAGTAGTGAAGAAGACCTCTAGTGAGCGCTGTCAGGACCCTGTGTCTGAGGGATGGAGAAGACCCCTGAGCCCAATCACTGGGCCTCCACCTCACCCCCTGATACATGAGGACATCAATGACCAGAAGATCCTAGAACTCACCTACAAGATGATTGAGCTGCTGATGACTGGAGAGGTGACACTGCTGGGAATGCTGGGACATTATACAGTAACACTATGAAGGGATCGGGGGGATGACGGTATCATTGTATGTGTCAGGTTCCAATAAGGTGTCAGGATGTCGCTGTCTATTTCTCCATGGAGGAGTGGGAGTATTTAGAAGGACACAAAGATCTGTACAAGGACGTCATGATGGAGGTTCCCCAGTCCCTCACATCACCAGGTAATAGACAGGACTAAATACACACGGCCTATAATTATCTGTATGTAAAGAATGAATTCAGTCCCTTTATGTGTTTCCTTCAGATCTATCCAGTAAGAGGACAACACCAGAGAGATATCCCCGTCCTCTACTTCCACAGGACTGTAAACAAGAAGATCCCAATGTTCCTCAGGATCATCAGGTAGATACAGAGAAGATGTCATGAGATTTCCCCTATGATGTGTAGACGGCTGTAAAGGTTTTTTGTTCAGTCTTGTTTTATCCACCAGTATTATGATTTATATTTGTGTAGTGAGAATGGTGGAGATAACAGGACTAGAGCCGATCATACATGTGACTTCTCCATCTGTCTTTGACTTTTATAATATTTATTTCAGGTTGAAAATCTGACCCATATTAATACTACAGAGACATATGTAAGGGGTGATGAGCGGTGTAAGGAGGAGATTCCTACAGATAACCGCCCAGGTGAGTAGTAACCACTATATGCATAGAGGTCACAGATTCTTCTCAGTCCCTGTCTGTGGCTGCTTTATCGGTGGTGTAGTCCAGCCGTATCACAATTGTGTGATCACCATTTTGCCACTAGACCACAACATTCTCCTCTGTCCAAAAATATTCAATTTACTTTGGGAAATTGTGAAAGCCCTTTTCTATAGAACTTACAATCTGGAGCATCCACCTACCCCCTAGGATTAGTAGACGCTGACTGTTACCTGCCCAGATCTGTAAACTACAAAGCCTAATGACAGTGTACATAGAATGTGCTGACAAGTTAGAAAATAACTTGAAGAAAAATATTATGATGGGCCTGTAAGAGAAAGCGGGGGGTAATGATGCTGTTGGCTTCCTAGATCCCTGATATCTTATTGGATGAATCTACCTTCTCTCCCTTCTGTGCTGCTGAAGGTGCTCATATGGTCCCTACAAGACCTGGTCCAGTCTTTCTGGCCAAACTTCACTTTTATGATCTACAACATTAAATGTGCAGTGAGGGCCAAGTGTGAATTTCTGTACAATAACAACAGAGTTTCCCTTTATCCTGACTTTTCAATATCTTTTAAAACCGACTAACTTCAAACAGGATTGTGATAAACTATACAGAAAACATTACACCTGTGCCATGATATATCTCTAAGCTGTGCGTGGCTGATGGCTGTAATATACATTTATTCACGCCTGCAGGAGATGTGGTGGCTCCAGCCCTGGTTTCATGGATTCACTCAACGTCATAAATCCATTATGTTTTCATCCTAAGAAATTCAGATTACTGCACAATCTCTCCTGAAATGGGGCCACTAATACTTTCTCTACTCTCCTGGTCAGGACTCATAGTAGCTCCAATGGTCCACCATAAATGAGTGTGACTCCAGTTTAGTGTTGGATTTCTCCCTTCATACATACATTGTTGTTGGGGATGTTACATGTTTTTATATTCTTTCTTTTTTCACAAGTTCATTCTGTATAATAATTTCATTGTGGTGGGATCGGCCGGCCTCACTTATGTAACTCCCTGATAGTCTTTCAGAAAGGTCTCCATTGCCTCTTCCAAATGTCCGAGATCTAAATTTAAGACGCTTCAGCTCTGCACTATTATAAAAAGTTCTCTTTGAACGTCTAATATTTCTTCTTGACACTCATCTGACAGAAAATATTGTCCCTTATAATAGTTTAGATTGCCAAGAGCCACCGAGCCCCATACTCCAATTACCCCAGAGAGGTTTCTCCACTAGTTACTCATTTTTGTCTGATGAAGACTGTTCAGTTTGATCGTTTCAGTAGATGTGTTATTGTCTATACTCACAGTTTTTGACTTCAATAATCCTCTGATTTAAACTCTTCCCGCAGCCAGTTTTGTGTTCCTAATCAGGGTCATTTTTCAAATCTGACGTGTGTCACTTTATATGGTGATAACTTTGAAATTCTTCACAAAGGATAATAGGAAACAAATGGACCTTACAAATTATTTTCCAACTTCTTTTGAATCTGACAATACCCTATATATGGTTGTACACTACTGTCTGGGCACATGGCAGGTTAAGAAGGGAAGGAGTGCCATTTAGCTATTCGAATGCAGATCTTGCTGTTTGCAGACACAATGTATTGGGGGCGCTGTTTATGGTCACCTGGAAGCTTGAAAGATGGCCACCATGAACAGGCTTGCCTTATCTACCCCGTTTACAGATTTCATAAATTACTTTGCTCATCACCCTTTAACCCCTCTACATGGATCTGGACTTACACAGAGACCCCCTAGGCTTGGGCCACGGTGTTACCTGCTGTTCTGTGGAGTGAGATGGGAAGAAGAATAGTCAGATAGCCGGGTCAGAACCAAGAGGGCAGAGAAAATACCAAATCAGAAGACACAAGAGTAGTCAGTAAATGGGCCGGGGTCACAACAGGAAACAAATACAGAAGCCGGGAGCTGAGCGCAGAGGACTGAACCAGAGGAGAACAAGGCTGTATCTGGCAGCTTCCGGCAATATGCTTCCAGCTTTAGTAGGGTGTGGTGCTCTCCAAATGGCTGAAGCAGGGAGCAGATTACTCCAGCTGGATAGCACACACACCCATACTGCCAGACTGGATAGTACTACTGGTCCCAGGCACCCTAATCTTAGTGGCTGGACAGAGCCTGCACCACCCAGAGCTTCTGGTTCTGACATCTCCTCCATCACCAGCGCCACCTGCAGGATGAATAAGGCGGCTCCTGGTGACAGAAGCAGACATCGCAGGAGCGGATCCTAGAGGAGATTGGACACACCTTTTGCTGAAGCCCTAATATAACAAAATGTCAGAAAACCAGAGCAGTATAAATCCCTATAAAGTGACTCCATTTTGGAAATTATAACCCTCAGTGAAATAATCTATAGGAGTAGGGACTATTTTGACCCCACAGGCACTTTCCAGAAATTAGCACGCAGTGGATGATGGAGAGTGAAAATTACAAATATGCCATTTTATTGCTCAACACATAGTGCCCAGATTGTGCTCCAGGAGACACACACCATCAATTAAGTGGGTTCTTCTCACTATAGTAATGTCAAGTACATGGATGTTAAATGTGGTTTGGGCGCACTGCAAGGCTCAGAAGTGAGGGGGAGATCTGACTTCGGGAGAGTGGATATTGCTGGATTGGGTTATGGAAGCCATGTTGCTTTTCAAGAGCCTTTGAGCCACTAATAATGTGGAAGGCTCTGTTTTCCATTGACAGATGATGGACTTGAGTGGGGGCTTGTTTTTTGTGGGATGACTAGAAGTTTTTATTGGTATTATTTCACCTACATAACATTGTTTGATGGCTTCTTATTCCATATTTTGGAGGCAGAATGAAGAAACAGTTGGACACCACGCTCTACTGGTTCATCCTATGAGGTTTTCTATTAGACTGTGAACTGTCATTCTGTCAATAACTTGCCATTCCTACAGGCATTTTAAGTACAATTAACACAAGAATCCCATAGAAAAATAAATAAAGATTGCATACCACTTCTAAATCAATCTAAACAAACACATCCCTGGGCTACATGCTAGTCCAGGAAAATGAAGAGATATATGCTCAAGTTTAAAAATCTATTTTATTAGACACAAATCTAAGAAATAGAGGAATATTTCTTGTTCTTGTTATTTCTTGTAATATTGTTCGCCAGCCACGAACAATCAGCAGAGCGGGGTTTAAATTTGCCACCAATACTGCTGATTGGTCACGGCCGACAACCGCGACCAATCAGCAGAGCGGTGTTTAAATTTTGCGCCAATACTGCTGATTGATCTCGGCCAGCGACCGCGATCAATCAGCAGAGCGTTGCTTAAATTTTGCGCCAATCTCGCTGATTGGACGCGTCTGGCGTCCGCGACCAATGAGCAGAGCGTTGGTTAAATTTGGCGCCAAGCTCGCTGATTGGTCGCAGCCGCCAGCCGCGAACAATCAGCGAGATTGGCGCCAAATTTAAACACCGCTCTGCTGATTGGTCGAGGCCGCCAGCCGCGACCAATCAGCGATTTTGGCACCAAATTTAAACACCGCTGTGCTGATTGATCGCGGTCGCTGGCCGAGATCAATCAGCAGTATTTCCGCAAAATTTCAACACCGCTCTGCTGATTGGTCGCGGTTGTCGGCCGTGACCAATCAGCAGTATTGGCGCCAAATTTAAACCTCACTCTGCTGATTGGTCGCAACCACCGGCCGCGACCAATCTGCTTTTTTTGTGTCAAATTTAAACAACGCTCTGCTGATTGGTCGCGGTCGCCGGCCGCGACAAATCAGCAGTATTGGGGCCAAATTTAAACCCCGCCCTGCTAATTGCTCGCACCCGCCGGACGCGCCAATCAGCAATTTTGGCGCCAAATGTAAACCCCGCTCTGCTGATTGGTTGCGGTCGCCGGCCACGACCAATCAGCAGTATTGGCACAAAATTTAAACCCCGCTCTGCTGATTGGTAGCGGTCGATGGCCGCGACCAATCGGCAATATTGGCGCGAAATTTAAACACCGCTCTGCTGATTCGTCGCGGTCGCCGGCTGCGACCAATCATCATTATTGGCGCCAAATTTAAATCTCGCTCTGCTAATTAGTCGCAACCACCGGCCGTGACCAATCAGCCATATTGGCGCCAAATTTAAACACCGCTCCGCTGATTGGTCGCAGTGGCCGGCCGCGACCAAGCTGAGAAATTGGCGCCAAATTTAAACACCGCTCTGCTGATTGGTCGCGGTTACCTGTCGCGAATAATCAGCATTATTAGTGCCAAATTTAAACACCGCTCTGCTGATTGGTCTCTGCCGTGACCAATCACCATTATTGGTGCCAAATTTAAATACCGCTCTGCTGATTAGTCGCGACCGCCGGCCGTGACCAATCTGCGATTTAGGCGCCAAATTTTAACACCGCTTTGCTGATTGGTCACGGTTGCCGGCCTCGACCAATCAGCGATTTTGGCGCAAAGTTTAAACACAGCTCTGCTGATTGCGCCCGGTCGGCCGCATACCTATTCTAGAATACCCGATGCATTAGAATCGGGCCACCATCTAGTAAACATTATAATCCTATACACATATAGGTTTGCTATATTACCCATACCACGTTAGGGAATTCCAATATACATTTCAATGAAACATTAGACCTCGCCAATACCCCCACCTCCCCTATAAGTCATTGTCTCTCCAACAATAACCCCCTTGATGGCATTCCAGGTGTATCCAACTATAAGCCCCATATTTTCTCTATTTTATTCATTGAGTTTCGTTTTTTATATACCCCTTTTTCTAATCTGATAATATTATTTATCCTATTTTTGAGTTCACTAATTTCTGGAGGTGAGGGGTTAATACATTTGGATGCAATATGTTTCCTAGCTTGAAATAAAATATGTGAAATCCCTATTGAAATTGGGTTAAATTCCATATCATCCTCTAATATACCTAATAGGCATTTTTTGGGTCTGGTTGAATATCTATTTTATATACCCTCTTTATAATAGACAGAACTCCTTTCCAGTATTTACCTAACTCCCGGCATTCCCATAGCGGATGTAATAGGCCCGCAGCATCCATGTTACATCTTGGACGTTCAGCAGCAGTCCGGTATCCTATGTTACATAGGAATCTAGGCGTCTTATATTTCCTATGTATTAATATGATCTGGGAAAATCTCTGTGTCTCATTTACAGATAATTGGGGTACCAGTTCTAATACCGCTCTCCATTGATCCTCAGAAATTGGACCTATATCTTCCATCCATTTTTGTCTAGCTGGAGAAGGAAATATTTTTAAATAATTATCTAGAAGGACTCAGTAAATATCATAAATACGACCCTTAGTATTTCCCTTCTCTAATACCAACTTAACAAAAGTATTATTTTCCTCTCACCCATGACAGCACACCTGGACAGAGGGATCCGCCCCACCAAGGACAGGAAACTGTCTGAAATAAAAGGGCGGTACCTCTCCCTATCTTCAGTTGGTTTCCTGTCCTTGATGGGGAACCTGTCTGGAAGAAAGAAGACTTACCTGGGGCTGTTCCAGTGTGGAAGAGCGGGCACTGGCCTGTGCACCAGCTTCCAGTCTCCAGAAGTGCCGTCCGCAGCTCCCCTGGGGTCCTGCGTCCGAGTGGGCGCACGCGGTGAGGCAGGCTCCGTCCTCCCGTAGACCTCCCCCTGCGGCTTCTGCCGGCCGCGCAGTAACTTCCGGGTATGACACGCCTGACGTCACGGCGCTGGGAGAGGCGTGCCAGATGACGTCAGGGGGCGGCGCCCGATCCAAGATGGCGGCGCCCTGTGAAGCATTCCAGGCCGTTTTTTTTCGATGGAGCTCCGGCTTGGGAAGGGGGGAGGGCCCATGAACCGGAGGAGGTGCTGGATGGCCCTATTTTAGGAGGGGGGGTTATCCTGGAAGCGTGGTACGCTTCTGAAGCATGGCTGACCAGGATAGCCAAGAGCAGCAGCTAACCCCCCCCTCAGCAACGGAAGAAGCAGAGGGATGCCTCTCACACTGACAGCCGCTCGAGCAATCGCAGTGGCAGCCGCAGGAGCAAGGTGTCAAGCGCCTTTGGTCCATCCAGAAAGGAATCATCAGTTCCGCTACAGCCTCCGAATCCGGTACCCGTTTGTGACTTCCAGGGGTGAGTGATCTTCGTGAATGTCACCTTTTAGTTATGGGAAGTCTCTTATGTGCTTCCTTTTATAGGGGCCTAAGAAGAGTAGTTCCAAGCAAAAGCACAGAATATGTGCCCTATGCCAAACTTCCCTTCCCATAGATTGGCAAAAGCCGCTTTGCCCGAACTGCGTTGCTAAAACTGTAGCGGAAAATTCCCTGGATTTCGCAATTTGAAATCTATAGTCCACGCAGAGGTTCAGGGGTCCCTTAAGGGGTTGCTTAGAGGGAAGAAAAGATCCCATAGAGATGTCTCCTCCAACTCTGATTCCTCCCAGTCCGAGGATCTGTGGCTGAGTGATTCATCATCCTCTTCCTCATCGGATAACAGTAGACCCTGTTTCCCCATTGAGAGTACGGACAGACTGGTTAGAGCAGTCAGATCAACCATGGGTCGGGGGGAGGCGAAAGCATCCAAATCCCGGGAAGACGTTATGTTTGCGGGCCTTGGAGAAAAAAAGAGACGCTCCTTTCCGGTAAACACTAAAATTCAGGGCCTCATTGACCGAGAGTGGAAGAGACCAGAAAGATCAGGGGCCTTACCCTCCTTCTCTAAAAGAAGGTACCCCTTCGAAGAGAAGGACTCTGAGCCTTGGGATAAGATCCCCAAAGTTGACGGGACTGTAGCCAGGTCGTCCAAAAAATCTTCCCTGCCCTTGGAGGACTCAGGCATCCTAAAAGATGCCCTTGATAAAAAGGCTGACTCTTTTCTGCGTCATACTTGGGAAGCTGCAGCAGGAGGCCTGAAGCCAGCGGTAGCGGGCACCTGTGTGGCAAGATCCCTAATGGTGTGGCTCCAACAGTTGGAGGACCAACTTAAGGATAAAAAGGTCTCTAGGGATAGAATCCTTTCAAATCTACCCCTAATGCAGGCAGCATCGGCCTTCCTGGCGGACTCTTCAGCAGACTCTGTCAGGCTTTCGGCAAGAGTAGCAGGTCTATCTAATGCTGCCAGACGGGCCTTGTGGCTCAAAGGTTGCCCAGGCGACCTACAGTCAAAGCATAAATTGTGTTCCCTCCCGTGTGATGGTAGACTCCTGTTTGGCCATAAGTTGGAAGACCTTTTAGCAAAGGCGGGCGATAAAAACAAAGCGTTCCCAGGATTTTCAGGGGACTCAAAAAGGTTTGGTTTTCGGAGGAGGAAATTTAATCAGGGTCGCCCTCCAGGAGACAGGAGAAGATGGGAGACCAAGTCCAAAAAGGAGTCGGGCTATATGTTTGGGGGATCTTCCTCAAATACAAAGAGATCCTCCCAATGACGCCAAGCCGGAGGTTGGGGGGAGGCTTTCTCACTTTTTTCCAGCTTGGAAAGCAATTACAGCAAACCCCTGGATTTTGAACATTGTAATTGGTGGCCTGAAGATACGGTTCAGCCAGATCCCTTGTCGGACCTTTGTCGTTCCCCCAGGAAGAACAGATAATACTGGAAGCAGAAATATTAGAGCTAGCAAGGAAATGAGTCCTTCTCGAAGTGCCGATACCACAACGAGGGAAGGGATTCTATTCCCCTCTGTTCATGATAAAAAAAAAAAAAACAACGGGTCCCTAAGGTCCATCATCAACCTCAGGAGTCTGAACCAGTTAATAGAAAACCAGACCTTCAAGATGGAGTCAGTGAGCTCGGCAGTGAAGCTCTTACACCACAATTGCTTTATGGCAGTAATAGACTTGAAGGACGCTTATTATCACGTCCCAATTCATTCAGGAAGAGCAGAGGCATTTTCAGTTTGCAGCCCTACCCTTCGGCCTCTCCATAGCCCCGAGAATATTTACAAAACTAATAGCGGAAGTAACAGCCTTTCTACGAATCAAGAACGTAGTGATCGTGCCCTGTTTAGACGATTTCTTAATAGTAGGGAAATCAGAAGTCCACTGCTCCAGTCAACTTCTAGAAGTCACGACTGTGTTGCATCAGCTAGGGTGGTTGGTAAATTCCCAAAAGTCAAAACTAACCCCCTCAAGGGCTCAGACCTTCCTAGGTCTAATCCTAGACTCTCATTTCCAAGCCTGCTTCCTCCCAGAAGACAAGGTCCACAAATTGCTCGTTTTAGTCTTGAAAGCCATGCGATCTCCAGTGATGTCCCTAAGAGAGGCAATGTCCCTCCTGGGCTCTATGACGGCCTGTCTCCCAGCAGTCAAATGGGCTCAGGGGCATATGAGACTTCTTCAGTGGGAGGTCGTGTCAGCGCAGAGGTCCTTCAACGGGCATTTAGAAAGCAAGTTCTCTCTCTCCCCAGAAGCTGTAGATTCCCTTTCATGTTGGACAGACAGGGGAAATCTGACCTCAGGCGTACAGTGGTCCAGACCAGTAGATCGGGTGAGTACGACCGATGCGAGCAATTCCGGATGGGGGGTCATCTGGCAGAGCTCTCAATACAGGGTCACTGGACATACCATGAGATGGGGGCATCCTCAAACATAAAAGAGCTTTGGGCAGTAGAGAGATCCCTCATAGGCTTCCTTCCTCACATTCAGGGTCACCACGTCCAGGTCAGGTCCGACAACCGGACATCAGTAGCCTATGTGAATCATCAGGGGGGAACAAGATCACGCTCTCTGATGGCTGTGGCAGACAGAATCCTTCATCTGGCAGAGCAACACCTCCCATCCCTCAGTGCCCTTCACATAAAGGGGGTAGAAAACGTAAAGGCAGATTTTCTCAGCCGCCATACCCTAAGACAGGGGGAATGGAGCTTAAACCCGGAGGTCTTCCAACAGATTGTCCAGTTATGGGGGCAGCCAGACATAGACCTGTTCGCCACAAGAGCAAACAGGAAGGTAGACAGATTCTGTTCCTTAAATCCAGCAGAAAGTCCCCATGCCGTGGATGCCCTCCAGATCCCTTGGAAGTTCAGGAAGGCCTATGCCTTTCCCCCGTTAGTAATGGTTCCAGTAGTGGTGAGGAAGATTCAGGAGGAAGGCGCAAGGGTATTTCTTATAGCCCCTTTTTGGCCCAAGAGGCCTTGGTTCTCCCTGCTTCGACTAATGTTGATTTCAGATCCCTGGGTTCTACCAGAGAGGCCGGACCTTCTCATTCAGGAACTAGTATTCCACGCCCAAGGCAGAGGTTTCCATCTTGCGGCGTGGAATTTGAGAGGTCACTACTAAGTAGCAAGAGGTTTTCACCATGGTTAGTCTCTACCTTGCTGGGTAGTAGGAAACCAATAACGACTAAAATTTATAACCGAGTCTGGAGTAAATTCCTAGAATTTATAGATACCCCGTTATCAGACAAGCCTCCAATCAGGGGAATCCTGGAGCTTCTGCAAAAGGGGCGCGACCTAGGTCTAGCCACGGGGACTCTTAAAGTTCAGGTGTCGGCATTGGGGGCGCTCTATAATTGTAACTTGGCGGGGAACAGGTGGGTCTCGAGGTTTATCAAGTCCTGTGCCAGAGCCAGACCGGTTCGGACCCTAAGAGTTCCTTCCTGGGACCTGAATTTGGTCTTGAACGCACTTACCAGTGACCCGTTCGAACCCCTACAGGATGTCTCTCCAAAGATCCTCACCCTTAAAACCATCCTCTTAGTGGCCTTAACGTCTGCTCGTAGGGTGGGTGACCTGCAGGCCCTTTCGGTTAATCCTCCCTACACACAAATTTATGATGATAGGGTCACCTTGCGTCCAGATCCAGCATACCTTCCCAAAGTGGTATCTAGATTTCACTGTAACCAGGAGATTGTGTTTCCCTCGTTTTGCAGCAATCCTAAAAACCCAGGGGAAGTTAGATTCCATAACCTAGATGTTAGAAGATCACTACTACAGTACATTAACATGACTAGTGTATGGAGATAGGACCATTCCTTGTTCCTGGCCTTTCAGGGGAATAGGAAAGGTCATGGGGTGTCCAAGGGTACCATTTCTAGGTGGCTTAGGGAGGCCAATTGTCTAGCATATACGTCCACAGGAGTTCCGGCCCCGGACAATGTCAGGGCTCATTCCACCAGAGCCGTCGCAACCTCCTGGGCGGAAAGGGCAGACGTCTCAATCGATCAGATATGTAGAGCTGCTACTTGGTCTACACCATCCACCTTCTTTAAACACTATCGGTTGGATCTGTCCTCCTCTGACCTTACCTTTGGGAGAAGGGTACTTCAGGTGGTGGTCCCTCCCTAGGGTGCTCATAATTCTCCAAAATTCTCTCCAGGTGTGCTGTCATGGGTGAGGGGAAAGCACCTAGGTTACTTACCAGTAGCTGTTTTTTCCTGAGCCCATGACAGCACCCGTAGTTTCCCTCCCTATTTTTTCTGTTTCTCACACCCTGGTGTGCACTGTTTTGGGTGTTATATATATGTATATATATTGTAGGTGATGGTTTTATGCCTAACCTCTTTGGGAGGTCCTCTCAATGCTCTGTAAACAACTGAAGCGAGGGAGAGGTACCGCCCTTTTATTTCAGACCGTTTCCTGTCCTTGGTGGGGCGGATCCCTCTCTCCAGGTGTGCTGTCATGGGCTCAGGAAAAACCAGCTACCGGTAAGTAACCTTGGTGTTTTCTACCCAAAAGGGAGTCCATCTTGATTGTGCATTAAATGAATGCCGAAACTGTAAATATTTATAGAATTGTTTGTCAACCCAAATTTCCCCTTTAATTGACCAAAGGACTTAAGTTTCCCTTCAGACAATATGTTTTATATTGTATATATTCCTTTATCCTCCCAACTCCGAAATCCCTCTAATTTATAGAACTCTGCATATTTATTATTAAACCATATAGGTGTAGATTCATTGCAGTCTCCTATTTCCATTATATCTTTACCCCTATCCCAGACCTTGTAGAGTAGAGCAAGTGTAGGGTATAGTGATTTCTTGTGTGCGAGGTCATTCAGTTCCACTATATGAATAGGAATATTCCACGGTGTTCCTGAGGTAATTAACCGCTTAATACTATTTGGGTTTGCAGCGCTTTGCCACCCACCCAAATGTTGCAATTCCGCTGCCATATAATACAATGGGGGAAAAAAGTATTTAGTCAGCCACCAAATTGTGCAAATTCTCCCACTTAAAAAGATGAGAGAGGCCTGTAATTGACATCATAGGTAGACCTCAACTATGAGAGTCAAAATGAGAAAACAAATCCTGAAAATGACGTCTGTTGCTGGTATGTTGGCCCATTCGTCCATGCAGATTTCCTCTAGAGCAGTGATATTTTGGGGCTGTCGCTGGGCAACACGGTCTTTCAACTTCCTCCAAAGGTTTTCTATAGGGTTTAGATCTGGAGACTTGCTAGGCCACACCAGGACCTTGAAATGCTTCTTGCGAAGCCACTCCTTCATTGCCCTGGCGGTGTGCTTGGGATCATTGTCATGCTGAAAGACCCAGCCACGTTTCATCTTCAATGTCCATGCTGATGGAAGGAGGTTTGCACTTAAAATCTCATGATACATGGCCCCATTCATTCTTTCATGTACACGGATCAGTCGTCCTGGTCCCTTGGCAGAGAAACAGCCCCAAAGCATGATGTTGCCACCCCCATGCTTCACAGTAGGTATGGTATTCTTTGGATGCAACTCAGCATTATTTCTCCTCCAAACACGACGAGTTGTGTTTCTACCAAACAGTTCTACTTTGGTTTCATCTGACCATATGACATTCTCCCAATGCTCTTCTGGATCATCCAAATGCTCTCTAGGAAACTTCAGACGGGCCTAGACATGTAATGGCTTAAGCAGGGGGACACGTCTGGCACTGCAGGATCTGAGTCCCTGGCTGTGTAGTGTGTTACCTATGGTAGCCTGTGTAACGTTGGTCCCAGCTCTCTGAAGGTCATTCACTAGGTCCCCCCCATGCGGTTCTGCTATTTTTGCTCACCATTCTTGAGATGATTTTGACCCCACGGGGTGAGATCTTGTGTGGAGCCCCAGATCAAGGAAGATTATCAGTGGTCTTGTATTATTGCTCCCATAGTTGATTTCTTCACACCAAGCTGCTTGCCTATTGCAGATTCCGTTTTCCCAGCCTGGTGCAGGGCTACAATTTTGTTTCTGGTGTCCTTCGACAGCTCTTTGGTCTTCACCATAGTGGAGTTTGGAGTGTGGCTGTTTGAGGTTGCGGACAGGTGTCTTTTATACTGATAACAAGTTCAAACAGGTGCCAGTTCTACAGGTAATGAGTGGAGGACAGAGGAGCCTCTTAAAGAAGAAGTTACAGGTCTGTGAGAGCCAGAAATCTTGCTTGTTTGTAATGTACCAAATACTTATTTTACACCAAAATTTGAAAAAAAAATTCTTTCTAAATCAGACAATTTATTTTCAGGATTTGTTTTCTTATTTTGTCTCTCATAGTTGAGGTCTACCTATGATGTCAATTACAGGCCTCTCTCATCTTTTTAAATGGAAGCACAATTGATGGCTGACTAAATACTTTTTTCCCCACTATATACCAGTGCATTAGGAGTCGCCAATCCACCAGATTCCTAGTTATTCAAATTTTATCCTAGACAATTTTTTTTCCATATAAGAGAACGAAACTTGCTATGAATTTTCTGAAAATGGGAATTATGGATACAAATAGGGGCATTATGCAGAATGTATAAGAGTTGGGGCATCAATATAATTTTTAATAAGTTCCCTCTTCCTACAGCTGATAATGGTAATCTCCACCACGCATCTATTTTCCTTTAAAACTTTTCCAGAAGAAGATATAGAATCAGTACAATCAGGGTCGGACTGGGGTGCCTAGGGCCCACCAGGGGAACTGACTCTAGGGGCCCACACTACAGCCCACCTAAACGGTTTTATTACTTGTTATGTTTTTCTATAATGTACTATAATTACATGTTTGGCCGCGCTGTGGAGCACCAAGCGGCAGGACTTTCTTCGAACAGTCATTCCGTACTGCCAGAGTCCCTTTAATGGTAACTTGTCACCTTGAAAAATGCTATTTATCTGCAGATATAGGGGTAATCTGCAGGTAAATAGGGTGTAAAGCCTGGTTAGATGGCTTATTGGAAAAGCATTGGCTACACGGAGAAAATTACATTTTATTCTCCCTGCCGCCACTCGCTTCCTGTCATAGGGTCGGTGAGGGTGCTGCAATAATGTCCGGCACCTTGATTGTGACATCTTCCATGGAGCCCAACCTCAGGCTGAGCTTCATTGAATGACTAACATGGTAGCAGCACCTGGCAACTAGTGCTGAGCGAACGTGGTTGGATAAGGTGTGATCCCAGCATGCTCGGGTGTTATCCAAGTATCTTGTAGTGCTCTGCTACTATGCTCGAGTCCTCGGGGTAGCATGTTTTACGGAGGTAGACAGACGCAATACATGCAGGAATTGCCTGTTTGTTAGGTAATCCCTGCATGTGTTGCTTCTGTCTATCACCGCAAAACATGCTACCCCGGGGACTCGAGCATATTAGCAGAGCACTACAAGATACTCGGATAACACCCGAGCATGCTGGGATCACACCTTATCCGACCAAACTCACTCAGCACTAGTTGCCAGGTGCAGCTACCATGTTAGTCATTCAATGAAGCTCAGCCTGAGGTTGGGCTCCATGGAAGTGTCACAATCAAAGTGCCGGAAGTTATTGCAGCACGCTCACTTTGTAGTTCGTGGTGACTGTAATGTCTCTTATCCGACCACGCTCACTCAGCAATACTGGCAACCCATCAGGAACCTGCAACTGCGTCACAGGGGGCTGAAGGGAACAGGTGACTGCATGCACCGGCCATTGTGCTATCTAAATGCCGCTGTCAGTGATTGACAAGGGCACTTAAATACTCAAAACAGCAGCAATCAAGACGAGCTCTGATCACTGCTGTTACAGGCAGATGCCGGCTATGTAACACAGCCGACATCTGCCCGGTATGGAGCAGGCTCAGCTCCTGAACCCGCTCCATACAAGCACATCCCAATGGTGACAGTTATGACAAGGTTAGCAAATTTCACTTGTCTGTTCCTAAATGTGGAAAGACAAATGGAATTCCCTTACACATGTGAAAGAGACTTAATAGATTTAGTAAAGGTGCCTCAAGCATATGAATGCTATTACACACCACAATGCACAGTTACATACACGCATCTTACAAAAATACATATTATTCCAGATACGTAGGTGTGCACAAACACATCAGTACATGAATACATCATCAGAACCACCATCATTTGTAATGTCAGGTCAGACCCATATATCTTTGTATCGCATAAACCTACAACTCCCAGTATGTTATTAACAATAGAGATACTGGGAGTTGCTATCAGTCATCATCAGACTGCGGACCATACAGGAACCGCAGTACTGATGAGACACAGGCAGGATCACAAATGAACATTTACATCCAGGTATCTTACCTGAGATGTCTTCTCTGATTAGAGTCGTTCTCTTTCTTTTCGTCTCCATCTTGTCCAGACCCCTTGAGGACTTTTCTCATCCACAGCTCGTCTCTGCAGACTTCCATCTTCTCCGGTATTATGCAGCACATCCCGACACGATGCCCTTAAAGATAGCAGAGTCATAATGCTCCTGAATAAAAATATCTACACTGAGCCCCTGAATAAACCTAACTCTTACAATGCTCCCTGCACAAAACATGACATACACTCTACCCCTCTTATGGTACCTGCTCTCCACACTGTCCTCTCCTTACCATACTGGGCCCCCTCTTCACATTGTCCTCTCACACTGTGTCCCCCCTATACTGCCCAGTCTCTATACTGTGCCCCTTCATCACACTCCCCCCTCCTCAGCATACTGTTCCCCCCTTTCTGTGCCCTCACACTGTTTCCCCCATACTGCCGCATCTCCATACCTTCCCCCACACTACCTAGTCTCTGTGCTGTGTCACCTCACACTTTTCTCCCGCCATACTGTCTCCTCACACTATTCCCCCACTCTCCGTACTGTTTCCTCATACATCCCCGTTCCCCATTCTGTTCCCGCACCCATTCCCACACCTCCCCTAGTTATTTCACACATCTCCCCATTCTGTCTCCTAAAATTTCTCTCCCATCTCTCCCCAAATATAATAAATCTTCGGAAGAGCACACAGACATGCAGAAGCGCGCTTACACACACGAAAACAAGTGCACACAGACACATACTAAGGGCTCTTTCACACGTCAGTACATGCGATGACAGTTTCCACACGTACCAGAGACATTGGTACATGCAGACCCATTCAAATGAATGTTTTTACCTGCTGCACCTCCTGCAAAACGTCCCACACACTGATGACAGCGCTCTTCCCAAGCACCGGGTGCTGAACGCTGCTCTCATCATAGATCCCTGCCGGCGCTGCGATCAGCAACAGCAGGGTCAATGATGAGAGTAGTAGTCTACTCCCGCTGTGTCCAACTGTAAAAATAGGAATAAAATAAAAAAAATCCTTATACTCACCTCTCCTAAGTGTCACCCGCTGTAATCCGTGCGAGCGCTCATGCCAAGGAGAATGACTCCTGCAGCGCGCGGGCCCCGGAGCTGCGCTCAACAAGGGGTGCCCTGTCAATCACTGAGCACAGCTCCGGGGCCCGCTCGCTGCAGGAGTTGTTTTCCTCGGCGTGAGCGCTCGCACGGATTACAGTGGGTGACACTTAGGAGAGGTGAGTATAAGGATTTTTTAATTTTATTCCTATTTTTACAGTTGGACACGGCGGGAGTAGACTACTACTCTCATCATTGACCCTGCTGCTGCTGATCACAGCACCGGCAGGGATCTATGATGAGGGCAACGCTCAGCACCCGGCTCTTGGGAACAGCGCTAACTGTACACTGATTGCCAAGCGCCGGTACGTGTCACACGGATGACACACAGGTGGACACGGATATCTCCAGTCCCTTAAATATCAGGACACGTGAAAGAGCCCTAATATACACACGCAGATACACACTCACAGAAATGGGGACACGTACACACGCAGGCAAGCACACACAGAAATGCACACGCAGTCATGCTCCGACACACTCAGACAATCACACACAAAAATGCAGACACGCAGGGAAGTACGCACACACGTGTGAAGACACATATACACACGTAGACATGCAGGCACTCAAATACATACACACACACTGTACACACGCAGGCATATACGCACACACTGTACACACGCAGGCATATATGCACACAGGCAGGCATATATACACACGCAGGCATATACACACACACGCAGGCATATACACACACACACACACAAACGCAGGCATATACACACACAGGCATATACACACACACACATGCAGGCATATACACACACACACGCAGGCAGACATATACACACACAGGCAGGCATATACACACACACGCAGGCATATACACACACACGCAGGCATATACACACACACGCAGGCATATACACACACACTGGCATATACACACACACACGCAGGCATATACACACACACGCAGGCATATACACACACACACGCAGGCATATACACACACACACACGCAGGCATATACACACACACGCAGGCATATACACACACACAGGCATATACACACTGTACACACACACACACACACACACATGCAGGCATATACACACACACATGCAGGCATATACAGACACACACACGCAGGCATATACACACACGCAGGCATATACACACACACACGCAGGCATATACACACACACTGGCATATATAAACACACAGGCATATACACACTGTACACACACACACTGTACACACAGGCATATACACACACTGTACACACACACACACACACACACATGCAGGCATATATACACACGCAGGCATATACACACACACACGCAGGCATATACACACACTGGCATATACACACACACTGGCATATATACACACACAGGCATATACACACTGTACACACACAGGCATATACACACTGTACACACACACACTGTACACACACAGGCATATACACACACACACACATGCAAGCATATACACACACACATGCAGGCATATACACACACATGCAGGCATATACACACACACACGCAGGCATATACACACACACACGCAGGCATATACACACACACACGCAGGCATATACACTCACACACGCAGGCATATACACACACAGACATATACACACTGTACACACACAGGCATATACACACACTGTACACACACACACACACGCAGGCATATATACACACAGGCATATACACACACACGCAGGCATATACACACACACGCAGGCATATACACACACACACGCAGGCAGGCATATACACACACACTGGCATATACACACACACACTGGCATATATACACACAGGCATATACACACTGTACACACACACACTGTACACACACAGGCATATACACACTGTACACACACACTGTACACACACACACTGTACACACACAGGCATATACACACACTGTACACACACACACACACACACGCAGGCATATATACACACACAGGCATATACACACACACACGCAGGCATATACACACACACACGCAGGCATATACACACACACGCAGGCAGGCATATACACACACACTGGCATATATACACACACAGGCATATACACACTGTACACACACACACTGTACACACACAGGCATATACACACTGTACACACACACACTGTACACACACAGGCATATACACACTGTACACACACACTGTACACACACAGGCATATACACACACACACGCAGGCATATACACACACACTGGCATATATAAACACACAGGCATATACACACTGTACACACACACACTGTACACACAGGCATATACACACACTGTACACACACACACACACACACACACATGCAGGCATATATACACACGCAGGCATATACACACACACACGCAGGCATATACACACACTGGCATATACACACACACTGGCATATATACACACACAGGCATATACACACTGTACACACACACACTGTACACACACAGGCATATACACACTGTACACACACACACACTGTACACACACAGGCATATACACACACTGTACACACACACACACACATGCAGGCATATACACACACACGCAGACATATACACACACACACACAGGCATATACACTCACACACACAGGCATATACACACACACACACGCAGGCATATACACACACAGGCATATACACACTGTACACACACACACTGTACACACACAGGCATATACACACACTGTACACACACACATGCAGGCATATACAGACACACACACGCAGGCATATACACACACACACACGCAGGCATATACAGACACACACACGCAGGCATATACAGACACACACACGCAGGCATATACACACGCAGGCATATACACACACACACACACGCAGGCATATACACACACACGCAGGCATATACACACACACACGCAGGCATATACACACTGTACACACACACAGGCATATACACACACTGTACACACACACACACACACACACACAGTCATATAACTCACCCATAGAAACGTTATTTACTATTTGGCACGGTGCTCTTGACATGAAATTGAAGCAGTGACAGCTGTAGACCTGCAGCCTTGTTTCCAATTCCAGGCCAGGCCACATTCCACATATCCAGCCCCGGAGCCGGTATTAAAAAGCCCAGAGTCAGAGCAGGAGAGAAGGGGGCGGTGCTCCGGTGCCACCACCTGGTCAGGAGCCGGTATTACTACAGGGGAGCAGGCCAGAGCAGATATGGAGCCGGGATGGGACCGTATGAGAAGCCCGGGAGCAGGGAGAGCAGAGCGAGACGTTGGGTTCGGTGGCGCCGGCGTATCATAGGACGGCCCCGGAGCAGAGAGAAAGCAAAGCAGAGCGCGGGAGCGGCGTATCACAAGCCAGAAGAGAGCGGCGTCAGTGTCACCTCACACCACACCACAGTCTGCCAGCCAGCGGGAAAGCAGAGCGCGGTGCGTGTCACCGCCCAGAAAGAGTCCATCCTCTTAGTGTCAGAGAGTCACGTGGTAAGTATGCTGCATGCACATCACTGCAGGCCCGCTGTCACTAATGAATGTGCCGTGCGCGCGACACTACATTTGATTCAGCCGCGCTTTTAAAGGGCTCACACTTTTAAAGGGCCCCCGCCACCAATTTTCTCACTCTCATGTCGGGGCCCACCGGGAGATTTCCCGATTTCCCGCCAGGCCAGACCGACCCTGGACTCGGCCTCCTCTACGGGGATGCCTAGATTATTTTCAGAAATTGGGTATGTGGATATTTGGAGACAGAGAAATCAATTAGACAATATTCATGATACTCAATGTCACACCATTCCTTGTCAAGGATTGACTTGGCAATTGGAACAGAGTCTCTGAACCCGTTAATTCATGAAGTGAAATAGTTACCCAGGGGAATCTCAGACCATTCTCCGATATGTGCGCAATTGAGAACAGAGGAATAGAGGGGGCAATGAAATGCCCGTGACGACTGAATCCATATTGGCTAATGTTGGTGGGTAATTCTTTAAAAGAGGATATCATAGAATTTTTTTAAATAAACGAGGGATCAACATCAAAAATCAAGATGGATGAGTGGATTGAGAAATTTCATCTAAGCCCGAATCAGACATTACAATTGAAACAAATTAGACACTCTATCCTGAGTCACCTGAAAGACACCTCCCTAGAAATTACTACTAATGACTTTGATTGCTTAGTGAGGGCCACGAGGACGTCATGATTCTATCTCTCTCTTATACAATGCAATGAGGGATGTGATGTTGGGAGTAAATACTGAATTTTTTTTCAAACACTGGGAGAAACAATTTAATGATCAAGACATTGAAGTTAAGATAAGAAAGGGTTGGGGAAAAACAGTAAAGCAATAAGTAATGAGATGTGGAGGGAAACCCGTTTTAAGATCATTCATAAAGCAAGATACGCCATTGATCTCCCCAAAACGCACATTAAACCTGATAGAATTACTTATTGTCCTAAATGTAAAACCCCTTCTACGGACTTGTTACATGGACTTTTGGCTGTGTCCAAAACTACGCATCTTCTGGGGGCTATTCTAGATTGCATTAAAGAAATGTGGAACTTTAAAACACAACTCCCTCTTACGATGATATTGTTTCACTACTGGCCTAGAGAGAAAACAAAAGAAGGAAGTTCTCCGTTTAAGATCCCTCCATTATTCTATGTTTTGGTTCTATTGGCAAACCGTATGTTACTAGGCTGCTAGTTAGAACCTTCAATCCCGACTTTACAGGATTTCACCTTACAATTAAAAAATCTATTATATTTAGAAAGAATAGAAGCAGAAAAAAATAAGAAACTCACGAGCAAATACTTTGTTAAATGGAAAACTTTTATTGGAAAACACTGTAATCAAGAAGAAATCACATATTGTAACGTCGTTTGTTAACTCTGTTTGGTATCACACTGAGACATTGAGAGGGTCCCCAGGAAAGCTCCTACAAGACCCAACAGATGATTCATAGAATCATAGAATGGTAGAGTTGGAAGGGACCTCCTAGGTCATCTGGTCCAACCCCCTGCTCATAGCAGGATTAACTAAATCATCTCAGACAGATGTCTGTCCAGCCTCTGTTTGAAGACGTCCATTGAAGAACTCACCACCTCTCGTGGCAGCCTGTTCCACTCATTGATCACCCTCACTGTTTAAAAGTTTTTTCTAATATCTAATCTGTGTCTCCTCCCATTCAGTTTCCTCCCATTGCTTCTAGTCTTTCCTTGTGCAAATGAGAATAAAGATGATCCTTCTACAATGTGACAGGCTTTGAGATATTTGTAGACAGATATTAAGTCTCCTCGCAGTCTTTTTTTTTGCAAGCTAAACATTCCCAAATCCTGTAACCGCTCCTCAAAGGACATGGTTTGCAGACCGGTCACCATTTTGGTCGCTCTTCTCTGAACTTGCTCCAGTTTGTCAATGTCTTTTTTAAAATGTGGTGCCCAAAACTGGACACAGTATTCCAGATGAGGTCTGACCAAAGAGGAGTAAAGTGCGATAATGACTTCACGTGATCTAGACTGTATGCTTCTGCTAATACATCCCAGAACTGTAATTGCCTTTTTTGCTGCTGAATCACACTGTTGACTCATGTTCAGTCTATGATCTATTAGTATACCTAAGTCTTTTTGTATTCTTGTTCTGCAAATATTGTTTGATACATAAGAATCTATTGGGAAAAGTAACAGATATTAGAACATAATGAGAAACCAACTTGCATAAAGGTGTGAAATGGTTAGACAAAGATTAATAATCAATAGCATGTAGATCAGGGAAAGGAAGGAGGAGGAGAATAAGAACAAATTAGAAAGGAAGGATTGGTCTATGTCACAACATATGGCTGAAAGCTCAAGAATCAACAGCAAGACCCATTTGGATTGATTTCTTCTTGTGTTTATGTTTGGATGTGTTTTGTATTATCTTTACAATAAAACCAATAAAATGTTAAAAAAAAAATAATAATAATAATAATACTATGGGATACCATGAAGGCCTATGGTAGAGGAACACTTATAAGAGATATTATTAGATACAAAGCTAAAATTAAAGAATTCACACAAGATCTCCAAAATGGGGTACAACAGGCTGAGGTTTAATACACCCTAAACCCGTCAGATGGTAATGGGCGGGAGTAAGAGGCAGCTCAGAGATTATTTCATGATCACTTTATCTCTAAGGTGGAAAACAAGCAGTTCTTTACAAAGCAAAAATATTTTGAACAGGGGGAAAGTGTGAGGCATCTTCTCTCTACCGTAGATAAATCACAGGAGGGTCCATCTTATGTCACGAAAAATGGAGACACCACAACAGGAAACAATAATGTGCTAAATGCCTTTCATACTTACTATTCTAGTATTTATGAATCAAGATTTAGAGGAAATGAGGACGAACTTGGATTGTTTCTTGAGGATATAAAATTACCTAAGTTTAAAGAGGAAAGTAGCTCCTACCTAGGAAACCCACTGACAATGCCTGATCTTGAGGATGCATTACAGTCCCTTGCCTATGAAAAGGCACCCGGCTCTGATCGACTGCTATGTAAGAATATAAGGATCTCCTAATCCCTAAACTATTAGATACTTTTAATGAAGCTTTAGAATCTGGTCACATGCCAAAATCTATGCTGTCATATCGTCCCATTTTTCTTCTATCGGTAGACACTAAAATTATTGCAAAGGCCCTGGCAAATAGATTATTTCACATTATTACAGAGATTATTCATCAGGATCAATCAGGCTTTATGCCAAACTGGTCCACAGCAATAAATTTACGAAGGTTTTTTTTGAATATTCAGAAATCAGATGTAATAATAGGACATAAAGCTATTCTTTCTTTCTTTCTCTCGACGCAGCTAAAGTATTCAATGGCGTAGAATGGAAATACCTGTTTGGAGGTTCTGAAAAGGTTTGGGGTAGGTCCCAAATTCCTATCATACATACAGGTTTTGTACTCGGGACCTCAGACTAAAATAAGAACTAACGGTCTCTTATCTGCTACAATCACGTTGGGGAGGGGCACACGGCAGGGATGCCCCCTGTCTCCCCTCCTTTCCGCGATGGCCATTGAACTTGTGGCCTGTATGTTGAGTGCTAGTCCGGATATTGTAGGCTTTAAATATGGTTTCTTAGATGAACGAGTTTCACTCTATGCTGACGATTTACTGATATATACAGGGTGGGCCATTTATTTGGATACACCTAAATTTAATGGGAATGGTTGGTGATATCAACCTCCTGTTTGTGGCACATTAGTATATGGGAGGGGGAAAACTTTTCCAGATGGGTGGTGACCATGGCGGCCATTTTGCATTCTGCCATTTTGGATCCAACTTTATTTTTTTCAATGGGAAGAGGGTCATGTGACACATCAAACTTATTGATAATTTCATAAGAAAAACAATGTTGAGCTTGCTTTTAACATAACTTTATTCTTTCATGAATTTTTTACAAGTTTATGACCACTTATAAAATGTGTTCAAAGTGCTGCCCATTGTGTTGGAATGTCAATGCAAGCCTCTTATCCCACTCTTGACACACTGACAGCAACACCGCAGAAGAAATGCTAGCACAGGCTTCCAGTATCCGTTGTTTCAAATGCTGCATATTTTATTTCAAGCTGGGAAACATATTGCATCCAAATGGATTGCACCCCTCACCTCCAGAAATTAGTGAACTCAAAAATAGGATAAATAATATTATCAGATTAGAAAAAGGGGTATATAAAAAACATAACTGAATGAATACGTTTGAGAAAATATGGGGCTTATGGTTGGATAAACCTGGAATGCCATCAAGGGGGTTATTGTTGGAGAGACAATGACTTTTGGGAGAAGTATTGGCGAGGTCTAATGTTTCATTGTAATGTAAAGGAATTCCAATATACATGTGGTATGGGTAATATAGCACACCTATATGTGTATAGGATTATAATGTTTATTACAATACTATGGTTATATAAGAGATTTCAAGAATGTGGAATGTTAATTGTAAGATATAGTGACTGAAAGTTATCAGACGGTAATGGGCAAGCTGAAAGGATATACAGGAGAGATGCATGTATGTCATCCCTATTGTATGTTATTTTATTATTGTATGAACTGGTTTCTTGTTTTGTAAAAAAAAAAAAAGCTAATGAAAAAAATCTCAAATGTATTGGATTAAAAAGAAAAAGATTAGGAAAAAGGCTTCTCCCCTGTGTGAGTTCTCTGGTGATTAACCAAAGCTGATTTCTGATTAAAACATTTCCCACATTCTGAACATGAAAAAGGCTTCTCCCCTGTGTGGGTTCTCTGGTGCTTAATCAAATCTGATTTCTGGTTACAACATTTCCCACATTCTGAACATGAAAAAGGCTTCTCACCTGTGTGGGTTCTCTGGTGATTAACCAAAGCTGATTTATGGTTAAAACATTTCCCACATTCTGAACATGAAAAAGGCTTCTCCCCTGTGTGAGTTCTCTGGTGCTTAATAAAATCTGATTTATGGTTAAAACATTTCCCACATTCTGAACATGAAAAAGGCTTCTCCCCTGTGTGGGTTCTCTGGTGGTTAATCAAATCTGATTTCTGGTTACAACATTTCCCACATTCTGAACATGAAAAAGGCTACTCCCCTCTGTGGGTTCTCTGGTGATTAACCAAAACCGATTTATTGTTAAAACATTTCCCACATTCTGAACAAGAAAAAGGCTTCTCCCCTGTGTGGGTTCTCTGGTGGTTAACCAAAACTGATTTATGGCTAAAACATTTCCCACATTCTGAACATGAAAAAGGCTTCTCCCCTGTGTGGGTTCTCAGGTGTATAACAACAGCTGATTTCTGGTTAAAACATTTCCCACATTCTGAACATGAAAAAGGCTTCTCCCCTGTGTGAGTTCTCTTGTGGCTATCAAGAATCATTTTACGATTAAAATATTTTCCACATTCTGAACATGAAAAAGGCTTCTCTCCTGTGTGAGTTCTCTTGTGCTTAACCAAAGCTGATTTCTGGTTTAAACATTTCCCATATTCTGAACAGGAAAAAGGCTTCTCCCCTGTGTGAAGTCTCTGGTGTGTAACAAGACTTGTTTTATGGTTAAAATATTTCCCACATTCTGAACATGAAAAAGGCTTCTCCCCTGTGTGGGTTTTCTGGTGCTTCACAAAATCTGATTTCTGTTTAAAACATCTCCCACATTTGGAACAAAAAAATCTATTGTCCACTGTGTGAATTTTTTGATGTTTAAGAATAGACTTTTCGAGGGTAAAACTATTTCCATTTTCTGAAAATGTCTTCTTTGCTTTAGGAGCAGCTCGTTTTTTAATGCTTATTTTTTTATTTTGACTTTCCTTAGTAGTCGGAAATGAATCAGAAGATAGGACCTGTTTCATAGGATCAGATGACAGATCTTTGCTGTGAAGGGATGATGGTAAACCTGGAGTAATGATATTCACTTCAATTGTATCCTGTGGGATCTCAAGATCATCCGATTTAAAAATCTCCTGTCCCTCTGATCTCCTGGTACAGTCGTCTGCCAAGAAAAAAAAACAATTATTAACTTTGAATAAAATATCCTTGAAATTTATATTTTTTACCATTTCTACTTAAAATTGTCGGTAGCAATGACAAGTTATTGACAGAATGACAGTTCACAGTCTAATAGAAAACCTCATAGAATAAACCAGTGGAGCGTAGTGTTGAACTGTTTGTTCATTCAGCCTCCAAAATATGGAATAAGAAGCCACCAAAAAATGTTATGTAGGCAAAAATGATACCAATAAAAACTTCTACTCATCAATAAACCAATCCAGCAATATTCGCTCTGCCAAAGTCAAATCTCCCGCTCGTTCTGAGCCTTGCAGTGTGCCCAAACCACATTTATCATCCATGTATTTGGCATTACTATAGTGAGAAGAACCCACTTAATTTACGCTGTGTGTCTTCTGGAGCACAATCTGGACACTATGTGTTGGGTATTAAAATAGTATATTTGCAATTTTCACTCTCCACCATCCACTGCGTGCTAATTTCCAGAAGGTGCCTGAAGTCAATATAATCGCTACTCCTATAAATTAATTCACTCACGGTTATAATTTCCAAAATGAAGTCAATTTATGGTGATTTCTATTGCTCTGGTTTTCTGACATTTTGTCATATTAAGGTTTCTGTAAATGGTGGGTCCCATCTCCTCTGGGACCTGCTCCTGGGACATCTGCTTCTGTCACCAGGCGCCGCCTTATTCATCCTGCAGGCGGCGCTGGTGATGGAGGAGACGTCAGAAGCTCTGGGCGGCGCTGGTTCTGTCCAGCCACTAAGATTAGGGTGCCTGGGACCTGTATTACCATCCAGTCTGGCAGTATGGGTGTGTGTGCTGTCCAGCTGGAGTAATCTGCTCCCTGCTTCAGCCAACTGGAAAGCACCACACCCTACTAAAGCTGGAAGCATATTGCCGGAAGCTGCCAGATACAGCCTTGTTCTCCTCTGGTTCAGTCCTATGTGCTCAGCTCCCGGCTTGTGTATTTGTTTCCTGTTGTGACCTCGGCCCGTTTACTGACTACTCTTGTCTTCTGATTTTGTATTTTCTCTGTCCTCCTGGTTCTGACCCGGCTACCTGACTATTCTTCTTCCCATCTCACACTACAGAACAGCAGGTAACTCCATGGCCCAAGCCTAGGGGACTCTGTGTAAGAACAGATCCATGTAGTGGTGTTAAATGGTGATGAGAAAGGCAATCCCTGGGATCTGGAAAATGGAGTAGATAGCGCCAAGCCTGTTCGTGGTAGCCATCTTTTGAGCTGCCAGGTGACCATGAACAGCGCCCCCAATACATTGTGTCTGCACACTATCCCAGCAAGATCTGCATTCAAATAGCTAAATGTCGCTCCTCCCCTTCTTAACCTGCCATGTGCCCAGACAGTAGTGTACAACTGTATATAGGGGATTGTTGGATTCAAGAAAAGGTGGAAAATAATTTGTAAGGTCCATTTGTTTCCTATTATCATTTGAGAAGAATTCCAAAGTTATCACCACAAAGTGACACACGTCAGAATTGAAAATGGGTCCTGATTAGCAACAGAAAACTGGCTGCAGTAAGGGGTTAAATCAGAGTATTTTGGGCACTAACTACTGTAGTCAAAAACTGACTATAGATAATAACATCTACTGAAATGATCAAACTCAAGTCTTCATCAGTAAAAAATGATTAACTAGTGGTGAAACGTCTCTGAGGTAATAATAATAATAATAATGTTTATTTTTATAGCGCCAACATATTCCGCAGCACTTTACAAATTTTAGGGGGGACTTATACAACAATACAAAATAAGCATATCTCATATCGAAAGGAGTGAGGGCCCTGCTCGCAAGCTTATAGTCTATGAGGAAATGGGGGAGACACAAAAGGTAGAATGTACATATATTGTATAATGCAGCCTTAATATACTAAATAGGATAAATAATACATGGACTGGTCGCCTGCCAGTATGTGTGCAGTCCTGACCGAGGCTATTAAGCGCATGGTTGGTATGATCCTGAAATTGAAGAAGATTTTAATATGGGGGAAAACTGGGACGGACAACTGGGATGGACAGATAGTGTGTGGAGGCGATACGCCAGTCCAATGAAATGGGTTTTTAGGGTCCACTTGAAACTGTGGGTATTGGGAATTATAGTATGGGACTCGGTGGTTCTTCATTATTTAAACTATGATAAGGGCCAATATTTTCTGTCAGATGACTTTCAAGAAAAAATATTAGACATTGAAAGAGAACTTTTCATAATAGTGCAGAGCTGAGGTGTCTTAAATTTAGACCTCGGGCATTGGGAAGAGGTAATGGAGACCTACTTTTAAAGACTAACAAGGAGTTACAGAGAAACATAAGTGAGTCAGGCCAATCCCACCACAATAAAGCTATCATACAAAATGAACATGGAAAAAAATACAGAATAAAAGATATGTTACATCCCTAACAACAACGTATTTATCAGGGGAGAGAACTTCAGATCTAAACCGGAGTCGCACTCATTTATGGTGGACCACTGGAGCTACTATGAGTCCTGAGCAGAAGAGTAAAGAAAGTATTAGCGCCCCCATTTCAGGAGAGATTGTGCAGTAATCTGAATTCCTTAGGATTGAAAACATAATGGAATTTATGACGCAGAGTGAAGCCATGAAACCAGGGCTGGAGCCATGCCAACACATCTCCTGCAGGCGTGAATAAATGTATATTACAGCCATCAGCCACGCACAGCTTAGAGATATATCATGGCACAGGTGTAATGTTTTCTGTATAGTTTATCACAATCCTGTTTGAAGTTAGTCGGTTTGAAAAGAAATTGAAAACTCAGGATAAAGGGAAACTCTGTTGTTATTGGACAGAAATTCACACTTGGCCTCACTGCACATTTAATGTTGTCGATCATAAAAGTGAAGTTTGGTCAGAAAGACTGGACCTGGTCTTGTAGGGACCATATGAGCACATTCAGCAGCACAGAAGGGAGAGAAGGTAGATTCATCCAAGAAGATATCAGGGTTCTAGGAAGCCAACAGCATCATTACCCTCCGCTTTCTCTTACAGGTCCATCATAATTTTTCTTCAAGTAATTTTCTCACTTGTCAGCACATTCTACCTATGCTGTCATTTGGCTTTGTAGTTTACAGATCTGGGCAGGTAATGGTCAGCGTTTACTAAACCCAGGGGGTAGGTGGATCCTCCAGGTTGTAAGTTCTACAGAAAAGTTCTTTCACAATTACACAAAGTAATGTGAACATTTTTGGATGGCGGAAAATGTTGTGGTCTAGAGGTAAAATGGTGATCACACGATTATAACAAGGCTGGACTACACCACCGATAAAGCAACCACAGCCGGTGACTGAGAAGAATCTGTGACTTCTCTGTATTTAGTGGTTACTACTCACCTGGGTAGTCATATGTAGGAATCTCCTCTTTACACCACTCATCACCCCTCACATATGTCTCTGTAGTATTAATATGGGTCATATGTTCACCCTGAAACAAATATTGTAAAAGTCACAGACGGAGAAGTCACATCTATGATCAGCTCTAATCCTGCCATCTCCACCGTTCTCATTACACAAGTATAAAACACATAATACTGGTGGATAAAACAAGACTGAACACAAGACCTTCACAGCCGTCTACACATCATAGGGGAGATCTCATGACACCTTCAATCCATCTACCTGATGATCCTGAGGAACATTGGGGTCTTCTTGTTTACAGTCCTGTGGAAGAAGAGGATGGGGACATCTCTCTGGTGTTGTCCTCTTACCGGATAGATCTGGAGGAAACACATTCAGGGACTGAATTCATTCTTTACATACAGATAATTATAGGCCGTGTGTATTTAGTCCTGTCTATTACCTGGTGATGTGAGGGGCTGGGGAACCTCCATCATGACGTCCTTGTATAGATCTTTGTGTTCTTCTAAATACTCCCACTCCTCCATGGAGAAATAGACAGCGACATCCTGACACCTGATAGGAACCTGACACATACAATGATACCGTCACCCCCCGATCCCTCCATAACGTTACTGTATAATGTCCCAGCATTCCCAGCAGTGTCACCTCTCCAGTCAGCAGCTCAATCATCTTGTAGGTGAGTTCTAGGATCTTCTGGTCATTGATGTCCTCATGTATCAGGTGGTGAGATGGAAGCCCCGTGATTGGGCTTAGGGGTCTTTCCCATCCCTCAGACACATGGTCCTGACAGCGCCCACTAGAGGTCTTCTTCACTACTGTGTAATCCTGGTTATGGAGAGACACATTAATAAATCTCACTCCAGACATTTCCAGAGTCCTCACCTCTCCAGTTCTGTCCATCTGTTATTCCCATAGACAAGAATGATGTAATGTGACGTCATCAGAATCTCTCACCTCTCCAGTAAGCCGGAAGAGGATCTCTAGGGTGAGGTGTAATATCCTCTCCACCATCTTCTTTCTGTCTCTATCCATTCTTCTATAGGAAAATTATATAGATAAATTATTAGTATCTCATATTGTGGGAATCTGAGTGGATTGAAGATGAGTTGGTTTAAAATATATAAAATTCTGTGTAATAAAAATAATTAATAGCATTGTGATGCCGGTATAAAGCAATAATGTGGTAGAGCACTTCATACATCTTCAGGTCATACAGAGATACCGATGTGCTATTGACGTGGGGTACTCGGTGCCGGGCCAGTTGCTATGAGAGATGTCACAGTGGCGGTGACCCGGTCCGTGACCCAGGGTGGTCATTCAATAAGGGAATATTTACAGGGGATTTATGTACAAAGTTCGTGACGCCACCTGTGGTATGCGGCTAAAGAGAGCTGCCGCTGTGGAGCAGGTCCTCTGATGTTACTGCAGCAGGGATGGTGTGGCTCTCCACAGGTAGAGCTTAGTTCCTGGGCAGTGTTGATGTTATAGGTTATGCTGGGCGCTGTAGTGCAGGGGGTGATGGTGCAGGCAATAATCACAGAGACAGTGGGGTGCAGTCTTCCAAGTTTACTCACAGTTCTTAAGTTCCTCAGGTTGCACTGTCCAGCTTACAGCCTCCCACGTCGCGCTGCGTTCACCAAGCAGGGGTTCAGCAATCCCCCAGATAATTCAGGAGCACTTAACAGGACCCCCTTCTGTGTGCCTTTCTCAGTCGTCTTCCTGCACTGGCTCTCACCCTCCTGCCCTGCGCCTCACAATCAGTGTCCCAATCCAGTAGCTTCGGGTCTTGTTGGGCGACCTGCAGTCCCCTGGACCCTCTGTGGCCCCCTTCTCGGCGATATAATTGCGGATGGGGCCAGTGCACATTGCAAGTATAGCAGCCTCCGGTTCCTAGCTGAGCCTTGTAGTTCTCCACTAGTTAAGGGGCCGGTCCCCTCTGCGGCTTGATTCCTTCACCGCCTGGCAGATTCGGGCGTACGGGTGGCCTCCAGCACTTCCCGTACCCCTAGGATCCCTTCTTCTGTTCCTGGAGCCTTTCTCCTGCTCCCGCTCCTCTTCCCTCTCTCTCTTTCTTCTCTCTCAGTCCTGGGCCTCTCACTAGGCCCGCTCTGGAGCAGAGCTCCTGCAGAGCCTCTGCTCCACACACTCTCCTCCTCTGACTGAACTGTCTTTCTAAGATGGCTCCCCTTTTTATACAGCTACTGAAGTGCTCCCATAATCTACGTCCTCCACCCACACCCACTACATGGTTCCCCCTCACTTGGTTCCCCTCCACTCCAGCCAAGGGAAGTGGCTCAGCAAGAACCAGAGACATCTTGCACCCCCCCCGGCTGGCCTGGAGTGGTGTGTTGGATGCAGGTGTTAGGGTCCCGGGCAGCACTCCATCCTTACCTGAGAGTGAATGCTTGATCACAATATTCTTGGACTATGAATAACTAAAGGATGGTATATGTTTGTGTATAGCAATTTTTTTGACTATTAAAAGGACGGCTGAATAAACTATATTCTTTTTGCACAATCTGCATTGTCCATATCCTATTTTGCTTCGCTCCATCCTGGCTGCAGGCAGATCGCGGTACACTGAAGGACCTGCCGTCACATGACTATGACGTCAGCGCAGGTCCTCCAGTCCACCGTGAGTTGCCGGCATGGGAGGACGAGCACAGCGGGGGCCGTCAGAAGGTAAGTATAACATTTATTTTTTATTTTATTCTTTTTTTTTTTTTTTTCTGTCCTCCACACCCGGGTACCATCCGCACATTGAACGCATGTGCTTATCTAGTGAAGCGGAATACATGCATTCCAGTGCAAGTCAATGGCGGCGAAAACGCAGCACTTCCGCAAAATAATTGGTAGTGCTGCATTTTATTCCGCAATGATAATCCGCAGCGGAAATTTCTGCAGCATGTGCACAGCACATGCGGATTATCATTTGGGAACATGGCAGGCCTTCTACCATGCGTTTTTTAAGTGTTTCTGCAGCGTTTTTGCCACTGCGGAAATGCTTAAAAAACGCATTGTGGGCACACAGCCTTAACATCTCCAGTGTTGTTGGTCAATCCAAAGGGTAATAAACCTGAAACCTGAATATTTAAGAAAGTAAAAGTGAGGTGTTGTCTTAGCAGAATATCTCTGTGTCCAGAATTATTATGCAACTATATGAAAAATGTAAATTTTCCATCTTAATTGTTTATTTTCATCTGTTATAGTATACATTTCTGACATTTAATAAATATATATCAGTGACCAATATAGCCACCATTCTTCTCAACACCAGTGATAAGCCATCCATCCATGGAGTCCATTCGTTTCTTACTTTGTTGACGTTCATCTTTGTGGGCAGCACCAACCATAGTCCCAGACACTGATCAGAGAGGGGACTGTTCTCCTTCACCATAAATCTCGAGTTTAAGAAAAGCTCGAAAGTTCTCAGGAAGGTTTAGGTCCAGAGAGGAAAAAGTCATGTCATTAGTCTTTCATCTTTAAGACCTTTCCAGGTACTGAGCAGTGAAGACTTTGATGCTGCGATTGAGCATTGTCCTGCAGAACAATCCTGTTTTTTTTTAAAGATGAAGATTTTTTCTGTACCTCTGTTTAAAGAAAGTGTCTTCTAAAAATTGGCAGAAGGTTTGGGAGTTGATTTTGCATCTATCTTCAACTTGAATAGGTCCAACTAGCTCATCTGTAATAATACCAGCCCATAGCAGTTCCCACCTCCACGTCGGTAGCATCTGAGTCGAAGTCGAGGTCTGTGCCCATTACTGATCCAGCCACGGGCCCATCCATCTGGTCCGTCAAAAGTCACTATCATCAGTCCATAAAACCTTTGAAAAATCTGTCTTCCGCTATTTCTTGGCCAAGTCTTTCTCTTGTGTCTTATTCAGTGGTGGTCGGTATTCAGCCTCAGCCTTGTCTCTGAGCACTGAACATCTTGCACTTCTGGGCCTCCAGGGAGGCTGCAGTTCTGGAATATGACAGCACAAGAGGATAATATCTTCCTGGTTGCTTCACATTTGAGTCTTCTGAAATCTTTTGCAGCTAATGCTATTCTTTTTTTCCTTTTGTGACCCTATACACTTTTGAAGGTTCTGTGATCACACCCAATATCTGAGCAATTTAAGGAGTGCTGCATCACTCTGTAAGACTTAACTATTTTTGAGTTTTTATAGTCAGTTAAAACAGTTTTTGGCCCATTTTGCCGGAGAAAAATAAGCTGCCTAATAATTGTACACCCCTGATAAAGGGTTTCAATATCCATAGGCCACACACCCCTCATTACAATACACATCACCTGATCTACTTCATCCACTAAACATTTAAGTTTATACCGCTTGTATTTGGAAAATCTACATAAAAATGATCATATGGTCAAAATATTCACTTGCCTAATAATTGCGCACACAGTGTATGTGTAGCACCGGCGTCTATGCCCCGTTCTAGGCAGAGACGCCGTCCCTCTCACCTCCCCGCTGCTGGCGCGGCGTCCTCCAGCGCTTCTCTCCCCGCTGCTTCCGGCACGCGCTCCTTCCCCGGCAGTGTGCTTAGGGCGCGCGCGCGCGCTCCCCCTCTCTTAAAGGGACTGCGCGCGCCGTCCTAAAGAGTCCCCGGCCAATTGCCGGAGGACCTCCCATATAAAAGGCACCTCCTCCAAAATGGAGGTGCCCGAGCAATGTTGTAGCACTGTTCACTACTCTGCTTCAGCCCTCAGGTCCCGTTGCCAGTTACCTGCCAGATACCTGCCAGATTCCTGTCAGTCTGCTGTCTAATTCCTGCCTGATATCCTGCTACCTGCCTGCTAGCCTGAGGTCCGACGGTCTGCCTTCCAACTCCTGTCAGTCTGTCTAAGGACCAGCTTGCCCGCTCACCTGGGAGCGCACATCTTCTACCTGCCTGCTTGCCTGAGGTCCGACGGTCTGCCTTCCAACTCCTGTCAGTCTGTCTAAGGACCAGCTTGCCCGCTCACCTGGGAGCGCTCATCTGCTGCCTGTCTGCTAGCCTACCAGGAGGCTCTGCCGTCACGTGCTGTGACCACCTGCCTGTCCAGAGACTCCTGCCCGCTCACCTGGGAGCGCTCATCTGCTACCTGTCTGTTGGTCTTCCTGGAGGCTCCGCCGTCACATGCTGTGACCACCCGTTTATCCAGAGACTCTCGACTGCTCACCTGGGAGCTCACGTCTATCATCTGCCGCCACAGGTCGTACCTATCCTTACCCAGAGACTGCCCCGGTCACTTGCCGTGACCTCCTGCCCGTTCATCCAGAGACTGCCCCGGTCACTTGCCGTGACCTCCTGCCCGTTCATCCAGAGACTGTCCCGGTCACTTGCTGTGACCTCCTGTCCGTTCATTCAGAGACTGTCCCGGTCACCTGCTGTGACTGCCTGCCCGTCTACCCTGGTCGCCACCCGCTCCCTTACAAGGACCGCCCCCTTGTATAGTAGCTCAGAGGTTCCGCCTCCCAGACCCGTTACAGTATGTTTCAAAGTGATCAAGAAAACTATTTTTTATTCTCACCTGCTATAAGCTATGGGTGCAATGTTCAGGAATCATCCCTCAATCCATAGAACGTGGATTCCACATCTCACCCCTGACAAAGCCAAAAAGTGAAAATAGTTGGGCAATATTCTGACGCTTGTCTCCATTGTGATTATGATATGTTATAAGCAAGTTTAAATCTCTCAGTTATGTTAATGTGTATTAGGGGTGCACTGTTTTTTTATGGCAATACAAAAAGAAACACTGGCATGGTGGCACCTAGCACGGTGAAGTGAATGCTCAGGTGTTACAAAAAATAAATGATTACAACCATATCCTGTAGAATACAGCAAAAGAGGAGAAGAAACCTATTAGTGGTGTGGGGCACTAAAACTATGGGGTAACAAAGATGAGGATCATTACTGTATAAGGCAATGAGAAGGGGGGGGGGCTATTACTTTATAGGGCACTATAGATGGTTATAGCACTATGTGTAAGTGGGAAAAATAGGCAGGACACCTAAGGAGAGTAATGAAATAAAAAAAATATATATATTTATTTATTGTGAGGGGTCAGCTCTACGGTAGGCGCTGGTTCACACAGGGATGCAGTCCATAGGTTCAAACAAACTGGTGGTTTATTAAATGTCCATAAACCAGGCAGGAGACAAAAATATCACAGCCTCTTTCAGGTTCCAAAAAGGTATAACAGAACAAAACATAAAATAGCAGGTCCATATAGAGCACGGCCTCAGCCGTTTAAATGCAGATGCTTTTCTCTGCCTCCAGCAGACTCTGAGCAGCACATGCAAGGTCTGCTCACCTTGCACAACACACAGCACACTGAGACAGGCGCAGCTGTCTTAAATCAGGCCTTCCAAGACCTGGACTGGAGGTAAGTGAGCAGCTGATCCCCCAGCTCTTTCAGCTACTCATAAAACCCAGCCCTTTAATCCGGGCCCATTAACTCCCTCTCAGCACTATGTGTGCTGGAGCCTGCTTCTCCGGGTCCTACATCACCGAAGCTTGGTACCTCGAGGACACATACCTCCCCTCATCCACAACGTGTCCAGCTGCAACCTTACCTAACCCCCCACTTCCTCTGCCCATATATATATATATATATATATATATATTATATTATATTATATATAGTACAGACCAAAGGTTTGGACACACCTTCTCATTTAAAGATTTTTCAGTATTTTCATGACTATGAAAATTGTACATTCACACTGAAGGCATCAAAACTATGAACTAACACATGTGGAATTATATACTTAACAAAAAAGTGTGAAACAACTGAAAATATGTCTTATATTCTAGGTTCTTCAAAAGTAGCCACCTTTTGCTTTGATGACTGCTTTGCACACTCTTGGCATTCTCTTGGTGAGCTTCAAGAGGTAGTCACTGGAAATGGTCTTCCAACAATCTTGAAGGAGTTCCCAGAGATGCTTAGCACTAGTTGGCCCTTTTGCCTTCACTCTGCGGTCCAGCTCACCCCAAACCATCTCGATTGGATTCAGATCTGGTGACTGAGGAGGCCAGGACATCTGGCGTAGCACCCCATCACTCTCCCTCTTGGTCAAATAGCCCTTACACAGCCTGGAGGTGTGTTTGGGGTCATTGTCCTGTTGAAAAATAAATGATGGTCACACCATCACACCTCCTACTCCATGCTTCACGGTTGGAACCAGGCATGTAGAGTCCATCCGTTCACCTTTTCTGCGTCGCAGAAAAGGTGAACAGATGGACTCTACATGCCTGGTTCCCACCGTGGAGCATGGAGGAAGAAGTGTGATGGTGTGGGGGTGCTTTGCTGGTGACACTGTTGGGGATTTATTCAAAATTGAAGGCATACTGAACAAGCATGGCTACCATAGCATCTTGTAGCGGCATGCTATTCCATCCAGTTTGCATTTAGTTGGACCATCATTTATTTTTCAACAGGACAATGACCCCAAACACACCCCCAGGCTGTGTAAGGGCTATTTGATCAAGAAGGAGAGTGATGGGGTGCTACGCCAGATGACCTGGCCTCCACAGTCACCAGACCTGAACCCAATCGAGATGGTTTGGGGTGAGCTGGACCGCAGAGTGAAGGCAAAAGGGCCAACAAGTGCTAAGCATCTCTGGGAACTCCTTCAAGATTGCTGGAAGACCATTTCCAGTGACTACCTCTTGAAGCTCATCAAGAGAATGCCAAGAGTGTGCAAAGCAGTCCTCAAAGCAAAAGGTGGCTACTTTGAAGAACCTAGAATATAAGACATATTTTCAGCTGTTTCACACTTTTTTGTTAAGTATATAATTCCACATGTGTTAATTCATAGTTTTGATGCCTTCAGTGCGAATGTACAATTTTCATAGTCATGAAAATACAGAAAAATCTTTAAATGAGAAGGTGTGTCCATACTTTTGGTCTGTACTGTATAAGACAAAATATAAAAAAACACAAGCAATAAATGTTTATATGATTCTGCCCCCCCAAAGTAAATAGCAAAATGTAATACATAATAATAATAAGAATCTTTACTTTTATATAGCGCGAACATATTCCGCAGCTCTTTACATACATAATTATTGCTGTCCCCATCAGGGCTCACAATCTCAATTCCCTATCAGTTGTCTTTGGAGTGTGGGAGGAAACTGGAGAACCCGGAGGAAACCCACGCAAACACGGAGAGAACATACAAACTCCTTGCAGATGTTGTACTTGGTGGGATTTGAACCCAGGACCCCAGCGCTGCAAAGCTGCAGTGCTAACCACTGAGCCACCGTGCTACCCAGTACATTAAAAAAATATTCGGTATTGCCATGTACATAACTGCCTGAATTAATAACATTTTGAAATATTTTTTCGCATATGGTGAAAAACTAGGAATAATGTTTTTGGCCACCACAATTCCACATAAAAATGTAATAAAAAGCTACTAAAATGTCATATTTCCTCCAAAATTGTATCAACAAAAAGAAGAAAACAATAAATAATCATTGAAACGGTTCATCGAAAATCAGAATGAAAATAGTTACAGGTCTCAGAAAATGGCGACACGGAAAAATTGTTAGATACTAAATTTTCCGCCCTGGTGACATCACACCTGTAGAGCATTAGACCGCTGCAGTCAACCACTGATCTCAGAACTGATGCCAATATATTCAGTATGAACAGTTGAGCTCAGTGATTGGCTGCAGTTGTCACACACGCTAAAGACATGACATCACCACTGCAGCCTATAAAGAAGACCCGAGCAGCAGAGAGCCGGCACTGGAGCAGGGGAAGGTGAGTAATGCTGATTATAGTATTTGTTACACAGACTCGTAGATTGTGTACAGAAGATTGAAAGGGGAAACCTCTTCTATGATACTCCTCTCTGCTGGTACAGGGCACATTGTGATGTTCAGAGTTGTAATGAACCTCAGACAGGAATAATGTTGAGATGGCCTGAGAGCAGAGAGGAACGCTGAGGAGAAGGTCTGAGGGAAGAGAGGAATGCTGAGGAGATGGTCTGAGGGAAGAGAGGAGCGCTGAGGAGACAGCCGAAAAGTGGAGAAGAGTGTTGAGGGGATGGCCTGAGGTTAGATATGAGCACTAAGGAGGTATCCAGAGAGCAGAGAAGAAAGGAGATGGCCCGAATACAGAGAGGAGCACTGAGGAGACGGCCTGAGAGCAGAGCACAAAGTAGAGGTTCTGAAAGCAGAGAGAAGCGCTGAAGAGATGACCTGAGGGTAAAGAGGAGCGCTGAGGAGACAGCCTGAGGATAGAGAGAAGCACTCAGGAGACAGCCTGAAGGAAGAGATGAGTGGTAAGAAGACAGCCTGAGGTTAGAGATGAGTGCAAAGGAGGCAGCTTGAGAGCAGAGAGGAACACTGAGGAGACAGCCTATGTGTAGAGAGAAGCACTGAGGAGACTGCTTGGGAGCATAGAAAAGCGATGAGGAGACAGACTGAGGGCAGAGAGGAGTCCCGAGGAGATGGCCTGAGAGTAAAGAGGAGTGCTGAGGAGATGGCCTGAGAGTAAAGGAGAGCGCTGAGGAGATGGCCTGAGAGTAAAGGAGAGCGCTGAGGAGATGGCCTGAGTAAAGAGGAGCGCTAAGGAGATGGCCTGAGCGTAAAGAAGAGCGCCGAGGAGATGGCCTGAGAGTAAAGAGGAGCGCCGAGGAGATGGCCTGAGCGTAAAGAGGAGCGCCGAGGAGATGGCCTGAGTAAAGAGGAGCGCCGAGGAGATGGCCTGAGCATAAAGAGGAGCGCTGAGGAGATGGCCTGAGAGTAAAGGAGAGCGCTGAGGAGATGGCCTGAGAGTAAAGGAGAGCGCTAAGGAGATTGGCCTGATAGTAAAGAGGAGCGCCGAGGAGATGGCCTGAGAGTAAAGAGGAGCGCTGAGGAGATGGCCTGAGAGTAAAGGAGAGCGCTGAGGAGATGGCCTGAGTAAAGAGGAGCGCTAAGGAGATGGCCTGATAGTAAAGAGGAGCGCCGAGGAGATGGCCTGAGTGTAAAGAGGAGCGCCGAGGAGATGGCCTGAGAGTAAAGAGGAGCGCTGAGGAGATGGCCTGAGAGTAAAGGAGAGCGCTGAGGAGATGGCCTGAGTAAAGAGGAGCGCTAAGGAGATGGCCTGATAGTAAAGAGGAGCGCCGAGGAGATGGCCTGAGCGTAAAGAGGAGCGCCGAGGAGATGGCCTGAGAGTAAAGAGGAGCGCCGAGGAGATGGCCTGAGAGTAAAGAGGAGCGCCGAGGAGATGGCCTGAGAGTAAAGAGGAGTGCTGAGGAGATGGCCTGAGAGTAAAGAGAAGCGCTGAGGAGATGGCCTGAGAGTAAAGAGGAGCGCTGAGGAGATGGCCTGAGTAAAGAGGAGCGCTGAGGAGATGGCCTGAGAGTAAAGAGGAGCACTGAGGAGATAGCCTGAGAGTAAAGAGGAGCGCTGAGGAGATGGCTTGAGAGTAAAGAGGAGAACTGAGGAGATGGCCTGAGAGTAAAGAGGAGTGCTGATGAGATGGCCTGAGTGTAGAGAGAAGCACTGAGGAGACCAGATGAGAATAAAGAGGAGCGCTGAGGAGATGGTCTGAGAGTAAAGAGGAGCGCTGAGGAGATGGCCTGAGAGTAAAGAGGAGCGCTGAGGAGATAGCCTGAGAGTAAAGAGGAGCGCTGAGGAGATGGCCTGAGAGTAAAGAGGAGTGCTGAGGAGATGGCCTGAGAGTAAAGAGGAGCGCTGAGGAGACGGCCTGAGAGTAAAGAGGAGCGCTGATGAGAAGGCCTGAGAGTGAAGAGGAATGCTGAGGAGATGGCCTGAGAGTAAAGAGGAGCGCTGAGGAGACGGCCTGAGATTAAAGAGGAGCGCTGAGGAGATGGCCTGAGATTAAAGAGGAGCGCTGAGGAGATGGCCTGAGATTAAAGAGGAGCGCTGAGGCGATGGCCTGAGAGTAAAGAGGAGCGCTGAGGAGATGGCCCGAGAATAAAGAGGAGCGCTGAGGAGATGGCCTGAGAGTAAAGAGGAGCGCTGAGGAGATGGCCTGAGAGTAAAGAGGAGCACTGAGGAGATGGCCTGAGAGTAAAGAGGAGCACTGAGGAGATGGCCTGAGAGTAAAGAGGAGCGCTGAGGAGATGGCCTGAGTAAAGAGGAGCGCTGAGGGGATGGCCTGAGAGTAAAGAGGAGCACTGAGGAGATGGCCTGAGAGTAAAGAGGAGCGCTGAGGAGATGGCCTGAGTAAAGAGGAGCGCTGAGGGGATGGCCTGAGAGTAAAGAGGAGTGCTGAGGAGATGGCCTGAGAGTAAAGAGGAGCGCTGAGAAGACCGACAAGAAATGCAGAGGAGATGGTCTGAGGATAGAAAGGAACACCGAGGAGACGGCTTAAGTGTAAAGGGGTCGTCCATTTACTTTATGTGTTCAGGGTAGAATTAAATGGTAATGGGTGTGGTTAGGGGTTGGAGGAATGGTTATGGACGTGGACTAAGATGTCATGATGTACAATCTATCCCTCTTTATATTCCCTGACAGTTGGGAGGTCAGACAAATGTAAAAATCTAATTGTTTTTGTAGCTGCAAAATGCAATGTGTGAATAAAGTCTATAGAGAGTGTGAGCCCCAATGGGGATGGTGATATTAATGTGTGTACATGCTGCGGAGTATGGAGGCGATATAGAAAATAATGGGGAATCTCCACATACCTCCACCTGCAGAGCCGCCACCACATAAATGGCTGTTCTGTGCGCACAGGACCTGTGATGAGGTCACAGGAGGGGAGGAGTCAGGGGTCACATGATCAGGGGTCTCAGTGTATACAGGACTCTGCTGTACCCTGCAGGATGGAGCCTGTATAAGTGTTAAGTGTGTGGTGAGCGTCTCTATTAGGTTATAGGCCAGACACTATGTACCACACTTATAAGTGCAGATGGATAAGGCCGATATAGGGCGCCAGTCACACAGATAATACTACGCAGCCGCCCTTCCATGAACAGTCGGTGTAAGTGGTTGTTTCATCTATTTTGCACCTGTGCTGCCTCCGCCTTTATCATGGGGACTGTTGTGTCCTGCAGTGTAGTTGATATTGTGTCTGTCACGATTCCTCCGCTCAGTGTGTCTTGGACGCAGTGAGTGACAGCTCAGTCATCCAATCTAGTGCAGGGACGTGCTGAGCTGTCGGTACTTTGATTGACAGCTCAGCCGCCCAATCTGAGACTGGGAGGTGCTGAGTTTACTTCAGGTGTTCCCTGTTTCTAGTAATTACCCAGCTACTTAGCCGAGCTGTAAGTCCCCGATAGCTGCTGGTAGTAGCTTTCAGCTCAATGTGGTCTGTTCCCTCTGCACTTTATGCTCTGAATTCAGACATTCTGATCTTCTGTTGCTGGACCCTGGCTTTCCCTATTGACTTCCAGTTTGTATTACCCCTTTTGCCTTGACACATGCTGACCTTGGAATTCTGACTCTGGACTGTGACCTGACTAGGCCTTTGTATCTTCCCTCTTTTTATAATGTACTCTCCTGGCTGTTGACCTCGAACTCCTTGACTATCCTGACTCGCGGCTTGTCCGTGAGAAGTGAGTCAGTGTAACAGCATCTTGGTTTTGGTAAATATGGCCGCCTTTTTTCCATGAGGTTTTTTGAATATGTGGTGGGAGAAAAAATAAATATTTCTAATACTGTGAGCTCTATTGGTATCACATGCTAAGCGTCTCTGCTCTATGAGGACTGACGAAAGTTCAGTCTGAACTGTGTCCTATACATTACAGCAAAGAGGATAAAAACAACCTCGTTACAGCTCATTCTAATGTCCAAGTACAGACTACAATGCATGGGCTGGCCGCGAGTCTCCTGACCGGAGCGTGACAGCCTCATATATTTCTATAATTGTGAGGTAAAAAATGAGAAAAGAAGCTTTATGGTGGGCGCTGTCATGCTGAAGACAAGGATGAGAAGGTGTAGAAAAACAACAAACATATTAAAAGATAGCAATGTGTTTCAAAATCGATCTGACATCTTCCTAGGACCATCATAAAGCTTTTTTCCCTCATTTTTTGTCTCCTTCTGTTGACTTCAACAGTGGAGAAGCAGTCTATATGAGGAATACCATTGTGCTACTTCTCTCATCACAGTTGAGCCTGACCGGCTCAATTCCACCAGGTGGTGGGAAGATTCCATCGACCCTTCCCTGTTTCTTATCACCGGGACTTCACCATGGAGCTGTATATTCTTCTATGAAGCCGTCATGCTCAGGTCAGGAGATCCACGGTCATACATTGCACAGACGTCTAAATGAGCCCTTAGTATTGTTAAGCACAATAACTGTGGAGGGGAACAAAGTTGAGCATTATTATTGTCTATGGTAATTGGGGAGGGTTGGGGTGTATTACTATTACCGCAGGGCTGGGATGGGCAAGGGGGCATCTGCCTGCTGGCTCCCTCACAAGTGCTGACTCTCTGTGTGGCTACATATACTGTAAGCCTGTCTATATGTGGGTGTATGTATGATAAGATCTGCACATACACTATATGTGCTTTTATATATTTATGTGTCTACTACAAAAAAGGATACAACTTTGTCAATTATGTGCTGTTTATATGGAATCATTTTTTTAAAGGAAAAAAACAATGATGTGGATATACGTATTGTGTCTTATGTAAGAAATCACAGGTTATGCAGACATGATGTTTTCATATGTTTGTCATTAAACTCATCTCCTCTCGATCATGTCAGGTTCCCCAGACTTCCCAAATAATCCCCTTTATGATTCAGAGACTTATGTACACATAACCTTCCTATCAGTTTTTTTAGGTGAATTAAAAAAATAATTGGTGTGTGGGGACTTTACTAAGACCCTCGTGTAATGTTCACTATTGTTATCACAATGCTGCTTGAATGCAGCACAATTAGGACGGCAGTTTCCAAGCCACACATTTTTTATTATATAATTGTTGTGGTATCAATGTAGCAAGCTTGATTGTGTTACTGTATCTACATAGCGAGTATGGATCTGTTATTATTTCTATGCGGTAAGTTTTCTCTGATACAATATATACAGTGAGTACGGAAAGTATTCCGACCCCTTTACATTTTTCACTCTTTGTTTCATTGCAGCCATTTAGTAAATTTTAAAAAGTTCATTTTTTTCTCATTAAAGTCCACTCTGCACCCCATCTTGACTGAAAGAAAACAGAAATGTAGAATTTTTTGCAAATTATAAAAGAAAAACTGAAATATCACATGGTCATAAGTATTCAGACCCTTTGCTCAGACACTCATATTTAAGTCACATGCTGTCCATTTCCTTGTGATCCTCCTTGAGATGGTTCTACTCCTTCATTGGAGTCCAGCTGTGTTTAATTAAACTGATAGGACTTGATTTGGAAAGGCACACACCTGTCTATATAAGACCTCACAGCGCACAGTGCATGTCAGATCAAATGAAAATCATGAGCTCAAAGGAACTGCCCAAGGAGCAGAGACAGAATTGTGGCAAGGCACAGATCTGGCCAAGGTTACAAAACAATTTCTGCATTACTCAAGGTTACTAATAGCACAGTGGCCTCCATAATCCTTAAATGGAAGAAGTTTGGGACCACCAAAAGTCTTCCTAGACCTGGCCGTCCAGCGAAGCTGAGCAATCGTGGGAGAAGAGCCAGCTCCAGAGATGCTGTATGGAGATAGGAGAAAGTTCCACAAAGTCAACTATCACTGAAGCCCTCCACCAGTCGGGCCTTTATGGCAGAGTGGTCCAACGGAAGCCTCTCCTCAGTGCAAGACTTATGAAAGCCCGCATAGAGTTTGCTCAAAAACATATGACGGACTCCTAAACTATGAGAAATAAGATTCTCTGGTCTGATGAGACGAAGATAGAACTTTTTTGTGATAATTCTAAGCGGTATGTGTGGAGAACACCAGGAACTGCTCATCACTGTCCAATACAATTCCAACAGTGAAACATGGTCGTGGCAGTATCATGCTATGAGAGTGTTTTTCAGCTGCAGGGAGAGGGCGAATGGTTGCAATTGAAGGAAATATGAATGCGGCCAAGTACAGAGATATCCTGGATGAAAACCTCTTCCAGAGTGCTATGGACCTCAGACTTGGCCGAAGGTTAACCTTCCAACAAGACAATGACCCTAAGCACACAGCTAAAATAACAAAGGAGTGGCTTCTGAACAGTTCTGTGACCATTCCTGACTGGCCCAGCCAGAGCCCTGACCTAAACCCAATTGAGCATCTCTGGAGAGATCTGAATATGGCTGTCGACCAACGTTCACCATCCAACCTGACGGGACTGGAGAGGATCTGCAAGGAAGAATGGAAGAGGATCCCCAAATCCAGGTGTGAAAAACTTGTTGCAACATTCCCAAGAAGACTCATGGCTGTACTAGCCCAAAAGGGTGCTTCTACTCAATACTGAGCAAAGGGTCTGAATACTTATGACCATGTGATATTTCAGTTTTTCTTTTTTAATAAATTTGCAAAAATTTCTACATTTCTGTTTTTTTTCAGTCAAGATTGGATTAATTTATTTTATATCTTGATCTGATTTTTATGAACGTAGCGATATCAACCAAATAGGTGTTGTTGTTTTTTATTTCCTAATTTTTAATTAGGCAAAAAGGGGTGTGATTTGAACACACACACATAAATATATTTATTCATTTTTTGCATATTTTAAAAAATGTTTTATTCCCCCTGAGATCATCTGATCGCTTGAGCTATATACAGCAATGCCACAGTATTGCTGTGTATAGCAAAAATCATAAATGATGTCTCCTATCAATGGCAGGCACAGGTCACAGGTTGGCTTTCACAAGAGTACTGTCATGACAGGCACAGGGTCTTCAGCTGACCCTTGGCTGTCACGACGACCCATCGGTGTTACACGATCGCATCGGGGGAGGGCCGATGAACAGTTAGAACAGTGCGCCCCCTTGTTGACGCACTGTAAATGCCACTGTCACAGATTAACAGCGGCATTTAACAGTGGGTCAGATGATGGCTGATTATCACAGCCATCATCTGCTGGCAAACACGCGGGCTTGTCTTACGAGCCTGCATGAATGTCAGGGAGCTAGCATTTGACATACCTAGTACTTCATATTTCATCAAGGGGTTAATAGTGGCTGCTTTAAAGTCTAATAACTCAGTTACCTTTATAAGGCAGCCAAAGGAAAATAGATAAAGGCCCCAAACACATCAGATACATCCAAAATCTATCTTCCGTGACTCCCCCATACACTAGAGCATTGGTCTCTGCTCCGAGCTTCTGTGTTCTCTATCAGAGAGCTGCTCCGGCATTCGCTTATCTCCCTGAGAACAAAAGAATCGGCCTCCGGAAATCCAAAGCTTCGGGTCCTTTTCTCTCCAACATCATCTTCTTCATAGGAATAGGAAAGCGCCCATACACATTAGACTGCTGGCGGATCCCATCGATTCACCTAACTATAGTCCTATGTGGATGGTGGCCATTAGGGACGGGCCGCTTCTCATGGGCTACGGCTTGTAACCCCGGGATATAATGTGCCAGCTAGCCCCTGGATCTAGGCCCCCATGGATGGTTATAGCCTTATGGAGGTGGGAGGGGGGATGCGCAGGGGCCGAATGGGGAATAACTGAAAATCTATAAAAATATATATAAAAACAATAAACATTATAAATCCTTCCCCTTCTTCCCCAAATTCAGAATTTTATTTTAACCAATAAATAATAATAAATTCTTCTTAATTTCGGTATCGCACCGACCGGGAGGAAAACATCGCCGCTCATTCACACCGGACATTTCATGAAGGGTTTTCTCTTTTTTCAGTGCATTTTAAAGTGAATTCAGTTCTAAAGCACAAAATCTTTAAATCACCCGATGTCAAGGGGTTAAATATTCCTAAAAATGGATGAAAACATCATTACACAGATGGAGAAGGCGGCAAATGTGAAGAAAGACTAAGGAAAGAGTGAGGCCCGATGGGGACGGTGATAACAATGTGTGTACAGCGCTGCAGAGTATGGAGGCGACATAGAAGGAAGAGGAAGAAATAATAGAGAATAATGGGGAATCTCCACATACCTCCACCTGCAGAGCCGCCACCACATATATGGCTGCTCTGTGCGCACAGGAGCTGTGATGAGGTCACAGGAGGGGAGGAGTCAGGGGTCACATGATCAGGGGCCTCAGTGGATGCAGGACTCTGCTGTGCTGGTTGTCATGGTGCTGGATGAGCTGAAGTTTATGTGTGGGGTCAGGAGGGGTTTACAGTGTGGATGTAGCAGAGCCGCGTGTGTACGAGGTGTACGGAGCAGAGCCGCGTGTGTACGAGGTGTACGGAGCAGAGCCGCGTGTGTACGAGGTATACGGAGCGGAGCCGCGTGTGTACGAGGTGTACGGAGCAGAGCCGCGTGTGTACGAGGCGTACGGAGCGGAGCCGCGTGTGTACGAGGTGTACGGAGCGGAGCCGCGTGTGTACAAGGTGTACGGAGCGGAGCCGCGTGTGTACGAGGTGTACGGAGCAGAGCCGCGTGTGTACGAGGTGTACGGAGCGGAGCCGCGCGTGTGTACGAGGTGTACGGAGCGGAGCCGCGCGTGTACGAGGTGTACGGAGCGGAGCCGCGCGTGTACGAGGTGTACGGAGCTGAGCCGCGTGTGTACGAGGTGTACGGAGCGGAGCCGCGCGTGTACGAGGTGTACGGAGCGGAGCCGCGCGTGTACGAGGTGTACGGAGCGGAGCCGCGCGTGTACGAGGTGTACGGAGCGGAGCCGCGCGTGTACGAGGCGTACGGAGCGGAGCCGCGCGTGTACGAGGCGTACGGAGCGGAGCCGCGCGTGTACGAGGCGTACGGAGCGGAGCCGCGCGTGTACGAGGCGCACGGAGCGGAGCCGCGCGTGTACGAGGCGTATGGAGCACAGCCGCGCGTGTACGAGGCGTGCGGAGCCGCGCGTGTACGAGGCGTACGGAGCGGAGCCGCGCGCGTACGAGGCATACGGAGCGGAGCCGCGCGTGTACGAGGCGTACGGAGCGGAGCCGCGCGTGTACGAGGCGTACGGAGTGGAGCCGCGCGTGTACGAGGCGTACGGAGCGGAGCAGCGCGTGTACGAGGTGTACGGAGCGGAGCCGCGCATGTACGAGGCGTACGGAGCGGAGCCGTGTGTGTTTGGCAGTCCTCGCCAGGGCTGTGGAGTCAGAGACAGAGCCCAGTTTAGTGGAGTCGAAGTTGAAGTCGCTATAAAATGGACCGACTCCAACTCCTAAAATATATAATACATTGGGTACAGTAGTTCAATGCAGGATGTGGGGAATATTTTTCATAAGTGTTAAATAATACTCATTTCTGTATTATTTTTTCTACTGAGGACTTCTCAAAGTATCAATATCACGATATTCTTATAAAAAAATGTATCGATTTATTCTTGGATTGTCCATTAAAAAGAATCAGATTGCAGCAGGTACATACAATAATTAGTTATAAAGTAATTGTCCATTTGTCCATAATTAGCTTAATTGTTGAGATTCACCCATCTTTCCTTGGATCCTGGCTGGTAAATCACATCTTTGTCCAGCACGTGTCCGGGCCTACATGTCAGCTGCTTCCTCAGCATACAGATCCTTCTTCTGTGTTCTGTGGAATGGGAAGAGCGAGAGAGAGCCCCCCCTTTCTGCACCATGGGCTTTTATAGTCAGTCGTATGGCACACCTGTTCTACATATGGTAGTGAACTAAAAATACACACACAAATAGCGCATGTCAACTAGACACGATGGCTGATGTATAGAACTCAGATTTAAGAATAAAATGAATATCCATAATGAACTATTTAACACTTACTAGGTCAGTAATGGGGTTGTCTGATAGACACATCTCCATTACTAACACTAGGGCCTGATGCCAGCTGTGATTTTTGACAAACTACAGCTTACATCAATCCCAAGACACTTTACACCAATTGTCAACGCATGAGGGCAATCAGGAAGAGCAAAGACAAAAAGACATAATCGTAAGTAATTTTAGGTTGAGGAGGGACCAATAACCAGAGACCTTCCCAATCTGATAATATCAGATCTCAGCTGTCTGCTTTTCCTTTGCTGGCTACAAAAATAAGGGGACTCCATGTCGTTTTTTTAAATTATTTATTAGGCTAAACACCCTTTAGTTCCACATGAAAGGCTCTAAAGGGTGCACATTTATAACATACTAGATGGTGGCCCGATTCTAACGCATCGGGTATTCTAGAATATGTCTCCCGACGGTGGCGTACTTATTTTAAATCTGCCGCCAATTGGCCAGAGAAGTGTCCATGGCGGAGCGGGGTCATTGTGCCAGTAGTGAGGGGCAAATAATGCCGGAAATGTCACTGACTGTGGAGACGTCTCCATGTAGCACCTTCACTCTGGATATCACTGTACAGGAGAAGCACAGTTCACACTGTGCATCCACTGAGGCCCCTGATCATGTGACCCCTGACTCCTCCCCTCCTGTGACCTCATCACAGGTCCTGTGCGCACAGAGCAGCCATATATGTGGTGGTGGCTCTGCAGGTGGAGGTATGTGGGGATCCCCCATTACACGGAGACTCTTTTAGGGGGTCTGTGTGGTGTGAACAGTGACATAATAGCTGTGGACAAAATGCGGCTTAGCTGGTTCCCATCCACATAAATTGTTTAATGAAATGTTTTTATTTAATGTGATTAAATCTATTTCTTGTGTTCGGCATATTTACATGGTGGACATTTATCAATGCTGCATTTGTGAAAACCCAGAGGTGTAAGCCAGGTTCTCGTTATGTGTTTCTCTTGCGATTAAACCAGGAAACAGGAGTTGTGAAAGGGTCGGGGCCGAGAACAAACAACCATCGCGTAAAGCCATCAAACCACCATCTTGTGAGAAACGTATTCAGCTATAGACTCCGAGGAAGAAACTGCTGGTCTTCTGTGGCCAAAAATATATACGTTTTATTACTAGATGTAAAGCCGAAAACTAAATACTGTAAAACATAAATCTCCTCAAATGTTTCCCTTATTATCTCCAGTAATTGTATTATTACACAGGATTTTTATGATGTTACATCGGCTCATCATCTTCTCATTCAGGTCTCTACAATATCAGATCCTCTCAGTGAAGATCTTCTATATAAGAGAATTTTGCTGATTATCCCATCAAAGATGGATATGGACATAGACAAGATGGCGGAGAGGATATTCCACCTCACCCTAGAGATCCTCTTCCGGCTTACTGGAGAGGTGAGAGATTCTGATGGCGTCACATTACATCATTCTTATCTATGGGAATAACAGATGGACAGAACTGGAGAGGTGAGGACTCTGGAAATGTCTGGAGGGAGATTTATTAATGTGTCTCTCCATCACCAGGATTACACAGTAGTGAAGAAGACCTCTAGTGAGCGCTATCAGGACCCTGTGTCTGAGGGATGGGGAAAACCCCTGAGCCCAATCACAGGGCCTCCACCTCACCCCCTGATACATGAGGACATCAATGACCAGAAGATCCTAGAACTCGCCTACAAGATGATTGAGCTGCTGACTGGAGAGGTGACACTGCTGGGAATGCTGGGACATTATACAGTAATGCTATGAAAGGATCGGGGGGGTGACAGTATCATTGCATGTGTCAGGTTCCTATAAGGTGTCAGGATGTCGCTGTCTATTTCTCCATGGAGGAGTGGGAGTATTTAGAAGGACGCAAAGATCTGTACAAGGACGTCATGATGGAGGTTCCCCAGCCCCTCACATCACCAGGTAATAGACAGGACTGAATACACACGGCCTATAATTATCTGTATGTAAAGAATGAATTCAGTCCCTGTATGTGTTTCCTCCAGATCTATCCAGTAAGAGGACAATACCAGAGAGATATCCCCGTCCTCTTCTTCCACAGGACTGTAAACAAGAAGAGCCCAATGTTCCTCAGGATCATCAGGTAGATGGAGAGAAGGTGTCATGAGATCTCCGCTATGATGTGTATACGGCCGTGAAACTTTTGTGTTGAGTCTTGTTTTATCCACCAGTATTATATGTTTTATACTTGTGTAATGAGGACGGTGGAGATGGCAGGATTAGAGCTGATCATAGATGTGACTTCTCCATCTGTCTGTGACTTTTACAATATTTGTTTCAGGGTGAAGCTCTGACCCATATTAATACTACAGAGACATATGTGAGGGGTGATGAGCGGTGTAAAGAGGATATTCCTACAGATAACCGTCCAGGTGAGTAGTAACCACTGAATACAGAGAAGTCACAGATTCTTCTCAGTCACAGGCTGTGGCTGCTTTATCGGTGGTGTAGTCCGGCCGTATCACAATCGTGTGATCACCATTTTGCTTCTAAACCAAAACTTTCTCCTCCACCCAAAGCAAAACTGTTCAAATGACTTCGGGCATTGAAAGTCCTTTCTGTGCTGCTGAATGTTCTCATATGGTCCCTACAAGACCAGGTCCAGTCTTTCTGACCAAACTTTACTTTTATGATCGACAACATTAAATGTGCAGTGAGGGCCAATTGTGATTTTCTGCACAATAACAACAGAGTTTCCCTTTATACTTTTCAATTTCTTTTAAAACTGACTAACTTCAAAGAGGATTGTGATAAGACTTCATAAAAAATAAAAAGGGCAGCACAGTGGCTTTGCAGCGCTGTGGTCCCGGGTTCGAGTCCCACCAAGGACAAAATCTGCAAGTAGTTTGTATGTTCTCCCTGTGTTTGCGTGGGTTTCCTCCTTGTTCTCCAGTTTCCTCCCCACTCCAAAGACCATACTGATAGGGAATTTAGATTATGAGCCCCATTGGGGACAGCGATGATAATGTCTGTAAAGCGCTGTGGAATATGTTGGCGCTATATAAAAATAAAAAATATTATTATAAAAAACATTACACCTGTGCCATGATATATCTCTAAGCTGTGCCTGGCTGATGGCTGTAATATACATTTATTCACGCCTGCAGGAGATGTGTTGGCATGGCTCGAGCCCTGGTTTCATGGAATCACTCCACGTCATAAATTACATTATGTTTTTTATTCTAAGGAATTCAGATTACTGCACAATCTCTCCTGAAATGGGGGCGCTAATACTTTCTCTACTCTTCTGGTCAGGACTCATGGTAGCTCCAATGGTCCAGCTCATGCAATGGTTGAGTGCAACTCCAGTTTAGTGTTGGAGCTCTCCCTTCATACATATGTTCTTGTTGAGGATGTTTTTTCTTTTTTGTCATTTTGTATGATAGTTTGATTGTGGTGGGATCGGCCTGCCTCAATTATGTGAGTCTGTAACTCCCTGGTAGTCTTTAAAAGAAGGTCTCCATTACGTCTTCCCAATGCCCGAGGGCTAAATTTAAGACACCTCAGCTCTGCACTATTAGAAAAAGTTCTCTTTGAATGTCTAATATTTCTTCTTGAGGCTATGTGCCCACGTTGCAGAAATGAAGCAGAAAATTTCTGCTTCATTTCTGCAAGTTAAAACGCATGCGGAATTCCGCACGCGTTTATCGCGCGATTTCCACATGCGGAATTGCCTTGCGTTTTTTAATGCATTGGAAATGGCAATTCCGCTTGCGGAAACGTAAAAAGAATGAACATGCTGCGGATTTTTGAACGCAGCATAAACGCTGCGGAAAAATCCGCAGCATGTGCATAGAAGTTGCGGAATCCCCTTGGGGACCATGGGGTGCGGATGACCTAGCGTTTCACAAGCGTTTACGCTGCGGAAATTCCGCAGCATAAACGCTTGAAAAACGCTACGTGGGCACGCAGCCTGAAACTCATCTGACAGAAAATATTGTCCCTTACGATAGTTTAGATTGCCAAGAGCCGTCGAGCCCCATAATCTAATTACCACAGAGAGGTTTCACCACTAGTTACTCATTTTTTACTCATGAAGTGTTGAGTTTGATCATTTCAGTAGATGTGTTATTGTCTATAGTCAGTTTTTGACTATAGTAGTTAGTTTCCAAAATACTCTAATTTAACCTCTTCCTGCAGCCAGTTTTTTGTTCCTAATTAGGCCCCATTTTTCAAATCTGACGCGTGTCACTTTATGTGGTGATAACTTTCTTCTCAAATGATAATAGGAAACAAATGGACCTTACAAATTATTTACCAACTTCTCTTGAATCCGACAATCCTCTATATATGGTTGTACACTACTGTCTGGGCACATGGCAGGTTAAGAAGGGAAGGAGTGACATTTAGCTATTTGAATGCAGATCTTGCTTGAATAGTTTGCAGGCACAATGTATTGGGGGCACTGTTCATGGTCACCTGGCAGTTCAAAAGATAGCACCAAGCCTGTTTGTGGGGGCCATCTACTTCATTTTCCAGATCCCACGAATTGCCTTGCTCATCACCCTTTAACCCCTCTACATGGATCTGGACTTACACAGAGACCCCCTAAGCTTGGGCCACAGTGTTATCTAATGTTCTGTGGTGTAAGATGACAAGAAGAATAGTCAGGTAGCCGGGTCAGAACCAGGAGGGCAGAGAAAATACAAAATCAGAAGACACAAGAGTAGTCAGTAAACGGGCCGAGATCACAACAGGAAACAAATCCACAAGCCGGGAGCTGAGCACAGAGGACTGAACCAGAGGAGAACAAGGCTGTATCTGGCAGCTTCCAGCAATATGCTTCCAGCTTTAGTAGGGTGCGGTGCTCTCCAAATGGCTGAAGCAGGGAGCAGATTACTCCAGCTGGACAGCACACACACCCATACTGCCAGACTGGATAGTACTACAGGTACCAGGCACCCTAATCTTAGTGGCTGGACAGAGCCTGCACCACCCAGAGCTTCTAGTTCTGACATCTCCTCCATCACCAGCGCAGCCTACAGAATGAATAAGGCTCCTGGTGAGAGAAGAAGACGTCGCTGGAGCAGGTCCCAGAGGAGATGGAACACACCATTTGCAGAAGCCCTAATGTGACAAAATGGCAGAAAACCAGAGCAGTAGAAGTCCCATAAAGTGACTCCATTTTTGATATTATAACCTCAGCGAATTAACCCCTTTACAACCCAAAGTGGTTTGCACTTTAATGACCAGGCCAATTTTTACAATTCTGACCACTGTCACTTTATGAGGTAATTACTCTGGAACGCTTCAACGAATCCCCCTGATTCTGAGATTGTTTTTTCGTGACATATTGTACTTCATGATTGTGGTAAAATTTCTTCGATATCACTTGCATTTATTTGTGAAAAAAAACGGAAATTTGGCGAAAATTTTGAAAATTTAGCAATTTTCAAAATTTGAACTTTTATGCCCTTAAATCAGAGAGATATGTCACACAAAATAGTTAATAAATAACATTTCCCACATGTCTACTTTACATCAGCACAATTTTGGAACCAAAATTTTTTTTTGTTAGGGAGCTATAAGGGTTAAAAGTTGACCAGCAATTTCTCATTTTTCCAACAAAATTTACAAAACCTATTTTTTTAGGGACCACATCACATTTGAAGTGACTTTGAGAGGTCTTTATGACAGAAAATACCCAAAAGTGACACCATTCTAAAAACTGCACCCCTCAAGGTGCTCAAAACCACATTCAAGAACTTTATTAACCCTTCAGGTGCTTCACAGGAATTTTTGGGATGTGGAAGAAAAAAATGAACATTTAACTTTTTTTCACAAAAATGTTACTTTAGACCCAATTTTTTTTATTTTCGCAGGGGTAACAGGAAAAAATGGACCCCAAAATTTGTTGTGCAATTTCCCCTGGGCACGCAGATACCCCATATGTGGGGAAAAACCACTGTTTGGGCGCACGGCAGGGCTCGGAAGGGAAGGAGCGCCATTTGACTTTTTGATTGTAAAATTTGCTTGAAACTAGACCCCCCAAGGCACCTATCTAGATGCATAGTGAGCACTTGGAACCCTAGGTGCTTCACAAATTGATTGAAAAAGTTTTTTTTTTTCCAATTTTTCATTTTTACTAATCAATTTGTGAAGCACCTGAGGGTTCCAAGTGCTCACTATGCATCTAGATAGGTGCCTTGGGGGGTCTAGTTTCCAAAATGGGGTCACTTGTGGGGGAGCTCCACTGTTTAGGCACATCAGGGGCTCTCCAAACGCAACATGGTGTCCTCTAACAAATTGAATGGAAAATCGGCTCAAATTGTTAGCGGACACCATGTTGCGTTTGGAGAGCCCCTGATGTGCCTAAACAGTGGAGCTCCCCCACAAGTGACCCCATTTTGGAAACTAGACCCCCCAAGGCACCTTTCTAGATGCATAGTGAGCACTTGGAACCCTCAGGTGCTTCACAAATATATTCGTAAAAATTAAAAAGTGGAAAAAAAAATATTTTTTCATTTTTCCGAATCAATTTGTGAAGCACCTAGGGGTTCCAAGTTCTCACTATGCATCTAGATAGGTGCCTTGGGGGGTCTAGTTTCCAAAATGGGGTCACTTGTGGGGGAGCTCCACTGTTTAGGCACATCAGGAGCTCTCCAAACGCAACATGGTGTCCGCTAACAATTTGAGCCGATTTTCCATTCAATTTGTTAGCGGACACCATGTTGCGTTTGGAGAGCCCCTGATGTGCCTAAACAGTGGAGCTCCCCCACAAGTAACCCCATTTTGGAAACTATACCCCTCAAGGATTTTATTAAGGGGTATAGTGAACATTTTGAACCCAGAGGTACGACACAGAATTTGATAACATTAGGTCATCATATTGAATAAGTTGTCATTACTTTTGAGCGCAAGTGCTCGCTACTTGAGTTTGCATCGGGTACTCAGGTATGCACCATGTATCACGGGTGCTCAAGTGAAATGCTCGAGTCCCCGCCCACATGTTTCACGGTTATTAGACACCCTAAAAAAAACATGCGGGGATCGCTCGTGCATGGCAGGCAATCCACGCGAGGTTTTTTTGGTCGCGAAGCATATGGGGCAGAGACTCGATCACCCGCGATGCTCAGTGCATACCCGAGCACCCGATACAAACTCAAGTAGCGAGCACTTGCTCTCAACACTAGTTGCCATATCGTCATCTTTTTTTTTTTTTTTTTTTTTTTTTTTTTTTTTACTTTTGAAAAAAAAAAAACAACCCCAACCCTAACATTAGCACAACCCCTACCCCAGCCCTAGCGTTCGTTTATTTTTTACGCCGTTCCTCGTGCGGTATAAGTGATGAGATTACTTTATTCTTCGGGTCGGTGCGATTACAGCGATACCAGAATCATATTGGGTTTTTATGATTCACAGCTGTCACACACTAAAAGACACATTTTGTAAAATCTAGTTTTTGCATCGCCATATTTTGGCCGACAGTCATTTGATGGCTTGTTTTTTGCAGGATGAGTTGACATTTTTATTGGTGCCATTTTCAGGCATGTGACGTATTTTGATCGCTTTCTATTCCAGCTTTTGGGAGTCAGAATAAACAAAAAAGCAACAATTCAGGAATTGTTTTTTTTTTTTTTTTTTTTTATTCTGTTCCGCGTGTGGTAAAATTGATAAGGTAGCGTTATTCTTCTGGTCAGTACGTTTACATCGGTACCACATTTATATCGTTTTTTATGTTTTGGCACTTTTACACAATAAAAGCTATTTTATAGAAAAAATTATTTTTTTGCATCGCTTTATTCTGAGAGCTGTAACTTTTTGATTTTTCGGATGATGGAGCTGTATGGCGGCTTGTTTTTTGCGGGACAAGATGACGTTTTCAGCGGTACCATTTTTATTTATATTTGTCTTTTTGATCGCGTGTTATTCCATTTTTTGTTTGGCGGTATGATGATAAAGCTTTGTTTTTTGCTCTGTTTTTTTTTTTTTTTTTTACCGTGTTCACTGAAGGGGTTAACTAGTGGGCCAGGCCAGGTCGTTATGGACGCGGCAATACCAAATATGTGTACTTTTATTGTTTGTTTTTTTTTTTTTCATAATAATATTTATTGATGGGTACATTATATTTTTATTTTTAGTGGATTATTTTATTTTATTTTTTTTAAAATATTTTTACTATTTTTTTTCACTTTCTGGGAGTTTTTACACTTTTTTACTTCGTCCCACTGTGGGACTTTCACTTTTTTTATTCTGATCGCCTGCACAGCATAGGGATGGAGCACCATCCCTGAGCCATGCAGGCAGTCAGCGCTGGACAGGGAGAAGATAGTTTGGAGATGCACTGCGCATGTCCAAACAATCTTACTGCTGTCTGGTGACCCGGATGTTGTCATGACGACATTGGGTCGTCATGGCAACACCCGGGAAGCCGCGGCAGACAGCGCTGGAGGCCGGAAGAGGAGATGAGTATACCGATCACCTCCCCTTGCCTCCGCAATGCTGCGATCAACTTCGATCGCAGCATTGCGGGGGTTAATGTGCTGGGAGCGGTGCGGCACCGCTCCCTGCACATAGTACCGGGTGTCAGCTGTGACAATCAGCTGACACCTGGCGGCGATCGCACCCGCACAGCCTGTGTGCGCGCGCGATGACGTACTAATACGGGTCATGCTCTTAAAGCCCAGGGCACTGACGCGTATTGCAGGGGTTTCATATGAATTACATCACTTGGAAATTTAGATGGAAACCCCGATGTAAGTGCTCAGCCTAGAGCGCCGGATAAATGTTACGTAAAATGTTCCCAATAAATGCTTCAACTCGGTCCTCAAAAAAAGCTAGTCCCCACTCAGGTCCGTCATCTGTTAAAAATATAAGGGACTTCCAAGTTACTGGTAGCAGAAAGGCTCTGGAAAAGCGAAATGGCCCTTGCCCCCCTAAAGAAATTCAGAAAATTTTGTGCTCCCAAATCCAAATGCCTATTCTACAATAATTTGTTCTCCAATTGTCAAATAGCGCCCCGTCCCCCCCAGATCTCGCCGTATGGCTAAGTGGTACGATACAGCCACATATGGGGTATTGACACTTTTAGAAGAAATTGTGTGACACATTTCGGCACCATTTTTACCCATTGCCCTGTGTGAAAATGTAAAATCTGAGGGTAAAACATTTTTTTGAGGTAAAAATATAATTATGTTTTCTTCACTGCCCAATGGTATCGCGGTGGTGTGAAGGACCTGCCACGACGTCATTTAGTCATGTGACAGGTCACGTGACCTGTCACATGACTCAATGACGTCACCACAGGTCCTTCTCACCACCGCGACCCATACAATAGACCGGACGGAGCGGAGAAAACACCGGGGGACATCGGAAGGTAAGTATAATCTTTATTTTTAATTTTTTATCATTCTTATTCTTTTTTTTTTAACTATTTACTTGGTCACACTATATAAATCCATGCTGGTTGCATGGATTTATATAGTGTGACCAAGTTATCAAGCACTTTCCAAGTGATGCTAAAATCGCCTGGAAAGCGCTTGTCAATCCGCATGCGGAAACGCATGCAAAAACTTTTCACAAACGCTTCTACCTGGCAGGAAAAGCACATGTAAAAACCGCATTCGTTTTTCCTGCCAGGGTGAAGCGAAAAAAATTTGCAGCATTTCTGCATCGTGGGCACTTAGCCTTAGGTAAACAACATTTCTATATATGGGGCAGGTGGTATTGTGCCATTCTTCTTTTTTTTTTACTTATTTTTTATACATTTTTTTTTATATTTTTTTTAATTTTTATATAAACAGGATCAATGTTATATTAAAATACATTCCTATTTTTTGTGTCCTAATTTATTACCAAATGGCGTGCAGGAACATACTTCCTTTTATATCCACATTATATTTCACTAAGCTGTGTGTTAGAGTGGTTTATTGTCCAATTGTTTGGAAATGAACTCACTGATAAGTGTTGAAAATGTTTCCAAATCCCGCATTGTGTCTGCAACCCACTCATCCACCCGATAAGGGGAAGTAGCTTCAGAAACTGAGGAACGTTACCTGCCAAATTAATGTTAGAACCTTTTGGAGGATCCTCCATGGTATATCAAGGTGGCAGCAGACCGCTATCAAGTATTAATACAGATTATATATTATCCTGGAGTTGTGCCTGTATGCATAACCCCATAAGGTGAGCAACATTCCTCATCTGCTACCAATTATGACACAATCTAATACTATGCTTAGTAGGTTAGGTAACACCCTGCAGCAATTGTCCAACAGTAATCTGGAAGCATTGATGGATTCCATTTTCCTTGATATCTTTTCTCCATAGCCGCAGTATTTTAGTGAAATCTATCACTCGTCGCTCACTGCGAAGTTTAGATGCAAATGTATAATCTTTAATGACTTGTTACAGCCAAGATTCTTATATGTTTTGAGGCGATTTTCCACCAACTCTTCATAGTTATTTACTCTTGAGTTTCCCCAAAAAGTTGTTACCACTGATGTGAATGCTACCCATGGAGCCTTTTCCTTGCACTGCAACAAACAGGGAAACTCCTCATCTTGAAGAAGCTTACAAATCTGAGGTCCAATAAAGACTCCTATCTTTTTTTTTGCTTCACTTAACCTTGTAAATTTGTCAATGAGATACTTGAATGTCTTTACATTTTTATCCATTGCCTTTACATTGTTCTTCATTAGGCCCAATGTGATATGCAATGGTGGTAAAAAAATCTTAGGTGGGTCAACAACCTCTGGATGCAGGACATTTTTACTCCCTGGCTGAAGTGAATGTCAGGGAGGCCAGTCTCTGTTATAGTAGTGATATTCTCTTGCAAGACTATCCCATTCACACAGAAAGCAGCAGTACTTTGTTTATCCACCTTGGAGACCAAGTAAAAGGAGAACCACCTTGACGGCATGTGAGAATAAGGAGATGGAGGAGGTCCTGCAGAACATCTAGCTATGTATCTGATATAGGACCTGGATATCATCCTGAAAATCGCCATTCATCTACCGGATATCTTGTTTAGTGTGTAGGTACTTTGCTGCGGGGGATAAAAATGACAAGGAAAAGCTATAGAAAGATGGTGGGAGAAGCAGGCTCTCAGCTCCAAGATGACACCATGGTTAAGGTAATCTGGAGACAGATTGAGCAGGGGAGATGAGGAGGAGGGAAGTGGTGGTCAGGCTGGAGCAATTTGCCCCCACAGAAACACAGGTCTCAGCAGGTGACAATGATCTTCTTATAGCAGCTACCCCATAGCTGTGCATGGCCTCCGGAGCAGAGGAGTCGGGTGAGGAGGATATGGGAGAGGCAGCCACATTAATGAAGGGGCGAAAAGACAGAAAAACTGCATGTGGCACAACATTCTCTGCCCCACAGCCTAAAGGCACCGTCACACTAAGTGAGATCGCTAGCGAGATCGCTGCTGAGTCACAAGTTCTGTGACGCAACTGCGACCTCAGTAGCGATCTCGCTTAGTGTGACACATAGCAGCGAGCAGGCCCCTGCTGTGAAATCGCTGGTCGTGTCGGAAAGGTCTGGACCTTTTTTTGATCGTTGAAATCCCGCTGGGTAGCATGCATCGGTGCGTTTGACACCTTACCAACGACCTAGTAAGCGACTCAGAATTGAGACACATAGGCGTGCATTTGCGTTGCCTTTTCCGCACCCCTCAACTCCGATTGGTGGTCGCTACTGCGTTCTGATTGGGCGGCCTTGTCTTAAACAGAAGGGAACATAGTAGCGCTTCCGTCCTTTGTTCCTGACTGCGTGGTGGATTGCAGCTTGTAGTAGAGTTCTCTGGGCTGCGCTCCACATCGATTCTTCAACGGTTCTTCTGACATCTATCTCTGTGCACGATAAGTATCGTTTGGGGTCTCAAATGCGTTCCCATTACCTTCTTAATTTATAGGACACCTACTAATTATCTGCTATCATTGCTCTGGAGGGAGGGAGGGCTTGGCTTCTATCTGTGTACATATGCTTTTGCATGGGCAGCCACTTTAGGGGGTCTCGTGTGTGCACACCCGTACAGCATGTTTTCTGGCATGCGCGCTAACGGAATGGAATGCATTTATTGCTTTATTTTTTTTTTTAACTTTTCTCATGTTTTCATTTTATATTTTTCAGTTTGCAGCATCATGAACAATGTGCAGTGTGCTGTTGTGTCTGCTGCATTGCTGGTTGAGGAAGCTCAGTGTCAAGATGAAGCACGGATGGTGGCCAGGAAACGGGCAACTCCATGGGGGGATGCAGAGGTGCGCTACCTGATAGCAGAGCTGGATGCCAGGGACTATGAGTGCCATGAGCACCCAGGACATCCAGTGCTCCATAAGCAGGCGGTGCTGCGGAGGATAAGTCGGGGCCTGGCCCAAAGATTTGGGGTTCAGCGCTCCACTACCCAGATCCGAAAGAAGCTGGCGGATCTGAGGTTCAGATCTAGTGACCGCATCACCAGCATCCGGTCACAGACCCTGCCCCATCGTGGTGAGTGGTGTTAACATAGGTTAGCACAGTATATGGCAGCACATTGGTTACAACTGTAATTACAGTTCAGTACCTCAGGTATGTAATAAGTTATTTTTTCTCCAGCACCTGCAGACCCGGAGCCCCAGCAGGAGTCACCTGCTGACCCAGAGCCCCAGCAGGAGTCACCTGATGACCCAGAGCCCCAGCAGGAGTCACCTGATGACCCGGAGCCCCAGCAGGAGTCATCTGCTGACCCGGAGCCCCAGCAGGAGTCACCTGCTGACCCGAAGCCCCAGCAGGAGTCACCTGCTGACCCGAAGCCCCAGCAGGAGTCACCTGCTGACCCGAAGCCCCAGCAGGAGTCACCTGCTGACCCGAAGCCCCAGCAGGAGTCACCTGCTGACCCGAAGCCCCAGCAGGAGTCACCTGCTGACCCAGAGCCCCAGCAGGAGTCACCTGCTGACCCAGAGCCCCAGCAGGAGTCACCTGCTGACCCAGAGCCCCAGCAGGAGTCACCTGCTGACCCGGAGCCCCAGCAGGAGTCATCTACAGGCTCGCCAGCATCACTCCATGATATGGGTGTAGCTTTGACTTCCGGTAATACTTTCACATAAAATAAGGTCCATACAACTTGGAAAGTATAGGGTTGTCATGTACTATGAAGTGTTGTGTCTTTCCCTAGCCGGTGATGCCAGAGGATCCCGGTGGTCCATCAGCTCATCATCACCTGAGCAAACCGAAAACCGTAAGTGTTAAATAACAAACATGTACCTGTTAATTAGATGAATGTACAGAATTATTCGTCTTAAGTTTTACCATTCCCTCTGTAGAAATCCCTACATTAGACGACCTCCTGGCGTCACAGCGGACACTAGCAGAAGCAGTCCAACAGCACGGAGTGATGCTGGCAAGGTTTGCGGCGGCCCAACAGCGGCGCGGCAGCCACTAACTTTTTTGTTTTTTGTTGTTACTATATTTTTGTTTTTTGTTGTTGTTATATTTATTTTGTTTTTATAAAAAACGTTAAAGTTTATATCTACTGTTGTGTAAGCTTTGTTACAAACAAATAACATGTTTCATCACTCACACCCATTATATCTATTCATCTGTATAGATGCACCCTGCCCATTACCCCGCCTAGTAGACCTGCTAATAACTATATGCTGAATTCAGTAAAGCAGGCTGCAAGTTTTAATCCAAAAAACATTTTTATTACGAACAAATATTTTAATAAATAAACAATTAAATTAACTATTAAATAAACAATAACTTAACAATTTAAACATTTTACTTAAACCCTAAAAGTAAAATGTCACTAAAGATCTTGATATTGGTTTTCTGCATTCAAAAATCCTTTCCTGGGCGGAGAAGATAGTTCTTCAAGGAAAGAATGAGGAAACCTGGGATATTGTGGGGGGGGGGGGTGGCAAGTGGCAGGTTTTGCTGAGGTACAATCCGTCATACTGGTGTGCTACGCATTAGCTCCGGCATTTGGGTCCATGACTGCCTTGCACAAGGATCACGGTCGATCCTACTATGTACAGTTGACGTTTCATCCAGTTGACCGGCGGCCGCTTTAATTAAAGTCTCGAAAATGACCCTTTCGGCATGGATCCTCTGTGTGTCATCCAGCTTCTGAAGTCGATCAGCGGCAAAGTTGGCAAAGCTGTCCATGCCGGTGTTGGTCTGCTGGCTTAAAATTTGCTTTGCCAAAGAGACTAGCTCTGTTGATGGCGACAAGGTGGCCTTTCTCTTATGTGAATTGATTATTTGCCAAGGTACAGTAGCTGAGTTGAGGGTGCAGGGTCTTCACTCGACCCCTCAGTAGCCTCCGCCAGGCTAGGTTCATCGCCCAGGATGTCATCACTTGTTGTGGTTGACAGATCTTGCTGATGTTGCTGCGGGAACAGAAAATTAATGTTAAAGCTAAACCCAAAAATTATTTTACAATATCCAGCACCACACCACAGAAATGTGTTGGCATTGGATATATCATGACCAGCATGGGTAAACGTGCACTGGAAACAAATGTGTGGGGAAGCACTAGCAGTACAGGATATGAAATGGCATTCAACAATATGAGAAGTGAGTGGGGCGAAAATAGTAAAGGAGTGTACTTATCTGAACTGGAAGGGATAACTTTTGTAAACTGCAGAATTAAGCAGGTAAAACATTAGTTAATATTTTCTATTCAACTATGGCATGTACATACCAAGTTTAAATGCTATTTACAGGGAAGCAAGCAAAGAAGCTACTTACATCTCCAACAGGGGTGTCAGTCGGGATCACAGGGTCTTGATCCAGCGTCTGCCGCATCGAAGATACCATTGTGCGCAGCAGCTCCTGGTCACGGGTGAAGCCAAGCAAGTCATAGTACCATAACGAGGGCACATAAACCTCATCTGTGCCGGCACCAGACTTCATTGACTTCTCCACCTTGTCCAGCTCTTTTTTATAGACTGTGCAAAGACCCTGGATCTTTTTCCGAACAGCAGTCTCATCGACCTTCTCGCAGGAATTATGCTGCTTAAAGAGAGCAACTAGTTTCCCATATGCCTCCCTTTTTTATTTCGGTTACTGTACTTGGCAGGGACCGATACATCTCGATTAGTTCACGGACAAATTCCTCGCTATTGTAAGACATCTGAAATAAAAAATAGCATACAGTGAGCATACATGGAACATTTGAAAAAAAGAAAAAAATACTGTTTGAACCACACTACCGTGTACACACGAGACCCCCTAAAATGGCTGCCCATGCAAAAGCATATGTACACAGATAGAAGCCAAGCCCTCCCTCCCTCCAGAGCAATGATTACAGATGCATTAAGCATGTCCTATTCTAATCCTCAAAATTGCACCAGAACAGGACATTCTCTGACCCTCACAGATCTCATTCTCAGATACGTGATTTTCATGGATGTGTGAATGGATCTATAAAACTGTACGAGTCCATGGACCATCCGATAAAAAAAATCTGGCAGCACACGAACATTTCACACAAATGTGAAAATGCTGCCTAAGGGATTTTAAGATCACGCCTAGTCACACAGTGCAGATACAGAATAATATTTACATCCAGGCACTTACCGCTGACGTGATCAGAGTCGGTTTCTGCTGCTTCTTCTCCATCTGGTCAGACCTTCATGTCGACATCTCCCAGCCACGATTAGTCTTGTCATGATGCTCTCCAGCCTAGAAAATAACAAGGTCACATATATTGTATACATACATGTCTCCCCCGCACTGCGCTCCTGAATACAGATATGTACCCCCCCATTAATATACTATTAGCCACTTAGTAATCAAAATATAAAGTGATAAGCAGCACTGTGCCCCCCCATTAACTATAATCTCCACCGGCCAATAATATTAATTATTCAGTCTCTGTGACTCTCCCCAATTAACTGTAAGGCTATGTGCACATGGAAAATATACAAGACTTTACAGTACAAGCAAAGTGAAACCCCCGTCATTGCTCTCTCCCAGCACCCCCATCATTGCTCTCTCCCAGCACCCCCGTCATTGCTCTCTCCCTCCATCCCCATCATTGCTCTCCCCAGCCCCAGCATTGCTCTCCCCAGCCTTCTCTCATTGCTCTCCCCAGCCTCTTCCCATTGCTCTCCACAGCCTTCTCTCATTGCTCTCCCCAGCCTCCTCTCATTGGTTTCCCCAGCCTCCTGTCATTGCTCTTTCCAGCCCCTCATTGCTTTCCCCAGCCTTCTCTCATTGCTCTCCCCAGCCTCCTCTCATTGCTCTCCCCTGCCCCCTCTCATTGCTCTCCCCTGCCCCCTTTCATTGCTCTCCCCAGTCTCCTCTCATTGCTCTCCCCAGCCTTCTCTCATTGCTCTCCCCAGCTCCTCTCATTGCTCTTCCCAGCCTCCCCTCAATGCTCTCCCCAGCCTCCTCTCATTGCTCTCCCCAGCTTGTTAAAAAAATAAAAAACACAACTTACCTCAGCTCGCTCCCCTGCACCTCCTCGTCTCCGGTAACTTCCTCCCTGACACACAGGCTCGCACCAAATGATGACGTCATCAAGCAGCGCGGGCCTGTGTCAGGGAGGAAGCACAGGGCAGGAAGCAGAAAACGGATCTCTGCAGCTCTGCTGCCATTTTCCTCCTGTCAGCAGCGGAGCTACAGGGATCGCTCCATGCCCACCACATATGATGATGGCAATCTGGCCATGGGGCTCCGAGAAGCAGGCCAGATTACCCTCATTATCAGCCGCCCGGCAAGGGCCCCCCTGCACCGTCGTGCCCCGATGCAGTTGCACCGGCTGCACCAGCAGTAGGTGCACACCTGGTCAGGACTGTCCATTAATTGAGGTAAGTCGGTTATTCTACCATTTGATGATATCCCTAATTTGAGCATTTTAGAACATACACGAATACAAACGGTTGAGAAATTCAAATACCGGGTACAAGAATAACAAAAAGAACTCCGGATTAGATTCCACTGAATCTGTATCTTCTTCTGGAAAAGTTTAACCCTTTCGCGCCAGAGCCGGTTTTCGCCTTCGTGACCGGGCCAATTTTTTCAATTCTGACCACTGTCACTTTATGAGGTAATAGCTCTGGAACTCTTCAACCGATTCCCCTGATTCTGAGACTGTTTTTTCGTGACATCTTGTACTTCATGATAGTGGCAAAATTTCTTCGATATGACTTGCGTTTATTTGTGAAAAAATCTGAAATTTGGCGAAAATTTAGCAATTTTCAAACTTTGAATTTTCATGCCCATAAATCAGAGAGATATGTCACACAAAATAGTTAATAAATAACATTTACCACATGTCTACTTTACATCAGCACCAATTTTTTTTTATTAGGAAGTTATAAGGGTTAAAAGTTAACAACTGATTTCTCATTTTTCCAACAAAATTTACAAAACCATTTTTTCAGGGACCACATCTTATTTGAAGGGACTTTGAGAGGCCTTTATGACAGAAAATACCCAAAAGTTGACACCATTCTAACAACTTCACCCCTCAAGGTGCTCAAAACCACATTTAAGAAGTTTATTAACCATTTAGGTGCTTCACAGGAATTTTTGGAATGTGGAAGAAAACAATGAACATTTAACTTTTTTTCACACAAATGTTACTTTAGACACAAATTTTTTATTTTCGCATGGGTAACAGGAAAAATGGACTACCAATTTGTAGTACAATTTCTCCTGAGCACACCAATACCCCATGTGAGGGAAAACCACTGTTTGGGTGCACGGCAAGAATCGGTAGGGAAGGAGCGCCATTTCACTTTTTGCTCCTCAGGGAACTTATCTAGATGTGTGGTGAGCACCTTGAACACCCAGGTGCTTCACAGAAGTTTATAATATTGAGCCGTAAAAATAAAATTTTCACATTTTTCCCACAAAAATGTTTTTCAGTCACCAATTTGCATTATCATAATAGTAATGGAAGAAATTGCACCATGAAATTTGTTGTGCAATTTCTCCTGAGTGCACCGATATCCTATATATGAGGGAAAACCACTGTTTGGGCGCACGGCAGGGTTCGGAAGGGAAGGAGCGCCATTTGACTTTTTGAATGTAAAATTTGCTTGAATAATTAACGGACGCCATGTCGCATTAGGGGAGCTCCTGATGTGCCTAAACAGAGGAACCCCCCCCACAAGTGACACCATTCTGGAAACTAGACCCCTCAAGGAACTTATCTAGATGTGTGGTGAGCACTCTTTCCACATAAATGATCTTTTAGCCCCAAATTTTTTATTTTTACAAGGGTAAGAGGAGAAAATGCACCCCAAAAACTGTTGTGCAATTTCTCCTGAGTATGCCGATACCCCAAATGTGGTGGAAAACTACCGCTTTGGCGCACGGCAGGGCTTGGAAAAGAAAGGAGTGCTATGTTGGCTGGGATAGGTTGCAGACACCGTGTCACATTTGAAGAGTCGCTGACATGCCGAAACAGCAGGAACCCCCACAAGTGACCCCATTTTGTAAACTATACCTCTCAAGGAATTTATCTAGGGAAGTAGTGAGTATTTTTACATTTTTAAAGTCATACCATTGGCAGTGAAGAAAAAATAATTATATTTTTTACCACAAAAAAAATGTTTAAGCCTCATATTTTACATTTTCACACAGGGCAATGGGTAAATATGGTGCCGAAATGTGTCACACAATTTCTTCTATACAGAGCCCCTAAGTGCAAGAAAAACAGAATCCACCCTCAAGTGACCCCATTTTGGAAACTATACCCCTTTGGGAATTTACCTACAGGTGTAGGGACAAATGGGTGTTTTCCAGAAACAAGCAGCATTGGATGTTGCGGAGTGAAAATTTCAAACTGCCGTTGAAGTGACCACTACGTTGTAGTGTCCAGTACATTGTGCCCACTATACATACCAGGATGGGGTTGAGGGGGGCCATACATATCAGAATAGAGATGAGGGGTACCATGCATACCAGGATAGGGATGTGGGGTACCATGCATATCAGGATGTGGGATGGGGTGCCATTCATACCAGAATGAGGGATGGGGTGCCATGCATACCAGGATGAGGGGTACCATACATATCAGGATAGGGATGAGGGGTACCAAACATACCAGGATGAGGGATGGGGTGCCATGCATACCAGGATTGGGGCATGTGGGGTGCAATGCATACCAGGATAGTGATAAAGGGTACCATACATACCAGGATGAGGGATGGGGTGCCATACACTCCAGGATTGGGGATGAGGGAGCCATGCATACTAAGATTGGGATGAGGGGTGCCATGTATACCAGATTTGGGATAAAAGTGAGGGGTGCCATGTATACCAGATTTGGGATAAAAGTTGCCATGAATACCAGGATTGGGGATGAGGGGGCCATGCATACCAGGATGAGGGATGGGGTGCCATGCATACCAGGATGAGGGATGGGGTGCCATGCATGGCAGGATTGGGGATGGATGAGTGGTGCCATGCATACCAGGATTGGTGATGAGGCAGCCATGCATACCAGGATGAGGGATGGGGTGCCGTGCATACCAGGATTGGGATGTTTTGTCAAAAAAAAAACTTAATGAAAAAATCTCTATAAAAATTTATTGGATTAAAAAAAAAGAATAGGAAAAAGGCTTCTCCCCTGTGTAAGTTCTCTGGTGCTTAACCAAACCTGATTTCTGGTTAAAACATTTCCCACATTCTGAACATGAAAAAGGCTTTATCCCTGTGTGGGTTCTGTGGTGCTTAATCAAATCGGATTTCTGGCTAAAACATTTCCCACACTCTAAACAGACAAATGGCTTCTCCCCTGTGTGAGTTCTCTGGTGGTTATTAAGATGCGCTTTCCGGTTAAAACATTTCCCACATTCTGAACATGAAAAAGGCTTCTCCCCTGTGTGGGTTCTCTGGTGTTTATTAAGATGTGATATATGGTTAAAACATTTCCCACATTCTGAACATAAAAATGGCCTCTCCCCTGTGTGGGTTCTCTGGTGCGTAACCAAAACTGATTTTTGGTTAAAACATTTCCCACATTCTGAACAGGAAAAGGGCTTCTCCCCTGTGTAGGTTCTCTGGTGCTTAATCAAACTTGATTTCCTTGTAAAACATTTCCCACATTCTGAACAGGAAAAGGGCTTCTCCCTGTGTGGGTTCTCTTGTGACTTTCAAGAATCATTCTATGATTAAAACATTTCCACATTCTGAACAAGAAAAAGGCTACTCCCTTGTGTGAGTTCTCTTGTGTCTATCAAGAATCATTTTACGATTAAAACATTTCCCACATTCTAAACAGACAAATGGCTTCTCCCCTGTGTGAGTTCTCTGGTGGTTATTAAGATGCGCTTTTCGGTTAAAACATTTCCCACATTCTGAACAAGAAAAAGGCTTCTCCCCTGTGTGAGTTCTCTTGTGGCTATCAAGAATCATTTTACGATTAAAACATTTCCCACATTCTGAGCATGAAAAGGGCTTCTCCCCTGTGTGAGTTCTCTTGTGTCTAAAAAGATCTGATTTCTGGATAAAACATTTCCCACATTCTGAACAGAAAAAAGGCTTCTCCCCTGTGTGAATTCTCTGGTGGCTATTAAGATGCGCTTTCTGGTTAAAACATTTCCCACACTCTGAACATGAAAAAGGCTTCTTCCCTGTGTGGGTTCTCTTGTGGCTATTAAGATGTGCTTTCTGGTTAAAACATTTCCCACATTCTGAACATGAAAAAGGCTTGTTCCCTGTAAGGGTTCTGTGGTGCTTAATCAAATCTGATTTCTGGCTAAAACATTTCCCACACTCTAAACAGACAAATGGCTTCTCCCCTGTGTGAGTTCTCTGGTGGTTATTAAGATGCGCTTTCCGGTTAAAACATTTCCCACATTCTGAACATGAAAAAGGCTTCTCCCCTGTGTGAGTTCTCTGGTGATTAACAAAAACTGATTTCTGATTAAAACATTTTCCACATTTGGAGCAAAAAAATCTATTGTCCGCTGAGTGTTTTTTTTGATGTTTAAGAATAGACTTCTCGAAAGTAAAACTATTTCCATTTTCTGAAAGTGAAAAGGATTTCTTTGCTTTAGGAGCAGTTCGTTTTTTAATGCTTATTTTATTTTGATTTTCCTTAGTAGTTGGTAATGAATCAGAAGACAGGATGTGTTTCATAGAATTAGATGATAGATCTTTGCTTTGAAGGGATGATGGTATATCTGAAGTAATGGCATTCACTTCAATTGTATCCTGTGGGATCTCAAGATCATTCGATTTAAAAATCTCCTGTCCCTCTGATCTCCTGGTACAGTCATCTGCCAAGAAAAAAAACAATTATTCATTTTGAATAAAATATCCTTGAAATTTATATTTTTGAACATTTCTACTTAAAATGTCTAAACAAACACATTCCTGGGCTATATGGTAATCCAGGGAAATGAAGAGATATATGCTCAAGTTTAAAAATCTATTTTATTACACACAAATCTAAAAAATAGAGGAATATTTAAACTTGAGCATATATTTCTTCATTTTCCTGGACTAGCATGTAGCCCAGGGATCTGTTTGTTTAGACTGATTTAGAAGTGGTATGCAATCTTTATTTATTTTTCTATGGGATTCTTGTGTTAATTGTACTTAAAATGTCTGTAGAAATGGCAAGTTATTGATAGAATGATAGTTCACAGTCTAATAGAAAACCTCATAGGATGAACCAGTAGAGCGTGGTGTCCAACTGTTTGTTCTTTTAGCCTCCAAAATATGGAACATGGTTTCCATAAACCAATCCAGCAACATCTGCTTTTCCGAAGTCAAATCTCACCATCGCTTCTGAGCCTTGCAGTGTGCCCAAACCACATTCAGCATCCATGTATTTGGCATTACTATAGTGAGAAGAACCCACTTAATTTACAGTGTATGTGTCCTGGAGCACAATCTGGGCACTATGTGTTGGGTAATCAAATGGCCAATATGCAATTTTTATGCTCCAGCATCCAGTGCTAATTTTCGGAAAGTGCCTGTGTAGTCAAAATAATCACTACTCCTATAGATTAATTCACTGAGGTTGTAATTTCCAAAATAAAGTCACTTTATGGGGATTTCTACTGCCCTAGTTTTCTGACATTTTGTAATATTAGGGCTTCAGCAAATGGTGTGTCCCATCTCCTCTGGGATCTGGTCCTGCGACGTCTGCTTCTGTCACCAGGAGCCGCCTTAATCATTCTGCAGGCGGCGCTGGTGATGGGAGTAATTAGAGTATGGGGCTCGGTGGCTCTCGGCAATCTAAACTATCGTAAGGGACAATATTTTCTGTCAGATGAGTTTCAAGAAGAAATATTAGACATTCAAAGACAATTTTTTAGAATAGTGCAGAGCTGAGTTGTCTTAAATTTAGATCTCGGGCATTTGGAAGAGGCAATGGAGATCTTTTTGAAAGGCTACCAGAGAGTTACAGAGTCACATAAGTGAGGAAGGCCGATCCCAATACAATGAAACTATCATACAGAATGAGCCTGTAAAAAAAAGAAAGAATATAAAAACATGTAACATCCCCAACAACAACGTGTTATGATCTGCAACAAGTACTAAGGAAAGAAGGGGAAAGCTTTCCCTACAATAAGACTAAGCTGAATCCCTACGATATAGCGGGCTGCCTGTTCCTAGCGAACGGACCCGCCTTAGTCCTAGGCTAGTCTGAATGGAGACCTATAGAATAAAGGTAAGGGGTCCCTAAAAGAACTAAGGACTGGAACAAAAATGGGACACCTCCTGAACAGAGAAAGTTGTTGCAGAACACAAAAAGATAAACTGACAAAAAGGTACTAGAGGTCCCAAAAGGACCAAGCAAACTGACAGAGATAGGCACAGAAGCACCTGGCCAGCAAAACAGTCAAAAAACAATGAAGTCCACCACAGCCAAAAGGGCGGAGTTGGAATATAAAGGCAGATGGTCACGTGACCGCAAAACACAAGATGGAAAAAACAAACAGGAGGGATCTAACACAACGTATGTATGAAGGGAGAAATCCAACACTAAACTGGAGTTGCACTCATTTATGATAAACCATTGGAGCTACGATGAATTCTGACCAGAAGAGTAGAGAAAGTATTAGCGACCCCATTTCAAGAGAGATTGTGCAGTAATCTGAATTCCTTAGGATTGAAAACATAATGGAATTTATGACGTGGAGTGAATCCATGAAACCAGGGTTCGAGCCATGCCAACACATCTCCTGCAGGCGTGAATAAATGTATATTACAGCCATCAGCCACGCACAGCTTAGAGATATATCATGGCTCAGGTGTAATGTTTTCTGTGTAGGTTATCGCTATCCTGTTTGAAGTTAGTTGGTTTTAAAAGAAATTGAAAAGTCAGGATAAAGGGAAACTGTTGTTATTGTACAGTGTCTTGTAGGTACCATATGAGGACATTCAGCAGCACAGAGGGGAGAGAAGGTAGATTCATCCAATAAGATATCAGGGATCTAGGAAGCCAACAGCATCATTACCCTCCACTTTCTCTTACAGACCCATCATAATATTTTTCTTCAAGTGATTTTCTAACTTGTCAGCACATTCTACATACGCTGTCATTTGGCTTTGTAGTTTACAGATTTGGGCAGGTAACGAACAGTGTCTTCTAATCCCAGGGGGTAGGTAGATCCTCCAGGTTGTAAGTTCTATAGAAAAGGGCTTTCACGATTTCACAAAGTAATTTGAACATTTTCAGATAAAGGAGAATGTTGTGGTCGAGCGGCAAAATGGTGATCACACGATTGTGATACGGCCGAACTACACCACCGATAAAGCCGCCACAGCGGGTGACTGAGAAGAATCTGTAACTTCTTTGCATTTAGTGGTTACTACTCACCTGGGTAGTCATATGTAGGAATCTCTTCTTTACAGCGCTTATCACCCGTCACATTTGTCTCTGTAGTATTAATATGGGTCTGATCTTCACTCTGGAACAAATATTATAAAAGTCAGATGGAGAAGTCCCATCTATGATCCGCTCTAATCCCGTCATCTCCACCGTTCTCATTACACAAATATAAATACTGGTGGATAAAACAAGACCTTCACAGCCGTCTACACATCATAGGGGAGATCTCATGACACCTTCTCTCCATCTACCTGATGATCCTGAGGAACATTGGGATATTCTTGTTTACAGTCCTGTGGAAGAAGAGGACAGGGCCATCTCTCTGGTGTTGTCCTCTTACTGGATCGATCTGGAGGAAACACATACAGGGACTGAATTAATTATTTTCATACAGATAATTGTAGGCCGTGTGTATTTAGTCCTGTCATTTACCTGGTGTTGTGAGAGGCTGGGGAATCTCCATCATGACGTCCCTGTACAGATCTTTGTGTCCTTCTAAATACTCCCACTCCTCCATGGAGAAATAGACGGCGACATCCTGACACCTTATAGGAACCTGACACATACATTGATACCGTCATCTCCCCGATCCCTTCTTAGCGTTACTGTATAATGTCCCAGCATTCCCAGTAATGTCACCTCTCCAATCAGAAGCTCAATCATCTTGTAGGTGAGTTCTAGGATCTTCTGGTCATTGATATCATCATGTATCATGGGGTGAGGTGGAGGCCCCGTGATTAGTCTCAGGGGTTTTCCCCATCCCTCAGACACAGGGTCCTGACAGCACTCACTAGAGGTCTTCTTCACTACTGTGTAATCCTGGTTATGGAGAGACACATTAATAAATCTCACTACAGACATTTCCAGAGTCCTCACCTCTCCAGTTCTGTTCATCTGTTATTCCCATAGATAAGAATGATGTGACGTCATCAGAATCTCTCACCTCTCCAGTAAGCCGGAAGAGGATCTCTAGGGTGAGGTGTAATATCCTCTCCGCCATCTTGTCCCTGTCCATATCCATCTTCGATGGATAAATCAGGAAAATATTCTTATATAGAAGATCTCCACTGAGAGGATTCGGTGTTGTAGATACCTGAATGAGTAGAAGATAAAAATCCTGTTGGTATAATACAACTATTGGAGATAATGAGGGGAAACATATAAGCATATTTATTATTTTACAGTATTTAGTTTTCTTCTTTACATCTAGTAATAAAACCTTTATATTTTAGGCCACAGACAACAAGCAATTTCTTCCTCGGAGTCTGCAGCTGAATACGTTTCTCATAGACTTATCTTCCATACCACTAATTCTCGTCTCATTTTCCGACACTGGAATTGGCATCAGCAATACTGCAGGAGATATTCATTACACGTGACATGAGAAATAACTACATGATGAGGCAACATCTTCTACTACAGCTCTAAAAACATATTTAGCCACAAACCGTCATTGAACACATCACCACCGGCTGTCTGTATGAATGTTTCCCATCTTCCCCAGACTGTAATCTTCTATCAAGTTACAGCTCATGTCTGATTCACACACAGAAGTTTGAAGCTTTTATAAAAGCTGTTTTGATTGCACAAACACCGCGGACAGCAATTATTTGATACCAAAGTCTACGTGTACAGTGTATTATGAAGTTTATTTCTGGCCTTAGGCTTTCCAATATTACAAGAGAAAAAAAAAAAAGCAGATATTAAAATGTTTCAAAAGAAAATGGTCACCAACAATTCTTGTAAAAAGAAAAAACATGCAAAAAGCAGAAAACACATGTTATTATTTCTTAACACGTTAAACATTTTTTGGGGTTTTTGTTTTTATATGAACTCTTTTGGGCACCAGAACATACATGTACACAGCAAGGATGGCACAGATGCGGCTGCAACAAAATCCCTGGCAGCTTAACCACTTGCTCCTGCAAAAAGCAAACATGGCATCTAAGTAGACAGAGTTCGGCCCAATGCCCCTTCTTCCCCAAATGCTCAATAGTATGGGGCTGCCTAGTTCCTACAATACTTAAATGCTTAATAATGGTTTCTGGGCCTGCAATGTACGAAAGTCTATTAGGCCAGGCCAGAGGCAGAGTCCAATAAGTTACTTTTTAACGCCACCCTTAAATATTAGACTAAAGTTGCATGAAAGCACTGATTTTGGGGGTTTTGGTTGACTACAAATGCAGTCAGTCATACAGACCACAGGAAAGCTGGAATATTTGTGAGTATGGGGGAGTCAGGAGAGATAGCTGTCTGCCAAATGACCGTTCAGCCAAAACGTATCTCATCTGTATGGGGCCGTTACTATTACACTGACAAGTGATAATACATGGCACAACAGTAGTACAGTGCATCACCTGAGAAATAAAAGGCTTGTATGTTGTATGATCGCACTAATGAGAGTTGTTTAAAAAAGTTTATAAAAAAGGTTTAAAAAAAGTTTTAAAGTGAAACTATCACAGTTTTAGCAAAAATAAATATTCGTCACTATAGGGAAAACATGCATATAATGGGAAAATGAAGAGGGAGGTAAGCTCACTGTTTATTCAATGCACTTTGTCTGAAGATCACCCCATGGAACCGCCCTGGTCAGGGACATTTCAAGTAGAGAAAGGAGGAGAGATGAATTCTCCAGTATTGTCTATATTGTTAAAACCTCACATTTATTGTAAATTCATAAAAACTGTTGTGATGTTGTGATGGCATACCACCAAGTGCCCACATATGAAACCAATGCTTATTCATGGTTGGCAACATGTGAGTCTCTGTGATACTTTTATATCCTTCCCTTTCAAACACTTGGGTGTCCATTGATTACTGAGTACTTCTCAGACAATTTGACCCTGTACTGTATGGAAGAAAATGATAATTGTCACAGTTTCACCCCTCACTGTGTCTGGGATGCAGTTACTGACTGCTCAGCTGTCTAATCTTGTACAGGGGCGTGCTGGAGCTGTCGGTACTTTGATTGACAGCTCGGTGGTCCAATATGGTTGAAACATCCCTGGTGGCGTGCTTGCATGGTGCACCACCTCCCACCATGCAAGACCGCAATCTTACCTGTCAGTCCATGCTGCACTCTTTGCTCCATTACCTGCTGTGTCCATGTCTCTTGTCTGATTGCTTAGGGCGTCGGCGCGGCTTTCTGCTTGTTTCTTATAGCTGTGTGCACAGTCCTAATGCGTCCCCAGCCTATTGCTGTGAGTCACTGGATACTTAAACCCCCTCCACCCAGTAGGAGGTGCCTGAGCAACACTTTCACTCAGTTTGTCTTTTGCAACTGAGGTGCCAGGTCCTGTCCTGACTCTAGTCTGTCTGCCACCCTGGGGGCTGAGTATCCAGGGCCTTTTCCTGTACCTGTGACTTCTAGTCTGTTTCCGCCACCCTGGGGGCCGAGTACGCAGGGCCACTACCTGTATCTCTGACTTCTAGTCTGTTTCCGCCACCCTGGGGGCTGAGTTCCCAGGCTTCTTCCCGGTTCAGTTCCTGTCTGAACAGTGTCCTAGCCCGTTACTTATATCTATGTCCGTACCTTCCCTTTGCCTGCAGTGTCTGAACCTGCACCTAACTCCAACTTCTGTTTGTGAGTTTTGTGTCTACTCGCTACTTCATTGTAAGTACCTTGTGTGTATCTGGTTCTGCTTGTCCCCTTTCCCTGCCTCCATATCTACCTCCTGTGTTCTAACCATCTTCCTGTATTTTCCAGTCTGTTCCATGTGAACAGAGCCCTGTCCTGTCTGCCTTCACCTTCTGCTCTGTTCTGCTTGTTCATCGCTCCGGTGGTTACGCTCTGCTCCGCTTGTCTACCGCACCTGCGGTTCTGTTCTGCTCTGCTTGTTCACCGTGCCTGCGGTTTTGCTCTGCTCTGCTTGTTCACCGCGCCTGCAGTTTTGCTCTGCTCTGCTTGTTCACCGCGCCTGCGGTTTTACTCTGCTCTGCTTGTTCACCGGGCCTGCGGTTTTACTCTGCTCTGCTTGTTCACCGGGCCTGCGGTTTTACTCTGCTCTGCTTGTTCACCGGGCCTGCGGTTTTACTCCGCTCTGCTTGTTCACCGGGCCTGCGGTTTTACTCCGCTCTGCTTGTTCACCGCACCTGCGGTTTTGCTCCGCTCTGCTTGTTCACCGCACCTACGGTTTTGCTCCGCTCTGCTTGTTCACCGCACCTACGGTTTTGCTCAGCTCTGCTTGTTCACCGCACCTGTGGTTGTGCTCCGCTGTGCTTGTTCACTGCACCTGCGGTTGTGCTCCGCTGTGCTTGTTCACCGCACCTGTGGTTGTGCTCCGCTGTGCTTGTTCACTGCACCTGCGGTTGTGCTCCGCTGTGCTTGTTCACCGCACCTGCGGTTTTGCTCCGCTCTGCTTTTTCACCGCACCTGCTGCGGTTTTGCTCCGCTCTGCTTGTTCACCGCACCTGCTGCGGTTTTGCTCCGCTTGTACACCGCACCTGCGGTTGTGCTCCACTCTGCTTGTTCACCGCACCTGCGGTTTTGCTCTGCTCTGCTTGTTCACCGCACCTGCGGTTTTGCTCCGCTTGTACAGGGGCGTGCTGAAGCTGTCGGCAGTGGCTGTGACGTTAGTACCCTCTGATGTACAGTTGGTCTCTCCGGAATCTGTATTAGACCTCGCTGATAAATTTTCTGGAGAGAAAGACCAGTTTAGGGTCTTCAGGGAGAGCTGTAGGTTATTTTTTACCCTGCGCCCCTGATCGTCAGGGGAAGAGTTCCAGCAGGTGGGAATAATCCTGTCCCTTCTGCAAGGGTGCCCTCAGACCTGGGCATTTTCCTTGTCCCCACAAGCCCCAGAACGGTTTTCTGTTGACACCTTCTTTGACAGTTTAGGACTGACATATGACGAACCCAAGAGGATCCAGGTCCCTGAGGCTAAGATCATAAACCTGGTTCAAGGCGTCGCACAGCTGAGGACTACTGTACTGAGTTCTGGCAGTGGTCCACTGCAGTTCTGTGGAACAATGCAGGTCTCAGGTGCCAGTTCCACAAAGGCCTTTCCAAAACCCTTAAGGACGCCCTGGTCCTCCATGAAGCTCCTTGTTCCCTGGCGGAAGCCATGACCCAGGCCATACGAATGGACTGTAGAATCCATGAGAGACATGAGGAACACCAAGCTGCCCATTATATATCCCCGGAGCAGGTCCATTTACCGGAGGTGGAGCCATTGGAGATTAAAGTTGCCAATCTTCGTGTTGTAGACGTAGACAAGATCTCAGACTGCCTGTACTGTGGTCTCTCTGGACATTTTCTCAAGAATTGCCCTACTCGCCCTCAGGCTAGCAAACCATCAGGAGAACGTCTGAGTGTGGGTGATGGCCGAGGAGGTCACCCAGACTCCCAGGTACCTTTTTCTTCTAAAGTACTGATAAATACAGTGTTATGCTTTGAGAACCAGGTGTTATCAACATTGGCTTTCATTGACTGTGGGTCTGCTGCTAACTTTATTGATTCGGGACTGGTTCGGAAGTTAGGGTTAGGGACAGTTAGTTTAGAAAGACCCATGCAAATCTTCGCCCTTGACAAGACACCATTATCTAGGAATTTGATCAAGAAGGTAACAGTGGATTTCACGCTTCAAGTGGGAGCACTCCACTTTGAATCCTTCTCATGTTTTGTGTTGGATAATTTACCTGTTGGGTTGGTACTAGGGCTTCCATGGTTGCAGATTCACAATCCTGTTATTGATTGGTGTCAGAGGGAGATTGTTAAATGTGGCCCTAATTGTTGCAAGAAATAGCTAAAAACTGTACAAATATGCTCCTCTAGTCTGAAGGGTCTGCCGGGGTACCTGAAGGACTTTGGAGATGTGTTCTTGGAGAAAGAGACGGAGATACTACCTCCCCATCATCCTTATGATTGTGCTATTGATCTTATTCCTTGTGCCAAATTGCCTAAAGCTCTCCTTTACAATTTGTCTGGGTCTGAATGGGCAAGAATATGCTAACAAAAGTTTACGGAAGGGTCATATCTGTCCTTCCTCCTCTCTGGTAGCTGCTGCTTTTTTCTATGTATAAAAGAAAGATGGGGGTCTCCGTCCTTGCCTTGATTTCCGAGAACTCAACAAAATCATGGTTAAAAATACGTACCCACTTCCACTCATCCACAACCTATATAATCAGCTTCTGGGGGCCATGGTGTTCTCTAAACTTGATCTTAGAGGGGCTTACAATTTGATACGCATCCGGGAGGGTGATTAGTGGAAAACAGCGTTTTTAAGGTCTGAGGGTCTGTTTGAAAACCTTGTCATTAGTGTTGAGCGAATTTGTTCAGCATTTCGGAGCCAATTTTTTGGCGCGAACAAGTCGGGACCCTGCACACGAACACAAATTTTAAATGCCAAAACAAGTTAGCTCAACACTACTTGTCATGCCATTTGGGTTATTAAATGCACATGTCCCTGTTGTGTTACAAAGATTAAGGGAGAACTCTTTGTGTGCTAAATTAGAGAAATGTGTTTTTGGAAGGTACAGGCCATAATTGACTGGGTTCAGCTTTGTGATCTCAAGCCTTTGGAGCATTTTGTGGGATTCGCCAACTATTATAAGAAATTTATCAAGGGGTTTTCTCAGATTGTGTAACCTCTTACTGACCTTACATGTAAGGGGGCAAATCTCAAGGTGTGGTCACAGAGTGCTATCAGGGCTTTTGAAACATGAAAAGAGTGTTTCATGTCTCTTCCCATTCTGATCTAACCGGATCTCAAAGAGCCATTCATTGTAGAGGTGGATGCTTCGGAGGTCGGAGTGGGGGCGGTTTTGTCGCAAGGGTCCAAAACTCTGACTAACTTGCGTCCATGGGCTTTTTTGTCTAAAAAATTTTCGCCGGCGGAAAGAAGTTATGATGTTGGGAATCGTGAGTTACTTTCTGTAAAATTAGCCTTTGAGGAATGGAGGCATTTTTTGGAGGAGCGGTTCATCCAGTTACTGTGGTCACTGATCAGAAGAATCTAGCTTACATTGAATCAGCTAAAAGATAAACTCCCGCAGAGGCATTACATTCAGACCGGGGTCTAAGAATGTGAAAGCTGACGCATTATCTCGTAGTCTCAATTCAGTTTCACCTCCAGTACCTCCATCCTCCATAATTCCTCAGGGTATTGTAGTTTCTATGGTAACCTCAGAATTGGAAAAGGAGATCCATAACGCCCAATCATTGGCTTCTCCGGACACTCCAGGATCTAAATCATTTGTGCCTGTGTACCTAAGATTGTGTGTGTTACAAGAATTTCATGATTCCGTCTTAAGTGGTCATCCTGGGGTTACTGCTACATGGAAAGCCATTGCCAGACTTTTTTGGTGGCTGTCCATGCAGAATGATATCAAAGAGCAGCTATATTGCAGGCACCAAGGTTGTGCAGCATCCCTCAACCCCAAGGACGCTGCACAACCTTGGTGCCAGCAATATAGCTGCTCTGTGGTATGTTTATCATCTTGTTACACCATGTTTTGCATTTTGCACTGTTAGGATATCTTTAACTCACAGCTTGCACTTTAGCACTTTATGGAAGTATAGTATTAATTTTATACCATATACATATAATATTAGGCATATATATGCAGTGGTTGATCCCTCATAGCATGGAGGTGCTTTTTATCTCTTTTCTATTTTGTGTCTGTGTATTTTATTAATAAAAATTTAATGTTTGCTGAATTAAATTTGGTCTCTGACTAATTTATCAGATTCTGGACCAAATTATTTGATATTTTTGGAAGGAATAAGTCATGTGCTAGACCTTTGTACTGACCACACATATATTTATACCTGTAGATGAGATCCCCTCTGAGGCGTCGTTTTTCTAAGCTAAACAAGCTCAACTTTTTCAACCTCTCATCATATGAGAGGTCTACCATCCTACAGTGCTGGCCAAAAGTATTGGCACCCCTGCAATTCTGTCAGATAATACTCAGTTTCTTCCTGAAAATGATTGCAATCAGAAATTCTTTGGTATTGTTCTCTTCATTTAATTTGTCTTCAATGAAAAAAACACAAAAAGAATTGTCCTAAAGCCAAATTGGATATAATTCCACACCAAACCTAAGAAAGGGGGGTGGACAAAAGTATTGGCACCCTTTGAAAAATCATGTGATGCTTCTCTAATTCGTGTAATTAACAGCACCTGTAACTTACCTGTGGCACCTAACAGGTGTTGGCAATAACTAAATCACACTTGCAGCCAGTTAACATGGATTAAAGTTGACTCAACCTCTGTCCTGTGTCCTTGTGTGTACCACATTGAGCATGGAGAAAAGAAAGAAGACCAAAGAACTGTCTGAGGACTTGAGAAACCAAATTGTGAGGAAGCATGAGCAATCTCAAGGCTACAAGTCCATCTCCAAAGACCTGAATGTTCCTGTGTCTTCCGTGCGCAGTGTCATCAAGAAGTTTAAAGCCCATGGCACTGTGGCTAACCTCCCTAGATGTGGACGGAAAAGAAAAATTGACGAGAGATTTCAACGCAAGATTGTGCGGATGGTGGATAAAGAACCTCGACTAACATCCAAACAAGTTCAAGCTGCCCTGCAGTCCGAGGGTACAACAGTGTCAACCCGTACTATCCGCCGACGTCTGAATGAAAAGGGACTGTATGGTAGGATACCCAGGAAGACCCCACTTCTTACCCTGAGACATAAAAAAGCCAGGCTGGAGTTTGCCAAAACTTACCTGAGAAAGCCTAAAACGTTTTGGAAGAATGTTCTCTGGTCAGATGAGACAAAAGTAGAGCTTTTTGGGAAAAAGCATCAACATAGAGTGTACAGGAAAAAAAAAGAGGCAAAGAAAAGAACACGGTCCCTACAGTCAAACATGGCGGAGGTTCCCTGATGTTTTGGGGTTGCTTTTCTGCCTCTGGCACTGGACTGCTTGACCGTGTGCATGGCATTATGAAGTCTGAAGACTACCAAAACATTTTGCAGCATAATGTAGGGCCCAGTGTGAGAAAGCTGGGTATCCCTCAGAGGTCATGGGTCTTCCAGCAGGACAATGACCCAAAACACACTTCCAAAAGCACTATAAAATGGTTTTAGAGAAAGCACTGGAGACTTCTAAGGTGGCCAGCAATGAGTCCAGACCTAAATCCCATAGAACACCTGTGGAGAGTCTCAAAATGGCAGTTTGGAGAAGGCACCCTTCAAATATCAGGGACCTGGAGCAGTTTGCCAAAGAAGAGTGGTCTACAATTCCAGCAGAGCATTGTAAGAAACTCATTGATGGTTGCCGGAAGCGGTTGTTCGCAGTTATTTTGGCTAAAGGTTGTGCAACCAAGTATTAGGCTGAGGGTGCCAATACTTTTGTCCGGCCCTTTTTTGGAGTTTTGTGTGAAATGATCAATGATTTGATTTTTGCTTCATTCTCTTTGTGTTTTTTCCTTGCAAGCAAATTAAATAAAGAGAATAAGAGCAAAGAATTTGTGATTGCAATCATTTTCAGGAAGAAACTGAGTATTATCTGACAGAATTGCAGGGGTGCCCATACATTTGGCCAGCACTGTATATAATAATCTAGTTGCTGCCTTTGAACTGACTCTAACTTCTGAATATCCTTTTTAAAATGTGGAGCCCAAAACTGGATCCCATATTCCAGATGTGGCCTCACCAGTGATTTATAAAGGGGTAACAATACGTTGGGATTGCAGGATTTTATTTCTCTTTTTATACACCCTAAAATCTTGTTTGCTTTTGCGGCTGCTGCTTGACATTGAGCACTGCTGCTCAGCTTACTTGTAACTAGAATACCCAAATCCTTCTCCTGTTCTGTAGTCCCGAGTATACTCCCACTTAATGTATATGCAGCATTAGGATTACTACATCCTAGGTGCATTACTCTACATTTATCTACATTAAACCTCATCTGCCAAGTGTTTGCCCATTCAGTCATCTTATCCAGATCGTTCTGCAATATCGTAATGTCAAGATCAGATTTTAATATCCTACATAGTTTGGTGTCGTCAGCAAAAACTGACACTTAACTCTCAATCCCATCCCCAAGGTCATTAATAAAGAGGTTAAAGAGAATTGGTCCTAGCACAGATCCCTGTAGCACCCCACTGCTGACTATGTCCTATTTAGAGACTGTACCATTTATGACGACTCTTTGTTTCCTATCATTTAGCCAATTCCTCACCCATCTACATATAGTTCCCCCAAGTCATTGCTTCTGTAGCTTCAGTATATGTGATACAGTATCAAATGCCTTTGCAAAGTCCAGGTAAATCACATCAGCCGCATTACCAACATCCAGATTTGCACTTATCCCCTCATAGAACCCCAACATGTTGGTTAGACACAACCTATTTTTCATGAATCCGTGCTGATTATCATTTATTATATTATTCTCTGCAATATATCTCTGCAGGTCATCCCTTATGATGCCCTCAAAAACTATGCACACTACTGATGTCAGACTTACTGGACGGTAGTTACCTGGATCCACCTTCTTACCTTTCTTAAATATCGGTACCACATTAGCTATCCTCCAATCCTGTGGCACTACCCCTGTTACAAGAGTGTCTAAGAATACGAGATGCAGCGGTTTGTCAATTACTGAGCTCAATTCCCTCAGTATCCGTGGATGAATACCATCTGGTCCAGGGGATTTGACAATGTTTAATTTGCTCAGACGCAGGTGTACTTCTTTTGTGTTAAACTAGTTATATTAGGAGGTGAACTTTGATTTTTGCCCTCTTGAAAGAACCCTGAAACAGACTGTTTGAAGGTGAACACGTATGAAAAGTGTCTGCTTAATATCTCAGCCTTTTCTTTGTCCTCTATAATTATCTTGTTATTATTGTCTTTTAAGGGGCCAATACCATCTGATTTACTCTTTTTGGCATTGATGTATGTATAACATTTTTGGGAATTTAATGTCCCTGTCAATTTGTTTCTCTGTAGATAATTTTGCTAGGTTGATTTCTTTTTACATTTCTTATTTAGGTCTTTATACTACTGAAATGCTATTTCTATATTCTTGGCCTTCAAGATTTTGAATGCCCTTTGTTTTTGTCTTATTAAAATTTGTACTGTCTTATTTATCGATAATGGTTTCTTTTTATTCCTGGTTCCTTTTTATTCCAGGGTATAAATTTTCTACAGGAATCTAGTAATATTTCCTTAAACATGCCCCATTTATATTCGGTATCCCCAGTTACCATGATATGGTCCCAGTCTACACAATTAAGCTCTTCCCTTTATTTGTTGAAAGGCTTTCCTAAAGTTCCAGGTTTTAGCATTTTCGTTTTGAAATGTTTTATTAAATATTACATTGAAACTTATCATATTATGGTCGCTGTTTCCCAGATGCTCCCGGACCTATAGATCTGAAATTGTATCTGGTCTATTTGACAGCACCAGATCCAGCAGATTACCTCCCCTGGTTGGTTCATCTACCAACTAAGAGAGGTAATTGTCCTGAACTGTGGATAAGAATTTGTAGCTTTTAGTACAACTGGAAGATTCTATGTTCCATTGGAAATCTGTATAGTTAAAATCCCCCATAATAAGGACCCTATTATTATTTGCTGCATTTTTAATTTGTTCCAATATTTCGTCCTCTAGAAGTTCAGCTATATTAGGAGGCTTGTAACAAACTCCACTTAGCAGCTTTCCAGTATTGCCATCCCCATGTACATTTACCCAAATTGACTCTACATTGTCGCAGCTTCTCCCAATGTTGTCATTGAGCACAGTTTTTAAGTTGGATCTTACGAAAATACACATCCCTCCACCATTTTTGTCTTTCCTGTCCTTTCTAAATGTAGTGTATCCCTCTATATTTGTCACCCAGTCATGGCTTTCATCCAACCAGGTTTCTGTAATACCCACCACATCGTATTCTGTGACTGACATAAGAGTCTCCAGTTCAGCCATTTTGTTTGCGAGACTTCTTGCATTTGCTAGTAGACATTTAATACAATTAGCAAATTTCCTACTCCTACTCAACTCCTTACTTTCCTTGCTTATCCCAGCTCCCCCTAGATCCTCCACAGCCCCTACTCTCCCACTCTGTCTAGTCTATCTAACCCCTTATAAGCATGACTACCCTCCCCCCAGATCTTAGTTTAAAAGCTCCCCCATCCGTCTGACCATTTTTTCCCCCAGCAAAGCTGCACCTTCCCCTATTGAGATGCAACCCATCCCTACCGTAGAGCCTGTAGCCAACCGCGAAATCGGCACAGTTCTCCATGAGCCCAAACCCTTCCTTCCTGCACTAATTTCTAAGCCACTGATTTATCTCTTTAAGCTCCCGACGTGTTTCTAGTGACGCAGGTGGCACCGGCAGTATTTGTGAAAACACCACCTTTGAGGTCCTGGTCTTCAGCTTCCCTGTACTCATTTTTAAGGACCTTCCACCTCCCTCTAACTTTGTCATTAGTACCAATGTGTACCATGAACAGTGGGTTTTCCCCAGCTCCACCCAGCAATCTGTCTATCCGATCCGCAATATGTTGAACCCGAGCACCCGCGTTATGTTTTTGTGAAAAAAGTGTCTTGAAACCACAGACACGTTTAATGTTGTGGGATTGATGGCGTCGGATAATTGTCTGCTAATATAGTTTTTTGCGGACCTGACGTGCATCCCACATATTGTAGTTAACTCTCTATACACTATTAAATAGATGACCCCTATAGTGTTACAATTGATGAAATTGTGTATTGCAAATTGTTGTCCCGTTAGGTTTTCTTCAAATGTGTCGGTTTTATAAACATAGTTGCATGTTTTACAGGGTGTATGTCCACATTTAAAAAAAAAACTTATAGGATAACCAAGTCACATTGCGTTTGATATTTGTTTCTTGAAAATAACTAGTTGAAAGTATTCCGCCTAGTGTAGAAGCCTTTATGGATACAAAACTCAAACAAAATATGCAAAAGAATTTACAAAGTCTGGAGGATGGATCTCAGACATCAAAAAAACTAAGTTTGAAAGAGATATCAAAGACTACGAGTCAAATTCAATTTACACATGGAAATGAAACAAACCAAGAGCTACTGTTTTGAAATACAGGTCACACAATAAATTCAAAGGAAATAGAGGAGAGCAGAGGTCAGCTTCACATATCCTAATGTGTCCATGGGTTCCTCTAATTATAATTCTCTGAGGACTAATCTGATGTATCAGTGGGATCAACTAAAGACAGAACAAAAATAAATTCTCAAGTATTCCCCACAATTCAGCACAAAACAACGGGCGGGCAGAAAGCACAAACGTGCCCGGATACGTGCGTTCCATGCCGGAGTGCATCACAGTCTCGGAAGCATGCGTTTCACACCAGAGAGCATAATGGTTTTGGATTGCATTCCACCAACATAGGATTTTTCTATCTCTGAGATCAGCGTCATGGGAGACTAAAAACAAGTATTGCACATTCTCCCATCATGCAATAAGCATGTAGATCTACTTTATCACTACAAAAAATATGGGATGATGGCCCTCAGTATATTCCTAAATGGTCAAATTTCCCCTCTATTGCACAATTAGAGATACACAAGGATCACCACACTTGTTAATTATGAAATAGTATAAGTGGAATATAATTGATAAGTAATAATTCAGATATAGAAGCTCAGATATCTCGATGAAGTACAACAATATGTAAACCCCATTCACAGGGAACCAAGTAGCAATGGGTAGAGTATACAATCCAAAAATATAATCCAGAATGGGTCTGTATTCACACTAAACAGGCATAGGAAATTTTCTCATTGAGTCCCTTAGACTGGATTCACTGGCCCCTAACAATCCACTCACTTTCTTTTTTGAGGATACATCTATTGTGATCTTCTCCTCTCACATTGGGTTTAACAACCACAATGATACAAAAGGAGATGTCTCCGGTTTCACCGCAATGTACACTGTTCATGTCTCTCGCTAATGGGGTTTCCCAACCATGGCATATATCACCCAAATGCCCCCCACCCTCCTCCTAGACTCCCTCTTGATCTTGCCTACATAATCTAGGGGGCAGGTGCATGTGACCATATATACTAGTCCTGAGGTTTTACAGTTGGAATAATCCCACTGGAAAAAAGATTTCAACCATGGAGGAGCTCAAGAAACATTTACATGGTCTCATCCAATTACATGTACAATGTCGTTCAAATCTAAAGAAACCGCAGATTCCTCTATCTAGCCAAGTCCCCTTGGGTGCAGGTTTTTTATAGAAATTATGCACTAAATGGTCCCTAATGGACCAACCCTTTCTGAAAGTTATTGTAGGAATAGATCCCACAGCACCCTCAGGTCCGGGATAGTCACAAGTATATCCCAGTGTTTTCTGAGGATATGAAAGATACAGTCACTCTGTCATAAGTTTTTCTTACTCATGTAGTCCAATATTTTTCTTGGTCTCATGGATTGGTATGGAGGAGCGTTTGGCTCTCCCATTTTTCTGCAAACGACTTGAAATCCAAAATGTTCCATGAGTACCCTTTTTCCCTGAATCTGATGTTCAGGTCTATTGCCTGTATATTAAAATCTGTGACATTAGAGCAGTACCCTCTCAACCATAAAAATTGGCCCCTGGGTATTCCTCTTTTTATGGAGATGGGTTGGTGGTTATCCCACTTCAATAGTTTATTAGTGCTTGAAGGTTTATGGTAGATGTGTGTTCTTAGGGTCCCATCCCAATCTTTCTTGATTAGTACATCCAAGAAAGGCAACTGATAATAATTAAACTCTGATATAAATCCCAGGCCAACTCTATGGATATTGAGTTCCCTGACAAATTCAAAACATTGTTCACTCGTCCCTGACCAGATGATGAAAAATGTAGTCAATATATTTGTATCATACCCCAATATATGGATGTCATCACTTATGATCATCCCTGAATATTGTGGATTCCTCCCACCAGCCCAGGAATAGGTTAGCAGTACCCCATAGCTGGTGGAAGTACTTCCTGTCAAAAAGCAATACGTAATGAGTAAGAGTGAATTTTAGAAGATTCTCCATGAAGTCATTATGTCTGGTACACTCCATTGATCTCGATTTCAATAAATGTCTTACTCCTCTGATACCATCCTCATGCGGTATATTACTGTACAAAGCCTCGATATCTAGTAAGGCCTGCTCCCCTACATGCATGTATATGTGGCGCCCCTGCGAGTTCAGTCGCCACAGAGGTACTGCATCTCACCCAGAGGTGTGGTATCTCACTCTCAGGTAAGGATAGAGTGCTGCTCAGGACCCAAACACTTGCATCCAACACTACACTACTCCAGACCAGCAGGAGGGGCAAGATGCATCGCGCTTCCTGCTGAGCCCTGTCCCTGGCTGGAGTGGGGGGGACCAAAGTAGGGGGAACCATGTAGTGGGTGTGGGTGGAGGAAGAAGTTCAGAAGAGCACTTGTTAGGACAGTATATAGAGTGAAGCCATCTTGAAAGGACAGGTCAGTCAGTCAGAGCAGTCTGAGAGGAAGAGTTGGGAGCAGGAGCTCTGCAGGTGCTCGGCTCGGGAGGAGGGCCTAGAGAGAGGTCCAGGACAGACTGAGGAGGAGAGGAGCAGGAGGAAGGCTCCAGGAACGAGGAAGGGATCCCAGGGGTACGGGCAGTGCTGGAGGCCACCCGTACGCCCGAATCTGCCAGGCGGTGGAGGGATCGAGCCGCAGAGGGCACCGGCCCCTAACTAGTGACAATTACAAAGTTCAACTAGAAACCGGAGGCTTCTGTACATTCAGGGTGCAGTTGCCACATCCGCACTCAAGTCGCCAAAAAGGTAACCACATAGGATCCAGGGAACTCCAGGTTGCCCAGAAAGATCCGAGGATACCGGCTTGGGACATTGGCGAGGCTCAGGGCAAGGAGGGTGAGCGCCAGTGTGGCACCCCTGAGGGTTCAGTCGCCACAGGTGTACTGCACCTCATGGAAAGAGGTGTGGTACTTCCTCTCCGAGGTAAGGATGGAGCACCACACCGGACCCCAACACTACACACTCCCATTCTGAAGGGGGTTTAGAGCACAATGTGCTGCCCCGGTCCTGAATGGAGGAGTATGGGGGGAACCAAAAGTAGGGGGAATCTTAGTGAGTGAGGATGGAGGGAGCACTTTACGGTTACACCAATGGATCCATATAAATATGGAGTCCATCTTTAATACAGGGTCTTTGGTCGCAGTTCCCTGGAGGAGCCACAGTACAAGCTGCAGATGCCTCGGGAGGCTGCGATGCCCAGTCTCAGGCCTTGAGATTGGGGACTTGGACAGAATTGAGTTACAGCAAGCTCTGTCCAAGTAAGAGGGCCTAGGAGGGGAGCAGAGGAGAAGAGCTCCGCAGGCGAAAGGATCTCAACGGGTGCTGACGGAGCGGAGTCGTCACCGGCTACCCTTGTTCTGACTGGGTCAGAGAGACTCCTGCCGCAAAAGGGGGTACCGGTCCCCGATTATCTGACTTTGTACTCCATGTCTCTGTCAGAAAAGTCCGGAGGCTGCAGTGGATCCCAGGGGGAATACGGACGGAGTGGAGTCACCACCTGTATTCCTTTAATCTGCGTCTATCCAGAGGGACCCCAGCCTTGAGCAATGTTTACACTCCAGTCACCAATAAAGGACTTAGGCGGTCCGGGTGCTAGAAGTCACCTTCAACGGACATTGCAGTACCTGTACGGGACTTTAATGGGGCACGAGGCGGTTCTAGTACGGTAGGAGAGAGGAACATTCCGGTGCAGGGGTCTTGTCTGGTGCAGCCGAGCTACCCGGAGTGTGCTGAACCCCATCCTGGTGGCCGCAGTATGCCGTGAGGAACAAAGAGAAGCTTTGTGGCTGAAAACAAGTCTACCATGAGTAAAAACCTGGATGACTTCATACACCGCCTCTTCTCTCTCATTTCTGCGCGGCACCTCGACCACCATTCCTCTGCACTGCACTTCTTCTACCCTGCCCTGAGGCCTAGCTCCACCTGCGGGGAGCTATAACATCCTGGCTGCCAAAACACCGGCCTTAGAGCAGTGGTCCCCAACCTTTTTTGCACCAGGGACCAGCTTGAAGCAAGATCATTTTTCCATGGCCCAGCAAGGAGGGGGTGGGGTGGGGTGGGCGGGGCAATGGAGGGATTTGGAGTTTAGTGCATACTTATCATATAGTGTAGACCAGGTCCCCGCCAGGAGCTATGCCAGGAGCCCCACATAATGTGCTGTGCCAGGAGCCGCATCACTGAGGCCCCATCACGCCCTGCAGCAGGACAGGGCAGCTGTCCTGACAGCTGCTGTTCAGCTGCATTTACTTCATCCCAGGGGCGGACACAGACTGTAGTGGGCCCCTGTGCAAGAAATTTTTGGGGGCCCCCCCCGCCCTTCATAAGGCAACAAAGTTATGTAAACATAACCCCCCCCATGTGCATCTCTCACCCCCCCATGTGCAGCTCACCCCCGTGCATCTCTCATCCACCCCCCGTGCATCTCTCATCCACCCCCCGTGCATCTCTCATCCACCCCCCGTGCATCTCTCATCCACCCCCCGTGCATCTCTCATCCACCCCCCGTGCATCTCTCATCCACCCCCCGTGCATCTTTCATCCACCCCCCGTGCATCTCTCATCTCTCCCCTCCCCCATGTGCATCTCTCATCTCTCCCCTCCCCCCATGTGCATCTCTCATCTCTCCCCTCCCCCCATGTGGATCTCTCATCTCTCCCCTCCCCCATGTGCATCTCTCCCCTCCCCCCCATGTGGATCTCTCATCTCTCCCCTCCCCCATGTGCATCTCTCATCTCTCCCCTCCCCCCATGTGCATCTCCCATTCCCCCCACTCCTAGTTAATTGTATTTAAAAAAAAATAAAACTTGTTATACTTACCCCCATGCGATCCCTGCAGAATCCTGGCGCTCGTCCAAATCGCTGACACCAGGTTCTCCTGACTTCCGGCCATGTGACGGCGCCGTCACATGACCGGAAGTCAGGGGAATCATGAAGGTCCTGCCGCAGCAGCGCAGCGCTAAGATGTCCCGGACCCGGCGCTTAGCATGCGGCCGGGGGCCCCATGAGGAGAGAGACGCACAAGAGGGGGGCTCCGAGGGGGCTCCTACCGGCCGGGCCCCATACTGGAGTCAGGGCAGTCATGCCCTGATGGCGGCCCTGCTGGAGGCTGGAGGGGCCCTCTCTCCCCGCGGACCGGCTGAAAAACCCCAACGGCCCGGTCCTGGTCCGCGGACCGGCGGTTGGGGACCTCTGCCTTAGAGGACTGCTGCAGCGCTCGTGGTCCTCACCAGAAACCACAGGTGGCGTAGTCGACAAATAACCACTCTTCCACTAAAGCCCATATTTTTAATGTGTGCGCCCAGGGCACGGACAGGGCCAAGGCCGCGACTGCATCCACCCCTACAAACACCGGCCCGCCGTCCGAGTACACCTTTTCCCAGGGAGGGCTGACGCTACCGAGTAGTGGGTCACACACCAGCGCAGGAAGACGGCTGAGAAGGACATATAGAATGGGGTCCTGTCAGGCACTCTTGAAATACCTGAGGGATTGCTGAACCCCTGCCTGGTGAACGCAGCACGACGTGGGTGGTTGTAATCTGGAAAGTGTAACCTGAGGAACTTAACAACTGTGAGTAAACCCTGAAGACTGCACCCCGCTGTCTCTGAGAAATAATTGCTGCGCCATCACCCCCTGCACTACACGGCACCACAATTGCAACATCTATAACATCTCAGCACAGCCCTAGAGCTAAGGTCTACCTGTGGAGAGCTAAACCAACTCTGCTGCATTAACAACAGCTCCAGAGGACCTGCTCCGCAGCGGCGGCTCCCTTTAGCCGCATACCACAGGTGGCGTCATGAACATTTATATAAAAACTATAAATCCCCTGTAAATTATCACCTTTTTATTGCCCTGGGTCACGGACTGGGTCACCGCCACTGTGACATCTCCCCTAGCAACGACCGGACGGGCAGAGAGTACCCCACGACCAAGGTGGCGCGTCATATACATGCTCGAGGGTATACATATAGGAGAGCAGGCAAAGGTAAAACCAATTCCAGAGGGATTATTCCAGCTGTAAAACCTCAGGACCTATTCTAACTGTATGACCTCAGGCGGTACTGTGGGTACATTACACTGTGTGGGGGCATCATACATCCTGCATAAGGGGCATAATGGGGGCGTTACACTGTGTGGGGGCATCATACACACTGGATAAGGGGCATAATGGGGGCATTACACTGTGTGGGGGCATCATACACACTGGATAAGGGGCATAATGGGGGCATTACACTGTGTGGGGGTATCATATATACTGCATAAGGGGCATAATGGGGGCATTACACTGTGTGGGGGCATCATACATCCTGCATAAGGGGCATAATGGGGGCATTACACTGTGTGGGGGCATCATACACACTGGGTAAGGGGCATAATGGGGGCATTACACTGTGTGGTGGTATCATATATACTGCATAAGGGGCATAATGGGGGCATTACACTGTGTGGGGGCATCATACATCCTGCATAAGGGGCATAATGGGGGAATTACACTGTGTGGGGGCATCATACACACTGGATAAGGGGCATAATGGGGGCATTACATTGTGTGGGGGTATCATATATACTGCATAAGGGGCATAATGGGGGCATTACACTGTGTGGGGGCATCATACATCCTGCATATGGGGCAAAAAGAGGGAATTACATTGTGTGGGGGGCATCATACATACTGCATAAGGGGCATAATGGGGGCATTACACTGTGTGGGGGCATCATAAATCCTGTATAAGGGGCATAATGGTGGCATTACACTGTGGGGGGCATCATACATACTGTATAAGGGGCATAATGGGGGCATTACACTGTGGGGGGCATCATACATCCTGCATAAGGGGCATAATGGGGGCATCATACATCCAGCATAAGGGGCATAATGGGGGCATTACACTGTGTGGGGGCATCATACATACTGCATAAGGGGCATAATGGGGGCATTACACTGTGGGGGCATCATACATACTGCATAAGGGGCATAATGGGGGCACTACACTGTGTGGGGGCATCATACATACGGCATAAGAGGCATAATGGGGGCATTACACTGTGTGGGGGCATCATACATCCTGCATAAGGGGCATAATGGGGGCATTACACTGTGTGGGGGATCATACATCCTGCATAAGGGGCATAATGGGGGCATTACACTGTGTGGGGGATCATACATCCTGCATAAGGGGCATAATGGGGGCATTACACTGTGTGGGGGATCATACATACTGCATAAGGGGCATAATGGGGGCATTACACTGTGTGGGGGCATCATACATACTGCATAAGGGGCATAATGGGGGCATTACACTGTGGGGGGCATCATACATCCTGTATAAGGGGCATAATGGGGGCATTACACTGTGGGGCCAGTAAAGGGGTCCTGTACTATGAGAACAATACGTTTCCTCCCTTCCTGTCTCCATAGTTGGGTTGTATGTATCTATTACAGGAAACAGAACAAAAACCTTATGATTCTTATAAAGGGGCAACACAAGACCCCAAAAGAGTCTCCGTGCTGAAGGGGTTAATGCCCCCTGCGCCCAGTAATGGGGGTCTCCACATACCTCCACCTGCAGAGCCGCCACCACATATATGGCTGCTCTGTGCGCACAGGAGCTGTGATGAGGTCACAGGAGGGGAGGAGTCAGGGGTCACATGATCAGGGGCCTCAGTGGATGCAGGACTCTGCTGTGCTGGTTGTCATGGTGCTGGATGAGCTGAAGTTTATGTGTGGGGTCAGGAGGGGTTTACAGTGTGGATGTAGCAGAGCCACGTGTGTACGAGGTGTACGGAGCAGAGCCACGTGTGTACGAGGTGTACGGAGCAGAGCCGGGTGTGTACGAGGTGTACGGAGCAGAGCCGCGTGTGTACGAGGTGTACGGAGCGGAGCCGCGTGTGTACGAGGTGTACGGAGCGGAGCCGTGTGTACGAGGTGTACGGAGCGGAGCCGCGTGTGTACGAGGTGTACGGAGCGGAGCCTTGTGTGTACGAGGTGTACGGAGCGGAGCCGCGTGTGTACGAGGTGTACGGAGCAGAGCCGTGTGTACGAGGTGTACGGAGCAGAGCCGTGTGTACGAGGTGTACGGAGCGGAGCCGCGCGTGTACGAGGTGTACGGAGCGGAGCCGCGCGTGTACGAGGCGTACGGAGCGGAGCCGCGCGTGTACGAGGCGTACGGAGCGGAGCCGCGCGTGTACGAGGCGTACGGAGCGGAGCCGCGCGTGTACGAGGCGTACGGAGCGGAGCCGCGCGTGTACGAGGCGTACGGAGCGGAGCCGCGCGTGTACGAGGCGTACGGAGCGGAGCCGCGCGTGTACGAGGCGTACGGAGCGGAGCCGCGCGTGTACGAGGCGTACGGAGCGGAGCCGCGCGTGTACGAGGCGTACGGAGCGGAGCCGCGCGTGTACGAGGCGTACGGAGCGGAGCCGCGCGTGTACGAGGCGTACGGAGCGGAGCCGAGCGTGTACGAGGCGTACGGAGCGGAGCCGCGCGTGTACGAGGCGTACGGAGCGGAGCCGCGCGTGTACGAGGCGTACGGAGCGGAGCCGCGCGTGTACGAGGCGTACGGAGCGGAGCCGCGCGTGTACGAGGCGTACGGAGCGGAGCCGCGCGTGTACGAGGCGTACGGAGCGGAGCCGCGCGTGTACGAAGTGTACGGAGCAGAGCCTCGTGTGTACTAAGTGTACGGAGCAGAGCTGCATGTGTACGAGGTGTACGAAGCAGAGCCGCGTCTACGAGGTGTACGGAGCAGAGCCGTGTGTGTACGAGGCGTATGGAGCAGAGCCGTGTGTGTACGAGGTGTTCGGAGCGGAGCCGTGCGTGTACGAGGTGCACGGAGCGGAGCCTAGTGTGTACGGAGCGGAGCCGCGCGTGTACGAGGTGTACGGAGCAGAGCCGCGTGTGTACGAGGCGTACGGAGCAGAGCCGTGTGTGTACGAAGCGTACGGAGCGGAGCCGCGAGTGTACGAGGCGTACGGAGCGGAGCCGCGCGTGTACGAGACGTACGGAGCGGAGCCGCGCGTGTACGAGGCGTACGGAGCGGAGCCGCGCGTGTACGAGGTGTACGGAGCGGAGCCGCGCGTGTACGAGGTGTACGGAGCGGAGCCATGTGTGTACGAGGTGTACGGAGCGGAGACGTGCGTGTACCAGGTGTACGGAGCGGAGCCGCGTGTGTACGAGGTGTACAGAGCGGAGCCGCGTGTGTACGAGGTGTACGGAGCGGAGCCGAGCGTGTACGAGGTGTACAGAGCGGAGCCATGTGTGTACGAGGTGTACGGAGGGGAGCCGTGCGTGTACGAGGTGTACGGAGCGGAGCCGTGCGTGTACGAGGTGTACGGAGCGGAGCCGCGTGTGTACAAGGTGTACGGAGCAGAGCCGCGTGTGTACGAAGTGTACGGAGCAGAGCCGCGTGTGTACGAGGTGTACGAAGCAGAGCCGCGTGTACGAGGTGTACGAAGCAGAGCCGTGTGTGTACGAGGCGTACGGAGCAGAGCCGCGCGTGTACGAGGCGTACGGAGCGGAGCCGAGCGTGTACGAGGCGTACGGAGCGGAGCTGCGTGTGTACGTGGTGTACGGAGCGGAGCCGAGCGTGTACGAGGTGTAGGGAGCAGAGCTGAGCGTGTACGAGGTGTACGGAGCAGAGCCGCGTGTGTACGAGGTGTACGGAGCAGAGCTGCGTGTGTACGAGGTGTACGGATAGGAGCTGCGCGTGTACGAGGTATACGGAGCGGAGCCGCGTGTGTACGAGGTATACGGAGCGGAGCCGTGTGTGTACGAGGTATACGGAGCGGAGCCGCGTGTGTACGAGGTGTACGGAGCGGAGCCGCGTGTGTACAAGGTGTACGGAGCGGATCCGAGCGTGTACGAGGTGTACGAAGCGGAGCCGTGCGTGTACGAGGTGTACGAAGCGGAGCCGTGCGTGTACGAGGTGTACGGAGCAGAGCCGCGTGTGTACAAGGTGTACGGAGCAGAGCCGCATGTGTACGAAGTGTACGGAGCAGAGCCGCGTGTGTACGAGGTGTACGAAGCAGAGCCGCGTGTACGAGGTGTACGGAGCAGAGCCGTGTGTGTACGAGGCGTACGGAGCAGAGCCGTGTGTGTACGAGGCGTACGGAGCAGAGCCGTGTGTGTACGAGGTGTACGGAGCGGAGCCTAGTGTGTACGGAGCGGAGCCGCGCGTGTACGAGGTATACTGAGCAGAGTCGCGTGTGTACGAGGTGTACGGAGCAGAGCCGCGTGTGTACGAGGTGTACGGAGCAGAGCCGCGTGTGTACGAGGTGTACGGAGCAGAGCCGCGTGTGTACGAGGCGTACGGAGCAGAGCCGCGTGTGTACGAGGCGTACGGAGCGGAGCCGCGTGTGTACGAGGCGTACGGAGCGGAGCCGCGAGTGTACGAGGCGTACGGAGCGGAGCCGCGCGTGTACGAGGCGTACGGAGCGGAGCCGCGCGTGTACGAGGCGTACGGAGCAGAGCCGCGTGTGTACGAGGCGTACGGAGCAGAGCCGCGTGTGTACGAGGTGTACGGAGCAGAGCCGCGCGTGTACGAGGCGTACGGAGCAGAGCCGCGCGTGTACGAGGTGTACGGAGCAGAGCCGCGTGTGTACGAGGTGTACGGAGCAGAGCCGCGTGTGTACGAGGCGTACGGAGCAGAGCCGCGTGTGTACGAGGCATACGGAGCGGAGCCGCGTGTGTACGAGGCGTACGGAGCGGAGCCGCGAGTGTACGAGGCGTACGGAGCGGAGCCGCGAGTGTACGAGGCGTACGGAGCGGAGCCACGCGTGTACGAGGCGTACGGAGCGGAGCCGCGCGTGTACGAGGCGTACGGAGCGGAGCCGCGCGTGTACGAGGCGTACGGAGCGGAGCCGCGCGTGTACGAGGCGTACGGAGCGGAGCCGCGCGTGTACGAGGCGTACGGAGCGGAGCCGCGCGTGTACGAGGCGTACGGAGCGGAGCCGCGCGTGTACGAGGCGTACGGAGCGGAGCCATGTGTGTACGAGGTGTACGGAGCGGAGCCGAGCGTGTACGAGGTGTACGGAGCGGAGCCGCGTGTGTACAAGGTGTACGGAGCAGAGCCTCGTGTGTACGAAGTGTATGGAGCAGAGCCTCGTGTGTACTAAGTGTACGGAGCAGAGCCGCATGTGTACGAGGTGTACGAAGCAGAGCCGCGTCTACGAGGTGTACGGAGCAGAGCCGTGTGTGTACGAGGCGTACAGAGCAGAGCCGTGTGTGTACGAGGCGTACGGAGCAGAGCCGTGTGTGTACGAGGTGTTCGGAGCGGAGCCGTGCGTGTACGAGGTGTACGGAGCGGAGCCTAGTGTGTATGGAGCGGAGCCGCGCGTGTACGAGGTGTACGGAGCAGAGCCGCGTGTGTACGAGGTGTACGGAGCAGAGCCGCATGTGTACAAGGCGTACGGAGCAGAGCCGTGTGTGTACGAGGTGTACGGAGCGGAGCCGCGAGTGTACGAGGCGTACGGAGCGGAGCCGCGCGTGTACGAGGCGTACGGAGCGGAGCCGCGCGTGTACGAGGCGTACGGAGCAGAGCCGCGCGTGTACGAGGCGTACGGAGCGGAGCCGCGTGTGTACGAGGTGTACAGAGCGGAGCCATGTGTGTACGAGGTGTACGGAGCGGAGCCGAGCGTGTACGAGGTGTACGGAGCGGAGCCGTGCGTGTACGAGGTGTAAGGAGCGGAGCCGCGTGTGTACGAGGTGTACAGAGCGGAGCCATGTGTTTACGAGGTGTACGGAGCGGAGCCGAGCGTGTACGAGGTGTACAGAGCGGAGCCATGTGTGTACGAGGTGTACGGAGGGGAGCCGTGCGTGTACGAGGTGTACGGAGCGGAGCCGTGTGTGTACGAGGTGTACGGAGCGGAGCCGCGTGTGTACAAGGTGTACGGAGCAGAGCCGCGTGTGTACGAAGTGTACGGAGCAGAGCCGCGTGTGTACGAGGTGTACGAAGCAGAGCCGTGTGTTTACGAGGCGTACGGAGCAGAGCCGTGTGTGTACGAGGCGTACGGAGCAGAGCCGTGTGTGTACGAGGTGTTCAGAGCGGAGCCGTGCGTGTACGAGGTGTACGGAGCTTAGCCTAGTGTGTTCGGAGCGGAGCCACGCGTGTACGAGGTATACTGAGCAGAGCCGCGTGTGTACGAGGTGTACGAAGCAGAGCCGCGTGTACGAGGTGTACGAAGCAGAGCCGTGTGTGTACGAGGCGTACGGAGCAGAGCCGTGTGTGTACGAGGCGTACGGAGCAGAGCCGTGTGTGTACGAGGTGTTCGCAGCGGAGCCGTGCGTGTACGAGGTGTATGGAGCGGAGCCTAGTGTGTACGGAGCGGAGCCACGCGTGTACGAGGTATACTGAGCAGAGCCGCGTGTGTACGAGGTGTACGGAGCAGAGCCGCGTGTGTACGAGGTGTAAGGAGCAGAGCCGCGTGTGTACGAGGCGTACGGAGCAGAGCCGTGTGTGTACGAGGTGTACGGAGCGGAGCCGCGAGTGTACGAGGTGTACGGAGCGGAGCCGCGCGTGTACGAGGTGTACGGAGCGGGGCCGCGCGTGTACGAGGTATACTGAGCAGAGCCGCGCGTACGAGGTGTACGAAGCAGAGCCGTGTGTGTACGAGGCGTACGGAGCAGAGCCGTGTGTGTACGAGGCGTACGGAGCAGAGCCGTGTGTGTACGAGGTGTTCGCAGCGGAGCCGTGCGTTTACGAGGTGTATGGAGCGGAGCCTAGTGTGTACGGAGCGGAGCCACGCGTGTACGAGGTATACTGAGCAGAGCCGCGTGTGTACGAGGTGTACGGAGCAGAGCCGCGTGTGTACGAGGTGTACGGAGCAGAGCCGCGTGTGTACGAGGCGTACGGAGCAGAGCCGTGTGTGTACGAGGTGTACGGAGCGGAGCCTCGAGTGTACGAGGTGTACGGAGCGGGGCCGCGCGTGTACGAGGTGTACGGAGCGGGGCCGCGCGTGCACGAGGTATACTGAGCAGAGCCGCGCGTGTACGAGGTATACTGAGCAGAGCCGCGTGTGTACGAGGCGTACGGAGCAGAGTCGCGTGTGTACGAGGCGTACGGAGCAGAGCCGTGTGTACGAGGTGTACGGAGCGGAGCCGCAAGTGTACGAGGTGTACGTAGCGGAGCCGCGCGTGTACGAGGTGTACGGAGCGGAGCCGCGTGTATACGAGGCGTACGGAGCGGAGCCACGCGTGTACGAGGCGTACGGAGCGGAGCCGCGTGTGTACGAGGCGTACGGAGCTGAGCCGCGTGTGTACGAGGCGTACGGAGCAGAGCCGCGTGTGTACGAGGCGTACGGAGCAAAGCCGAGCGTGTACGAGGCGTACGGAGCAGAGCCTCGCGTGTACGAGGCGTACGGAGCAGAGCCGCGCGTGTACGTGGTGTACGGAGCGGAGCCGAGCGTGTACGAGGTGTACGGAGCGGAGCCGCGTGTGTACGAGGTGTACGGAGCGGAGTCGAGCGTGTACGAGGCGTACGGAGCGGAGCCGCGCGTGTACGAGGCGTACGGAGCAGAGCCGCGTGTGTACGTGGTGTACGGAGCGGAGCCGAGCGTGTACGAGGTGTAGGGAGCAGAGCTGAGCGTGTACGAGGTGTACGGAGCAGAGCTGCGTGTGTACGAGGTGTACGGAGCAGAGCTGCGTGTGTACGAGGTGTACGGAGCAGAGCTGCGTGTGTACGAGGTGTACGGAGAGGAGCTGCGTGTGTACGAGGTATACGGAGCGGAGCCGCGTGTGTACGAGGTATACGGTGCGGAGCCGTGTGTGTACGAGGTATACGGAGCGGAAACGCGTGTGTACGAGGTGTACGGAGCGGAGCCATGTGTGTACGAGGTGTACGGAGCGGATTCGAGCGTGTACGAGGTGTACGGAGCGGAGCCGTGCGTGTACGAGGTGTACGGAGCAGAGCCGCGTGTGTACAAGGTGTACGGAGCAGAGCCGCATGTGTACGAAGTGTACGGAGCAGAGCCGCGTGTGTACGAGGTGTACGAAGCAGAGCCGCGTGTACGAGGTGTACGGAGCAGAGCCGTGTGTGTACGAGGCGTATGGAGCAGAGCCGTGTGTGTACGACGCGTACGGAGCAGAGCCGTGTGTGTACGAGGTGTACGGAGCGGAGCCTAGTGTGTACGGAGCGGAGCCGCGCGTGTACGAGGTATACTGAGCAGAGCCGCGTGTGTACGAGGTGTACGGAGCAGAGCCGCGTGTGTACGAGGTGTACGGAGCAGAGCCGCGTGTGTACGAGGTGTACGGAGCAGAGCCGCGTGTGTACGAGGTGTACGGAGCGGAGCCGCGTGTGTACGAGGCGTACGGAGCGGAGCCGTGTGTGTACGAGGCGTACGAAGCGGAGCCGCGAGTGTACGAGGCGTACGGAGCGGAGCCGCGCGTGTACGAGGCGTACGGAGCGGAGCCGCGCGTGTACGAGGCGTACGGAGCGGAGCCGCGCGTGTACGAGGCGTACGGAGCGGAGCCGCGCGTGTACGAGGCGTACGGAGCGGAGCCGCGCGTGTACGAGGCGTACCGATCGGAGCCGCGCGTGTACGAGGCGTACCGAGCGGAGCCGCGCGTGTACGAGGCGTACGGAGCGGAGCCGCGCGTGTACGAGGCGTACCGAGCGGAGCCGCGCGTGTTCGAGGCGTACGGAGCGGAGCCGCGCGTGTACGAGGCGTACGGAGCGGAGCCGCGCGTGTACGAGGCGTACGGAGCGGAGCCGCGCGTGTACGAGGCGTACGGAGCGGAGCCGCGCGTGTACGAGGCGTACGGAGCGGAGCCGCGCGTGTACGCGGCGTACGGAGCGGAGCCGCGCGTGTACGAGGCGTACGGAGCGGAGCCGCGCGTGTACGAGGCGTACGGAGCGGAGCCGCGTGTGTACGAGGCGTACGGAGCGGAGCCGAGCGTGTACGAGGTGTACGGAGCGGAGCCGCGTGTGTACGAGGTGTACGGAGCAGAGCCGCATTTGTACGAGGCGTACGGAGCAGAACCGTGTGCGTACAAGGTGTACGGAGGGGAGCCTAGTGTGTACGGAGCGGAGCCGCGCATGAACGAGGTATACGGAGCAGAGCCGCGTGTATACGAGGCGTACAGAGCAGAGCCGTGTGTGTACGAGGCGTACGGAGCAGAGCCGTGTGTGTACGAGGCGTACGGAGCAGAGCCGTGTGTGTGCGAGACGTACGGAGCAGAGCCGTGTGTGTACGAGGTGTTCGGAGCCGTGCGTGTACGAGGTGTACGGAGCGGAGCCTAATGTGTACGGAGCGGAGCCGCGCGTGTACGAGGTATGCTGAGCAGAGCCGCGTGTGTACGAGGTGTACGGAGCAGAGCCGTGCGTGTACGAGGTGTACAGAGCGGAGCCGCGCGTGTACGAGGTATACGGAGCGGAGCCGTGTGTGTACGAGGTGTACGGAGCGGAGCCGCGTGTGTACAAGGTGTACGGAGCGGAGCCGCGTGTGTACGAGGTGTACGGAGCAGAGCCGCGTGTGTACGAGGTGTACGGAGCAGAGCCGCACGTGTACGAGGTGTACGGAGCCGTGCGTGTACGAGGTGTACGGAGCGGAGCCTAGTGTGTACGGAGCGGAGCCGCGCGTGTACGAGGTATACTGAGCAGAGCCGCGTGTGTACGAGGTGTACGGAGCAGAGCCGCGTGTGTACGAGGTGTACGGAGCAGAGCCGCGTGTGTACGAGGCGTACGGAGCAGAGCCGTGTGTGTACGAGGTGTACGGAGCGGAGTCGCGAGTGTACGAGGTGTACGGAGCGGAGCCGCGCGTGTACGAGGCGTACGGAGCGGAGCCGCGCGAGTACGAGGCGTACGGAGCGGAGCCGCGTGTGTACGAGGCGTACGGAGCGGAGCCGCGTGTGTACGAGGTGTACGGAGCAGAGCCGCGTGTGTACAAGGTGTACGGAGCAGAGCTGCATGTGTACGAAGTGTACGGAGCAGAGCCGCATGTGTACGAGGTGTACGAAGCAGAGCCGCATGTGTACGAGGTGTACGGAGCAGAGCCGTGTGTGTACGAGGCGTACGGAGCAGAGCCGTGTGTGTACGAGGCGTACGGAGCAGAGCCGTGTGTGTACGAGGTGTACGGAGCGGAGCCTAGTGTGTACGGAGCGGAGCCGCGCGTGTACGAGGTATACTGAGCAGAGCCGCGTGTGTACGAGGTGTACGGAGCAGAGCCGCGTGTGTACGAGGTGTACGGAGCAGAGCCGCGTGTGTACGAGGTGTACGGAGCAGAGCCGCGTGTGTACGAGGTGTACGGAGCAGAGCCGCGTGTGTACGAGGCGTACGGAGCGGAGCCGCGCGTGTACGAGGCGTACGGAGCGGAGCCGCGCGTGTACGAGGCGTACGGAGCGGAGCCGCGCGTGTACGAGGCGTACGGAGCCGCGCGTGTACGAGGCGTACGGAGCGGAGCCGCGCGTGTACGAGGCGTACGGAGCGGAGCCGCGCGTGTACGAGGCGTACCGAGCGGAGCCGCGCGTGTACGAGGCGTACGGAGCGGAGCCGCGCGTGTACGAGGCGTGCGGAGCCGCGCGTGTACGAGGCGTACGGAGCGGAGCCGCGCGTGTACGAGGCGTACGGAGCGGAGCCGCGCGTGTACGAGGCGTACGGAGCGGAGCCGCGCGTGTACGAGGCGTACGGAGCGGAGCCGCGTGTGTACGAGGTGTACGGAGCGGAGCCGCGTGTGTACGAGGTGTACGGAGCGGAGCCGAGCGTGTACGAGGTGTACGGAGCGGAGCCGCGTGTGTACGAGGTGTACGGAGCAGAGCCGCATTTGTACGAGGCGTACGGAGCAGAACCGTGTGCGTACAAGGTGTACGGAGCGGAGCCTAGAGTGTACGGAGCGGAGCCGCGCATGAACGAGGTATACGGAGCAGAGCCGCGTGTAGACGAGGCGTACAGAGCAGAGCCGTGTGTGTACGAGGCGTACGGAGCAGAGCCGTGTGTGTACGAGGCGTACGGAGCAGAGCCGTGTGTGTGCGAGACGTACGGAGCAGAGCCGTGTGTGTACGAGGTGTTCGGAGCCGTGCGTGTACGAGGTGTACGGAGCGGAGCCTAATGTGTACGGAGCGGAGCCGCGCGTGTACGAGGTATGCTGAGCAGAGCCGCGTGTGTACGAGGTGTACGGAGCAGAGCCGCGTTTGTACGAGGCGTACGGAGCAGAGCCGTGCGTGTACGAGGTGTACGGAGCGGAGCCGCGCGTGTACGAGGTATACGGAGCGGAGCCGTGTCTGTACGAGGTGTACGGAGCGGAGCCGCGTGTGTACAAGGTGTACGGAGCGGAGCCGCGTGTGTACGAGGTGTACGGAGCAGAGCCGCGTGTGTACGAGGTGTACGGAGCAGAGCCGCGCGTGTACGAGGTGTACGGAGCAGAGCCGTGCGTGTACGAGGTGTACGGAGCGGAGCCTAGTGTGTACGGAGCGGAGCCGCGCGTGTACGAGGTATACTGAGCAGAGCCGCGTGTGTACGAGGTGTACGGAGCAGAGCCGCGTGTGTACGAGGTGTACGGAGCAGAGCCGCGTGTGTACGAGGCGTACGGAGCAGAGCCGTGTGTGTACGAGGTGTACGGAGCGGAGTCGCGAGTGTACGAGGTGTACGGAGCGGAGCCGCGCGTGTACGAGGCGTACGGAGCGGAGCCGCGTGTGTACGAGGCGTACGGAGCGGAGCCGCGTGTGTACGAGGTGTACGGAGCGGAGCCAAGCGTGTACGAGGTGTACGGAGCGGAGCCGAGCGTGTACGAGGTGTAAGGAGCGGAGCCGTGTGTGTACGAGGTGTACGGAGCGGAGCCACGTGTGTACGAGGTGTACGGAGCAGAGCCGCGTGTGTACGAGGTGTACGGAGCAGAGCCGCGTATGTACGAGGTGTACGGAGCGGAGCCACGTGTGTACGAGGTGTACGGAGCAGAGCCGCGTGTGTACGAGGTGTACGGAGCAGAGCCGCGTGTACGAGGTGTACGGAGCAGAGCCGTGTGTGTACGGAGCAAAGCCGTGTGTGTACGAGGCGTACGGTGCAGAGCCGTGTGTGTACGAGGTGTTCGGAGCGGAGCCGTGCGTGTACGAGGTGTACAGAGCGGAGCCTAGTGTGTACGGAGCGGAGCCGCGCGTGTACGAGGTATACTGAGCAGAGCCGCGTGTGTATGAGGCGTACGGAGCAGAGCCGCGTGTGTACGAGGCGTACGGAGCAGAGCCGTGTATGTACGAGGTGTACGGAGCAGAGCCGCGTGTGTACGAGGTGTACGGAGCAGAGCCGCGTGTGTACGAGGTGTACGGAGCAGAGCCGCGTGTGTACGAGGCGTACGGAGCGGAGCCGCGTGTGTACGAGGTGTACGAAGCGGAGCCGCGAGTGTACGAGGCGTATGGAGCGGAGCCGCGCGTGTACGAGGCGTACGGAGTGGAGCCGCGCGTGTACGAGGCGTACGGAGTGGAGCCGCGCGTGTACGAGGCGTACGGAGTGGAGCCGCGCGTGTACGAGGCGTACGGAGCGGAGCCGCGCGTGTACGAGGCGTACGGAGCGGAGCCGCGCGTGTACGAGGCGTACGGAGCGGAGCCGCGCGTGTACGAGGCGTACGGAGCGGAGCCGCGCGTGTACGAGGCGTACGGAGTGGAGCCGCGCGTGTACGAGGCGTACGGAGCAGAGCCGCGCGTGTACGAGGCGTACGGAGCAGAGCCGCGTGTGTACGAGGCGTACGGAGCAGAGCCGTGTGTGTACGAGGTGTACGGATCGGAGCCGTGCATGTACGAGGTATACTGAGCAGAGCCGCTTGTGTACATGGTGTACGGAGCAGAGCTGTGTGTGTACGAGGCGTACGGAGCAGCGCCATGTGTGTACGAGGCGTACGGAGCGGAGCCGTGCGTGTACAAGGTATACGGAGCGGAGCCTAGTGTGTACGGAGCGGAGCCACGCGTGTACGAGGTGTACGGAGCAGAGCCACGCATGTACGAGGTGTACGGAGCAGAGCCGCGCGTGTACGAGGTGTACGGAGCAGAGCCGCGTGTGTACGTGGTGTACTGAGCAGAGCCGCGTTTGTACGAGGCGTACGAAGCAGAGCCGTGTTTGTACAAGGTGTACGGAGCGGAGCCTAGTGTGTATGGAGCGGAGCCGCGCATGAACGAGGTATACGGAGCAGAGCCGCGTGTGTACGAGGCGTACAGAGCAGAGCCGTGTGTGTACGAGGCGTACGGAGCAGAGCCGTGTGTGTACGAGGCGTACGGAGCAGAGCCGTGTGTGTACGAGGCGTACAGAGCAGAGCCGTGTGTGTACGAGGCGTACAGAGCAGAGCCGTGTGTGTACGAGGCATACGGAGCAGAGCCGTGTGTGTACGAGGCGTACGGAGCAGAGCCGTGTGTGTACGAGGCGTACGGAGCAGAGCCGTGTGTGTACGAGGCGTACGGAGCAGAGCCGTGTGTGTACGAGGTGTTCGGAGCGGAGCCGTGCGTGTACAAAGTGTACGGAGCGGAGCCTAGTGTGTACGGAGCGGAGCCGCGCGTTTACGAGGTATACTGAGCAGAGCCGTGCGTGTACGAGGTGTACGGATCGGAGCCTAGTGTGTACGGAGCGGAGCCGCGCATGTGTACGAGGTGTACGGAGCAGAGCCGCGTGTGTACGAGGCGTACGGAGTTGAGCCGTGCGTGTACGAGGTGTACGGAGCGGAGCCTTGCGTGTACGGGGCGTACGGAGCTGAGCCGTGCGTGTACGAGGCGTACGGAGCTGAGCCGCGCGTGTACGGGGCGTACGGAGCTGAGCCGCGCGTGTACGGGGCGTACGGAGCTGAGCCGCGCGTGTACGGGGCGTACGGAGCTGAGCCGCGCGTGTACGGGGCGTACGGAGCTGAGCCGCGCGTGTACTGGGCGTACTTTGCTGAGCCGCGCGTGTACGGGGCGTACGGAGCTGAGCCGCGCGTGTACGGGGCGTACGGAGCTGAGCCGCGCGTGTACGCGGCGTACTTAGCTGAGCCGCGCGTGTATGGGGCGTACGGAGCTGAGCCGCACGTGTACGGGGTGTACGGAGCTGAGCCGCGCGTGTACGGGGCGTACTTAGCTGAGCCGCGCGTGTACGGGGCGTACGGAGCTGAGCCGCGTGTGTACGAGGTGTATGGAGCGGAGCCGCGTGTGTACGAGGTGTACGGAGCCGAGCCGAGCGTGTACGAGGTGTACGGAGCGGAGCCGCGTGTGTACGAGGTGTACGGAGCAGAGCCGCATTTGTACGAGGCGTACGGAGCAGAGCCGTGTGCGTACAAGGTGTACGGAGCGGAGCCTAGTGTGTACGGAGCGGAGCCGCGCATGAACGAGGTATACGGAGCAGAGCCGCGTGTATACGAGGCGTACAGAGCAGAGACGTGTGTGTACGAGGCGTACGGAGCAGAGCCGTGTGTGTACGAGGCGTACGGAGCAGAGCCGTGTGTGTGCGAGACGTACGGAGCAGAGCCGTGTGTGTACGAGGTGTTCGGAGCCGTGCGTGTACGAGGTGTACGGAGCGGAGCCTAATGTGTACGGAGCAGAGCCGCGCGTGTACGAGGTATGCTGAGCAGAGCCGCGTGTGTACGAGGTGTACGGAGCAGAGCCGCGTTTGTACGAGGCGTACGGAGCAGAGCCGTGCGTGTACGAGGTGTACGGAGCGGAGCCGCGCGTGTACGAGGTATACGGAGCGGAGCCGTGTGTGTACGAGGTGTACGGAGCGGAGCCGCGTGTGTACAAGGTGTACGGAGCGGAGCCGCGTGTGTACGAGGTGTACGGAGCAGAGCCGCGTGTGTACGAGGTGTACGGAGCAGAGCCGCGCATGTACGAGGTGTACGGAGCGGAGCCGCGTGTGTACGAGGTGTACGGAGCAGAGCCGCGTGTGTACGAGGTGTACGGAGCGGAGCCGCGTGTGTACGAGGTGTACGTAGCGGAGTCGCGTGTGTATGAGGTGTTCGGAGCGGAGCCGCGCGTGTACGAGGTGTACGGAGCGGAGCCACGTGTGTACGAGGCGTACGGAGCGGAGCCGCGCGTGTACGAGGTGTACGGAGCCGCGTGTGTACGAGGCGTACGGAGCGGAGCCGCGTGTGTTCGAGGTGTACGGAGCAGAGCTGCGTGTGTACGAGGTGTACGGAGCGGAGCTGCGTGTGTACGAGGTGTACGGAGCGGAGCCGTGTGTGTACGAGGTGTACGGAGCGGAGCCGCGTGTGTACAAGGTGTACGGAGCAGAGCCGCGTGTGTACGAAGTGTATGGAGCAGAGCCGCGTGTGTACGAGGTGTACGAAGCAGAGCCGCGTGTACGAGGTGTACGGAGCAGAGCCGTGTGTGTACGAGGCGTACGGAGCAGAGCCGTGTGTGTTTACGAGGCGTACGGAGCAGAGCCGTGTGTGTACGAGGTGTTCGGAGCGGAGCCGTGCGTGTACGAGGTGTACGGAGCGGAGCCTAGTGTGTACGGAGCGGAGCCGCGCGTGTACGAGGTATACTGAGCAGAGCCGCGTGTGTACGAGGTGTACGGAGCAGAGCCGCGTGTGTACGAGGTGTACGGAGCAGAGCCGCGTGTGTACGAGGCGTACGGAGCAGAGCCGTGTGTGTACGAGGTGTACGGAGCGGAGCCGCGAGTGTACGAGGTGTACGGAGCGGAGCCGCGCGTGTACGAGGCGTACGGAGCGGAGCCGCGTGTGTACGAGGCGTACGGAGCGGAGCCGCGTGTGTACGAGGCGTACGGAGCGGAGCCGCGTGTGTACGAGGTGTACGGAGCGGAGCCGCGTGTGTACGAGGTGTACGGAGCGGAGCCGCGTGTGTACGAGGTGTACGGAGCGGAGCCGAGCGTGTACGAGGTGTACGGAGCGGAGCCGAGCGTGTACGAGGTGTACGGAGCGGAGCCGTGTGTGTGCGAGGTGTACGGAGCGGAGCCACGTGTGTACGAGGTGTACGGAGCAGAGCCGCGTGTGTACGAGGTGTACGAAGCAGAGCCGCGTGTACGAGGTGTACGGAGCAGAGCTGTGTGTGTACGAGGCGTACGGAGCAGAGCCGTGTGTGTTTACGAGGCGTACGGAGCAGAGCCGTGTGTGTACGAGGTGTTCGGAGCGGAGCCGTGCGTGTACGAGGTGTACAGAGCGGAGCCTAGTGTGTACGGAGCGGAGCCACGCATGTACGAGGTATACTGAGCAGAGCCGCGTGTGTACGAGGTGTACGGAGCAGAGCCGCGTGTGTACGAGGCGTACGGAGCAGAGCCGTGTATGTACGAGGTGTACGGAGCGGAGCCGCGTGTGTACGAGATGTACGGAGCGGAGCCGCGCGTGTACGAGGGGTACGGAGCGGAGCCGCGTGTGTACGAGGCGTACGGACCTGAGCCATATGTGTACGAGGTGTACGGAGCGGAGCCGTGCATGTACGAGGTGCACTGAGCAGAGCCGTGTGTGTACGAGGTGTATGGAGCAGAGCCGCGTGTGTACGAGGCGTACGGAGCAGAGCCGTGTGTGTACGAGGTGTACGGATCGGAGCCGTGCATGTACGAGGTATACTGAGCAGAGCCGCTTGTGTACATGGTGTACGGAGCAGAGCTGTGTGTGTACGAGGCGTACGGAGCAGCGCCATGTGTGTACGAGGTGTACGGAGCGGAGCCGTGCGTGTACGAGGTATACGGAGCGGAGCCTAGTGTGTACGGAGCGGAGCCACGCGTGTACGAGGTGTACGGAGCAGAGCCACGCGTGTACGAGGTGTACGGAGCAGAGCCGCGGGTGTACGAGGTGTACGGAGCAGAGCCGCGTGTGTACGTGGTTTACTGAGCAGAGCCGCGTTTGTACGAGGCGTACGAAGCAGAGCCGTGTGTGTACAAGGTGTACGGAGCGGAGCCTAGTGTGTATGGAGCGGAGCCGCGCATGAACGAGGTATACAGAGCAGAGCCGCGTGTGTACGAGGCGTACAGAGCAGAGCCGTGTGTGTACGAGGCGTACGGAGCAGAGCCGTGTGTGTACGAGGCGTACGGAGCAGAGCCGTGTGTGTACGAGGCGTACGGAGCAGAGCCGTGTGTGTACGAGGTGTTCGAAGCGGAGCCGTGCGTGTACGAGGTGTACGGAGCGGAGCCTAGTGTGTACGAGGTGTACGGAGCGGAGCCGCGCGTGTGTACGAGGTGTACGGAGCAGAGCCGTGCGTGTACGAGGTGTACGGAGCGGAGCCTTGCGTGTACGGGGCGTACGGAGCTGAGCCGTGCGTGTACGAGGTGTACGGAGTGGAGCCGTGCGTGTACGAGGTGTACGGAGCGGAGCCGCGCGTGTGTACGAGGTGTACGGAGCGGAGCCGTGCGTGTACGAGGTGTACGGAGCGGAGCCTTGCGTGTACGGGGCGTACGGAGCTGAGCCGTGCGTGTACGAGGTGTATGGAGCTGAGCCGCGCGTGTACGGGGCGTACGGAGCTGAGCCGCGCGTGTACGGGGCGTACGGAGCTGAGCCACGCGTGTACGGGGCGTACGGAGCTGAGCCGCGCGTGTACGGGGCGTACGGAGCTGAGCCGCGCGTGTACGGGGCGTACGGAGCTGAGCCGCGCGTGTACGGGGCGTACGGAGCTGAGCCGCGCGTGTACGGGGCGTACGGAGCTGAGCCGCGCGTGTACGGGGCGTACGGAGCTGAGCCGCGCGTGTACGGGGCGTACTTAGCTGAGCCGCGCGTGTACGGGGCGTACTTAGCTGAGCCGCGCGTGTACGGGGCGTACGGAGCTGAGCAGCGCGTGTACGGGATGTACGGAGCTGAGCCGCGCGTGTACGGGGCGTACTTAGCTGAGCCGCGCGTGTACGGGGCGTACGGAGCTGAGCCGCGCGTGTACGGGGCGTACGGAGCTGAGCCGCGCATGTACGGGGCGTACGAAGCTGAGCCGCGTGTGTACGGGGCTTACGGAGCTGAGCCGCGCGTGTACGGGGCTTACGGAGCGGAGCTGTGTGTACGAGGTGTACGGAGCGGAGCTGCTTGTATATGAGGTGTACGGAGCGGCCAATAGCAAAGCCCTCGAGGTGTGAAGAACATACGACCCCCTAAAGTGACCCCATTTCGGACACTGTACCCACGAGGGAAGTCATCTGAGGGTGTAATGGACGTTCTTACATTCTTATCCCACAGGTGTCTCACTGATTTCTTTACCGCTCGTTTGTGTGTAAATAATATTACATTTGCTCAGAGCCGCAGCGAGGGGTTCAGCCAGGGGTGGACACACCGCCGATGCACCCGGGCCCAGAGGTGAAGGGGGGCCCATGCAGGAAGGGGCGTAGTGCTCAGGCAGTAGACCACGTAGCTGCTATGGGGCCCCTTGACTGAGGGCTGATGCTGCTTAACCCCGTCCACCCATAATGATTTTTGATACCCTGGGCAGAGTGCGGGCATTGAAAAATGGGGCATGTCATGCAGGAGAGAGGCTGCTGGCCAATGAATACTTCCCCATCAGACTGATGAGAGCGCTCATTGGCTGCTGTGTCTGTCCTCCTGCAGGGAGTAACAGGGGGTCTTCTGCCTCCTGCTGTTCTTTTGCCAGCAGCATTTCCTCAAAGAGGGGGGAGGAGAGTCCACAGCATCGGACAGCACGCAGGGGCAGAAAGCTGAAATCAGTCCTGCCTGCTGTGTCCCCTCCTCCACAGTGGGCTCTACAGCCCTCTCCAGAAGACCTTAATATCATAAAAGATTAGTATATGAGTGCATGTATATGTGTGCAGGGCTGCCACCAGTAATTTCAGACCCCATACTGGCAAAAACATTTCGGGCACCCTTGAGGCTCCGCCCAGGCTCCACCCCAGCTCCACCTCGACTCCTCGAACCTTCCACAGTCACACCGCCCACTCTTGGAAAAACTCCATTTCTGCACCACATCCTTATCAATCACACATTAAGTGTATGTGCCCACGCTCAGGAGACGCCTGTGGCCCCGAAGCTGCGGGATAGTCGTGCGGCTTCTGCCCTCATTTTATGCAATTGAGTGGCGCGATTTGTTTTTTTGTACATGCGGAGTTTCTTCATAAATGTTATTCTGTGGAGAAAGTCCACATGTGGACCCGCAAGACAAATTGACATGTTGCGGGTCTGAAAGACGCGACGCATGTCAGTTTCCGTAGGTGATCCATAGGTGCACAGAGTCCCATAGTGGACATGGGATTTCTAGAAATCCTATCCATTATGCTGTAACACCTGGCCGCTGCAGGTTTGATGCTGCATAAGCACGCAGTGTCAAACCCACAGTGGCTCCTGTCCATGTGCACATACCCTAACAGTTCCCATAGAACACCATATCACATACATAGCAGCAGCTTTTGTTTGGCCAAAAGATTTTGTAAGCCGCCGCCACGACAAGGTAAACTCTTCTGTCCGGGCCCTACTCTACTCTAACCTATTAAACATTTCTTAAAATATCCAGTACTCTATTTAGGTATATTTTTCTTTATTTTTCTTTAAGGGAATGTGTCACATACATTTTTTCAAATAATATCACATACAAAGGGACAAAAACCGTCACACCATGGCCGGACTACATATTACCACCACAAAGTGACCAAATAATACCACATACAAAGAATACTGACACACCATGACTAGACCACATATTATCACCACATAGTGACCAAATAATACTACATACAAGGAGCAAATACCACCACACCATGACCAGACCACATATTACCACCAGATAGTGACCAAATAATACTACATACAAGGAACATAGAATTAAACCTCATACTCTTGTTCATGCATATTTGTATCCCACCCTGTATATAAACTGTTTATTGCAGGAAATTCGTGTGAAAACCACCGATGTTAGGAAATCCACCCGCATCTGATCTGGTGCAAAGCAGAATATCCTGGCAAAGGATCATAGAGCCGCAGATATACCGAGCATTATCAATCATTAACGGGAGGCAAATAGATGCATCATTGTAAAACAGACGAAAACAAGTATGTACAAAACACTGGTGAGATTACTGTAGAACATTGCAATGGTGAATCAGATTAGATGGAATGTACAAATCCATGATATCCAAGAGCTGAATGTATAACAGATCAATGGCAATGGGAGACGTCTGCATAGAGTCTGATGGAAAACCTGATCGTGAGGCTATAGGTATAGCAAGCATTTCTATCTGTATCAATGAAAAACAGATTGTCATGGAAGTATTGAAAATCTTTTTCTTCTCCCCTGTCATGGATATTAAGAAGTCTCTCTCTCAGACTCTTCTTCTCTCCTCCCCTATAGTAATTGTCCATGGGAGAAGAGCTGACACTTTGGCCAGTGATCTCTATGCAAATCAACACACACATGAGAAGGGCCTTGCAAGCAAATGCTGGCCCAAAAGCTGCTACCAAACCCAATTAACACAGGCTTGTGATAGATTTACAGCTAACTGAGAAGGTTGTATTCCCAGTGCTTGAAAGGGAATGTAACAAAGGCCTGCAGACGGCCAAAAGCCGATATGAAATAACTAAAGTTCCATATGTCCGATAATAATGGGGCCTATATTTTGGGTGGCAGGGTCCGCTAAGGAACAATATGGATATTTAACCGTCGCTGTAAGCCCCTCTAGGGAGCTGTGGCGCAAAAGTAGAAGACGGCAGCTATACCGTGTGTGGTCTCTGGAGAAAGGTAAAATCATAACGGAAAATATGGTATCACTTTCGGGCCTCTACGATCAACCCACGATAAGTTATTGCAAAAAAAAGATATCTAATAAAAATATGAAGGCTGGAGACTAGCCCCCGTGATGTCATCACAGGGGGTATATGGGCAGGTCTCACTTAGGCATAAAAGAATCCACAGAGGATGGATCAGCACTTATGTTGGAAGTTACATATTTTGTGTAGCACGGGTCACATTCGCTGAACGGCATCGGGAGTGCTTCCCTCCACCTATACTGAGTCATCTCTGCGAACTGTATAGAGTAAGTTGAGAATTGGAAGACACATTACTGTAATGTGTTGCCTGACAAAGGTTTTCTATAGAGTGTGGTGTCCACTTTATGAGATGTTACTATCCCTGTCAGCAAAATATCCAGAAATGGAGTGGAAATCAAAGGTTCACTGACAGTGAATTTTAAATTTAAGGAATAAGAATTCAAATACAAAACAAATTGTGACACTAACTGGGGGTCACCTCTCCATACCAAAAGTACATCATCAACATATCTACCAAACAAATAAATGTGCTAAAAAAATGGATTATCATCAGAAAAAATGTAGATTTCTTCCCACCACGACATGTACAGAAAAGCCAAAGATGGTGAGAATTTGGAGCCCATGGGGGCTCTAAGTACTTGTAAATAATATTTAGAATCAAACATAAAATTGTTGTGGGACAACAAATATTTTATGTTATAATGAACCTTTTTAAATTCACAGAATATCCACTATATTTATTTAAATGGTGTTGAACAGCAATGATGGCCAATGCGTGAGGGATGGAGGAATACAGGTTGACAACATTACTGGTGACAAACCTATATTCTTCTTGCCACACAAACCTGTCAAAAACCCTCAGGACAGACGTAGTATCTTTCACATAGCCTGGTGTTTGAATAACCAGAGAATACAAATGTTCACCAGCCATTGGCTTAAATTCTCATTCAATGAACCCATACCCGAGATAATAGGGCGAAGGGTGGGGGGGAGATACCCTAGTGTGTTTTGGGGAGCCCATGAAAAATGGGATAATCAGGTAACAGACAGCGCTGAATTTTGTTATTAAACACCGACAAATAAATGCCTTCCTCCAGAATAGTGGACAGCATTGTTTTATACAAATTGGTAGGATTCATAGAGAGCACCGGAGCAGATTTCATATATCAACAGTTCTAATAGCACATACTCCGGGGGAACAAAACATTTTGTGTATATACATAATACTGATCTCACACATTTTTCTTTCTTTGGTCTTGAAAAAGTTAATTATCCGGTAAGGGGTGGAAACAGACAGAAACCCCTTAATATGCGTGAAGCCTTCTGGATCTGACGTGTAAATACTAAATACCCTTCGGGTAATGAATTTCCGCAATGACCTGTTTTACATCTATTGATGAAATTCATACTGGTTTATTCCCAGCAGACATCTATATGGTGACATTCCAGGTTTTCTGAATTTATTTTGTGCTTTTTCCGGTTATTATTTGCCGGTGTACTTATTTGCCTTTCTGTATATTGCGCTATCATCGCTGATTCATCTTCGCAGAACGCACATAAATGATGCAAATATCTTAAAGATTTTTCAGCAATGACGGAGTATTTCCATTGCAATGTTCTGCAGCTTATTTATCCATTACTCATATATTTATTCTTATCAGTTTTTTTCGCAATATAATTCAATGATTTGTTTTTCGCTGATACAGATAGAAATTCCCGCTACATCCACAGCTTCACGATTCAGTTCTGCATCAGATATTTGTTTTTGTCAGTTTTATTATAATGTAATGACCTGTTTTTCGTTGATACAGATAGAAATGCTTGCTCCATCTATAGCCTCACGATCAGGTTTTCCATCAGACTCTATGCCAGGGGTCTCAAACACGCGGCCCGCGGGCCGCATGCGGCCCCTTAGGCTGCTTTATGCGGCCCGCAGGCACAGACCCCTTGACAATCCCGACCTGGTCCAGGAGGAGCCGCCGACAGCAGCGCTGCATTGCCGCACAGAGACTGTTTCCCAGCACTGCATTTCCAATGCCAGCCGCTGGCCAATCAGAGGCCAGCAGCTGATATCTGCGTGTCGGCGCAGCGAGTATGACGTCATTGCCATACGCAGCTATCAGCTGCTGGCCTCTGATTGGCCGGCGGCTGGCATTGGAAATGCAGTGCTGGGAGACAGTCTCTGTGCGGCAATGCAGCGCTGCTGTCGGCGGCTCCTCCTGGACCAGGTCGGGATCGTCAAGGGGTCGGACTCTGTGGTGCCTGCGGGCCACATCTGCAGGAAGGCCGCCGAGGGAACGGAGGACAGGTGAGAATCATCTTTTTTTTTTTCTATTTTATGTGTGTGAAGAACAGGGGGCACATAGCCACAAGAGGGGACCTGAATGGGGCACATAGCCACAAGAGGGGACCTGGATGGGGCACATAGCCACAGGATGGGGACCTGGATGGGGCACATAGCCACAAGATGGGGACCTGGATGGGGCACATAGCCACAAATTGGGGACCTGGATGGGGCACATAGCCACAGGATGGGGACCTGGATGGGACACATAGCCACAGGATGGGGACCTGGATGGGGCACATAGCCACAGGATGGGGACCTGCATGGGGCACATAACCACAGGATGGGGACCTGGATGGGGCACATAGCCACAGGATGGGGACCTGGATGGGGCACATAGCCACAGGATGGGGACCTGGATGGGGCACATAGCCACAGGATGGGGACCTGGATGGGGCACATAACCACAGGATGGGGACCTGGATGGGGCACATAGCCACAGGATGGGGACCTGGATGGGGCACATAGCCACAGGATGGGGACCTGGATGGGGCACATAGCCACAGGATGGGGACCTGGATGGGACACATAGCCACAGGATGGGGACCTGGATGGGGCACATAGCCACAGGATGGGGACCTGCATGGGGCACATAACCACAGGATGGGGACCTGGATGGGGCACATAGCCACAGGATGGGGACCTGGATGGGGCACATAGCCACAGGATGGGGACCTGGATGGGGCACATAGCCACAGGATGGGGACCTGGATGGGGCACATAGCCACAAGATGGGGACCTGGATGGGGCACATAGCCACAGGATGGGGACCTGGATGGGGCACATAGCCACAAGATGGGGACCTGGATGGGGCACATAGCCACAGGATGGGGACCTGGATGGGGCACATAGCCACAGGATGGGGACCTGGATGGGGCACATTACTACAAGATGTTTGCCATTATTACTATATGATGCTAATTGTAAGACAATATTACTGAATGTGGCCAATTGGGGGAAACAAAATTGTAAAAATCAAAAAAATAAAAATAAAGCATGAAAAAATATTGGGCACTAAAAATGCTGTTTTATATGTAAACTAAAGTAAACACAAAAAAGTGCACGTTTATTATCGCCACATCCATAACGACCCAAGCTATAAAAAAATAAACACGGAAAAAATGTTCAAAAGGTGTATACAAAAAAAAATGGTATCACTAAAAATGTCACATTGAACAAAGAATGCGGCCCCCCAAATTCAAATTTTTTCCATGTGCGGCCCATATACCCAGCCGAGTTTGAGACCCCTGCTCTATGCAGACGTCTCCCATTGCCATTGATCTGTTATACATTCAGCTCTTGGATATCATTGATTTGTACGCTCCATCTAATCTGATTCGCCATTACAATGCTCCACAGTAATCTGATTCGCCATTACAATGCTCCACAGTAATCTGATTCGCCATTACAATGCTCCACAGTAATCTGATTCGCCATTACAATGCTCCACAGTAATCTCACCAGTGTTCTGTACTTGTTCTCGTCTGTTTTACAATGATGCATCTATTTGCCTCCCGTTGATATGACAGATAATGCTCGGTATATCTGCGGCTCTATGATCCTTTGCCAGGATATTATACTTTGCACCAGATCAGATGCGGGTGGATTTCCTTGTAAATCTTCTACTATGTAATCAGTTTTGATTTGCATATTTTTTTCCCCTTTATATGTTCATTGTTATAGGTTTATAGTTTCTCCATATTGGTTATTGTGCATATTATTTTATATTATATTTTTACGTGTCAGATCGATAAGAACAATATTTCTATTCACAATTTAGACATTGATGCGTTTTATCTGTTTATTGGACATTGTTATTGCGATGCTCTATACTGAATCAATCATCCATCTCATGCATACATGTTCCTGTCCCTCTATAATCAGCATATCCTCCCACCTTCCGGTGCTATAGTTGATGGCATTTGCGATGTTCGGACCCTGTGATCTCACACCTGTACACTTAATCCCGGTGTTGTGTTCCTATATGGGATAATCCCCTGGCAGCTAACACCGGTGGTCTTCACACAAATGTCCTGCAATAAACAGTTTATATACAGAGGGGGATACGGATATGCATGAATAAGAGTATGAGGTCTAATTCTATCTTATTTTTCACCATCATGGTGTTTTGCATTTCTGGCTTGTTGTGTGACGCTTGCAATGATCATCTTGTCTGTATTTGATCTCGTTGCCTTCAATGTGAACTGTGGCCGGGATTTTCTTCACACCTTTTGCATGTCTAATTGATTTCTCATTTCGTGTCATGTGTCTCCATTGTGCCTGTATATATATATATATGACTTCATTGTCCTTTTCTCATCTGCTATAACTAAGGGCGCAACCCTAGCGCCAGAAACGCGTAAGAATTTTACATTTTTTGTTTGTTTTTAAATGATCCAATACATTTTTCTCATATTTTACCTGTTGGAGTGCTGATTTTCTCCTTCTCGTTTTCTTCATATGGCTGTGCTCACCAGCGGGACCGGCACCCTTCAGTGGACTATCTTCACCCTGTTTGGATTCAGCGTTGTAGCTCCCTAACCCTCCCTCCTGTTTCTTCACAATATTGTAACACGTATCCTAGGCCTCGATGTTCCCCATACAAACTTGCTGTTAGAATTGTTGAGACGGGAGAAAAAGGTCTGAGGAACGCAGACCGGAACGGTCTGAAATATATAAAGATCTGGTAAAATGTCCATTTTGATCACACTAATACAACCAAACTAGGACAAGGGTTTCAAGTTATAATTCATTCGATTTTTAACCATTTGTTCAAGGATGGGGGATATAATTTAAAAGATACAGATCATCCAAGTTCCCCAGAATTTGTATACCCAGGTACTTAATTGTGTCTTTCTGACACTTAAAGGGGAAGTTAGAAATTATTGTGTCAGTTCAGGGTTAAAAGTTATGTTCATGGCCTCTGTTTTAGAGTAGTTGACTTTAAAATTGCTTACATGGCCGAGTTATTCAAATTCCTTTATTATAGAGAGAAATGAGATCATTGGGTTTGAAAATAGAGCAACAAGTCGTCTGCGTATAGAGCTAGCTTATAGTGATGTGAGCCTATAGTAACTCCACTAATATCTGGATTTTTTTGTAATGCTACCGCAAAATGTTCCATCACCAATGTGTATAGGAGAGGTGATAAGGGACACCCTTGTCTCGTCCCCTTTTTAATAGAAAATGTGTCAGATAGTAGGCCGTTTACCCTATCGCTTTAGGGTCAGTGTATAATGATAGAAATTTAGATAACAAGAAAGAGTCCAACCTAATTTGTGGTAGGGTGCTCTTCAAGAAAGTCCAATGCACTGTGTCGAACGCTTTTTTAGCGTAGGCAGAAACAAGGCACATTGGGAGCCCCTGTTTTTTGCATGTGAAATTAACGTTTTATTTTTATTATCACGAGCTTCTCTGCCCTTAATGAAGCCAACCTGATCGTTCCTGACAATTGAGGGTAGATAGTGGGAGAGCCGTGTAGTAATTACTTTAGAGAATATTTTGACGTCTACATTATTTAATGATATTGGATGAATATTAGGGCAGGTATTTGGTCCTTTTCCAGACTTTGACAAAACCATTATATGAGCCTCAAGTGATTGGGGGGTAAAGGGGAGTCTTCTGAAATATTGAGCACTTTGGCTAAAAATGGTAATAATTAGGGGGAAAACATCTCACAAAATCTATTACTAAATCCATCTGGCCCAAGGCTCTTCCCGATAGGGAATGATTTATTGGCCTGTCCTATCTCTTGTTCAGTGAAAGCTTTGTCTAGTATCTCCTGCTCAGGGGTCTGTAAGGAAGGAACGGCAGTGTCCATAATATATTTGTCATTTTTAGTTTCAAGAATATTAGGTGGCATGTCATGGTATTGTCCATGAATATTATATAGTGAACTATAAAAGAAACTAAATTCTTCCGCTATGTCAATGGGGTTATGAATTTCTGGCCCGGGTGCCCCTTTTATTTTGGATACGTATGTCCTTTACACGTGTGGATGTAACCTCCTTGTCAATGAGCAACCACATTTATTTGCGACTTCGTAGGAGTATCTTCACATGTGATCTTGTCATTTTGTATACGTTTGATCTAGTAAAGACCTTCCCTCCTTTCTTTTTTTCAATCAGATCATTTTTATTTTACAAAACAAAGAAAAACCAAAATTTTCTTTTTTTTAAATAAACTTTGTGACAAAGAAAAAGAAAAACCAGTAACAATACAAGAACCGGTTTACAATGATATAAATGCCAATATCGCTCTATAGTACAAAGTTTTGGAACAGTAATTTGTGCATAAATATCGGAATACTTCCTGACGGCTTATTTTTTTCCTATTGAGACATCAAAAGAAAAAGAATATATCTAAGAAGGGGCAATAGTGTGGACTGAGACAATTATTTGCTGACACCTTGGGTATAAGGATATAAATTCCTGGTTTACTGTAAGGAAATGGACAAACGATCCAGTATAGTATTTCTGAGAAGGTTCTTTGAAGCAATACCTGGGGTAATTAACCATTGCTCCCATATTTGTATGAATTTCTTGAGAGCGTTCCTTTAATATAAGATCCCCTATCCAAGCATAGAGTGTTATTTATCCTGGATTTTAGTTCTGTTATCGTTGGGGGAGAATTGTCTATCCAATGTAGTGCCAACAACTTTCTGGCTTGGAATAATATTCTTGAGCTAGCTACTGCCATATGGGAGTCTGGGTCTACGTCCTCTCCCAGGAGTCCTAGGATACAGATTTTAGGTTCCAACTGAAGTAGTATCCCAAATACAGATCGTTCTTGTACTATCACCCCCTTCCAGTAGTCGCCAATATTCCCACATCATATGCATCAGGTGGGCGTCATTTTGACCACATCTAGGACATGTGTAATCCGTTTGTATTTCAATTTTAAATAAAATACTTGGGGATCTATATACCCTATGAATGAGAAGAATTCGGGACAATCTTTGTGACTCTGACAATGAAAGTGTCGGTGTCAAATCCAGTATTTCCCCCATTGCTCCTCAGATAATGGACCCACATCCTCCTCCCATTTTGTCTTAACTATCAATATTATCCAAATGTAGGGCCAGTAACTGCCTATAAATAAAGGTTAATAGACCTTTTGTATCCACTGCTTTAGCAATGGTATCTATTGGGTGATGTCTATCAATCAGTATGGCGTTTAGTCTAGTACCCCTATCCTCCCACTCACTAACATTTTTTAGTTTATGTAGCGCTGGTAAGTTATAGTTGTGCCATAAAGGAGTATAATTTGTGTACTTTCCAATCCCCAGAATATTTTTACTCCTATCCCACACCTTATATATTAACTTTAGTGTACGACATTTTAAGTTATTTTCTCGAGGAAGCCCCATATCTAGTACCGAGAATGGAAGCTTCCACTTGGTTCCTTCCATAAGTAGGTGCCCTGAAATACCACAATATTTATCCCATCCATGAAACTACTTTAGCTCCCTTCTAGCGTTAAGCAGGTCTACATATACCTGGAGGGAAGCACATCGTTTATGTTGTTTGTCAAGTAGATCCATCCGCTCAAGCAAATGGGAGACTTTAGCTGTTCTCTCTTTTTTTTAGCCTTTATCTATGTTTTATTATTATCCCTCTGAGGACACATGTGAGTGCTTCCCATTTAAATGGTAAGGCAGTTTCATCATGCTCATATATTTGAAGGAGTCTATAGTCTCATGAAGGTCTGAGACACAGAGTGAGTCTTTCAGCAGATTATCATTTAGGTTCCAACATGTGAAGCCTTGGTGGAGTCCGGCATAGTCAGATCTATAATATAACGGGAGATGCATGTCTCTGTCTGAAGCCTTTATAGACTGTGCCGTTACAGGTAAGAGGAGTGTGTATGGCGCCAGAGATCACGGTATGCGTAGACACTGAACGCATACTGCGATCTCCCGGCGCCATACTTACCTGACCGGAAGGAGCATTGCCGCATCGCCTCTCTTCGCCGGAGACTGGGGCAGGAGTGAAGGTGTCGGAATCAGCATATGCACGTAGCGCTATCCGGCGCCATTTTACTGAAGACACATTTGCAGTGTGTCTTCAGCAAAATGGCGCCGGACAGCGCGGTATGGGCATGTGCGTACTCCGGAGCCGCACTCCTTCCCCAGCCTCCAGCAGAACAGAACACTTCAGCGCTGGAGCACAGAGAAGAAAGGTAAGATTAAGTGTTTATTTTTTTGTATGTGTGCAGCGTGAAAGGGATGAGGGGTGGCATACATACCAGGATTGGGGGGTGATGGGGCCACACATATCAGGATTGGGGGATGAGGGGTACCAAGCATACCAGGATTGGGGGATGAGGGGTACCATGCATACCAGGATGAGGGGTACCACACATACCAGGATTGGAGGGGTGAGGGGTGACATACATACCAGTATAGGGATGAGGAGTGCCATGCATACAAGGATTGGTGGGTGAGGGGTGCCATGCATACCAGAATAGGGATGAGGGGTACCATACATACCAGGATAGGGATGGGGTACCATGCATACCAGGATAGGGACGAGGGGTACCCTACATACCAGGATAGGAATGCGGGATACCATGCATACCAGGATAGAAATGTGGGGTACCATGCATACCAGGATGAAGGGTACCATGCATACCAGAATAAGGATGAGGGGTACCATGTATACCAGTATGGGGATGAGGGGTGTCATACATACCAGGATAGGGGATAGGGCGCCATGCATACCAGGATAGGGATGAGGGAGCCATATATACCATGATTGGGGATGAGGCGTGCCCTGCATACCAGGATGAGGAATTGGGTGCCATGCATACCAGGTTTCTGGGATGAGGAGGCCATACATACCAGAATTGGGATGAGGGGTGCCATGTATACCAGGATGAGGGATGGGGTGTCATGCATACCAGGATAGGGATGAGGGGTACCCTACATACCAGGATAGGAATGCGGGGTACCATGCATACCAGGATAGGGATGAGGGGTACCATACATACCAGGATAGGGATGAGGGGTACCATACATACCAGGATAGGAATGTGGGGTACCATGCATACCAGGATGAGGGGTACCATGCATACCAAAATAGGGATGAGGGGTACCATGCATACCAGTATAGGGATGAGGGGTGCCATACGCACTAGGATAGGGGATTGGGTGCCATATATACCAGTATTGGGGATGAGGCATGCATTGCATAGCAGGATGAGCGATTGGGTGCCATGCATACCAGGTTTCTGAGATGAGGAGGCCATACATACCATAATTGGGATGAGGGGTGCCATGTATACCAGAATGAGGGATGGGGTGCCATGCATACCAGGACGAGTGGTACCATACATACCAGGATAGGGATGAGGGGTACCATGCATACCAGGATAGGAATGAGGGGCACCATGCATACCAGGAAGAGGGATGGGGTGCCATGCATACCAGGAAGAGGGATGGGGTGACATGCATACCAGGATTGGGGGATGAGTGGTGCCATGCATACCAGGATGAGGGATTTGGTAACATACATACCAGGATTGGGATGAGGGGTGCAATGTATACCAGATTTGGAATGAGGGGTGCCATGCTTACCAGGATTGGGGGATGAGGAGGCCATACATACCAGGATTGGGGGATGAGGGGGTGCCATACATACCAGGATAGGGATGAGGGGTACCATTCATACCAGGATGAGGGGTACCATGCATACCAGGATGAGTGATGGGGTGCCATGCATACCAGGATTGGGGGATGAGTGGTGCCATGCATACCAGGATGAGGGATTTGGTACCATACATATCAGGATTGGGATGAGGGGTGCAATGTACACCAGATTTGGAATGAGAGGTGCCATGCATACCAAGATTGGGGATGAGAGGTGCCATGCATACCAGGATTGGGGATGAGGGGTGCCATGCATACCAGGATTGGGGGTGAGGGGTGCTATGCATAACAGGATTGGGAATGAGGGGTGCTATGCATAACAGGATTGGGAATGAGGGGTGTCATGCATACCAGGATGGGGATGAGGGGTGCCATGCATACTAGGATGGGGATGAGGGGTGCCATGCATACCGGGATAGGATGGTGGGGGCAGCAGAAATACCAGGAGGGGGGCAGCACATACCCGCATGGGAGACTATATACCAATAAAAATGCTCGCCACCCGGGCATAGAACGGGTTCAATAGCTAGTTACAATATACAGGAGCATGATCTGACCATACAGCAGTTCCTACCTGAGATGTAGGTTGCCATGTAGGCAAGTGACGGCTAATTAAGAAAAGGACTATATGGCTATGCATATTGTGTAAAGGAGTATAATAGGTATAATCCTTTATGTCTGGATGCAGTATTCTCCATACATCGCCCGGTTGAGACCAAAGCACAATTAGCAAAGCTTTTGTTTGTGTTTTAGATTGGTGACTCCAGCCCCGGGACGCGTCTAAAGAAGGATCCAAGACAAAATTAAAGTCACCTACAAGATCATAAGGTCCTCCGCAAAATATTTTAGTTTGTTTAAGTAATGACGACATGTCTTAATTTGGTCACAATTAGGGAGATAAAAGTTTTCAAAAGTCAAAATTTTGGAGTAGATGGAGATCTTAACAAACACGTACCTCCTCTCCGTGTCAGACAGTGTTTCTACAATAGTATGCAGCAGTGATCTGTGGCGGCCTATACTCAGCACCTTAGACTTCAAAACTGCATTTTTCTGGGACGCCAAGATGAATAATATCTATTAGTAAACTGAGGTACAGTATATGATCGCCTCTAAAGTGTGACTCCTGAAGAAAGAGAAAATGTACGTGCTGTTTATGCCTACGATAAAACACTTGAGCTCCTTTCTCTGGAACATTAAGTCCTCTGACATTCAATGCGCAAGGTTTGAGTTGTGCCATATTATATGAAAAAAAGGGGTAATGGAAGAGAGAAAGATTAAGAGAAAAGAGGAAGTATAGACGGTAGATAGTAACGTCAACCTCTCAGTGTCTAAGAAGTATAGATTATGAATATATCAAAACAGTAGGAAATTGCGAAACAAGCAGATCCCAATGCAAGTCCCTAACTGGGGGCTGTCTCTACAGGCGTAAGTCAAACTTTCAGTTCTAGCATTCCTATTAGGGGGAACCATGGAATATAAAGCAAGTAATGTAATACAGCCTGATATTACAGTAATATCATGTGAACTCAACTTATATGCCGGTCTAAGATCTTATATGAACTTAGACATTCTATATAGTGGAAGAGTGGAACCTAATGCTCTATTTAGATATATCTAATTATATGCTTAAAGAAATAAGTAAGCATCTGCAAACTGTCTCTCATCAGGGAAGACCAGATTCATTTGAGGAGCTCATATGATTGGCAGGTTCCTTTCCCATCGGGCTGCATCACCATCAAGTTCCTGATCCATTGAACGCCTTCTGTGATGTGCTGGAACTCTCTGTGGCAATGGTGGAGCAGGTGGCCAGTCAGATATTTGGAATGTCCAGGGCATCACAGAAAGGTCTCATGTTGCTTGAATCTTTGAAAATATACAGTTGTAATGGGTACCCCCAGGAGTACATCAGGCCATTTCCCCGGATGGCATCAAGTAGTGGTTTCAATACCCTTCTTTTAGCAAGTGTCATTCAGGATAGTTATGTGAGCAATTATATGCATTTTCCATTTAAATCACCAGGACCCAACTCCTCTGCTTTCCTCACAATGGCCTCTTTTACATTGAAAAAATGTATGCGACAGATAATGTCCCTTGGACGCTCAGGATCTGGGCCATGGTTGCCTATTGTACGGTGCGCCTTTTAAATCTCCACCTCCTTATCAATAGAATCACCAAGGATATTATTGAATAATGATCGCAGTGTTGGCATAATCACTTGTGCATTGATGCTTTCAGGTATACCCCTTATCCAGATATTATTGTGATTTTCTTGATCATCAACCATATTAAACAGATGGTTTATTTACTGGCTGTGAAGATCCAGTGTTAGTTTCTGAGCATTATGATGGCCTCTAACTTGGACGACATTATCCTCTAATCTCTGTACCTTGTCAGTAAGCTGTGACAGGATAGAAGCGAGGGGACGTATTTCAGTATTGTATGTAGTCTCCAGCCTCTGAATATATTGCTCCATATCTTCTTTAGTAGGGATAGACGCAATCTGATATACAAATCAGTTATGTTGTTCCCCATATCAGAATAACCTGTGGCTGGGGGGTAAATGTCCCTGTGAAGCAAGCACTGCTCAGCATGGGGGCTTTGGTGAGAGTACAGGGAGATTTATGGAGCGGTTTTCTTGTGAGGCCTACATTAAGAGAAGTTGGTGCAGGACTTACAGTCTGGAGCTGTCTGGCATCATGAGGGTTAAGACTGCTTCTTTTTCCACCCTGAGGTGAGGCAGTAATGGCTCTGGATCAGGAAGATAAGACCTTCCATAAGAAACACTGCATACCAGACATGCTGACAGAGGTGGAGGACCTCAGATTAACCTCTGATCTCCTCTTCTTTCTTTCCCATATCAGACAGCATGTTGGAGGCTGTAAATAGCTTATAATTCCCCCAGGAGCACGATCTGAAGAGAGTGCTCTAAGTGTGTGCGTTCTCTTGGTGCTATGTCCAGGCCATGTCCTTTCTGGAGATGTACAATACGTCTAAAGGTGGCGTTGATTGAGAGCAGGATTGTGTGATGTAACAACCTTGTGTGATGTAACAACCTTATGGAAACGCGATGGAAACGGCGCCAGAATAGGAAGTGCGTATGTGTGTTTTTATTTTAACAAGGCCAAACATGAGGAATGAGAAGGAGTTGTCCTAGTAGTGGACAACCCCTTTATGAAGATACAATTTTTGGTTAAAAATGAAAAAGGCTTCTACAATGTGTGACCTCTCTGAAGTTTGTTAAGGGTTGATTTCTGTGTAAAACATTTCCCGCATTAAGAACATGAAAATGGCTTCTCATCTGTGTGAGTTCTCTGGTGACTAAGAAGTGATGATTTCTTCACAAAACATTTCCCACATTCTGAACAGGAAAAAGGTTTCTCCCCTGTGTGAGTTCTCTGGTGCTTAACCAAATCTGATTTATCTTTAAAACATTTCCCACATTGTGAACAGGAAAAAGGCTTCTTCCCTGTGTGAGTTCTCTGGTGCTTAACCAAATCTGATTTATCTTTAAAACATTTCCCACATTCTGAACAGGAAAAAGGCTTCTCCCCTGTGTGATTTCTCTTGTGCTTAACCAAACCTGATTTATGGATAAAACATTTCCCACATTCTGAACAGGAAAAAGGTTTCTCCCCTGTGTGACTTCTCTGGTGTATATCCAAATCTGATTTCTGGCTAAAACATTTCCCACATTCTGAACAGCAAAAAGGCTTTTCCCCTGTGTGATTTCTCTTGTGCTTAACCAAACCTGATTTATTGATAAAACATTTCCCACATTCTGAACAGGAAAAAGGTTTCTCCCCTGTGTGACTTCTCTGGTGTATAACCAAATCTGATTTCTGGATAAAACATTTCCCACATTCTGAACAGGAAAAAGGCTTTTCCCCTGTATGTGTTCTGTTGTGCTTAACCAAAACTGATTTCTGGATAAAACATTTCCCACATTCTGAACAGGAAAAAGGCTTCTCCCCTGTGTGAGTTCTCTGGTGTATAACCAAATCTGATTTCCGGCTCAAACATTTCCCACATTCTGAACAGCAAAAAGGCTTCTCCCCTGTGTGAGTTCTCTCATGTCTGATAAAACTTGATTTCTCTGTAAAACATTTTCCACTTTCTGAACAAGAAAATAGCTTCTCCTCTGTGTGACTTCTCTGGTGATTAACAAGATTTGATTTTTGGTTAAAAAATTTCCCACCGTTGAAACAAAAAAATCTATTCTCCGCTGTGTGAATGCTTTGATGTTTAAGAAAAAACTTTTCGAGGGAAAAACTATTTCCATATTCTGAACATGAAAATGGCTTCTTTGCTTGAGGAGCACTTCGTTTTTTAATGCTTATTTTGTGACTTTGATTTTCCTTAGTGGTCGGTAATGAATCAGAAGACAGGACCTGTTTCAAATGATCAGATGACAGATCTTTGCTGTGAAGGGATGATGGTATATCTGGAGTAATGGCATTCACTTCAGTTGTATCTTGGGGGATCTCAAGATCATCTGATTTAAAAATTGAAGATGTCAGCTGTCCCTCTGATCTCCTGGTACAGTCATCTGCCAAGAATAAAACCAATTATTAGTTATGAATAACATATCCTTAAAATTTATATTGTTGAATATTTCTACTTAAACTCTCCGTAAAAATGTACTTTATGTAAAAGTATCATTATTTACCAAGAAAACATATCACAAAAAAAAATCAGCCTTACCAACACCAAATCAGATAACAAATGCATTAGCATTTTAGTGTTGGCTGGGTGTACTGTGGTGTCTGTCCATGTGGGGTGCACTTATATAGTGCTGGGCAGCCTTCCTGATGTAATAGTATGGATATCATCACTATTCTAAGCCAGACACTGTGCATCACACCTACCTGTGTGACTGGCGTCCTATGCAAGCTTCTTCTGTGTGCATCTTTAATACTAGGCAACCACCCTCTCCATGAATTGGTATGACTATGAGTGGTTGCTCCACCAGTATTTTGCACCTGCGCTGCCCCCCCCCCTTTATCATGGGGGTCTGCGGCATCCTGCTAGTGCATTTGTTATATGATTTGGTGTTGGTAAGGCTGTATCTTTTTCTGTGATTTTTTTTTTTCATTTTGCCCTATGTTAGCCGTCATTATTCACCAAGACAATAACAGTTCACAGTCTAATAGAAAACCTCATAGGATGAACCAGTGGATCGTAGTGTTCAACTGTTTGTTAATTCTGCCTCCCAAATATGGAATAAAAAGCCACCAAACAATGTTATGTAGGCGAAAATAATATCAATAAAAACTTCTACTCATCTCACAAAAAACAAGTCCCCACTCAGGTCCATCATCTGTCAATAGAAAAACAGAGGTTTCCACATTATTAGTGGCTCAAGGGCTCTTGAAAAGCAACATGGCTTCCATAACCCAATCCAGCAATATCCGCTCTCCCAAAGTCTAATCTCCCCCTCGCTTCTGAGCCTTGCAGTGCACCCAAACCACATTCAACATCCAGGTATTTGGCATTACTATAGTGAGAAGAACCCACTTAATTTACGGTGTGTGTCTCCTGGAGCACAATCTGGGCACTATGTGTTTTGTACTGAAATTATATATTTGTAATTTTCACTCTCCATCATCCACCGTGTGCTAATTTCCGGAAAGTGCCTGTGGAGTCAAAATAGTCACTACTCCTATAGATTATTTCACTGAGGGTTATAATATCCAAAATGGAGTCACTTTATGGGGATTTCTACTGCTCTGGTTTTCTGATATTTTATCATATTAGGGCTTCTGCAAATGGTGGGTCCCATCTCCTCTGGGATCTGCTCCTGCGACGTCTGCTTCTCTCACCAGGAGCCGCCTTATTCATCCTGCAGGCGGCGCTGTGATGGAGGAGACGTCAGAATCAGAAGCTCTGGGTGGCGCAGGCTCTGTCCAGCCACTAAGATTAGGGTTCCTGGGACCAGTAGTACCATCCAGTCTGGCAGTATGGGTGTGTGTGCTGTCCAGCTGGAGTAATCTGCTCCCTGCTTCAGCCATTTGGAAAGCACCGCACCCTACTAAAGCTTGGAGCATATTGCCGGAAGCTGCCAGATACAGCCTTGTTCTCCTCTGGGTCAGTCCTCTGTGCTCAGCTCTCGGCTTATGTATTTGTTTCCTGTTGTGACCTCGGCCCGTTTACTGACTACTCTTGTGTGATTTTATATTTTCTCTGACCTCCTGGTTCTGACCCAGCTATCTGACTATTCTTCTTGCCATCTCACACCACAGAACATTAGGTAACACTGTGGCCCAAGCTTAGGGGTCTCTGCCTAAGTCCAAATCCATGTAGAGGGGTTAAAGGATGATGAGCAAGGCAAACCTGGGATCTGGAAAATGGAGTAGATAGTGCCAAGCCTGTTTGTGGTAGCCATCTTTTGAGCTGCCAGGTGACAATGAACAGTGTCCCCAATACATTGTGTCTGCACACTATCCCAGCAAAATCTGCATTCAAATAGCTAAATGGCGCTCCTTCCCTTTTTAACGTGCCATGTGCCCAGACAGTAGTGTACAGCTGTATATAGGGTATTGTCAGATTCAAGAGAAGTTGGAAGTTTGCAAGGTCCATTTGTTTCCAATTATCCTTTGTGAAGAATTCCAAAGTTATCACCACAAAGTGACACAAGTCAGATTTGAAAAATGGGCTCAGATAGGAACACAAAACTGGCTGCAAGAAGGGGTTAAATCAGAGTATTTTGGTCACTAACTACTATAGTCAAAACTGAGTATAGACCATAACACATCTACTGAAATGATCAAACTCAACAGTCTCCATCAGTAAGTAGTGAGTAACTAGTGGTGAAACCTCTCTGGGGTAATTAGAGTATGGGGCTCGGTGGCTCTTGGCAATCTAAACTATCGTAAGGGACAATATTTTCTGTCAGATGAATTTCAAGAAGAAATATTAGACGTTCAAAGAGAACTTTTTATAATAGTGCAGAGCTGAGGCGTCTTAAATTTAGCTTAGAGATATATCAGGGCGCAGGTGTAATGTTTTTATTGTTTCGTTTATCACAATCCTGTTTGAAGTTAGTCGGTTTTAAAAGAAATTGAAAAGTCAGGATAAAGGGAAACTCTGTTGTTATTGTACAAAAATTCACACTTGGCCCTCACTGCACATTTAATGTTGTAGATCATAAAAGTAAAGTTTGGCCAGAAAGACTGGACCTGGTCTTGTAGGAACCATATGAGAACATTAAGCAGCACAGAAGGGAGAGAAGGTAGATTCATCCAATAAGATATCAGGGATCTAGGAAGCCAACAGCATCATTACCCTCCGCTTTCTCTTACAGGCCCATCAAAATATTTTTTTCACGTGATTTTCTGGCTTTGTAGTTTACAGATCTGGGCAGGTAACGGTCAGCGTCTTCTAATCCCAGGGGGTAGGTGGATCCTCCAGGTTGTAAGTTCTATGGAAAAGGGTTTCAATGCCCAAAATCATTTGAACAGTTTTGGGTGGAAGAGAATGTTGTGGTCTAGAGGCAAAATGGTGATCACACGATTGTGATACAGCTGGACTACACAACCGATAAAGCAGCCACAGCCGGTGACTGAGAAGAATCTGTGACTTCTTTGCATTTAGTGGTTACTACTCACCTGGGTAGTCATATGTAGGAATCTCCTCTTTACACCGCTCACTAGCCCTTACATATGCCTCTATAGTATTAATATGGTTGAGATCTTCACCCTGAAACAAATATTGTAAAAGTCACAAGCAGATGAGAAGTCACATCTATGATCAGCTCTAATCCTGCCATCTCCGCCGTTCTCAATACACAAATATAAAACATATAAAACTGGTGGATAAAACAAGACTGAACACAAGACCTTCACAGCCGTCTACACATCATAGGGGAGATCTCATGACACCTTCTCTCCATCTACCTGATGATCCTGAGGAACATTTGGATCTTCTTGTTTACAGTTCTGTGGAAGAAAAGGACGGGGACATCTCTCTGGTGTTGTCCTCTTACTGGATACATCTGGAGGAAACACATACAGGGACTGAATTCATTCTTTACATACAGATAATTATAGGCCGTGTGGTTTTAGCCCTGTCTATTACCTGGTGATGTGAGGGGCTGGGGAACCTCCATCATGACGTCTTTGTACAAATCTTTGTGTCCTTCTAAATACTCCCACTCCTCCATGGAGAAATAGACAGCGACATCCTGACATCTTATAGGAACCTGACAAACACAATGATACCGTCATCCCCCCGATCCTTTCATAGCGTTACAGTATAATGTCCCAGCAGTGTCACCTCTCCAGTCAGCAGCTCAATCATCTTGTAGGTGAGTTCTAGAATCTTCTGGTCATTGATGTCCTCAAGTATGAAGGGGTGAGATGGAGGTCCTGTGATTGGGCTCAGGGGTCTTCCCCATCCCTCAGACACAGGGTCCTGACAGCGCTCACTAGAGGTCTTCTTCACTACTGTGTAATCCTGGTTATGGAGAGACACATTAATAAATCTCACTACAGACATTTCCAGAGTCCTCACCTCTCCAGTTCTGTTCATCTGTTATTCCCATAGATAAGAATGATGTAATGTGACGTCATCAGAATCTCTCACCTCTCCAGTAAGATGGAAGAGGATCTCTAGGGTGAGGTGTAATATCCTCTCTGCCATCTTGTCTCTATCCATATCAGTCTTTGATGGGTCCATAAGGAAAATTCTCTTAAATAGAAGATCTTCACTGAGAGGATCTGATATTGTGTAATAATACAATTACTGGAGATAATAAGGGGAAACATATGAGGAGATTTATTATTTTACAGTATTTAGTTTTCTGCTTTACATCTAGTAATAATACCTATATATTTTAGGCCACATACAACAAGCAGTTTCTTCCTTGGAGTCTGTAGCTGAACACGTTTCTCAAAGACTCATCTTCCATAAAGCTAATTCTCGTCTCATTTACCGACACTGCAATCGGCATTAGCAATACTGCAGGAGATATTCATTACACGTGACATGAGAAATAACTACTTCATGAGGAGGATGATGACATCTTCATCTTCAACTACGATTCTACAAACATATTTAGCCAGAGTTCTTCACTGACTACATCTCCACCGGCCGTCTATATGAATGTTTCCCGTCTTCCCCGGACTGTAATCTTCTATCACGTTAGATCTCATGCCTGATTCACACACAGAAGTTTGAGGCTTTGATACATGGTAAAGTTTTTAATATTAAACAGAGTAGGACTATCCTGAATGGGTTCATTTTACCATGGTGGGATAGCTTTGATGCTATTTTTGATCAAAAACAGTGTTACTAAGAACCCTATTTTATTTAAATGCACTTTTGGCTTTTATTTATTTATTTACAGCAGTGTTTATGATCATTTTTTTTCTTATAGTTTTTTTCTGATTTATGGCCATAGTAAACATGCATTCATGTGCTGCATGGATACCGACTTAAACCAAGCTCAAATTCTGTGTTTTTTCACCGGCACCATAGTGGCCCTGTGGGCTGCTGCTATGGATGATACACCCCTAACTATCCAACTATCATATGGTAAAAATCTCATAGGTCCGGTATTTATTAGTATCTGCACGAAGAATGGGGCTAAGTGAGTATTTATTAAAGGGAATCCACTCCCCACGGCCAGCAAGCATCAGAATCTTCACTGAATAAAAAGCCATTTCTCAGCAAACAGACCTCTAATATGAGGCATACAGGTATGTATAGATTCACATTTCTATCGCTTGTATGCCAATATTAGAGGTCAGATAAGTCCCAGGGGGTGACAGATTCCCTTTCATCAGCCGTGGGGTAATCATAAAACCAGATATGTATCAAGGTATTCTAAGGTGGTTAATGGTTGTGTAGTCAATGGGAGGCATGTGTCATAGAGGTGGCTGGTCTCTGTGATGTAACCCGGAGTGTTTCTCTAGAGCAGATAAGCACTAAGAGGATCGGTTGGTGCACCTGGGAGCCGGGTTACGGGTAGCTAGGAGAGAATGGGTGAGTCCAGCTACCCACATACCTCACCTCTGGGTGTGGTTAACAGCCTATAAAATGGAGGCTGTAGTTTGGCACATGGTCTGTGTGTTTGGAGGTAGATGGCCTCCTGTGTATGTTTGTCTTCAGACCAAGCCAGGATACTGGACGCTACCCCAGCTTGTGTGCCGCACAAGCTTGGCTGAGCAGAGACCTGCTAAGGACATTTACTTTGTTTGCCTGATCTAAAGGCTATTTTCTTTTCTGTTTGGCTTCTGGGTTTATGAAGCAATAAACCCACATGAACTTTTAAAGGAACATGCCTTCTGTTTTCCTCCTGTCACACCCAAGTGAGTAAAACCTCCACAAGTAGTGTTGGGCTGAGTTCACACGATGCGTATTTCATGCGTTTCCGCGGCGTTTTTGCCGTTGCGGAAACGCCACGGAAACGCATGAAAAACGCATGGTAGAAGGGAAGCAATGTTCCCCAATGGAAATCCGCATGTGCTGTGCCCATGATGCGGATTTTTCCGCAGCGTAAACGCTGCGCTCAAAAATCTGCAGCATGTCAATTAATCTTGCGTAAACGCAGCGTTTTCGCCGCCATTGACTTGCATTAGAACGCGCCAATTCCGCAAGACTGCATCTGTACTTGCGTAATTGGTGCGTTCTAATGTGCGGATGGTACCCGAGTGTGGAGAAGATGAGACTCTCCTCCACACCCAGGTACCATTAAAAAAGCTGTAAAACAAGAATAAAATAAAAAATATATATATACTTACCATCTGTCGGCCCGCGCTGTGCTCCTCCTTGCTTCCCGGCACTTGCAGTGAGTTGTAGGACCTGCGCTGACGTCAGAGTCATGTGACGGGTCACGTGACGCTGACGTCGGCAGGTCTTTCAATTCAAAGTTGCCTGCAGCCGGGAGAACGGAGTGAGCAGGACACCGGGGGCCATCGGAGGTAAGTATATACACTCTCTCGGGTCACACTATATAAATCCATGCTGTTTGCATGGATTTATATAGTGTGACCTAGTTGTCAAGCACTTTCCAGGTGATGCTAAAATCGCCTGGAAAGCGCTTGTCAATCTGCATGAGGAAACGCATGTGAATCCGCATGTGGATCCGCATGTATTCTGCAGGAAAAACGCATGCACAATCTGCATGCGTTTTTTCTGCCAGGGAGATGCAGAAATGATGCAGAAATTTTCTGCTTCATTTCTGCATCGTGTGCACATACCCTTAGACTTGCGGGCAGAGTTCCCAGCAGAGACGTATGAGTGCTACAGGATGGACTGCATGCCCTGGGTGAAGTTTGTCGCAAGCCAGCAAGCATCGCAAGACAAAATGGAGGACCTGCTTAAACACCTGGTCCAGTCGCAGCAGCATCAACAGGAGACCAACAGGCTGTAGTTACAGCAGATCCAGCAGCACTAGCAGAAACAACGTCAGCAGATGCAGCTTCTGGCAACCGCCATCCAGGACAGGATGAGCGCTCCAACCCCAGGTCCGACTGATGACTCCCATGTCCGGAAGGCAGCATGACGAGCTTTGCAGAAAATGACCCTGGGGGATGAGACCTTCCTGATGGTGTTTCAAAGGGTCACCGAGAGGGAGAAATTTCCACAAGAGCAGTGGGCAGAGGTACTGTCGCAATACTTGACTTGGAGAGCCCCAGAAGTACGCGTAGTAGGCGTACTATGATTTAGCTTTGCATAGTACGCCCTATTTAGCTTTGCATAGTACGCCCAAAAGGCATACTATGATTTAGATTTGCAGGATGCCAAAGAGTATGGCAAGCTAAAAACTGAGATTCTCGCACGCTTGGGGTTGACAATGACTATCAGGGCACAGCGGGTTCGTATCACTGGAACAAACCACCTCCGTCCCAAATGTTTGACCTGCTGCACCTGGTCCAGAAGTGGCTGAGCCAGAGTCCTCAATGTCTGCGCAGATGGTAGAGTGGGTGGTGATGGACCGGTTTGTGCACTCCCTGCCGAGGCCCATACAGCCGTGGGTTGCCCAGGGTGATCCCTGGTATGTGGGTGAACTGGTCGGACTGATCGAGAGATACCAGGGAGTTGAAGGTTCCTTGGGAAGGCAGCCCACTACATACTGGAGTTCCCAACAGGGGGTGGAGGCCCAAAAGTGGTGGGACTTCCAAGGTCCAAATGGACGAGGGAGGTGGTGCCCAAGGTCCATACAGGTGATGTTGTTTGTTGGAGGTGCCACGGCCCAGGCCATATAGCCGCCCGTAGTCCCCTGACCCTTGAGCCGATGGACTGCAGCATAGGACAACGTTGTTCATATTATGCTTATCCGGCCTGCAGTGTGAACTGTCCACCCATCGAGGGGCCACAAGCATGCCACGTGAAGGTGAACAGATGGGAGGTAACGGCACTGCTAGACTCCGGGAGCCTGGTGACCCTTATGAGGGCCACCCTTCCTCTCCAAATGATCCTGGGGAAAAAAGTCGGCGTTCAGTGCATTCATGGTGATGCTAAAGACTACCCTACGGGCCAGAGTGGACATTGAAAAGGCCCACGGTACAGAGTCCCACGAGGTCGGCGTCGTTCAGGACTTGTTGCACCCTATTATTATAGGCTGGGGCTTTTGTTTGTTTTGGGATCTGTGGGGGAAGGGTTCTGGGTTCACTGGCTCAGATAAGAAAAAAAATTAACCCTAAAGGAGGTATCACCACACCCAGGTCAGACAGGTTTCCTTTTTGTGTCCTTGTGGGGGATGAGGAGGTAGTGCCCCCTGAGTCTGCCATTCCAGAGTTAGGGGTGACCAGCGAGAATTTTGGGTCTGCCCAACATAGGGACCTAACTCTGAAGGAAGCCTTTAATAATGTCGCTATTATAAATGGGGTTGCACAGGAGTCGGGGGCTGACACAAGGTTTCCCCATTTTATGATGAGTAAGGAGTTGTTGTACTGGGTCAAGAAAGTGAGGGAGGAGAGTGTGGAGCAGTTAATAGTGCTGGGCCCCTTTACATGGAAGGTGTTGGACATGGCCCATTCACATGTCTTGGGGGGACATCTGGAAGTGGAAAAAACGCAGGAACGGATCGTGCATAGGTTCTATTGGTAAACATTGGACATAATTTCAAAAAACATCACAGTAAAAGATAATACCTTACCAACACCAGGTCAGATTGTCAATGCACTGCAGGATGCAGCAAGCCTACATGATAAAGGCAGGGCCAGCACATGTGCAAAATACTGATGCAGACAGCCACTCACTAACCTACCAAATTCATGGAGGGGGTGGCTGTGTAGTATTATACATGCACACCGATGGAGTCTGCATAGGACGGGCGCCAGTCACACATATGTGTGAAGCACAGTGCAAAAAACTGTGCAAAAAAGATGAAAAATAGTGTATAAGATAAATACACCATCAATAGGCTGCAAGCCAGACAATGTGCATCACACATATCTGTGTGACTGGCGCTCTATGCAGACTCCATTGGTGTGCATGTATAATACTACACAGCCACTCCCTCCATGAAATGGTAGGTTAGTGAGTGGCTGTCTGCATCAGTATTTTGCACATGTGCTGGCCCCGCCTTTATCATGGAGGCTTGCTGCATCCTGCAGTGCATTGGTAATCTGACCTGGTGTTGGTAAGGCATTATCTTTTAGGCTATGTGCCCACGATGCAGAAATGCTCCGGATTTTTTCCTGAGCATTTCTGCATCTCCCTGGCAGAAAAAAATGCATGCGGATTGTACGGAAGTGAAGCATTCTTCACATGCGGGTTGTCAAGCGCTTTCCAAGCGATTTTAGCATCACTTGGAAAGTGCTTGACAACTTGGTCACACTATATAAATCCATGCAACCGGCATGGATTTATATAGGGTGACTGAAAGAATGGTAAATAATAAAAAATAGGTAAAAAAAGGTAAGTATAATGTATATTTTCTATTTTATTCTTTTTTTTTACAGGTTCTATTGTACCCGAGTCCGGAGGAGAGTCTCCTCTTCTCCAAACCCGGGTACCATAAGCACATTGAAAAGCATGGATTCCGCATCTGCAGATGCAATGATGCGGATTCCATGCGTTCCAATGCAAGTCAATGGCGGCGAAAACACCGCGCTAACGCAAAATAATTGGTAGTGCTGTGGATTTTTCCGCAATGATAATCCGCAGCGGAAATTTACGCAGCATGTGCACAGCACATGGGATTATCATTGGGGAACATGGCAGACCTTCTACCAAGCGTTTTTTAAGCGTTTCTGCAGCGGAATTGCCGCTGCGGAAACGCTTTAAAAAAGAATAGTGGGAATACAGCCTTACTGTGATGTTTTTTGAAATTATGTCCAATGTTCACCATTTTTAATGTTTAGTGTTAGGGCTCGCAAGTATGAGGACCCTTGACGTTTGGGTTGCGAACTTGTGTATTTTGGCCAAAATATCGACCAATACCTCATGTGGTGTATTTATCTTATACACTATTTTTCATCTTTTTTGCACATTTTTTTTGCAGGATGCGGCCAGGCTTCTTTAGTGTTGGCTGGGTGAATTGGGGCGTCTGTCTTGTGGGGGTGCACGTATATAGTGCTGGGCAGCCCGCCTGATCTAATAGTATGGGCGTCATCAACAAGCTGCAAGCCAGAAACTGTGCATCGCACATATCTGTGTGACTGGCGCCCTATGCAGACTCCATCGGTGTGCATGTATAATACTACACAGCCACCCCCTCCATGAATTGGTAGGTTAGTGAGTGGCTGTCTGCATCAGTATTTCGCACATGTGCTGGCCCCGTCTTTATCATGGAGGCTTGCTGCATCTGGTGTTGGTAAGGCATTATCTTTTACAAAGGTTCTATTGGCCTGGATGTCACCGGGAAATATTTAAGTATTGCAGGTCTTGCACTACGTGCCAGTTAACCGCCCCCACCTCTCACTATTGAAGTCCCCTCGTGCCATTGCCCATTATTGAAGTGCCGTTCGAGAGAATTGCTATGGACTTGGTCAGTCCCCTGGTTGAATCTGCTCGTGGGCATCAATTTATATTGGTTATCCTGGACTATGCCACACACTATCCTGAAGTGATTCCACTGAGAAACTCCTCCGCAAAGAATATATCCCGTGAGTTGGTCCATGTTTTTTCCCCAACAGGCTTACAAAAGGGAGGAGATACTCACCGACCAGGAAATTCCCTCTATGAGTAAGGTGATGAGGGAGTTATGCAAAGCCCTCCAAATCTCCCAACTGAGGACTTCAGTATAACATCACCAGACAGATAGCTTAGTCGAAAAGTTTAACAAGACTCTGAAGAGTATACTGAGGAAGGACATAGAAAGGCACAGTAGAGACTGGGACTGTCTCCTACCGTATCTGTTGTTCTCCAACCGAAAGGTTTCACAGGCCTCTACAGGGTTCTCGCCATTCGAACTTCTGTATGGCCGACATTCGCGGGGTCTTCTGGATGTCACAAAGGAAATCTGGGAAGCCAAATTCACGCCCCACAGGAGCGTCATCGAGCACGTTGCTCTGATGCAGGAGAGGATTGTGAATGTGATGCCCATCGCAAAAGAACATCTCCTCCAGGCAATAGAAGCTTATGCCAGAGTCTACAACCGGTCAGCCAGAGTGAGGCAATTCAATCTGGGAGACCGGAGTCCTCATGCTAATTCCTAGGGTGGAAAGTAAGTTCTTGGCCAAGTGGCAAGGGCCATATAAGATGGTGGAAAAAGTGGGTGAAGTGAACTACAAGGTTCATCAACCGGGACGACGTAAGCCGTACCAGATATACCACATCAACCTCATCAAGCCGTGGCAAGACAGAGAGGCTGTGGAAGCTCCATGCTTTCTGGGCAAACTAAAAGGTGACGTTGGAGGAGTCGCAATAGCGGAAATGCTAACGAAGGCCAAGAAACAGCAGTGTCGGGAGTTGATGCAGAAGAACAGGGATCTGTTCTCAGAATTGTCGGGCTGCATAAGGGTCATAGAACACAAGGCTCTGACGGAGCCACATGTGCGGGTGAACTTGAAGCCCTATCTGATACCTGAGGCCCGACGAGAGTTGATATCCAAAGAGGTAGCTTGTATGCTGAAGCTCAGTGTCATTGAAGAATTCAAGAGCAGTTGGTTGAGCCTGATCGTCTTGGTCCCAAATCCCAATGGTGAGTGGAGATTCTGCAACGACTATTGGAAGTTGAATGAGGTTTCCAAATTTGATGCATATCCAATGCCACGCGTCGTTGAGCTGATCAAGAGGCTTGGGCCAGAAAGGCACATAACCACCTTGGATCTGACGAAGGGATATTGGCAGATCCCCATGGCACAGGTAGCCAAAGAGAAGACTGCGTTTTCTATGCCGGACGGATGCTTCCAGTATGCCCGGATGCCGCTTGGACTGCAGGGGGCCCCTGCAAAATTCCAAGAGAGCTATGGATTGCATCATTGCATCCCATAAGAAATATGCCGCAACATACCTGGACAATACTATCTTCAGTCCAGACTGGGAGAGTCATCTGGAAAAGATTCAGGCTGTGTTTGATGCTCTGAGGAAGGTGGGGTTTTCAATAAACTCGAAGAAATGTGGCATGGGGAAATAAGAAGCCAAGTACTTCGGATATGTAGTGGGTAGAGTCGAGATAAAACCCCAAAATACTAAAGTAGAGGCAATCCAAAATTGTCTGAGACCGGTGTCGAAAAAGCAAGTCAGAGCCTTCCTGGGAATCGTGGGATACTACAGGAAATTCATCCCAAACTTCGCCATGATGGCCGCACCCCTAACTGACCTCCTTAAAGGGACAAAATCAGCCAAGGCCAAGTGGACTGCAGCGGCGTAGACATCCTTTCAAAAGATGAAACTGGCTCTGTGTAGGCAACCGGTCCTGGTTGCCCCGAACTTCAAGAAAGAGTTTATACTCCAGACAGATGCCTCAGATGTCGGGTTAGCAGCAGTCCTTTCCCAGGAGATACAAGGGGAGGAGCACCCTGTCCTCTACCTGAGTAGAAAGCTGTCCTCCTGCGAGAAAAATTATTCGGTCATAGGGCAGGAACGCTTGGCTATAAAGTGTGCGGTGGACAGATTATTATCTGACTATGCTCCACTCCGATGGATGAGGAAAAAAAGTGAAAAAATGCCAGAGTCACCCTCGGGTTTTTAGCCCTACAGGACTCCTACTTCCCTGTAGAACATAGAGCAAGGAAGCTACATGGTAATGCCGATGATCTCTCGAAAATCCCCTGTCTGGTAGTAAAAGGTGTCAAGCCCACGACTTTAGGCAGAGGGGGGGAGGTATGAAAGGTGGCTAATGGTCGCGTAGTCAATGGGAGGGATGTGTCACAGAGATGGCTGGTCTCTGTGATGTAACCCGGAGTGTTTCTCTAGGGCACATAAGTACTAAGAGGATCGTTTGGCGCACCTAGGAGCCGGGTTACGGGTAGCTAGGAGAGAATGGGCGGGTCCAGCTACCCACATACCTCACCTTTGGGTGTGGTTAACAGCCTATAAAATGAAGGCTGTTGTTTGGCACATGGTCTGTGTGTTTGGAGGTAGAAGGCCTACTGTGTATGTTTGTCTTCAGACCAAGCCAGGACACTGGACGCTACCCCAGCTTGTGTGCCACACAGGCCGGGCTGAGCAGAGACCTGCTAAGGACATTTACTTTGTTTGCCTGATCTAAAGGCTATTTGCTTTTCTGTTTGGCTTCTGGGTTTATGAAGTAATAAACCCACATGAAATTTAAGAACATGCCTCCTGTTTTCCTCCCATTGTGCCCCAGTGAGTAAAACCCCTACAATATGTATAAAAGGAAAGGGTATGGTACTCACAGAATGTTTCAATAATCCGCCTCAATGTATTTTCCCAACAGGTTCATTAGGAGGCTTGATAGAGGGATGATAATTCATGATGTTCAGCATAGTGTGCCTAATAGCCAGGTGTCCATGTTTAAATATCCCACTTCATCCAAAACCCCTCCCAGACTAGGAGGTTCATTCCCATTCCTAGAGGTGAATTGTCACAGGATATACAGAATAGAGTCTGTCTACAATAATATACTGCGCCTACGCTACTTCTCATGAGCTGGAGGTTCGATAATGTCCATCACCTAGTGTGCATGTCGGGAAGTGACTTGCTTTATGCTGAAACACCAGATAAACTGATTGCCGCCGCGCCACTCGTACCTGTGACTGCGCATGCCCGCAGTTATCATTCCATCTAGGATCATTGTTCACAAATGTGCATGCCCAGATGTCGGCGTTCCACACCGGAGCGCATATGGTATTGGATTGCATTCCACCAACAGAAAAATCCTCTCTCTCAGATCAGTATCATGGGAGACTAAAAATAAGTATTGTACATCATCCCATCATGCAATCGGCATGTGGATCTACTTTATCACTACAAAATATATGGGATGGTGGCCCACAGTATACTCTTAAATGGTCATATTTGACCCCTATTGCATAATTAGAGATACACAAGGATCACCACACTTGTTAGTTACTAAACAGTATAATTGGGATATAACTGATAAGAAATAATTCTGATATAGAAGCTCAGATCTCTTGATGAAGTAAAACAATGTGAACCTCGTTCACAGGGAACTGAGTAGCAATGGGTAGAGTATAAAATCCTAAAATGTAATCCGGAATGGGTCTGTATTCATACAAAACAGGCATAGGAAATTTGCTCATTCAGTCCCTTAGGGCCTAATGAATCCAGTCTGGAAATCCACTCACTTTACTTTTAGAGGATACATCTATTAAGATCACCACCTCTCACATTGGGTTTAACCACTTCAATGATGCAAAAGGAGATGTCTCTTGTTTCACCTCAATGTGCACTGTTCATGTGTCTCACTAATGGGGTGTCCTGAAGTCACGCCAGGTGTGAGTGCAACGCAGAGTCACGCCAGGTGTGAGTGCAACGCAGAGAGTCACGCCAGGTGTGAGTGCAACACAGAGGAGAAAGGGAAAGGGAGCCCAGATACTAGGGAAAAGGGGGAAGAGGTGACCTCCTAAACTGGACTAGCATCACCCTGTCTCTACCTAATGTCCCTATACAGCCTCCACAGCTGTCGATCATCACATGCCTCGCCCAACTATCCCTGGCATAAGGCTATAGCTGGGGGTGGAAGGAGATGAGCACTAGTCAACCTCCACTAGCACTCTAAAGACAAAAGGGGAAGACAACACAGGGGAATTACAGCTTCGCTTTAGAAGAAACTCCAACAGGGCACACGGCCTCAAGACTCCAAAGAGGACGTGATGCTGCTTCAGCCAAGTTCCAAGTAGAAATGAGTATACCCGGTGACGCCAACATAGACACACCAGGTATATATACACCCAGACTAAATGGAGGTAGAATCTGGGTCCTAAACAAAGCCTCCCATCTAGGCAGCTGTCTGCATTGCCAAATGTGGAGATCTCTTGCAAACCCCTGCAGGGCGACTGTCTGTCACCTCTGACACACCCGTGACACCCAACCATGGCGTATTTCGCCCAAATGCCCCCTCCACACTCCTCTTAGACTGCCTCTTGGTCGTGCATACATAATCTCGGAGGTAGAGGCATGTGACCACATATACAAGTCCTGAGGTTTTACAGTTGGAATAATCCCTCTGGAAAAAGGTTTCACCTGTAGAGGAACTCGAGAAAGATTTACATGGTCTCATTCAATTACATGTACAACTTTCTACACATCTAAATAAACCACAGATTCTTCTATCTAGCCATGTCCCCTTGGGTGCAGTTTTTTTTAGAAACTATGCACTAAACGGTCCCTAATTGACCAACCCTTTCTGAAAGTTATTGTGGGAGTAGATCACACAGCACCCTCAGGTCCAGGTCAGCCACAAGTACATTCTAGTGTTTTCTGAGGATATTAAAGATATGGTCACTCTGATTGTCACAAGTTCCTATTACTTGTGTTATCCCATATTTTTCTTGGTGTCTTGTTAGGTATGTAGGAGTGTCTCTCTCTCCTGTTTTTCTGCAAACAATCGTGCAGAATCCAAAATGTACTGTGGGTACCTTTTTCCCTGAATCTGGTGTTTATGTCTTTTGCCTGTATATTAATATCTGTGACATTAGAGCAGTTTCTTCTCAACTGTAAACATTGGCCCTTGGATATGTTTTTTTTTTTTTTTTTTCAGGAGGATGGGGTGGTGGCTATCCCACTTTAATAGTTTATGGTAGATGAGTGTCCCTAGGGTCCAAACCAGGGCTGTGGAGTCGGAGTCGGTGCCCATTTTGGTGGAGTCGGAGTCGGTATAAAATGGACCCACTCCGACGCCTAAAATATGTAATAAATTGGGTACAATAGTTCAATGCAGTTTGTGAGGAATATTTTTTCATAAGAATTTGGGAAAGTTATGAAATGTCCTATAAATGTCTTTCCTATTCCTGATCTAAGGGTCTAGACTTTTAGCTGAGAAAAATTTGTGCTACTGTAAATTTATCACTTAAACATGAGCCATGTATGAGGGAGTCGGAGTCGTGAAGTCGGAGATGGTGTCATGGAAATTTAGGAGTAGGAGTCGAAGGTTTGGCTTACCGACTCCACAGCCCTGGCTCCCTTCCTGTACTTTCTTGATTGGTACATCAAGGAAAGGCAACTGGTAATAATTAAACTCTGATATAAATCTAAGGCCCACTCTATGGATATTGAGTTCCTTGACAAATTCAAGAAATTGTTCACTCGTCCTTGACCAGATGATAAAAATGTTGTCTATATATCTATATCATGCCCCAATATATGGTTGCCACCACTTATAATCATCCCTGAGTATTTTGGTTTCCTCCCACCAGCCCAGGAATAGATTAGCAAATGAGGAGGCACAGGGGCTCCCCATCGCAGTACCCCTGAGCTCGGGTAAGTATTTCCTGTCAAAAGAAAGACGTTATGAGTAGTGTTGAGCGATACCTTCCGATATCGGGAAATATCGGATCGGATTGGATCGGACCGATACCGAAAAAGTATCGGATATCACCGATTCCGATACCGGAAACCAATGCAAGTCAATGGGACAGAAATATCGGAATGAAAATAAACCCTTTCTTTCCTTGTAGGTTAATTCTACATGAAGGAAAACAACTAAGAATAATGTAGAATGTATTGGGGGAGGTGGGGGAGACAATAAAGGCATAGAGGTTTAGCCCAATCAAATGGAATAGCAGGAATTAATATTTTTTTTTAAGACGTTCTGAGTTACGGAAATATTGACTATGTTAAGTATTTTTATATTTTGTCAGATATTTATGTTTCACTACTTCCAAGCTCTTCACCTTCTTGTTTACTTCTCCCACACTTTCTCCTTCATCATCCTCAGCATCTTTTTCATCCACTTCTTCTTTACCTTCTTCATCTTCTTCTTCTTCACCTTCTTCGTATTATTCTTTTTTTTTTTACATTCTTCATATTCTACTTCTTCATCTTCTTCTTCTTCATCATATTCTTATTTGTGGCAGGCATTCCTGTAGTTGTTATCTATAAAAGGTTGGACATTACACCTTTCGTTCTGCCCGTCACAAAAGATTTACAACAGGATTTGTCCGTGTTCAGTTTGGCCTGCAGCAGTAGGTCTTTTCCAGGGGCACCACAAGGAGGAACGGACTCACCCCCATACACTGCTTAGTCATCTTCTGCTTATAATTTAGATATTATCTTTTGCTCTGATTTTTAGTCTTATGCTTAATGTTCTTCCGCTTTTTGTTCTGCAGCTTCTTGTATTTCTGCTTCTTGGTTTTCTGTCTCTTGTTCTTCTGTATCTTGGTGCTTGTCTTCTCTTCTTTGTCCTCTTGGTCAACTTCTTCAGGGTCATCTTCTTGGTCTTCTTCGGGGTGGTCTTCAGGGTCGTCGTCTTCGGGGGTCCTCGTCTTCGGGGTCCTCGTCTTCTTCGGGTTGGTCTTCTGGGTCCTCGTCTTCGGGGTCCTCGTCTTCTTCGGGGTGGTCTTCAGGGTCCTCGTCTTCTTCGGGGTGGTCTTCAGGGTCCTCGTCTTCAGGGTCGTCGTCTTCGGGGTCCTCGTCTTCTTAGGGTTGGTCTCCAGGGTCCTCGTCTTCAGGGTCCTCGTCAGGGAGATCTAGAGTGATTACCAAGAACCATTTCAAAAAGCTTGAACTTGGAAATGTAGCAGAAGGTACAAGAAAGCTGAGGAACTACCGAGGACCAGCTGACGGTACTGGAACCCGGATGGGTAGCAGAAGGTAAAAGAGCCAATGGAACTGCCGAAGACCAGCTGACGGTACTGGAACTCGGTTACTAAGCAGGAGGTACCTGTGCCAGAAAGCACTACCAAGGACCAGCAGACGTTGGTGGAACTTGGATACCGAGAAGGAGGCACCTAATCCAAAGGCACTGCCTAGAACCAGCTGACGGTACTGGAACCCGGATGGGTAGCAGAAGGTACCCATGTAAAAAAAAGTTCAAGGCCGCGAGCCGGCCGCAGTTACCAAAACCCACAGTCCTACAGGGGGTGCTTGTCCTATTGGCAATATGGAACCAGCCTTCATTGCCAGATCCCGCAGCCCACATAGGAGTCACCTAAACTGCAGGCACCATAGAGTCGGCTAACCCGACCGCAACACGACAGGACAACGCATTGGAGGCAAAGTGACGTTGACACTACCCGGAAACAGCTGGCGTGCTGGAACCAGGCTAGGCAGGAGGGAGTACCCATGCCAAAGTCACTGCCGAGAACCAGCTGACGGTACTGGAACCCGGATGGGTAGTAGAAGGTACAAGAGCAAATGGAACTACCGAGGACCAGCTGACGGTACTGTAACCTGGATGGGTAGCAGAAGGTACAAGAGCCAATGGAAATGCCGAAGACCAGCTGACGGTACTGGAACTCGGTTACTAAGCAGGAGGTACCTGTGCCAGAAAGCACTACCAAGGACCAGCAGACGTTGGTGGAACTTGGATACCGAGAAGGAGGCACCTAATCCAAAGGCACTGCCGAGAACCAGCTGACGGTACTGGAACCCGGATGGGTAGTAGAAGGTACAAGAGCAAATGGAACTACCGAGGACCAGCTGACGGTACTGGAACCCGGATGGGTAGCAGAAGGTACAAGAGCCAATGGAACTGCCGAAGACCAGCTGACGGTACTGGAACTCGGTTACTAAGCAGGAGGTACCTGTGCCAGAAAGCACTACCAAGGACCAGCAGACGTTGGTGGAACTTGGATACCGAGAAGGAGGCACCTAATCCAAAGGCACTGCCGAGAACCAGCTGACGGTACTGGAACCCAGGGTGAATACTAAAAACAGAGTGGAGCCAGAGGTGTAATTGGACCAAGTTTTAAATCAGTAGTACAGTGGATGTGGACAAAGCAGGAGAATTTGCCGGACACACAGCAGGGGAACAGCTGACGTTACTGAACCCCAATAACACTGGAGCAAGCGTTGACTGTGCAGACGGCACTTCTGAGCAGCAACTAGCGGTATTGGAGCCCAGGGTAAATACTAAAAACAGAGGAGCCAGAGGTGTAATTGGAGCAACTTTAAAATCTGTGGTAGTGAGAATGTGGACAGAGCAGGAGAAATTGCCGTCCGCACAGCAGGGGAACAGCTGACGTTACTGAACCCCAATAACACGGCAGCAAGTGTTGACTGTGCAGACGGCACTTCCGTGCGCCAACTGGCGGTGTTGGAGCTCAGGGATAATACTGAAAACAGAGGAGCCAGAGGTGTAATTGGATCAACTTTAAAATCTGTAGTAGTGAGAATGTGGACAGAGCAGGAGAAATTGCCGTCCGCACAGCAGGGGAACAGCTGACGTTACTGAACCCCAATAACATGGCAGCAAGTGTTGACTGTGCAGACGGCACTTCCGAGCGCCAACTGGCGGTGTTGGAGCTCAGGGATAATACTGAAAACAGAGGAGCCAGAGGTGTATTTGGAGGAGGTTTTAAATCAGTAGTACAGTGGATGTGGACAGAGCAGGAGAAATTGCCGTCCACACAGCAGGGGAACAGCTGACGTTACTGAACCCCAATAACACGGCAGCAAGTGTTGACTGTGCAGACGGCACTTCCGAGCGCCAACTGGCGGTGTTGGAGCTCAGGGATAATACTGAAAACAGAGGAGCCAGAGGTGTAATTGGAGCAACTTTAAAATCTGTAGTAGTGAGAATGTGGACAGAGCAGGAGAAATTGCCGTCCGCACAGCAGGGGAACAGCTGACGTTACTGAACCCCAATAACACGGCAGCAAGTGTTGACTGTGCAGACGGCACTTCCGAGAGCCAACTGGCGGTGTTGGAGCTCAGGGATAATACTGAAAACAGAGGAGCCAGAGGTGTAATTGGAGCAACTTTAAAATCTGTAGTAGTGAGAATGTGGACAGAGCAGGAGAAATTGCCGTCCGCACAGCAGGGGAACAGCTGACGTTACTGAACCCCAATAACACGGCAGCAAGTGTTGACTGTGCAGACGGCACTTCCGAGCGCCAACTGGCGGTGTTGGAGCTCAGGGATAATACTGAAAACAGAGGAGCCAGAGGTGTAATTGGAGCAACTTTAAAATCTGTAGTAGTGAGAATGTGGACAGAGCAGGAGAAATTGCCGTCCGCACAGCAGGGGAACAGCTGACGTTACTGAACCCCAATAACATGGCAGCAAGTGTTGACTGTGCAGACGGCACTTCCGAGCGCCAACTGGCGGTGTTGGAGCTCAGGGATAATACTGAAAACAGAGGAGCCAGAGGTGTAATTGGAGCAACTTTAAAATCTGTAGTAGTGAGAATGCGGACAGAGCAGGAGAAATTTCCGTCCGCACAGCAGGGGAACAGCTGACGTTACTGAACCCCAATAACATGGCAGCAAGTGTTGACTGTGCAGACGGCACTTCCGAGCGCCAACTGGCGGTGTTGGAGCTCAGGGATAATACTGAAAACAGAGGAGCCAGAGGTGTATTTGGAGGAGGTTTTAAATCAGTAGTACAGTGGATGTGGACAGAGCAGGAGAAATTGCCGTCCGCACAGCAGGGGAACAGCTGACGTTACTGAACCCCAATAACACGGCAGCAAGTGTTGACTGTGCAGACGGCACTTCCGAGCGCCAACTGACGGTGTTGGAGCTCAGGGATAATACTGAAAACAGAGGAGCCAGAGGTGTAATTGGAGCAACTTTAAAATCTGTAGTAGTGAGAATGTGGACAGAGCAGGAGAAATTGCTGTCCGCACAGCAGGGGAACAGCTGACGTTACTGAACCCCAATAACACGGCAGCAAGTGTTGACTGTGCAGACGGCACTTCCGTGCGCCAACTGGCGGTGTTGGAGCTCAGGGATAATACTGAAAACAGAGGAGCCAGAGGTGTAATTGGAGGAGGTTTTAAATCAGTAGTACAGTGGATGTGGACAGAGCAGGAGAAATTGCCGTCCGCACAGCAGGGGAACAGCTGACGTTACTGAACCACAATAACACGGCAGCAAGTGTTGACTGTGCAGACGGCACTTCCGAGCGCCAACTGGCGGTGTTGGAGCTCAGGGATAATACTGAAAACAGAGGAGCCAGAGGTGTAATTGGAGCAACTTTAAAATCTGTAGTAGTGAGAATGTGGACAGAGCAGGAGAAATTGCCGTCCGCACAGCAGGGGAACAGCTGACGTTACTGAACCCCAATAACACGGCAGCAAGTGTTGACTGTGCAGACGGCACTTCCGAGCGCCAACTGGCGGTGTTGGAGCTCAGGGATTACAGTTCAGGTGGTAGAAACATGAACAGAACAGGAGACCTGGATACTGTTGCCAACCAATTATTTATTCTGGAAGAGGACTGGCAAATTCATGAGAGATCAAGGCCTTGTTCATTTTGAGAAAAGTAAGCCGGTCAACGTTATCGGAGGATAGTCGCATGCGACGGTCTGTTAGTACACCACCTGCGGCACTAAAGACGCGTTCCGATAATACACTAGCAGCAGGGCAAGCTAGCACCTCCAATGCATACTGACTAAGCTCTGGCCATGTATCCAGCTTACAGACCCAAAACTTGAAGGAAGAAGAGCCGTCTGGGAGTACACTAAGAGGGCAAGACATGTAGTCTGTCACCATCTGACGGAACCGTTGCCTCCTGCTGACTGGAGCCGTCTGTGATGGTGTAGACATTTGTGGCGGCGGGGACACAAAACTTTGCCACATTTCGGCCATACTGGTCTTGCCTTGTGCTGAGGCGCTGCTTCTGCTCCCTCTTTGTGCAGAGCTTCCTCCACTGCCTCGACGCACTGAGCTGCTTTGTAAAGCACTAGCAGCACTGTTCTCGGTTGGAATGGAGAACATGATGGAATGCACCAGTGCGTCTTGGTACTCCCGCATTTTACGCTCCCGGTTCAACGGTGTTATGAGGCTTTGTAAGTTGTCCCGGTAGCGAGGATCTAGGAGGGTGGACACCCAATAATCAGCCGTGTTGAGAATGTGGGCGATGCGGCGGTCGTTTCTCAGGCACTGCAGCATGAAATCAACCATGTGCTGCAGACTGCCAACTGGCCAAGAAACGCTGTCCCCTGCTTGAGGCGTGATCTCTGCCTGCTCTGCATCACCCCACCCTCGCTCTAGATACTGACTACTAGAGCATTGTGTACCTCCCTCCTCTGGACAGATGTCTTCCTCATCCATTGACTCCTCCTCATCCTCCTCACAAAGTGTCCCCTGCCTAGGCCTTTGTGAGGAACCACGTTGCGCAGACTGTAGAGAAGCAGATGGCATTTGTGACTCCTCATCCTCCACCTCTTCCAAAACCTCGTCCCTTAGTGCTTGCAGTGTTTTTTCAAGCAGGCAGATAAGGGGGATAGTCATGCTGACTAGTGCATCATCTGCACTCGCCATCCGCGTGGAATAATCGAAGGCACGCAAAACGTGGCAAATGTCCTTCATAGAGGCCCACTCAGTGGTGGTGAAGTGTGAACGGCGCGCACTGCGACTTGTTTGCGCCTGCTGCAGCTGGTACTCCATTACTGCTGCCTGCTGCTCACACAACCTCTCCAAGATATGTAACGCTGAATTCCACCTGGTGGGTAGGTCACATATGATGCGGTGTTCCGGAAGACGTAATCGGCGCTACAGAGCTGCAATGCGTGATCTTGCATTGCTGGAACGCCGCAAGTGAGCGCACTCTATGCGGACCTTGTGAAGCAGTGCATCAAGATCCGGATAGTCCCTCAAAAAACTCTGCACGACCAAGTTGAGCACATGTGCCAGACATGGGATGTGAGTGAGGTTGCCTAGGCCCAGAGCTGCCACCAGATTTCGGCCATTGTCACACACTACCAAGCCTGGCTGGAGATTCGCTGGCACAAACCACACGTCGCTCTGCTGCTTGATGGCATTCCAGAGCTCCTGCGCTGTGTGGCTTCGATTCCCCAAAGAAATTAATTTTAATACGGCCTGTTGACGTTTGGCCACGGCTGTGCTCATATTGGTCACCATAACAGGTAACCGTTCACGGGTCGATGTGGAGGTAAACCGTGACGGCTCCTGCAGCGCTGATTCAGAGGAACTGGAGTATGAGGAGGAGTCAATGTGTACAGACTGGATTCCTGCAATCCTTGGAGTTGGCAGAACACGTACAGCGCCACTCTCAAGATCTGTACCCGGCTCCACAACATTTACCCAATGGGCAATGAGGGAAAGGTATCGTCCCTGTCCATGCTTACTGGTCCACGCATCGGTGGTCAGGTGGACCTTGCTACTGACGGCGTTTTGTAGCGCATGTTTAATTTTTCCCTCCACATGATGTTGCAGGGCAGGGACGGCTTGCCTGCTGAAATAAAATCGGCTGGGCACGTTGTATTGTGGGACTGCCAATGCCATAAAGTTACGGAATGTGTCAGTCTCCACCAGCCTGAATGATAGCATTTCAAGGGCCAGTAGTTTAGCAATGCCAGCATTCAGAGCCTGTGCTCGGGGGTGGTTTGCAGAGTATGGGCGCCTTTTCTCCCATGCCTGTGCTCACGATGGCTGTAGACTGGCCTGGGAGTGTGAGGATGACTGGGAAAGTGGTGCTGTGGGTGGAATTACACTGTGTCTCTGTACAACAGTGCCAGAGATTCTTCCATGGCGATCCTGTGAGGAAGCCGAACCAGCTGTGTGTGAGCTGGAGGAAGAGGCTACAACACGAGCTGAAGAGGTGGTAGGTGGCGCTGTAGGTTGGCCTAGGTCTTCAGTGTGTTTTTGTAACTCCACCACGTGCTTGGTCCGCACATGTTTCCACATATTTGTGGTATTGAGGTTGCTGACACTTTTCCCTCTTTTCACCTTCTGATTACACAGCTTGCATTTGACAAAGCAAATGTCATCTGCAACTGTGTCAAAAAAGGACCAGGCACTGCAAGTCTTGGGAGCGCCCGCTTTGGATTTTGGAAGAGCCATGCTCCTAATGGGTGCCGAAGTGGAGGCTACAGGCAACCAAGTCTGCCCCCTCCCTCTCCCTCCTTTTTGGGCCGTTCGGGGAATCTCTTCCTCAGAGCTGCTCCCACCACCTTCCTGTCCCTCACGCCATGATGGGTCAAGGACCTAATCATCTACACCACCCTCTTCAAACAACTGCTTCTCCTGGGTAGTCTCGACAGCACAGTACGCACCAGAAAGTGGCACCTGAGTCTCATCATCAGATGCGTACTGAGGTGTGCTGCTGACCATAGGCACTGGCCCACCCGCCTCTTCAGATTCAGAGAGACAAAACGGTTGAGCATCACTGCATACTACCTCTTCTTCAAATTCTCGAATTCTGCTTGACTGGCCCCCTCTTTCCAAGCCAAGAGATTCAGAGAACAGAAGTAGAGATGGCTCCTGTCCAGGGCTCTCTGACTGCCAGGGCAATTTGGCAGGTGGTGAAGAGACAGATGGGTGCTCTTCAGTGCTCAGGACCTGAGAGGATCTGGAACTAATTGAAGTCGATGCGTTAGCTGCCATCCATCCGACAACGGCTTCAATTTGGTCCTCGCGCAGCAGTGGGGTACGGCTAGCTCCTACAAAGCTGCGCATAAAGGACTGTTCCCTGGTAAAACTGGGGGATGCTGAGTCACTGGTGCCCGCAGCAGGCACAGAATCCCCACATCCTCTCACTGCAGGCACAGAATCCTCACGTCCTCTCCCTGCAGAAACTCCACGCCCACGACCACATGCCTTACTCCCTGCCTTCTTCATCTTGGTAGACTGATAAAGATAGGCAGAAAAGTACTAAGGGCTTAGTGTGCTTATTCCTGAACAGCTGCTAACAGGTATAAGAAACACTAATTTTATAAAGTGTGGACTAGACTTTAATATGAGCTAATGTGGCCTACACAACTGTAAAGTGGAGTGTTTGGTGAACTTTATTTAGGTTTTTTTTGTCACAAAAAGACACTGGATGTGCCTAAAGATGTAATAACGATAGTATCACAAACTTTTTGTAGCTATTACAATGTAGGAAGGTAACCTACAATGCAATAGATGAGGCTGCAAAAAATAGGCTAATACTAATCTGGCTGGGGCTGCAGGGCCCAATGCTGCAGAAAGGCTCCTCTAACTACTCCTATATAGTGTGTTTGGAACCAATTTAGCTGAATACGGATGGAACCACCACACTAATAGGAGAAATCAGGTAAAATTATGAATTGGCAAAAAAGGACAATGTATGAGGCAGTGACACACACTGAGTGCACTACAACCAGACGTGGTTGAAGCACACACTACAGGGTGAGCTGCACTCACACACCAGACCTTGCAGACAGCGGTGAACAGTACAGATGCAGAGCACTGTACACTAGCGCTGCAAGACCAAAAAAATTTCTCTATCTACTCCTATATAGTGTGTTTGGAACAAATTTAGCTGAATACAGATGGAACCACCACACTAATAGGAGATATCAGGAAAAATTATGAATTGGCAAAAAAGGACAATGTATGAGGCAGTGACACACACTGAGTGCACTACAACCAGACGTGGCTGAAGTACACACTACAGGGTGAGCTGCACTCACACACACAGACCTTGCAGACAGCGGTGAACAGCACAGAGAACTGTGCACTAGCACTGCAAGGCACAGAGATTTATAAAGTAGCTTGGGTAAAGCAGAATAGACCAAATAGGTAGCTAAAACTGTCCCTCAGAACAACAGCGTCCTATCCCTAACTGAATTCACAGCAGAGTGAGCTCAAAATGGCGGCGGCGGCTTTTATAGTGCATCATGACATCATTTCAGCAGCCAATCACAGCCATGCCATTAGTTAACATGCCTACATGCCTAACAGGATGTGCCCACACTTCTTAGGATCCTCATTGGCTGAATAAAATGAAAATGGCTCATTGCATTATGGGAACTTCCGATTCCGGTATACGATATTGCAAAAGTATCGGAATTAAGTATCGGAATTCCGATACCGCGAATATCGGCCGATACCCGATATTTCAGCATCGGAATGCTCAACACTAGTTATGAGTAAGAATTAATTTTAGAAGATGGTCCATGAAGTCATTATGTCTGCTACACTCTATTGATCTCGATTTCTATAAACATCTTACTCCACTGATACCAGCCTCATGCGATATATTACTGTACAAAGCCTCGATATCTAGTAAGGCCTGCTCCCCTACACGCATGTATACATGCTCAAGGGTCTATATGTAGAGAAGCAGGGAAAGGGAAAACTAACTCCAGAGGGATTATTCCAACTGCAGGACCTCAGGCGGTACCGTGGGAACATTATACTGTGTGGGGGCATCATCCATACTGCATAAGGGGCATAATGGGGGCATTACACTGTGGGGGGCATCATACATACTGCATAAAGGGCATAATTGGGGTATTACACTGTGTGGGGCATCATACATACTGCATAAGGGGCAAATGGGGGCATTACACTCTGTGAGGGCATCATCCATACTGCATAAGGGGCATAATGGGGGGCATTACACTGTGGGGGGCATAATACATACTGCATAAGGGGAATAACGGGTGCATTACATTGTGTGGGGCATCATACATACTGCATAAGGGCATAATGGGGGCAGTACACTGTATGGGGCATCATACATCTTGCATAAGGGGCATAATGGGGGCATTAAACTGTGTGGGGGCATCATACATCCTGCATAAGGGGCATAATGGAGGCATTACACTGTGCGGTGCATCATACATCCTGCATAAGGGGCATAATGGGGGCATAACACTGTGTGGGGGCATCACACATCCTGCATAAGGGGCATAATGGGGGCATTACACTGTGGGGGGCATCATACATCCTGCAAAAGGGAAATAATGGGGGCATTACACTGTGTGGGGCATCATACATACTGCATAAGGGGCATAATGGGGGCATTACACTGTGTGGGGCATCATACATACTGCATAAGGGGCATAATGGGGGCATTACACTGTGTGGGGCATCATACATACTGCATAAGGGGCATAATGGGTGCATTACACTGTGTGGGGGCATCATACATCCTGCATAAGGGGCATAATGGGGACATTACACAGTGTGGCAGCATCATACATACTGCATAAGGAGCATAATGGGGGCATTACACTGTGTGGAGCATCATACATACTGCATAAGGGGCATAATGGGGGCATTACACTGTGTGGGGCATCATACATACTGCATAAGGGGCATAATGGGGGCATTACACTGTGTGGGGGCATCATACATACTGCATAAGGGGCATAATGGAGGCATTACACTGTGGGGGGCATCATACATACTGCATAAGGGGCATAATGGAGGCATTACACTGTGGGGGGCATCATACATCCGGCATAAGGGGCATAATGGGGGCATTACACTGTGTGGGGGCATCATACATCCTGCATAAGGGGCATAATGGGGGCATTACACTGTGGGTGGCACCATACATCCTGCATAAGGGGCATAATGGGTGCATTACACTGTGTGGGGGCATCATACATCCTGCATAAGGGGCATAATGGGGGCATTACACTGTGTGGGGCATCATAGACACTGCATAAGGGGCATAATGGGGGCATTACACAGTGTGGCAGCATCATACATACTGCATAAGGAGCATAATGGGGGCATTACACTGTGTGGGGCATCATACATACTGCATAAGGGGCATAATGGGGGCATTACACTGTGTGGGGCATCATACATACTGCATAAGGGGCATAATGGGGGCATCATACATCCTGCATAAGGGGCATAATGGGGGCATTTCACTGTGTGGGGGCATCATACATCCTGCATAAGGGGCATAATGGGGGCATTACACTGTGGGGGCATCATACATCCAGCATAAGGGGCATAATGGGGGCATTGCACTGTGTGGGGGCATCATACATCCTGCATAAGGGGCATAATGGAGGCATTACACTGTGGGGGGGCATCATACATCCTGCATAAGGGGCATAATGGAGGCATTACACTGTGGGGGGCATCATACATACTGCATAAAGGGCATAATGGGGGCATTACACTGTATGGGGGCATCATACATGCTGCATAAGGGGCATAGTGGAGGCATTACACTGTGGGGGGCATCATACATCCTGCATAAGGGGCATAATGGGGGCATTATACTGTGTGGGGCATCATACCTACTGCATAAGGGGCATAATGGGGGAATTACACTGTGGGTGGCATCATACATCCTGCATAAGGGGCATAATTGGGGCATTACACTGTGGGGGGCATCATACATCCTGCATAAGGGGCATAATGGGGGCATTACACTGTGTGGGGGCATCATACATCCTGCATAAGGGGCATAATGGGGGCATTACACTGTGTGGGGGCATCATTCATCCTGCATAAGGGGCATAATGGGGGCATTGCACTGTGTAGGGCATCATACAACCTGCATAAGGGGCATAATGGGGGCATTACACTGTGTGGGGGCATCATACATACTGCATAAGGGGCATAATGGAGGCATTGCACTGTGGGGGGCATCATACATCCGGCATAAGGGGCATAATGGGGGCATTACACTGTGTGGGGGCATCATACATCCTGCGTAAGGGGCATAAAGGGGGCATTACACTGTGCGGGGCACCATACATCCTGCATAAGGGGCATAATGGGTGCATTACACTGTGTGGAGGCATCATACATCCTGCATAAGGGGCATAATGGGGGCATTACACTGTGTGGGGCATCATACACACTGCATAAGGGGCATAATGGGGGCATTACACAGTGTGGCAGCATCATACATACTGCATAAGGAGCATAATGGGGGCAATACACTGTGTGGGGCATCATACATACTGCATAAGGGGCATAATGGGGCATTACAGTGTGTGGGGCATCATACATACTGCAAAAGGGGCATAATGGGGGCATTACACTGTGTGGGGGCATCATACATACTGCATAAGGGGCATAATGGAGGCATTACACTGTGGGGGACATCATACATACTGCATAAGGGGCATAATGGAGGCATTACACTGTGGGGGCATCATACATCCTGCATAAGGGGCATAATGGGGGCATTACACTGTGTGGGGGCATCATACATCCTGCATAAGGGGCATAATGGGGGCATTACACTGTGGGGGCATCATACATCCAGCATAAGGGGCATAATGGGGGCATTGCACTGTGTGGGGGCATCATATATCCTGCATAAGGGGCATAATGGAGGCATTACACTGTGGGGGGGCATCATACATCCTACATAAGGGGCATAATGGGGGCATTACACTGTGTGGGGCATCATACATACTGCATAAGGGGCATAATGGAGGCATTACACTGTGGGGGCATCATACATCCTGTATAAGGGGCATAATGGGGGCATTACACTGTATGGGGGCATCATACATACTGCATAAGGGGCATAATGGGGGCATTACACTGTGGGGGGCATCATACATCCTGCATAAGGGGCATAATGGGGGCATTACACTGTGTGGGGCATCATACATACTGCGTAAGGGGCATAATGGGGGAATTACACTGTGGGTGGCATCATACATCCTGCATAAGGGGCATAATGGGGGCATTACACTGTGGGGGGCATCATACATCCTGCATAAGGGGCATAATGGGGGCATTACACTGTGTGGGGGCATCATACATCCTGCATAAGGGGCATAATGGGGGCATTACCCTGTGTGGGGGCATCATTCATCCTGCATAAGGGGCATAATGGGGGCATTACACTGTATGGGGGGCATCATACATCCTGCATAAGGGGCATAATGGGGGCATTACACTGTGTGGGGGGCATCATACATCCTGCATAAGGGGCATAATGGGGGCATTACACTGTGTGGGGGCATCATACATCCTGCATAAGGGGCACAATGGGGGCTTTACACTGTGTGGGGCATCATACATCCTGTATAAGGGGCATAATGGGGGCATTACACTGTGTGGGGGCATCATGGGGGCATTACACTGTGTGGGGGCATCATACATACTGCATAAGGGGCATTACACTGTGTGGGCGCATCATACATGCTGCATAAGGGGCATAATGGGGGCATTACACTGTGGGGGGCATCATACATCCTGCATAAGGGGCATAATGGGGGCATTACACTGTGTGGGGGCATCATACATCCTGCATAAGGGGCATAATGGGGGCATTACACTGTGGGGGCATCATACATCCAGCATAAGGGGCATAATGGGGGCATTGCACTGTGTGGGGGCATCATACATCCTGCATAAGGGGCATAATGGAGGCATTACACTGTGGGGGGGCATCATACATCCTACATAAGGGGCATAATGGGGGCATTACACTGTGTGGGGCATCATACATACTGCATAAGGGGCATTACACTGTGGGGGGCATCATACATCCTGCATAAGGGGCATAATGGGGGCATTACACTGTGTGGGGCATCATACATACTGCATAAGGGGCATAATGGGGGAATTACACTGTGGGTGGCATCATACATCCTGCATAAGGGGCATAATGGGGGCATTACACTGTGGGGGGCATCATACATCCTGCATAAGGGGCATAATGGGGGCATTACACTGTGTGGGGGCATCATACATCCTGCATAAGGGGCATAATGGGGGCATTACACTGTGTGGGGGCATCATTCATCCTGCATAAGGGGCATAATGGGGGCATTACACTGTGTGGGGGGCATCATACATCCTGCATAAGGGGCATAATGGGGGCATTACACTGTGTGGGGGGCATCATACATCCTGCATAAGGGGCATAATGGGGGCATTACACTGTGTGGGGGCATCATACATCCTGCATAAGGGGCATAATGGGGGCATTACACTGTGTCTGGGCATCATACATCCTGTATAAGGGGCATAATGGGGGCATTACACTGTGTGGGCGCATCATACATGCTGCATAAGGGGCATAATGGGGGCATTACACTGTGTAGGGCATCATACATCCTGCATAAGGGGCATAATGGGGGCATTACACTGTGTGGGGCATCATACATACTGCATAAGGGGCATAATGGGGGCATTACACTGTGTGGGGGCATCATACATCCTGTATAAGGGGCATAATGGGGGCATTACACTGTGTGGGGGCATCATACATCCTGCATAAGTGGCATAATGGGGGCATTACACTGTGTGGGGGCATCATACATACTGCATAAGGGGCATAATGGGGGCATTACACTGTGGGGGCATCATACATCCTGCATAAGGGGCATAATGGGGGCATTACACTGTGGGGCCAGTAAAGGGGTCCTGTACTATGAGAACAATACGTTTCCTCCCTTCCTGTCTCCATAGTTGGGTCGTATGTATCTATTACAGGAAACAGAACAAAAACCTTATGATTCTTATAAAGGGGCAACACAAGACCCCAAAAGAGTCTCCGTGCTGAAGGGGTTAATGCCCCCTGCGCCCAGTAATGGGGTCTCCACATACCTCCACCTGCAGAGCCGCCACCACATATATGGCTGCTCTGTGCGCACAGGAGCTGTGATGAGGTCACAGGAGGGGAGGAGTCAGGGGTCACATGATCAGGGGCCTCAGTGGATGCAGGACTCTGCTGTGCTGGTTGTCATGGTGCTGGATGAGCTGAAGTTTATGTGTGGGGTCAGGAGGGGTTTACAGTGTGGATGTAGCAGAGCCGCGTGTGTACGAGGTGTACGGAGCAGAGCCGCGTGTGTACGAGGTGTACAGAGCAGAGCCGTGTGTGTACGAGGCGTACGGAGCAGAGCCGCGTGTGTATGAGGTGTACGGAGCGGAGCCGCGTGTGTACGAGGTGTACGGAGCAGAGCCGCGTGTGTACGAGGTGTACGGAGCGGAGCCGCGTGTGTACGAGGTGTACGGAGCGGAGCCGCGTGTGTACGAGGTGTACGGAGCGGAGCCGCGTGTGTACGAGGTGTACGGAGCGGAGCCGCGTGTGTACGAGGTGTACGGAGCGGAGCCGCGTGTGTACGAGGTGTAAGGAGCGGAGCTGCGCGTGTATGGAGCAGAGCCGCGCGTGTACGAGGTGTACGGAGCGGAGCCGCGCGTGTACGAGGTGTACGGAGCGGAGCCGCGCGTGTACGAGGTGTACGGAGCGGAGCCGCGCGTGTACGAGGTGTACGGAGCGGAGCCGCGCGTGTACGAGGCGTACGGAGCGGAGGCGCGCGTGTACGAGGCGTATGGAGTGGAGCCGCGCACTTACGAGGTGTACGGAAAGGAACAGCGTGTGTACAGAGCGGAGCCGTGTGTGAGCGAGGTGTATGGAGCGAAGCCGTGCGTGTACGAGGTGTGCATATCTGTGCGCTGTAAGGTCGCAGCTGGACAGGTTGTGGACGAGAGGTATGTGTCCCCGAAGTACCAAGCTTCGGCGATGTAGGACCCGGAGAAGCAGGCTCCAGCACACATAGTGCTGAGAGGGAGTTAATGGGCCCGGATTAAAGGGCCGGGTTTTACGAGCAGCTGAAAGAGCTGGGGGAGAGGAACAGCTGCTCACTTACCTCCAGTCCAGGTCTTGGAAGGCCTGATTTAAGACAGTTGCACCTGTCTCAGTGTGCTGTGTGTTGTGCAAGGTGAGCAGACCTTGCATGTGCTGCTCAGAGTCTGTTGGAGACAGAGAAAAGTACTACATTTAAACGGCTGAAGCCGTGCTGCATATGGTTATTTTGAATTTTGTTCTATTATACCTTTTGTGCCAGAAAAAGGCTGTTATGTTTTGTTTTCCTGGTTGGTTTATGGACATTTAATGAACCACCAGTTTGCTTTGGAACCTGAGGACTGCATTCCTGTGTGAACCTGCACCTACCCGAGAGCTAATCTGTCACAAATTGGTGGAGAATGCGGGCACAAATCCCAAGGGGCAGTGTGACTGCTACAGGAAAACGTATATGTCCTGGGTGACGGCCGCCAGCCAGCAAGGTTCGTCCGGCAGCATGGAGGAGCTGATAAAGCAACTGGTGCAGGCGAATATGCATCAGCAGCAAGCTCAGCAGGAGACTAACAAATTGATAGTACAACAGTTCCAGCTTCAACAGCAATAGATGCAGCAGCAACAGCAGTAGGAACAGATGAAGCTCCTGGCGGACGCCCTCCGTATCAGTGAAGCCGCACCACCTCCAGGCCAAAGCGACGAGACCCAGGTGAGGAAAACCGTGAGAGGGGCGTTGCAAAAGATGACTCCGGGGGATGACATTGAGGCGTTCCTGGCCGTGATTGAGAGTGTGGCGGACCGTGAGAGACTACCACCGGAGCAGTGGGCAGAGGATCTTGCGCCATATCTGATCGGGGAACCACAGAAGGTGTATTTTGATCTGGCACTGCAGGACTCTAAGGAGTATAGCAAGTTTAAAGCTGAGATCCTGGCACGGCTGGGCATAACCCTGGCAGTCAGAGTACAACGAGTCTACCTCTGGGACTTCCACAGGGACAAACCTCCTTGGTCACAAATGTTTGATCTTCTGCACCTGGTACAGAAGTGGCTGCACCTAGAGACTTGTTCCCCAGCCAGATGGTCGAGAGAGTGGTCATTGATCGGTTTATCCACTCTCTGCCAAAGCCGATTTAGTCCAGTGTTGCCCAGGGAGATCCCCAAAATGCAGACAACCTGGTGGGCCTAGTAGAGAGGTACTGGGCAGTAGAGGGTTCCTTGGGTTGTCAAGCAGTGGTTAGGTCACCTTTCTGGGGCTCCCAAAAGAAGGGGGCTAAATCTTCACTGGGCGTTCGTCCAAAGTCCAAGAGGCAGATGAATCGCAGCTGGGGAATCAGTCCCAATCCATCCTCTGTTGTAGTTGTCATGCCCCTGGCCATATAGCTGCTCGGTGACCCAGGAACTCTGAGCCAATGGACTGCAGCATAGGCCGGCATTGCTCCTACTTTGCCTACCCTGCTTGTAGCACAGTTCATCAACACGGCGAGAGCCCTCACGCATGCTCAGTGTCCGTGAACGGATGCAAGTGTCTGGACTGCTGGACTCAGGAAGTTTGGTAAACCTGATAAGCGCCAAACTCCCTCATTGGCTGGTTCCTGGGAAGGTGGTGGGTGTCCGGTGTATCCATGGGGATGCTAAAAATTGTCCTGTTGCCCGGGTGGATGTAAACGCGGACTGTGGCACCCCAGCTCAGGAAGTGGGGGTCGTTAAAGACTTGTTGCACCTGATAATAATCGGACAGGACTGTGCATTATTCTGGGACGTGGGGGAAAGTGGTGACACCTGGTTGCTCAGATGACAGCCAGAACACCCCTGAAGAAACCTCGCCGCAGGCCGTAACCAAAGAGTTTCCCATGTGTGTTTGTGAGCGATGAGGATGGGGCAGCATCCCATGACGCCAACATCCCTGAGCTGGAGGTGTCCGAGGGAAACTTTGGAACTGCCCAACTCAGGGATTTAACTCTTAAAGGGACATTTGATAATGTGTCTATACTTAACGTTGTTGCTCAAGAGCCGGGGGTGACACCAGATACCCATACTTTGCCGTCAATGGGGACTTGCTATACCGAGTCACCAAGGTGAGAGGGGAGCTCGTCGAGCAGTTGCTGGTGCCGGGAACATACAGTCGTAAGGTATTAGACATGGCCCATGCACATGTGTTAGCTGGTTGCCTGGGAGTAGAAAAAACACAGGAACGAATCCTTCAGAGGTTCTATTGACCCGGTTGTCATCGAGAAATTGTAAATTATTGTAGGTCCTGTCCCACCTGCCAGCTGACCTCCCCGGTGACACGCCTCCGGTGCCGTCACCTATCATTGAGGTGCCCTTTGATCGCATAGCCATGGATCTGGTGGGGCCCCTGGTAAAGTCTGCCAGATGGCATCAGTATATCCTGGTGGTACTCGACTATGCAACATGGTATCCGAAGACTGTGCCGCTACGTAACTCCTCCTCCAAGTGTATAGCTCGGGAGTTGGTCCATTTCTTTTCTAGAACGGGGTTACCTAAGGAGATCCTAACTGATCAATGGACCCCATTTATGTCAAAGGTGATGAGAGAGTAGTGCAAAACTCTGCAAATCACACAACTACGGACCTCAATCTACCATCCACAGACGGATGGCTTGGTGGAAAGGTTCAACAAAACCTTGAAGGCCATGTCGAAGAAGGTCGTAGAGAAGGACGGCCGAGACTGGGACAGCCTACTTCCGTACCTTCTCTTCTCCATCAGAGAGGTACCACAGTCCTGTACTGGATTCTCCTCTTTTGAACTGTTGGATGGCTGACACCCCCAGGACTCCTGGATGTGGCAAAGGAGACCTGGGAGGCAGAGTCTATACCCTACAGGAGTGTAATCAAACACGTGGCCCAAATGCAAGAGAGAATTGCCAGGGTGATGCCCATCGTGAAAGAGCACCTCCTCCAAGTACAAGAGGCGCAATCTAGAGTGTACAATAGATCAGCACGAGTGAGACACTTCAACCCTAGGGATCGAGTACTGGTACCTACAGTGGAGAGCAAATTCCTGGCGAAGTGGCAGGGCCCCTACGAAATAGTTGAAAAGGTTGGTGAGGTCAACTATAAACTCCACCAGCCAGAGAGAAGGCAGCCCTGCCAGGTGTACAACGTCAAATTGATTAAGCCATAGCGAGATAGGGAACCCGTGGAAGCTTCATGTTTAGTGGCTGAGCCTGACGCTGATGTGAAAGAGGTCAAGGTGGCACAGTCACTGTCAAGTGCCCAAAAGCAACAGTGCAAAGAGTTGCTACAGCGAAATAAAGACCTGTTTTCGGAGTTGCCAGGACTCACTCGGGTCATAGAGCATGAAGTACTCACAGAGCCTCATGTTCTTGTCAACCTAAAACCATATCGGAGCCCAGAGGCCTGCAGAGAGGTGATCTCGAAAGAGGTGAAGCGGATCCTGAACCTGGGAGTCATTGAGGAGTCCAAGAGTGGCTGATCCAGTCCTATAGTCTTGGTGCCGAAAGCAGATGGAGAATCACAGTTTTGCAACGACTATAGGAAGCTGGACGAGGTCTTGAAGTTCGACGCCTACCCAATGCCTAGGTTAGATGAGCTTATTGAAAGGCTAGGACCCGCTCGGTACATCACCACCCTGGACCTCACCAAAGGATATTGGCAAATTCCCCTGTCCAAAGAGGCCAAGGAGAAGATGGCCTTCTCGATGCCAGATGGATGTTATCAATATGTCAGGATGGCGTTTGTGTTGCAGGGAGCTCCGGCCACCTTCCAGAGAGCCATGAACTGGATCTTAGCACCCTGCAAAAAGTATGCAGTGGCCTACCTAGATGACATCATCATATTCAGCCAGGACTGGGAAAGTATTCTTGGAAAAGTTCAAGCCATACTTGACGCCCTAAGGAAGGCGGGCTTTACCATCAACCTGAAGAAATGTGCCATGGAGATTGAGGAAGCAAAGTATCAGGGCTACGTGGTTGGTAGAGGGGAAATAAAACCACAAATAGATAAGGTCGAGGCGATCCTGAACTGGCCACAGCCCCTCTCGAAGATGCAGGTCAGGGCATTTCTAGGCATCGTGGGCTACTATCGAAGATTTGTCCCTAACTTTGCCCTGATAGCAGACGGATCTGCTGAAAGGGACGAAGTCAGCTATGGCCAAGTGGTCCACGGAAGCTGAAGTGGCCTTCCAGGAATTGAAACTGGCCCTCTGTAAACAGCCAGTCTTGGTGGCGCCCAACTTCTCAAAAGAGTTTGTGGCCCAGATGGATGCATCGGATGTCGGGCTGGGAGCAGTCTTGTCCCAGGAGATTAACAGAGAGGAACACCCTGTAATGTACCTCAGTCGGAAACTGTCCACATGCGAGAAGAACTACTCTATAGTGGAAAAAGAATGTTTAGTCATCAAGTGGGCGTTGGACACTCTGAGATATTGCCTGTTAGGTAAAAGGTTCAGGTTAGTGTCGGACCATGCCCCACTGCAGTGAATGCGAGAAAAGAAGGGGAACAATGCCCGAGTAACTAGATGGTTCCTAGCCCTACAAGATTTTAGTTTCCAGGTAGAGCATAGACCTGGGAAACAACATGGGAATGCTGATGCCCTGTCAAGGGTCTATTGTATGGTGGCAGAAGGTGCCGAGGCCCCCGCTTTGGGCAGAAGGGGGGTATGTAAGGTTGCTACGGGACAGGTCGTGGACGGGAAGTATGTGTCCCCGAAGTACCGAGCTTCGGTGATGTAGGACCCGAAGAAGCAGGCTCCAGCACACACAGTGCTGAGAGGGAGTTAATGGGCCCGGCTTAAAGGCCGGGTTTTTCGAGCAGCTGAAAAAGCTGGGGGAGGGGAACAGCTGCTCACTTACCTCCAGTTCAGGTCTTATAAGGCCTGTTTTAAGACCGCTGCGCCTGTCTCAGTTTACTGTGTGTTGTGCAAGGTGAGCAGACCTTGCATGTGCTGCTCAGAGTCTGTTGGAGACAGAGAAAAGTACTACATTTAAACGGCTGAAGCCGTGCTGCATATGGACTGGTTATTTTGAGTTTTGTTCTGTTATACCTTTTGTGCCAGAAAAAGGCTGTTATGTTTTGTTTTCCTGGTTGGTTTATGGACATTTAATAAACCACCAGTTTGCTTTGGAACCTGAGGACTGCATTCCTGTGTGAAACTGCGCCTACCCAATAGCTGATCCGTCACAGCATGTACAAGGGGTGCGAAGCAGAGCCGTGCGTGTACGAGGTGTGCATAGCAGTGCGTGTACAAAGCGTACGTAGTAGAGCTTAACGTGTACGAGGTGTACGGAGCGGAGCCGTGCATGTACGAGGTGTACGAAGTGGAGCCGTGTGTTGTGGTGTTTACAAGGCGTTCTTTATACTCCATTTAAAGTCTGGCAGTTGTGTGTTGTTCCAAACTATTCACATTTAGTCGCTGACCAATACCATACTACAAGGCCAGTACCTAAAACCGTGGTCGTCATACATATCAGATATTACTGCGGTACTAATCCAGAAATTTTTAGGGAATGTGTCAAATATTCCCTCACCTACTGTATCCTCACCCATCCCTTGTAGATTGTGAGCCCTCGCTGGCAGGGTTCTCTCTCCTCCTGTACCAGTCGGTGACTAATTTTTGTTCAAATTATTGTACTTGTTGTTTGCTATGTATACCCTTTTACACATGTAAAGCGCCAAGGAATTAGTGGCGCTATAATAATAATTACTCAGTTTAACCCCTTAAGGACCGAGCCACTTTGTAGGTTAGTGACCAGGCCATTTTTTTCAATTCTGACCATTGTCACTTTATGAGGTAATAACTCTGGAACGCTTCAACGGATCCCCCTGATTCTGAGACTTTTTTTTTTTGTGACATGTTGTACTTCGCAACATTGGTAAAATTTCTTTGACATGACTTGCGTTTATTTGTGAAAAAAAATGGAAATTTGGTGAAAATTTTGAAAATGTCACAATTTTCATACTTTGAATTCCTATGCCTTTAAATTACAGATATTTCACAAAAAATAGTTAATAAATAACATTTCCCACATGTCTAACATGTCTACATCAGCACAATTTTGGAACCAAATTTTTTTTTTTATTAGGTAGCTATAAGGGTTAAAAGTTGACCAGCGATTTTTCATTTTTCCAACAAAATTTACAAAACCATTTTTTTAGGGAACACATCACATTTGAAGCAACTTCGAGGAGTCTATATGACAGAAAATACCCAAAAGTGACACCATTCTAAAAACTGCACCCCTCAAGGTGCTCAAAATCACATTCAAGAACTTTATTAGCCCTTCAGAGGCTTCACAGGAACTAATGGAATGTGAATGGAAAAAAATGAACATTTTATTTTTTCCCACAAAAATTTTACTTTTGTCCAAAATTTTGCATTTTCACAAATTCTAACATGAGAAAATGGACCATGCAATTTGTTGTGCAATTACTCCTGAATACGCTGGTATCCCGTATGTGGTGGAAAACTAATGTTTGGGGCACGGCAGGGCTCGGAAGGAAAGGAGCACCATTCGACTTTTGCAACAAAAAATTGGCTGGAGTCGGTAGCGGACGCCCTGTTGCTTTTCAAGAGCCCCTGATGTGCCTAAACAGTGGAAACCCCCCACAAGTGACCCCATTTTGGAAACTAGACACCGCAAGGAATTTATCAAGATATGTGGTGAGCACCTTGAACCCACAGGTGCTTCACAGAAGTTTATGACGTTGAGCCGAGAAAATAAAAAAATCTTATTTTTACCACAAAACTTCTGTTTTATGCCCAAATTTAGCATTTTCAGAATAGTAAAAAGAGAAAATGCACCATACCATTTGTTGTGCAATTTCTCCTGAATACGTTGATACCCCATATGTGCTCTGTACACTTCGTACACACACGGCTCCGCTCCGTGCGCCTCGTCCGCGGCTCCGCTCTGTACACCCCGTACACGCGGCTCCGCTCCGTACCCCTCGTACACGCGCGGCTCCGCTCCGTACCCTTCGTACACGCGCGGCTCCGCTCTGTACCCCTCGTACACGCGCGGCTCCGCTCTGTACCCCTCGTACACGCGCGGCTCCGCTCCGTACGCCTCGTACACGCGCGGCTCTGCTACATCCACACTGTAAACCCCTCCTGACCCCACACATAAACTTCAGCTCATCCAGCACCATGACAACCAGCACAGCAGAGTCCTGCATCCACTGAGGCCCCTGATCATGTGACCCCTGACTCCTCCCCTCCTGTGACCTCATCACAGGTCCTGTGCGCACAGAACAGCCATATATGTGGTGGCGGTGTTGAGCCTAGAATGTATGGGCTCCTTCCAGGTCCTGACTGCAGCCCATACATTCTAGCTGGCTCATTAGTGAACACACTAGAATGTATGGGCTGCAGTCAGGACCTGGAAGGAGCCCATACATTCTGGAAGATAGCAGAATCTATGGGCTCCTGACAGGTATATATTATTGGAGGCAGGAGAATGCATGGGCTCCTGTCAGGTATATATAATTGGAGGCAGGAGAATGCATGGGCTCCTGTCAGGTATATATTATTGGAGGCAGCAGAATGTATGGGCTCCCGTCAGGTATATATTATTGGAGAAACACAAAAGCCCACATAAGGAGATTCAAAATAGGGTGGTATGGGTAAGTAACCACTCACACCCCATATATGTAGCCAACTTGAACAGAATATAATGAACCAGGAGAAAGACAAGTATAATGGCATACAAAAGTTTATTATAATTTCATGTTAAAAGTCCATATATAAAAAAGACAGTAGGGTGGTGACAAACAGATCCAAAAAACAAAAAAAATAAATCGTGAGATAGAGCAAAAAATAAAAAATAATAATAATGTGACACTTAATGTATAAAGGGCACAAATACCATAGTCCTGCACAATGTTTGTATTGCTGCAGTGTGTATCAAATGCATAGTAGGGGTAACTCAGCCCAAAGTATCACACATAGCTAGGGACAGGTGAGGGCCAAAATCTTCTTCTTTTTCACTCCCCTCTTATGTTTGTATATTTATTTCTTATCCTTCGTTTATATGGCCGGATTTATTTACATTCACTCTTATTTTTGTATCACATCACAGTCTTCATTATTATGGAGCGGTACTTCTCTATAGCACTGCATGGGGAACCGTCCTTGGAGTCTTACTGTGCGCGTGCGTGGGCGATTCACTCCCCCTGCTCTCGCGTCGCCCATCTCTATGGCGCCGACGCGCTTCCCGGATGTAGTCTCTTGACACTTCCGGGTCGCGCCGACGTCATGATGGGCGGTGCGGGACTTCGGGGGGCGTTGACTCTCCCAGTGTATGCGCCGCTCGTACCTCTCCGCTGACGGCCATCCTGAACTGTCACATGACCGCACATGTGACATATTGAAGGGGCGGAGCTATACATTTAAAAAGGTCCTTGTACCCTTGTTATCTACGCCTCTTGATAAAGCACCCGCGAAACGAGCGTCGAGGCAGCCGCTCCTGACAGACACTGGCCCTCCCTTGTCTCTAGTTACGTGTGATACCTTGGGGTGAGTTTACTTTTACCATGTACTTGTTATTTATTGGAGCAATGATGCAACTGTGCAGGACTATGGTATATGTACTCCCCATATAATAAGTGTTACACTCTTGGAGGCAGCCCTTTTCTGGCAGATATTGGCCCTCACCTGTCCCTAGCTATGTGTGATACTTTGGGCTGAGTTACCCCTACTATGCATTTGATACACACTGCAGCAATACAAACATTGTGCAGGACTATGGTATTTGTGCACTTTATACATTAAGTGTCACATTATTATTATTTTTTATTTTTTGCTCTATCTCACGATTTATTATTTTTGTTTTTTGGATCTGTTTGTCACCACCCTACTGTCTTTTTTATATATGGACTTTTAACATGAAATTATAATAAACTTTTGTATGCCATTATACTTGTCTTTCTCCTGGTTCAATATATTATTGGAGGCAGGAGAATGTATGGGCTCCTGTCAGTTATATATTATTGGAGGCAGGAGAATGTATGGGCTCCTGACAGGTATATATTATTGGAGGCAGGAGAATGTATGGGCTCCTGTCAGGTATATATTATTGGAGGCAGGAGAATGTATGAGCTCCTGTCAGGTATATATTATTGGAGGCAGGAGAATGTATGAGCTCCTGTCAGGTATATATTATTGGAGGCAGCAGAGTGTATTGGATCCTGTCAGTTATATATTATTGGAGGCAGGAGAATGTATGGGCTCCTGTCAGGTATATATTATTGGAGGCAGGAGAATGTGTGGACTCCTGTCAGGTATATATTATTGGAGGCAGGAGAATGTATGAGCTCCTGTCAGGTATATATTATTGGAGGCAGCAGAGTGTATGGGATCCTGTCAGTTATATATTATTGGAGGCAGGAGAATGTATGGGCTCCTGTCAGGTATATATTATTGGAGGCAGCAGAATGTATGGGCTCCTGTCAGGTATATATTATTGGAGGCAGGAGAATGTATGTGTTAGAACCTTGCTGTTAGGTTTTTTTTCCTTTGCTGGTCACATGACCTTGTTGGCCTATTTAATCCTGCTCCACCCTTCTGGCTTTGCTGGACTTCATTGTATATCTACTTTCTAGCTAGCCTGTGCTCTGTATCTAACTCTGTTAGTTTGCTTGGTCTACGGACCTCTATGTTCTATCTATTTTGTTTGTTCGTCTGTCTGCTACTATTTCTGTTAGGAGGTGTCCCATATTCCTCCCAGTCCTTAGTACTTGTAGGGATTCCCTCCCCACATCTATAGGTCTCCGTACAGACTAGATTAGGACTTTATCAGGTCTGATCGCAGGATCAGGTTCCCTGTTACATCGTAGGGATTCAGCTGAGTCTTATAGTAGGGACAGATCTCCTCTCTTTCCTTAGCTTTGGTAGCAGAACATAACAGTAAGTCCAGCCTGCAAATTCTCTAAGGAAAGATTTTTTTTGTTCCATCATGGTGTCGGTTCAGGATTTGGCTAAACACCTGCAGGGACTCTCTCTGGAAGTGGCCGAGCTCCGTCAGCACGTGAGTAACTGTCCTGGAGCATATTTCTTGGAGCCTAAGGTATGTTTGCCGGATTTATTTTTTGGTGAACATCGAGAATTTTTTTCATTTAAAAATGCTTGCTTATTGTATTTTCGTTTGAGACCCAAGTCCTCTGGGGATGAATCCCAGCGCGTAGGGTTCATAATGTCACTTTTGCGCAAAGAGCCTCAGGAGTGGGCCCTTTCTTTGCAACCTAGTGATACATGCTTCAGATCAGTGGATATTTTTTTTTCTGCTTTGGGACTATTATATGATGATCCTGACCGTGTCGCATCAGCTGAGACTGAGTTGAGACGTTTAAAACAAGGATCAGGTAATGTGGAAAAATATTGTACTCATTTTCGTCGTTGGTCCACTCAAACAGGGTGGAACGATTCTGCTCTGAAAAGTCTATTTCTTGCTGGGCTCAGTGAAAGGGTTAAAGACCTGCTAATTGCTTATCCTACACCTGAGGATTTGCAACAGGCTATGCAATTAGCTATACGGGTGGATAGGAGACTGCGTGCAAGGGTTAATGAGAGCAAATCCTCTGCTATGTCAGTTTCTGGTTATGATAATGTGTGTACTAACAGTGGTGAACCGATGGAGATTGGATCGGTGGCACCTCGCTCTCAAGAAAAAGACCGTCGTTTTTCGGAAGGCTTGTGTTTCTATTGCGGAAAATCTGGTCATTTGATTAAAGGCTGTGAGCTTCGTATGAAGAAAGAAAAAAAAATGGTCAGTCACGCCCGTATTGCCTGTTTAAATTCCAAGGGTATATTTTTAGCTGCTTCCACGATTGCTCAGGAAAAATTAATGGAATTTCGGGTGTTTGTTGATTGCGGGTCTACACTGAATGTAATTGATGGGGGATTCGTGGAAAAACTCAATTTAAAACCTGAACCTTTATCATCCCCCATTGCTGTGGTTTCTGTGGATGGCTCCCCTTTGAAGAATATTACTCTCAAGGTCAGTGAATTTCCTCTCCCTATTAATGGTGTTCACCATGAGAAATTGGATTTGGTAGTGTTGAATAACTTGCCTTCTCCAGTAATATTGGGTTTGCCCTGGTTAAAATTTCACAATCCTGTACTGGATTGGTCTACCAGTGAAATTAAATCCTGGAGCCATAAATGTTATGACAAGTGTTGTAACGGGCGTATTGCAGCTTTGGATAGGGGAGAATTGCCTGTTCCTATTCAGGATTTTTGGAGAGTTTTTTCTGAGAAAGAATCGCAGGTTTTGCCTCCCCATAGAGACTATGATTGTTCTATTGAATTTGTCCCTGGAGCGACTCTTCCTAAAAGTCGTTTATTTAACCTTATTATTCCTGAGAGGAAGGCTTTGGAGGAATACATACAGACAAGTTTGGCCGCCGGTCACATTAGGCCCTCTAAGTCTCCTGTGGCGGTTGGATTTTTTTTTGTAAAAAAAAAGGACGGCGGTTTACGTCCTTGTCTGGATTTTCGTGAGATTAACAAAATTACTGTACGCAATCCTTACCCACTGCCATTGATTCCTGATCTGTTTAACCAGTTATTGGGGGCCAAGTGGTTCTCTAAAATTGACCTTAAGGGGGCATACAATCTGTTGCGCATGAAGGAGGGTGATGAATGGAAGACTGCTTTTAACACTCCTGTGGGTCATTTTGAGAATCTGGTTATGCCTTTTGGTCTTACTAATGCTCCTGCATTTTTTCAGAATCTGATTAATGACATCCTTAGACCTTTGATCGGTAAAAATGTGGTTGTGTATTTGGATGACATTTTGATTTATTCGCCAGATCTGGAGTCTCATTGGCGGAGCGTGCGTGAGGTATTACAGTTATTAATGGACAATTCGCTTTTTGCTAAGCTGGAGAAATGTGAGTTCGCTGTACAGAGAATTAGTTTTTTGGGCTACATTATCTCCAGCAAAGGTTTTGAGATGGATCCGGTTAAGGTTCAGGCTGTGCAGGAATGGCCTAGGCCTATTGGTTTGAAATCGATACAGAGGTTTTTGGGTTTCGCCAATTACTATAGAAAATTCATAAAAAATTTTTCTAGTATTGTCAAACCTCTGACTGATCTCACCAGGAAAGGTGCTGATGCGGTTCAGTGGTCTTCTGAGGCCATTGAAGCTTTTGTGTATCTCAAGGAGAGGTTCACCTCTGCTCCCATCCTTATGCAGCCTGATGTTACTAGGCTGTTTTTGGTTGAGGTTGATGCTTCCTCTGTGGGGGTTGGCGCAGTATTGTCTCAGGATAACGGGGATGGATTACATCCCTGTGCCTTTTTTTCAAAAAATTTTTCGGAGACTGAATTGAATTACGATATTGGTAATCGGGAATTATTGGCTATTAAACTCGCATTTGAACACTGGCGCCACTTCTTGGAGGGTGCGGAATTTCCCGTTCAGGTTCTTACGGATCATAAAAATCTGATATATCTTGATGCTGCCAAGCGCCTGAATGCCCGTCAGGCTAGGTGGGCACTGTTTTTCTCGCGGTTTAATTTCTCCGTTACTTACATCCCTGGTACTAAGAATGTTAAGGCGGATGCCTTGTCTCGCAGTTTTTCTCCCATAGTCGGTGCTGAGAAAGAGGAAAACATTTTACAAGAAGGTGTTGTGATAGCTGCTTTAGACTCCGTTTTGGAAGATGAGATTCTTAAAGCTCAGGAGAATGCCCCATCTAACACTCCTCATGGGAGGTTGTTTGTGCCTGGGACCTTTAGGAGAGATTTGTTTGTTGAGTGTCACGAATCTCGGTTGGCAGGTCATCCCGGAATCTCTGAGACCAAGAGACTGGTGGGTCGCAGTTTTTGGTGGCCTGGATGGCAGAAGGAAGTCATTAAGTGGGTGCGCCAATGTACTATATGTGCTAGATCTAAGTCCTCACATACTCCTGCTGCGGGGTTGCTTTGTCCTTTGGAGGTCCCCAGTGCTCCTTGGACACATTTGGCTATGGACTTTATAACTGACCTTCCCCCCTCTGAGGGTTTTACTGTCATCTGGGTGGTCGTGGACCGTTTTAGCAAGATGTGTCACTTGGTTCCCTTCGTCAAACTGCCCTGCGCTAAAACTCTCGCTAAGGCCTTTGTCAAGGAAATTGTCAGACTTCATGGCGTTCCTACTGACATTGTTTCTGATAGGGGTCCTCAGTTCGTGGCTCGTTTTTGGCGTGCCTTTTGTGACAGGTTGGGAATTCATTTGTCGTTTTCGTCCGGATATCATCCTGAATCTAATGGCCAGACAGAAAGGAAAAACCAGGATGTTGAGCAGTTCTTGCGTTGTTTTGTGGCAGACAATCAAGAGGGGTGGTCTGAGTTTCTGCCACTTGCCGAATTTGCTCTGAACAATCATACATCTTCTTCTGCTGGTTGTTCGCCTTTTTTTTTGTTGTTCTGGGAGACATCCGTCGTTTGGGTCGTTCTCCAAGTTGGGATCTGCCGTGCCTGAGGAGGAGAATTTTTCCGGTGATTTGGAAAGAGTTTGGACGGATGTGCGTGGTAATCTTCAGGAGGCCAACAGAAAATCTAAAGACTACTTTGATAGGAAACGACAGGAGGTTTTGTTCGCTGTTGGTGACATGGTTTGGTTGTCCTCTAGGAATCTGCGGTTGAGGATTCCTTCTAAGAAATTGGGTCCCAAGTTTGTAGGGCCCTTTAAGGTGCTTCAGGTTGTCAACCAATCTGCTGTTAGGTTGGAGGTTCCTACCTCCTGGAGAATTAATCCGGTCTTTCATGTCTCTCTGTTAAAAAAAGCTGTTGTGTCGGATGGTGACGCCTCTGCCTCTGTTCCTCCGGTGGTGGAGGACGGGGAATATGAAATTTCTCGCATCCTTGACTCTAGACGGTATAGAGGTAGTTTGCAGTATCTTGTGGCCTGGAAAGGTTTCGGACCCGAGGATAACTCTTGGGTGAGGTCAGATGATGTTTCCGCGTCCAGACTTATCAGAGCGTTTCACAGGAGATTTCCTGATAAGCCTGGTCCTAGGGGATCCGGAGGATCCTCTTAGAAGGGGGGGTACTGTTAGAACCTTGCTGTTAGGTTTTTTTTCCTTTGCTGGTCACATGACCTTGTTGGCCTATTTAATCCTGCTCCGCCCTTCTGGCTTTGCTGGACTTCATTGTATATCTACTTTCTAGCTAGCCTGTGCTCTGTATCTAACTCTGTTAGTTTGCTTGGTCTATGGACCTCTATGTTCTATCTATTTTGTTTGTTCGTCTGTCTGCTACTATTTCTGTTAGGAGGTGTCCCATATTCCTCCCAGTCCTTAGTACTTGTAGGGATTCCCTCCCCACATCTATAGGTCTCCGTACAGACTAGATTAGGACTTTATCAGGTCTGATCGCAGGATCAGGTTCCCTGTTACATCGTAGGGATTCAGCTGAGTCTTATAGTAGGGACAGATCTCCTCTCTTTCCTTAGCTTTGGTAGCAGAACATAACAGTATGGGCTCCTGACAGGTATATATTATTGGAGGCAGGAGAATGTATGGGCTCCTGACAGGTATATATTATTGGAGGCAGGAGAATCTATGGGCTCCTGTCAGGTATATATTATTGGAGGCAGCAGAATGTATGGGCCCCTGTCAGGTATATATTATTGGAGGCAGCAGAATGTATGGTCTCCTGTCAGGTATATATTATTGGAGGCAGCAGAATGTATGGTCTCCTGTCAGGTATATATTATTGGAGGCAGCAGAATGTATGGTCTCCTGTCAGGTATATATTATTGGAGGCAGCAGAATGTATGGGCTCCTGTCAGGTATATATTATTGGAGGCAGGAGAATGTATGGGCTCCTGTCAGGTATATATTATTGGAGGCAGGAGAATGTATGGGCTCCTGTCAGGTATATATTATTGGAGGCAGCAGAATGTATGTTCTCCTGTCATGTATATATTATTGGAGGCAGCAGAATGTATGGGCTCCTGTCAGGTATATATTATTGGAGGCAGGAGAATGTATGGGCTCCTGTCAGGTATATATTATTGGAGGCAGGAGAATGTATGGGCTCCTGTCAGGTATATATTATTGGAGGCAGCAGAATGTATGGGCTCCTGTCAGGTATATATTATTGGAGGCAGCAGAATGTATGGTCTCCTGTCAGGTATATATTATTGGAGGCAGGAGAATCTATGGGCTCCTGTCAGGTATATATTATTGGAGGCAGGAGAATGTGTGGACTCCTGTCAGGTATATATTATTGGAGGCAGCAGAATCTATGGGCTCCTGTCAGGTATATATTATTGGAGGCAGCAGAATCTATGGGCTCCTGTCAGGTATATATTATTGGAGGCAGCAGAATGTATGGGCTCCTGTCAGGTATATATTGTTGGAGGCAGCAGAATGTATCGGCTCCTGTCAGGTATATATTATTGGAGCCAGCAGAATCTATGATCATTTCCCAGGTATATGTTAATGAAGCTAGCAGAATGTAGCCTACAATGTATGGTCTCTTTCCAGTTCTTGACTGCAACCCATACATTCTAGCCATTTCACTGTTAAAGACGCTATAATGTAAGGGCTCCTGGTGGTATATAACAGTGAAGTCATCACAATATATTGGCTCCTGCCAGGTATACAATAGAACATCAGAATCAGGGGCGTAATGTACCCGGCGGATAAGGGGCTCGCCGGCGCCAGCCCCTATTTCAGCTGAATGTGCATCCTTGGACACACATTCAGCTGAAGTGTATTGCAGTGCAAAATCTTGCCGGATCCGTGCTCCGCAATACATGCTGCTGGCCAATGAGAGGCGGCCGGGGGCGCATGGCAGTGATGTTATGTGCTCCTGTCAAAATCAACCAAAATCAGCTGCCAGCTTCAGATGTGGACGTCGCACAGCATGGTGAGTGCTAGGAAGGTGAGTAGGAGCATTTTTTTTCTGTGTATTGACCAACAGCGGGGCCATATATCAGGATGGGGGCCGGAGATGGGGCCATATACCAGGATGGGGGACATATACCAGGATGAGGGCCATATTCTAGGATGGGGCCATATACCAGGATGAGCGCCATACACCAGGATGGGGAATATATACCAGGATGAGGGCCATATACCAGGATGGGGCACATATTTCAGAATGGGCTGTGCATTATACTATATAGAGGACTGTAAAATAATACTCTTTTCTGTATTATTTTTTTCTACTGAGGACTTCTCAAAGTATCAATATCACGATATTCTTATAAAAAAATTTATCGATTTATTCTTGGATTGTCCATTAAAAAGAATCAGATTGCAGCAGATACATACAATAATTAGTTATAAAGTAATTGTCCATTTGTCCATAATTAGCTTAATTGTTGAGATTCACCCATTTTTCCTTGGATCCTGGCTGGTAAATCATGTCTTTGTCCAGCACGTGTCCAGGCCTACATGTCATCTGCTTCTCAGCATGAAGATTCTTCTGTCTTGTGGGGTGGGAAGAGCAAGAGCGCCCCCCTTTCTGTACCATGGCTTTTATAGCCGGTCGTATGGCACACCTGTTCTACATATGGTAGTGAACCAAAAATACACACACAAATAGCGCATGTCAAGTAGACACGATGGCTGAGGCAATCCTTGTATAGAACTCAAAATTAAGGATAAAATGAATATCTATTATTAATTAACATTCCAAATGAATTTCCATAATTAACCATTTAACATTTCCCCCTTTTTTGAGGATGACAGAGTTCAACTGAAAATCCTCAAAAGACAGGTTCATCATTAGGATAACAATCATTGTTTCTTTTCTTCTTCCTTGGCAATATCATTTAATTTCCATAATAATAGTAATAATAATAATAATATCGGATTGTTATATAATGATGTGAATTCATGTTATGGTAAGCCGTGACTAATATTCATTTAATATGTATAATTATACTTCCCTATATCTAAATTGAAGCAATCGCGGGTTCAATCGTCATCGTCTGATGTCATCGGGTCGTCGTCTCATCTTCTTCTTGGTTCTTTTATAACACGGTCTTTATATGAAAACTCCTTTGAAATAAATTATAGCGTGTAGATATTGTACAATCCATAATTGTAGTCATCATTGTTCAGTCCATAAACTGTGCTCTTTATTAGAAAGATCATGTGTGTCAATTGATAAGAAAACAAAGTCCATGGATGAAATGTAGCTTTAATATCTGTGCGATGTCACCTGGACTGACGTTGGATATTCTGGAATCCTCCGTGTCATCCACACTGGTCTCGTGTCACTTTTGGAACAGATGTGACGTCTTTGGTCAGTAAAGCAAGGGTTAACTTGACACTTCCCTGCTTTATATAGCCCCATAACCAGTACTCAGTCCTTTATATACACGACACATATGCCAGGTATTACCTGTTCACCAGCTTTCATTGAAGCGTTGCAGGTGATAAGAAACCACTGGAACGTGATGAAACTTGAACACAACACAGTTCATTCAGGATCATCGTTCTCTGCGGTCCTGGTGGTCAGTGGTGAATGTAGGATCATCGTCCTCTGCCGTCCCGGTGATCAGTGGTGAATGTAGGATCATCGTCCTCTGCCGTCCTGGTGATCAGTGGTGTGAATTGTATTGTATGTAATGGACACAGTCTATTATCACTCAGCATTCACACCTGTTACCTTCTGAGACTTCCGGATATCGGTTGCTTCTTCTTGTAACTTTTGAGAGTCTCTTTGATTTATAAATATGAAAAGTCTTTAAGATAGAATTCATAATTGCGATGTCTTAATTGAAGTCTTCATTCCCTAATCTGATACCAAATCCGGCAATTTTTCCTAACCTATAATATCACAGCGTACCATAGCAATCAGTAATATCCATCTAATTATTATCAAAACATTAAAACAAATTATGTTTGGAATAATAAACAATAATAGATAGTAATTCAATCAAGTTCTCCATGTGATAAAATATTTTTATGTCATAAGTGTAATTACCTTTTCCAACCCATAGGTGTCAGTGTGTTTTGAAACAACAAGTGTTTATATCTTTATTAAACCAATAATACCAAAGAATGTATACTCATGGATCAAAATGAATAAATATATGAATGAATGAAGGAATGAATGAATTGTTGTGTTTACTCAAAAAATGAAACATTTTTCTTATATTAATTTATATCATCATTATATTTAATGAAGCAATATTCTTGTACTTGACATTACCCCATTAAATATTAATGTGTTTTCTCAATTGAAATATTGAACTGAATTAAAATCAAAAATTGAGAATTAAAAATGAAAAATGGAAAAATAAGAAAATAAGTAAGAATAAAATTTTAAAAATGAAAAATAAAATTAAGAGTAAAAATAAGAATAAAAACAAAAATAAGGCCTTTAAATTTTAATGACAAATGCAGAGTAATTATATTCTCCATAAAAAAATACCCTTATATCTCCATTATCTGGATGATTTCATATTTGTCATAACCTTGCATCACCAAAAAATATTAAATTATGCAACTTTGCATGTAATACCCTTCTTAATTATACCATAGTACCTTATTAATATTTTACCTTTATTAAAATGTGTGAAAAATAAGTATTGATCAAAAGTGATTATGTAATCAGGATCAAAAATATTTTCCCCCTTAATATCAAAACATATTATTTTATAAAATGTATGTATATATCAGAACCAAATTAAAAATAATTATTCTTCTATAAATATTTTGCATAAATTTCATATTGATGAGTAGCATAGATTTGTCTAGAGAGGTGTGCACCTATTTAGGTAACCATTAAAAATAATAATAATATCATAGTTATTCAAGGATATTATCATGTGGAAAAATTATTCTAAATGTAAATTTGCTTTATAATCCATTTTGATGTGTGGTTGCTCTTATCCACTATTAGTTAAATCAAGAAATAATAATTACTAAAGAAATATAGAAATATATATATATATGTAGATAATACCTAATTATGTATCATAATTTTCTCAGAATTAAACATATTTGTGTACCTTCACATAAAGAAACATTTTTTTTTCCCTCTACAAACATACGAGGCCTCTGTCACATCAATCACACTTAGCAGCTGCTGATTTACTCATCTGTCATGTTCACTCTGACGTTCACAGATCTGTTCAACCCATACGTTCCACATAGGAAGTTATAGATATATATATATTTAACCCCAAATTTTTTCCAATTATTAATGCGCATTATAAACTATTAAGTCTGATATCTTAATATTTCTTTGAATATTCCCCACGTACAGTACAGACCAAAAGTTTGGACACACCTTCTCATTTAAAGATTTTTCTGTATTTTCATGACTTTGAAAAGTGTACATTCACACTGAAGGCATCAAAACTATGAATTAACACATGTGGAATTGTATACTTAACAAAAAAGTGTGAAACAACTGAAAATATGTCTTATATTCTAGGTTCTTCAAAGTAGCCATCTTTTACTTTGATGACTGCTTTGCACACTCTTGGCATTCTCTTGATGAGTTTCAAGAGGTAGTCACCAGAAATGGTTTTCACTTCACAGGTGTGCTCTGTCAGGTTTAATAAGTGGGATTTCTTGCCTTATAAATGGGATTGGGACCATCGGTTGTGTTGTGCAGAAGTCTGGTGGATACACAGCTGATAGTCCTTCTGAATAGACTGTTAGCTGCTTTTTTCTTTCCATAATACAAATTCTAAGTAAAGAAAAACAAGTGGCCAACATTACTTTAAGAAATGAAGGTCAGTCAGTACAAAAAATTGGGAAAACTTTGAAAGTGTCCCCAAGTGCAGTTGCAAAAACCATCAAGCGCTACAAAGAAACTGGCTCACATGAGGACCGCCCCAGGAAAGGAACACCAAGAGTCACCTCTGCTTCTGAGGATAAGTTTATCAGAGTCACCAGCCTCAGAAATCGCAGGTTAACAGCAGCTCAGATTAGAGACCAGGTCAATGCCACACAGCAGCAGACACATCTCTACAACAACTGTTAAGAGGAGACTTTGTGCAGCAGGCCTTCATGGTAAAATAGCTATTAGGAAAACACTGCTAAGGACAGGCAACAAGCAGAAGAGACTTGTTTGGCTAAAGAACACAAGGAATGGACATTGGAAATCTGTGCTTTGGTCTGATGAGGCCAAATTTGAGATGTTTGGTTTCAACCACCATGTCTTTGTGCGACGCAGAAAAGGTGAACGGATGGACTCTACATGCCTGGTTTCCACCGTGAAGCATGGAGGAGCAGGTGTGATGGTGTGAGGGAGCTTTGCTGGTGACACTGTTGGGGATTTATTCAAAATTGAAGGCATACTGAACCAGCATGGCTACCACAGCATCTTGCAGCGGCATGCTATTCCATCCGGTTTGCGTTTAGTTGGACCATCATTTATTTTTCAACAGGTCAATGACCCCAAACACACCTCCAGGCTGTGTAAGGGCTATTTGACCAAGGAGGAGAGTGATGGGGTGCTACGCCAGATGACCTGGCCTCCACAGTCACCAGACCTGAACCTAATCGAGATGGTTTGGGGTGAGCTGGACTGCAGAGTGAAGGCAAAAGGGCCAACAAGTGCTAAGCATCTCTGGGAACTCCTTCAAGATTGTTGGAAGAACATTTCCGGTGACTACCACTTGAAGCTCATCAAGAGAATGCCGAGAGTGTGCAAAACAGTCATCAAAGCAAAAGGTGGCTACTTTGAAGAACCTAGAATATAAGACATATTTTCAGTTGTTTCACACTTTTTTGTTAAGTATATAATTCCACATGTGTTAATTCATAGTTTTGATGCCTTCAGTGTGAATGTATAATTTTCATAGTCAAGAAAATACTGAAAAATCTTTAAATGAAAAGGTGTGTCCAAACTTTTGGTCTGTACTGTACATATAATATAATATGAGAGTAAATCACTGAAATTTTAAGACACTTGAAAAAAAACTCTGGTCTTGAAAAAAAAAAAAAAATGTACGTAGATTCTTTTTTACTCACTGGCTGCCAGGTTTTTAGTTACATCAGCTGGAAATAGAATGAATGGGATTCTACACTATTTACTCAAAGTTCAAAGGCCGCAGCTGTCACACGTCATGCTGTAAAGATACTTGTTATAACGAACACTTCATGCACAGAAAAATATTAATTCATTAATATTACACACATACTAATTAACTAGTTATATTGGTATTATTTTAAAATGTCATACACATAAAATCATGCAATTTTTTCAACTTCCTGTGTGAATAAAGAAATAAATCCATTTTAGAGTTGTTTGATCAAATCCTGCTTTGGAATAAAAACTCTAAGGAAATATAAGAAAATAGAATTAAATATCAAACTCATACAGAAACAGAATTATTTAAATATCTTATACATATATTGGTTGGTTCTAATGTAATTCAAAATATTGCTACTTTAATTTATATATGAAGTCTAAATTAATTAATATTTTAATTATTACTATATATATATATATATATATATATATATATATATATATATATACACAATTATACACAATCTCCACTTAGACAAATGCATATATATATATATATATTATATGTATATATGAACTATTAGAAACTATGTAACTACAATTTTACTGTATAAGATTATAAATAAATATTGATACATTGTATAACATTCTTATACAACATTATAATTACAGTTTTTCCTTAGCCACTCCCTAAACCAAATCTTCTGTCTCTCTCAAATATCTCCATAAACGCCCTATTTAGAAAATTTATTTTTCTATCCTTCAAAACCTCAGAGAACTGCCTGTCCTTCTGTCCACATTCCCTGACGTCACTGTGAGCTGATCGTCTCACCTGCCTCTGTCCGTCTATTTCGGCCATTTTCTTTTCTAGGGAAAAGTCACAGCTTTGCATTTTTAACTCTTTCTGTGGAGATATGGAGTTTTGAATTATCTGATATGGCTCATAACAGATATGAAATCTTCTGCGTATTTGATAGAGTTCACTTTGGGGATGACTCAGTCTAGGAGAGTTTGATATTGGCTTTTGGTAAGATTTTACCTTTCCTGGTTTTATAAATTTAGCTTGATTTATTTTCTTTTCACGATTCTCATGTTTTCTAACAGAATCCAGCAACTGCGCACATTTGAATAGGGATTCTTTTTGTGACGCTATAACTCTAGATACTGGATCTAGGAATTTGAATTTTTGTACAAAAGTTATCATTTGTTGTACTTTTCCATTTTTGATGAGAGCTTTGTACAACCGTTCCAATATGGACATGAATGTATATGTACATTCCTTCCTACCAATCCTTAGTTTCTGCAGATCTTCTATGTTGGGAAAATCCTTTGTGACACAATAAATCAAATATTTTAACCTGTCCGAATCATTTTCCCATCCATTAGGATAGTAACATCTGGACAATGTCACAGGAATCCATATTTAAAATAATTGATTCCTCTCCTCATTGGATAAATCAAACTTATCAGAGAAGCTCTCAAATGTCTCTGAATTTCTACAGGCATGGATTTTGACATCATATTTTGGCATGATTTTGTATAATTTTAGCAAATTTTTCCTCATTTTAATTTGAAGTTGGGCCTCGGTAGCTACTTTTGAATCATCTGCTATTTCCGTCTCTCCTACGTCACTCACGTCTCCTCCCACATCACCTAGTATGTCGGTTTCTCGTATGTCAGTCATGTCTCCTCCCATGTCAGGTTTCTGTATGTCCGTCTCTTGGTCAGACCCAAGGTCACCTTCAGTTACAGACACGTGTCTCAAATCTTGTTCAATTTCCACATTACAGTCAGAATCAATATCACCATCTGACACTTCTTCTACACAATTGTCCTGCTTAGAACTCTCAAGTACAAAATTATGATATACTTGTACAAGATGTAGAATATTCCGCAATGTGTGTTTCTCTCTATTTACCAATTTAGAAGTTAACTGTAAATTCTGCAATTCACATTCTCTATATAGACTGAGCCACAAACAGTCTAAGTCATTTTCTTCATTAACTCTAAAATGAATCTTACTTTGTTTAGCAAAAGAAGAAATTATATCCATATTTTGCTTACCTTAAGATTCCTTGGCTTCTCTTTATCAGCACGTGTCCTCAGTTCGTCTGATTCCGTCTGATTCTGTTCCTTGTTAGTACCTCTGCTTCCTGTCAATCCTCAGTCTGTAGGTCTTTTCTGCTTCTCGTGACAAATTAGTGAATTTACTGACACGTGAACAACAGCTGTTCAGCTCGTCAGGACCCCCCCCCTTTGTTCAAAAAAGGAAATTCACTTAAAAAAACGAAAAAGCTGGCTGGCTCACCAAATGTTAAATACTACTCTTTTCCGTATTATTTTTCTCTACTGAGGACTTCGCAAAGTATCAATATCAAGATTTTCTTATAAAAAATGTATTGATTTATTCTTGGATTGTCCATTAAAAAGAATAGCTGAAACAGAATATAAAATAGGTGAAGTAGTTACAAAGAGATTCAATCATGAGTGTCCATCTTTCCCTGAGTCCTGAATGGTAGTTTCCATCCGTCTTTGCTGAGCACATGTCAGGATGGACCATGAGTCCATTGGCCTACATCAGCTGTTTCCTCCGCGTGTAGATCCTCTGACTGGTGTCGTGTGAAGTCCAAGAGAGCCCCCTTTCTCCAACCATGGGCTTTTATAGCCGGTCGTATGGCACACCTGTTCTACATATGGTAGTGAACTAAAAATACACACACAAATGACACATGTCAACTAGACACGATGGCTGATGTATAGAACTCAGATTTAAGAATAAAATGAATACCCATAATTTTTAACAGAGTCCCTGTGGGTGGAGATAAGGGGAGGGGGAAAAAATAATAAATTACTGATAGGGGTTTGTTATAAGTCTCCAAAAATAATGGAAGCAGCGGAGAATATCCTCGTAAAGCAAATAGATGAAGCAGCGACTCAAGGAGAAGTCATTATTATGGGGGACTTCAACTACCCTGAAATACATTGGGGAACAGAAACCTGTAGTTCAAGCAAAGGTAATAGGTTTTTGACAACTATGAGAGACAATTACCTTTCACAGCTGGTTCAGGACCCAACGAGAAGGGGGGCACTGCTAGACCTAATATTAACCAACAGGCCAGACCGCATATCAAATATACGAGTTGGGGGTCACTTGGGTAATAGTGATCACAAAATAATACATTTTCATGTAACCTTTAATAAGATGTGTAGTAGAGAGGTTTCAAGGACACTAAACTTCAGGAAGGCAAATTTCCAACGGTTGAGAGATGATCTTAGTGCAATAAACTGGGACAATATCCTGAGACATAAAGCTACACAAAGCAAATGGGAGACATTTATTAGCATCCTGAATAGGACCTGTGCACAATATATACCCTATGGGAATAAACATGCTAGAAATAGGAGGAAACCACTATGGCTAAATAGAGCTGTAATGGGCGCAATATGTGACAAAAAGAAAGCATTTAGAGAACTAAAGCAAGTAGGTAGTGATGAGGCATTAAATAAATATAGAAAATTAAATAAATTCTGTAAAAAACAAATCAAGGCAGCAAAGATTGAGGCAGAGAGAATCATTGCCAGAGAAAGTAAAAATAACCCCAAAATATTCTTTAGCTACATGAATAGTAAAAAACTAAAAAATGATAGTGTTGGCCCCCTTAAAAATAGTCTGGAGGAAATGGTGGATGAGGATGAGGAAAAAGCCAATATGCTAAATGATTTTCTTTCAACAGTATTTACACAAGAAAAGCGCATGACAGAAAAAATGATCAGTGATAACAAAAATTCTCCATTAAATGTCACTTGCTTAACCCAGCAGGAAGTACGGCGGCGTCTAAAAATCACTAAAGTTGACAAATCCCCGGGCCCCAATGGGATACACCCGCGAGTACTGCAGGAATTAAGTAACGTCATAGATAGACCATTATTTTTAATCTTTAAAGATTCCATAATAACAGGGTCTGTACCATAGGACTGGCGTATAGCAAATGTGGTGCCAATATTCAAAAAGGGGACAAAAACTGAACTTGGAAATTATAGGCCAGTAAGCTTAATGTCTACTGTGGGTAAAATCCTGGAGGGTTTCCTAAGAGATGCTATACTAGAGTATCTGAAGAAGAATAACCTCATGACCCAATATCAACATGGGTTTACGAGGGACCGTTTCTGTCAAACTAATCTGATCAGCTTTTATGAGGAGGCCAGTTCCGGGCTGGACCGAGGAAATGTAGTGGATGTTGTGTATATGGACTTTTCAAAAGCTTTTGATACGGTTCCACACAAAAGGTTGATACATAAAATGAGAACAATGGGGATAGGGGAAAATATATGTATGTGGGTTAAGAATTGGCTCAGTGATAGGAAACAAAGGATGGTTATTAATGGAAAACACTCAGACTGGGTCTCAGTTAACAGTGGGGTACCACAGGGGTCAGTATTGGGCCCCCTTCTTTTTAACATATTTATTAATGACTTTGTAGGGGGCATACAGAGTAATATTTCAATATTTGCAGATGACACTAAACTCTGCAGGGTAATCAATACAGAGGAGGACAATTTTATATTACAGGAGGATCTATGTAAACTAGAAGCTTGGGCTGATAAATGGCAAATGAACTTTAATGGGGATAAATGTAAGGTAATGCACTTGGGCAGAGGAAATAAAATGTATAATTATATGCTTAATTGTAAAACACTGGGCAAAACTGTAACTGAAAAAGACCTGGGTGTATTGGTGGACGACAAGCTCACGTTTAGTGGCCAGTGTCAGGCAGCTGCTGCAAAGGCAAATAAAATAATGGGATGCATTAAAAGAAGCATAGATGCTCATGAGGAGAACATAATTTTACCTCTATACAAGTCACTAGTGCAACCACACTTAGAATACTGTGTTCAGTTCTGGTCTCCGGCGTATAAGAAAGACATAGCTGAACTAGAGAGGGTGCAGAGAAGAGCGACAAAGCTTATTAGAGGACTGGGGGGTCTGCAATACCAAGACAGGTTATTACACTTGGGGTTATTTACTGTGGAAAAACGAAGGCTTAGGGGTGATCTTATTAATATGTACAAGTATATGAGGGGACAGTACAAAGACCTGTCTACTGATCTTTTTACTCTGAGGCCAGAGACGGGGACAAGGGGGCATCTTCTACGTCTGGAGGAAAGAAGGTTTAATCATAATCACAGACGGGGATTCTTTACTGTAAGAGCAGTGAGACTATGGAGCTCTCTGCCGTATGATGTTTTAATGAGTGATTCACTGTTAAAATTTAAGAAGGGCATGGATTCCTTTCTTGAAAAGTATAAATATTACAGGTTATATATACTAGATTCCTTCATAGGGCATTGATCCAGGGAACTAGTCTGATTGTCGTATGGAGTCGGGAAGGAATTTTTTTCCCCAATGTGGAGCTTAGTGTTTGCCACATGGTTTTTTTTTGCCTTCCTCTGGATCAACATGTTAGGCTATGGGTTGAACTAGATGGACTTAGTCTTCCTTCAACCTTAAAAACTATGTTACTATGTTACTTTGCCTGTGCTGTCTCAGGGTTACCCGCTAACCCACAGCTCTACCTCCTTAAGCTCCTGGTCGTATCCAGTGCAGCTGACCTCTTTCTGTCTACAGTCCACTTCACCACACAGGGTACAGGCTGCTCTGGCCATATTACTCTGCCACTGGATCCAGTTACAGAATCTTGCTATCTCTGTTCTGCTTCCTTCCAGTCTCACACTCCTCACTATGCGGCCTCATCTGTCACACTCTCTGTATTTGGCGTCACCTCACTACTCATTCCAGTGCTGACTTCTCTAAGCAGGAAGAAACTCTCTTCTTACTTCCAAACACTCCTCCCATCTGTAGGGCCAGCTGACTGCTAAGTCTTCCTTACTCAGTTGTCCAATCTACTACAGCTCTGATGGGAGATATTACATTAAATTCAGCATTAAACATTGCTCAACCATTATACATGTTATAATGACACAAACTGTAAAAGTCTTCTGGGACGGTGTCTGACATCTTCACACACTTTTACTGTATAACCACGAGTCACTTAAATGTCAGGGACATCGATCTGTCTAGTTAGGGGCAGAAGTGATTGTGAATCAATGTCACCTCTTCTGGTGCAGATGAAAGTGACAACAGGAGCCCGGGAGAGGAACAGCGAGACACCCCGAAAGAGGGAATGGTGCAGATAGTGGCCCATGTACATTGGTAGCGTACAAACAAGGAGAACAAATACCTGAACCTGGCAGATCCAAATTCAGACTGGTAGAAGCACTACTCTGACCCTGGTCTGTCCCTACATGATGGTGGAGGTTGGCACCCTAAGATAACGCAATGGCGCCCCCTATCAATAGTGGCTCACCCTGAATGCTCCTAACAACTCCTAGTTTATCTATGCTTGTGTAGCAACTTACTTGGGAAAATAGGTTAAACACTAAAAACTACAACTGACCCTGCTTGCTTCTGTACAGACTAGATACCTTGACTACACAGTCCCCAGCGGTACCTGCGGGTGAAGAGATAGACCTAACCACACACTAGGAGATGGCAACTATGGCCAAAACTGCCTAAAAGGCAGACAAGTTGCTTCACGTTCCTCCTAAAGAACCAGAGGGCAGAGCAGAGTGTGAATTATCTAAAAGAAGAGAAGTGTGCTGAACAAAGGAATAATCCCAAAGCAAGTAAAGTAAGAAACAAAATACCAAACAAAGAATACAGCAAGTACTGTTAACAAATATACTGCCTATTTTCAAATGATAAAAAGAAGAAAAGTGCAAAGTATAGCAAATAAACAGCAAAGCGAAAAACCCTAGCTCAAAAATATCAACAGAATGTCAGAATATCCAAATGAATCTATCACCAGCAGGAAACGCAGACTATAAAGCTGCACCCAAAATGTGATAGGCATCCAAATAAAAATACAAATGTGTAAAGCTAAGCAGGCTGCAGACAGAAAAGCAGAACCCAAACACCCAGTGAAAAGGTGTGTGTCCTGTGGCTCGGCAGAAAGAGAAGCCGACCACAGAACACAAACTGAAGGGATCAAATCCTGGAGCATGACATTGCTACAGACAATTCCTCTCTCTTCATCCTCCCTGACTTCTCTAGTTTTCCATTTCTGTTGTGTCTTGGTAATTGTGGGTAACATGAGGCGGCCCATTCAGGTTGTACAGGTGGTCTGGCTCTGCCAGGACGGCATCCATACGTGCCGTCACAAGAAGGTTTGCTATATCTCGCAGCACAGTCTCAAGAGGACGGAAACAAACTCCATGTGGACGGCATGAGGGGCCAATATCCTGTAGTGGACAAGGGACAAATACCGCCACACCATGACCAGATCACATATTACCACCACATAGTGACCGAATACTACCATACTGAGCATTAATACAAAAACAAAATACTAATATTACCATTACTAATAGTGCTATTATTCACAGGAGCTCTGTGTATAGTATACAGTGTATAGTGTCAGTGTACAGATAACACACTGACTCACTGGTGATGTCTCTAGTTGAAGTCCTTCATCTCCACTTTTCCTCTTCATCCATCGCAGACCGCCATCACTTCTTCTCGCCAGGACTCGTCTCTGCATAAAATAACACAGTTATCTAGAGCAGCTTACAAAGCACATTCCCCAATATTTCCCCAACTTCTACACTACACCAGATGAAGAAAAAAAGTGATATAGTGCCGCCCTGCACAGTAACATGAACCCCCCACAGAAAACAGTATCCTCAAAAATAAAATACATTACAGCAGTAATAATATCCTTTAATTAGCCCCTACAGTAATAATGTCCCACATCCTACTACCATTGTCTATATCCTGCCCCCATTGTTTCCATCCTGCCCCCAATGTCTCCATCCTGCCCCCATGTTTCCATTTGTCTCCATCCTGCCCCTAATGTCTCTCCATCCTGCCCCCAATGTCTCTCCATCCTGCCCCCAATGTCTCTCCATTCTGCCCCAATATCTTTCCATTCTGCCACAATGTCTCTCCATTCTGCCCCCATTTCTTTCCATTCTGCCAATGTCTCTCCATTCTGCCCACGTCTCCATTCTGCCTCCATGTGTCTATTTTGCCCCATGTCTCCATTCTGCCCCCAATGTCTCTCCATTCTGCCCCCAATGTCTCTCCATCCTGCCCCCAATGTCTCTCCATTCTGCCCCAATGTCTTTCCATTCTGCCCCAATGTCTCTCCATTCTGCCCCCATTTCTTTCCATTCTGCCAATGTCTCTCCATTCTGCCCACGTCTCCATTCTGCCTCCATGTGTCTATTTTGCCCCATGTCTCCATTCTGCCCCCAATGTCTCTCCATTCTGCCTCCAATGTCTCCATTCTGCCCCGTCTCAATTCTGCCCTGTCTCCATTCTGCCCCCAATGTCTCTCCATTCTGCCTCCGATGTCTCCATTCTGCCCCGTCTCTATTCTGCCACCATGTTTCTATTCTGCCTCCATGTTTCTATTATGCACCCAATGTCTCCATTCTGCTCCCCTTTCTCCATAATGCCCCCCTTGCCTCCACTCTGCCCCAATGTTTCTATTCTGCCCCAATGTCTCCATTCTGCCCCCCTTGTCTCCATTCTGCCCTCCCTGTCTCCATTCTGCCCCCCTGTCTCCATTCTGCCCCCCTTGTCTCCATACGACCCCCTGGTTTCTATTCTGCCCCCAATGTCTCCATTCTGCCCCCGTCTCCATTCTGCCCCCCATGTTTCTATTCTTCCCTCCATGTCTCCATTCTGTCCCCCTTGTCTTCATTCTGCCCCCATGTTTCTATTCTGCCACCCTTGTCTCCATTCATACTGCCCTCTGGTTTCTATTCTGCCCCCAATGTCTCCATACTGTCCCCATGTCTCCATTCTGCCCCCCGGTCTCTATTCTGCCCCGTCTCCATTCTGCCCCCTATCTCCATTCTGCCCCCCGGTCTCTATTCTGCCCCGTCTCCATTCTGCCCCCCTGTCTCCATTCTGCCCCCCTGTCTCCATTCTTCCCCCATGTTTCTATTCTGCCACCCTTGTCTCCATCCATACTGCCCTTTGCTTTCTATTCTGCCCCCAATGTCTCCATACTGTCCCCATGTCTCCATTCTGCCCCCTATCTCCATTCTGCCCCCCGGTCTCTATTCTGCCCCATCTCCATTCTGCCCCTGTGTCTCCATTCTGCCCCCTGTCTCCATTCTGCCCCCTATCTCCATTCTGCCCCCCGGTCTCTATTCTGCCCCGTCTCCCTTCTGCCCCCCTGTCTCCATTCTTCTCCCCTGTCTCCATTCTGCCCCGTCTCCATTCTGCCCCCATGTCTCCATTCTGCCCTCAATGTGTTTCCATTCTGCCTCCAATATGACTCCATTCTCCCCCAATGTGACTCCATTCTGCCCCCCTGTCTCCATTCTGCCCCCCTTGTCTCCATACTACCCCCTGGTTTCTATTCTGCCCCCAATGTCTCCTTTCTGCCCCTGTCTCCATTCTGCCCCCCATGTTTCTATTCTTCCCTCCATGTCTCCATTCTGCCCCCGTCTCCATTCTTCCCCCCATGTTTCTATTCTTCCCTCCATGTCTCCATTCTCTCCCCCTTGTCTCCATTCTTCCCCTATGTTTCTATTCCGCCACCCTTGTCTCCATCCATACTGCCCTCTGGTTTCTATTCTGCCCCCAATGTCTCCATACTGTCCCCATGTCTCCATTCTGCCCCCTATCTCCATTCTGCAACCCGGTCTCTATTCTGCCCCGTCTCCATTCTGCCCCCTATCTCCATTCTGCCCCCTGTCTCCATTCTGCCCCCTATCTCCATTCTGCCCCCTGTCTCCATTCTGCCCCCTGTCTCCATTCTGCCCCCTATCTCCATTCTGCCCCCCGGTCTCTATTCCGCCCTGTCTCCATTCTTCCCCCCTGTCTCCATTCTTCTCCCCTGTCTCCATTCTGCCCCGTCTCCATTCTGCACCCCATGTCTCCATTCTGCCCTCAATGTGTTTCCATTCTGCCTCCAATATGACTCCATTCTCCCCCAATGTGACTCCATTCTGCCCCCAATGTCTCCCATTCTGCCTCCATGTTTCCCATTCGACCCCCCCATGCCTCCATTCTGCCCTCAGTGTCCCTCACCCTGCCCCCACCCTGTGCGGTTTTGGTGATTTTTTTCCTCTATAGACTTCTATGTGGAGCATAAAAAACGTCTGTAAGAAACTGCAGATACTTTTTTAAGTGCAGAATCAAAGCTTTTCTGTACTGTAAAAAACAATTAAAACGCGGTTTCACATCTGCACCAAAATGCATCAAATAAGGGGGAAAAAGCCTAAAATAGTGCACCAAAGATGCAATAACCAGAGGAGATTGTTATTGTGTAGATTGGTGCACAGTATTTATGCTACGTGTGAACACGGCCTTACAAACACAAAAAAGCCAGATGTCATATAGTGAAACTACACAGAGATGAGAAAGTTCTGAAGGGTCAGACTGTGAATGAGGGAACAAAAAATAATCCACAGGTCCCAACTAGAGAAGAACAGGACGCACAGATGATATTGCAGCAGCCCGGGCTAATCTAAAGCCGCGACAGGGCCTCCCGTCCAGCCACCAATTACCACTGACCTGGATGCTGGACCTGAGTCCCATGAGTCGATCCTCTCATCTCTAGTCCCAGCCGTCCTGGATACAGCAGACAGTCCCGGATTTAGGTCTATGCCCTGCAGTCCCGAGTTTCTGCTGAATGTCCCTCACTGCCACCGCCCCTCTGATAACTCTTCCTGCCGGGGGAGAAAGACATGGTAAATGGGCGTGGCTTGGGGTGTGGATAGGGGCGTGGCCAGACTACGCGTGCCGCATGGTTTCGCCCTCTTTCTAGTCCTCATAGGTTGGCGGTATGCTTGTACTGAGGAGATCTGGGATATCAGTGATTAGGTCCCATATTGTGCACTGTAAGGTCTGGAAAAGCTCCTTCTATCGGTCTCTGTAGCACCAGAGGAAGAACAGAGGGGAAAAGACAGGATTTTCTACATGTCGCGTTATGTAGATGTTCTGCAGATTTATCACAACCGTCCACAAGAAGAAACTGCCATCACAGAGCCGCCTTTAGCTGTTGGAAAAGTTTAAACTTAGTTTGGAATAGTTGCTATAGGCAACAGGGACCGTTTCTATTTACGCTGGGTCACATGATGCTGGTGCTGGGTGATGTCATGTGACGGAATGTTGTGGGTGATGATGTCACAGAGGGCGTTGTGATGTCACCCTTGGGGTATATAAGGGGGCTCCATCCACCTGGAGCTCATATCTCATTGGCCATATCTTGGTGCTGAGATACCCCCTGGAGACAATGAGGATCGCCATATTGTTTCTGTGCTGTACCCTGTTCTACCCTGTGAATTACCATAGGCTGCCGGTGAGTACCTGTCTATTATTACATATGGAGGACGTTTAGAATCAGCTGCGGCAGGGGAAGGGGATGGGGAGGGGGGTCCTGTAAGAATTTACCTGCGGGAATAAGAGGTTATGGCAGGGAAAGGAGCTTAGGAAGTGACAGTCAGAGGGGATATAAGTGTGGGGTGACCCCTCTGACTCCCACATTCCTGCCTTGTCCTTGTAGTGATTAATGACTTTGGTGTTGTCCCTTATATATCACTTTGCAGTCACCAGTGATCGCTCCGCACTGTGATCCTAAACTACAGTCTCATTTACCTTTTTGCAAACGCCCAGAAGGGGAGGAGTGACATCACACCCATGTGAGCAGATCCCGCCCACTTTTACTGCAGTCGTAATGCGAGCTAGCTGCATTCTGTTTTCATGGAAATGTCAGCAGCTGCTCCCCCTAGTGTTTACAAGATGAAAACATCAAAAGAGTTAAAATATTTTTTTCAGATTTTATACCATTAAAACCTTTTTAAATATATATGTGTATTTATATATAAATATAAATACTTTACAATTTTACAATTGTAAAAAAATTGCTGACACTTTCCCTTTAAAAGATCTAAAGACGTTCTGCTTCATGTTCCATTGTGACCAATCACAGCACAGATTATATTTTTTAAACTTTTCTTGAAAAACTGAAGCTGCTCCGTGATTGGAAATCATGTGGAAGGGTTCTCTTTTAGACATTTAGTTAGGTCCAAAGTATCAGTGACATGATGGATAGAACTGTGCAATGATGTCACAGAGGGCTTTGTGATGTCACCCCTGGGTATATTAGAAGCCTCGGCCCATCTGCAGCTTGTATCTCATTGACCATACCTTGGTGCTGAGAGACCTCTGGAGATGATGAGTATCATCCTATCATTTCTGTGCTTTACGTTGCTCTACCCCCCACATTACAGTACACTGAGGGCGAGTATGTTCTCATCAATATGGAGGTCACAAGGATCAGCTAATGAGAATATCGCCTCTTGCAGGACTTCTCATACTGGACACGTGACCGTGCGTCATATGAAAGTCCAACTGTAAATAATATTCCATGGACCCTGGAGGTGAATCCCAAACTTCTTCCTGATCTTCTCAATGGGATATTTCTGAAAGTTGCTTGATAATGTATCCATCACTGTATAATAACAAGGGCTCTCTGTTTGACTGGATTGGGTATAAATATACAGGACTTTATTATGTTTTTTTTCTTTATTATAGGATGACCCACTACCCGTGGATCTCAGGAGAAGCACCTATCAAGCTTCCATCAATCTTCCTCTTTGGCTCTTCCGTGACGCAGTTTTTGTTGCGGTGATGACACTACTGACAATACTAGAGTATTTGGCCTTAAGTCTTGTCCTGAGCAAGTGGGCAATGTCTGAACCTGGTGAAACAATCAGAAAACTCCTGAGAACAAAACCATTCTGAAGGAACAAAGTGCTTGTAAGGAGCCGATTTGCATCCCTCAGATTCAGGAGCAAGACTCCAGGAGAACACCTGTCCTGCCCAATGGCAAATGTTCTACTCCATCCATGGCTCCTGCACCGCATGATGCGAAAAAGGTTCCTAGTTGCAACTATAAAGTGGCGTTCAGTGATATTGTCTGGGTCAGAACGATCCCTCACAACAATATAGGAAGAAGAGCTCGAAGTTCCACGGAACTTAAAGAGAGGTTACTGATTTTTCAGAGAAGCCAACAACCCAGAATTCCAGAGCCAAGAGCACCAGAACCTAGAACACCAGAACCTAGCATGTCAGAACCTAGTATGTCAGAACCTAGAATGCCAGAGCCTGAAATGCCTACAACACCTCCACCCAAAATCAAGAGGAGAAGATGTTTCCTTAGATGTCTTAGAGGCGAGGAAGATTGAGAAGGCAACTGCTTGAACTTTCCCATTGCTCGTGTTTTCATCACAGGTTAGTCCTATACATGCTGTCTGATGGGCACCATCTTACTACATACAATGCAGCATTGCACCTGAAATCGAATGGATATTTTGTCACACACTTGCGCTTTAGCACCTTATCATATGGCGCATATATCTATGAACGCTTTGCTAAGTATCACTGTCTAGTATGTGCTTCTGATGAACCTATTTTAGGAAAATGTGTCGAGGTTTGGCATACTATGTACTTGAGTTTGGCGTACTATGTGCTTGTTGGTAAATTCTATTGCCATCTATAATCTACTAGATATTATAATGTCTCTGGTGGGATGCCCCATGCCGAATTGTTGATAACTGACTATGAGCATTGTCCTCTATTTCTTATCTACTATGGTTACAGGTTGATGTGAAGAGAGCTGTGCCATTGGTAGCGATTTTTCTACTGATTTGTCAGTTATATTTATGTTAGTTTAGCAAATTTCTGCTTGTAGGGTCTAATGTTTTAGCATAGTGTATGTTCTGTGAGCTAAATTGTCATACTTATGCACTAGATAGATTATAAATTGTGATGCTTATGTACTAGATAGATTATTAGTTTAATCGGTGATTTTTTAAATATTTTTTAGCATCAGGAGACTCAAGAATCGCATCTTACAGAAGACAAGAAGCCTAAATCCCGAAGGGTGAAGACCTGTTGATGGTCCACAGCTGGAGGGTCATTAACACAGCCGGACAGATGATAATTACCTGTTGATGGCACACAGACGGATGGTCATTACCTGTTCATGGCGCACTGCAGGATGGTCATTACCTGTTGATGGCACACAGCCGGAGGGTGATGACCTATTGATGGCCATAGCCAGAGGGTCATTACCTGTTGATGGAGCACTGCCGGATGGTCATTACCTGTTGATGGCACACAGCTGGAGGGTGATGACCAGTTGATGTCGGACTGCCGGATGGTCATTACCTGTTGATGGCACACAGCCGGACAGAGGATCATTACCTGTTGATGGCACAAAGCCGGTCAGAGGATAAGATCTTTTGATTGCATACACCGGGTCCCTCCCTGATAACAGGGAACCCTGGGGAATACTGGTCATCTTGATCCCCCACTGACTATATACTTGCTCCACCTCAGCCTACACCATCATGGAGGACACTTCCACCTGTGTCCACTGTAAGGTTGGACTTTCTTTTATAATTTCAGCAGATTAATAAACATCATAAAGCTGTAAAACTATTGAGTAATTTATTATAAATTATTATAAAGAAATATAAAGTATAATAGATAGCTATAGAGGGCACATAAGATGACTAACTATAGAAAGCATAGTATCGCCTGATATATACTGTATATTCTAGATGGCGCTATTACACTAAATACATCACAACCTCCAGGGTGATATTACCGTACAATGCGAGATCACTAATAATGGCCACAGATTATGAGAAAATGACCAGCTCCATAGTCCTGGAGTTATTATAAATGTCTCTAGTGTGAGGCAGGGACTGGACGAGTGTTGGAGGGAGGTATATTCCCCCAGGACGTCCTTTATGTATCCATGCTGTAGAATCTGCCGTATACTTCTGTTCTAGCAGTCAGACATTTCACTCTGCAGATCACAGGCTCAACATTGTGTAAAACTACCACCGTATATAAGAGCACTCAGAATATAAACTAGCGGCATGCCATGCACTGCCCACGTCATGTGCACGGGATACAGGACCTGCAGGACCTGGTACGGCCATTATAGTTGATAGATTAATGATACCTGTGCAGATGAAGGGAAAAAAAATATGTGCAACAACAGGAGGAGAAAGTCTCAAAATGTAATTTGAAGAGTATAATAGAGAAATGGGAAACTTCTGGAGATGCAGATAAGTGGTACCAGGGCGAAACGTAAGTGTAGTCAGACAAGGGAAAAGTGCAAATGATCCAGCGTAAAGGTTTGTTTAGTAGAAAAAATATTAAAACTTAGCTTTTATTAGCCATATAAAACACTGCTCCACAAAGAATACAGCAAATGTGCAACTATCATAGCTTACAGACCTACGCGTTTCAACAAATCATGTCTTAATTATGGCCCTACTACTAGAATGACAAAAAGGCATATATATATATATATATATATATATATATATATATATATATATATATATATATATATATCTCCACGTGCCTGTATGACCTCCCTACAACGCCTGGGCATGCTCCTGATGAGGTTACGGATGGTCTCCTGTGGGATCTCCTCCCAGACCTGGACTAAAGCATCCGCCAACTCCTGGACAGTCTGTGGTGGATGGAGCGAGACATGATGTCCCAGATGTGCTCAATCGGATTCAGGTCTGGGGAACGGGCGGGCCAGTCCATAGCTTCAATGCCTTCATCTTGCAGGAACTGCTGACACACTCCAGCCACATGAGGTCTGGCATTGTCCTGCATTAGGAGGAACCCAGGGCCAACCGCACCAGCATATGGTCTCAAAAGGGGTCTGAGGATCTCATCTCAGTACCTAATGGAAGTCAGGCTACCGCTGGCGAGCACATGGAGGGCTGTGCGGCCCTCCAAAGAAATGCCACCCCACACCATTACCCACTGCCAAACCGGTCATGCTGAAGGATGTCGCTCTCCACGGCGCCTCCAGACTCTGTCACGTCTGTCACATGTGCTCAGTGTGAACCTGCTTTCATCTGTGAAGAGCACAGGGCGCGAGTGGCGACTTTGCCAATCCTGGTGTTCTGTGGCAAATGCCAAGCATCCTGCATGGTGTTGGGCTGTGAGCACAACCCCTATCTGTGGACGTCGGGCCCTCATACCACCCTCATGGAGTCGGTATCTAACCGTTTGTGCAGACACATGCACATTTGTGGCCTGCTGGAGGTCATTTTGCAGGGCTCTGGCAGTGCTCCTCCTGTTCCTCCTTGCACAAAGGCGGAGGTAGCGGTCCTGCTGCTGGGTTGTTGCCCTCCTACGGCCCCCTCCACATCTCCTGGTGTACTGGCCTGTCTCCTGGTAGTGCCTCCAGCCTCTGGACACAGCCAACCTTCTTGCCACAGCTCGCATTGATGTGCCATCCTGGATGAGCTGCACTATCTGAGCAACTTCTGTGGGTTGTAGAGTCTGTCTCATGCTACCACGAGTGTGAAAGCACAACCAACATTCAAAAGTGACCAAAACATCAGCCAGAAAGCATTGGTACTGAGATGTGGTCTGTGGTCCCCACCTGCAGAACCACTCCTTTATTGACGGTGTCTTGATAATTGCCAATAATTTCCATCTATCGTCTATTCCATTTGCACATCAGCATGTGAAATTGATTGTCAATCAGTGTTGCTTCCTAAGTGGACAGTTTGATTTCACAGAAGTTTGATTTACTTGGAGTTATATTCTGTTGTTTTAAGTGTTCCCTTTATTTTTGGAGCAGTGTATATAGATACATACAGTGAGTACGGAAAGTATTCACACTCCTTTAAATTTTTCACTCTTTGTTTCATTGCAGCCATTTGATAAATTCTAAAAAGTTCATTTTTTTTCTCATTAAAGTACACTCTGCACCCCATCTTGACTGAAAAAAACAGCAATGTAGAATTTTTTTGCAAATTTATTAAAAAAGAAAAACTGAAATATCACATGGTCATAAGTATTCAGATCCTTTGCTCAGACACACATATTTAAGTCACATGCTGTCCATTTCCTTGTGATCCTCCTTGAGATGGTTCTACTCCTTCAATGGAGTCCAAATGTGTTTAATTAAACTGATAGGACTTGATTTGGAAAGGCACATACCTGTCTATATAAGACCCCACAGCTCACAGTGCATATCAGACCAAATGAGAATCATGAGCTCAAAGGAACTGCCCAAGGAGCTCAGAGACCGAATTGTGGCAAGGCACACATCTAGCCAAGGTTATAAAAGAATTTCTGCATTACTCAAGGTTCATAACAGCACAGTGGCCTCCATAATCCTTAAATGGAAGAAGTTTGGGACCACCAGAAGTCTTCCTAGACCTGGCCGTCCAGCCAAACTGAGCAATCGTGGGAGAAGAGCCTTGGTGAGAGAGGTAAAGAAGAACCCCAAGATCACTGTGGCTGAGCTCCAGAGATGCAGTAGGGAGATGGGAGAAAGTTCCACAAAGTCAACTATCAACCACCAGTTGGGCCTTTATGGCAGAGTGGCCAGACGGAAGCCTCTCCTCAGTGCAAGACATATGAAAGCCCGCATAGAGTTTGCTCACAAACACATGAAGGACTCCCAGACTATGAGAAATAAGATTCTCTGGTCTGATGAGACAAAGATAGAACTTTTTGGTGATAATTCTAAGTGGTATGTGTGGAGAAAACCAGGCACTGCTCATCACCTGCCTAATACAATCCCAACAGTGAAACATGGTGGTGGCAGTTGTTAGAACCCTCCTGTTAGTTTTTTCTATTTTGTGGTCACGTGACCTTCTGCCTATTTATTCCAGCTCCGCCCTTCATGCTTTGCTGGACTTCAGTGTTACTTTGACTCTTAATCTAGCCAGGTGCTTTGTACCTACTGTATCTCTCTAGTTTGTTTGGTCCTTGGACCACTAAGTACTTTTGTCTGTTTGTCTTCTTCTGCTACTACTTCTGCCAGGAGGTGTCCAATTTTGTCCCAGTCCTTAGTTCTTTTAGGGACCCCTCCCTTTAATCTATAGGTCTGCGTTCAGACTAGCCGCGGACGAAGGCGGGTCTGTTCACAAGGAACAGGTTGCCCGCTGCATCGTAGGGAATCAGCTTAGTCCTATTGTATGGACAGATTTCCTCTCTTTCCTTTGTTCTTGTAGCAGATCATAACAGCAGTATCATGCTATAGGTGTGTTTTTCAGCTGCAGGGACAGGACGACTGGTTGCAATTGAAGGAAACATGAATGCGGCCAAGTACAGAGATATCCTGGATGAAAACCTCTTCCAGAGTGCTCTGCACCTCAGACTTGGCCAAAGGTTCACCTTCCAACAAAACAATGACCCTAAGCACACAGCTAAAATAACAAAGGAGTGGCTTCAGAACAACTATGTGACCATTGTTGACTGGCCCAGCCAGAGCCCTGACCTAAACCCAATTGAGCATCTTTGGAGAGACCTGAAAATGGCTGTCCACCAACGTTTACCATTCATCCGGACGGAACTGGAGAGGATCTGCAAGGAAGAATGGCAGAGGATCCCAAAATGCAGGTGTGAAAAACTTGTTGCATCATTTCCAAGAAGACTCATGGCTGTACTAGCCCAAAAGGTGCTTCTACTCAATACTGAGCAAAGGGTCTGAATACTTATGCCCGTGTGATATTTCAGTTTTTCTTTTTTATTAAATTTGCAAAAATTTCTACATTTCTGTTTTTTTTTCAGTTAAGATGGGGTGCAGAGTGGACTTTAATGAGAAAAAAATGAACTTTTTAGAATTTACCAAATGGCTGCAATGAAACAAAGAGTGAAAAATGTAAAGGGGTCTGAATACTTTCCGTACCCAGTGTACATGCATGGAAATAAATGCAGAATTATATTTCTTAATACTGCAGTATCAGATCCGGTCTTGAATTTAACCCCTGTGGTATCCAATGTGAAAATCCACAGGGACTCCCGGTTCAGAAGTTTGCACTTATGATCCCCCCCTCGTGTGGATCTATATACCTTCTCTATCTCCATATATTTAAAGAATGAGGTGTCACCTTTATGAACACTCGCAAAATGCCTCGATACTGCTGATGTATTTATGGCTTCCAAATTAATCGCATCAGAAAGATGTCTTCTGATACGGACTTTCAGCGCACCTGTGGTACAACCCACATAGTGGACCTTACACAAGGTGCATTCTATAAGGTATATAACCCCTGATGAATTACAATTGAGGAAATCATGAATTTTATATTCTCTATCATTACTTAAGGACATAAAACTATCTGTTTTAACCGCTTGTAGACACGCTTTGCACCGATTGGCTCCACATCTGAAGAAACCTTTTGTGCTGAGCCAATTTGGTTGTACAGTATTAGTCTCACTGGTGTATAAGCTAGGAGAAAGGATGGTTCCCAGAGCGGGCGCTTTCCTGCCTACAAAGCGGATGGCATTAGAAAGTAGGTTTTTTAGTTTCTTGTTCTGATATATAATAGGGTTATACTTTTTAATTCTAGATGTAATTTTATTATACTGAGGACTATAGGTGGTAGAAAACGTCACCCTAGTATCCAATGTGTTAATGTTATTTTTCTGTTTATTTCGGAGTATATCTTTCCGATTTATATTGGAGACAATTCTACTCGCTTTTCTTAACCACTTCGCACCAGAGCCTGTTTTTGCCTTTGTGACCGGGCCAATTTTTTCAATTCTGACCACTGTCACTTTATGAGGTAATTACTCTGGAACGCTTCAATGAATCCCCTGATTCTGAGATTGTTTTTTCGTGACATATTGTACTTCATGATAGTGGTAAAATTTCTTCGATATCACTTGCGTTTATTTGTGAAAAAAACGGAAATTTGGCAAAAATTGTGAAAATTTTGCAATTTTCAAAATTTTAATTTTTATGCCCTTAAATCAGAGAGATATGTCACACAAAATAGTAATAAATAACATTTCCCACATGTCTACTTTACATCAGCACAATTTTGGAACCAAAATTTTTTTTTGTTAGGGAGCTATAAGGGTTAAAAGTTGACCAGCGATTTCTCATTTTTCCAACAAAATTTACAAAACCATTTTTTAGGGACCACATCATATTTGAAGTCACTTTGAGGGGTCTTTATGACAGAAAATACCCAAAAGTGACACCATTCTAAAAACTGCACCCCTCAAGGTGCTCAAAACCACATTCAAGAACTTTATTAACCCTTCAGTTGCTTCACAGGAATTTTTGGAATGTGAAAGAAAAAAATTAACATTTAACTTTTTTCACAAAAATGTTACTTTAGACCCAATTTTTTTTTATTTTCACAGGGGTAACAGGAAAAAATGGACCCCAAATTTTTTTGTGCAATTTCTCTTGAGCGTGCTGATACCCCATATGTGAGGGAAAACCACTGTTTGGGAGCACTGCAGGGCTCGGAAGGGAAGGAGCGCCATTAGACTTTTTAAATGTAAAATTTGTTTGAATAATTAGCAGACGCCATGTTGCGTTTGGAGAGCTCCTGATGTGCCTAAACAGTGGAAACCCCCCACAAGTGACACCATTTTGGAAACTAGACCCCTTAGGGAACATATCTAGATGTGTGGTGAGCACCTTGTACCCCAAGGTGCTTCACAGAAGTTTATAATATTGAGCTGTAAAAATAAAATTTTCACATTTTTCCCACAAACCCGTTTTTCATCCCTTAATTTTGCATTATCATAAGGGTAATAGGATAAATTGCACCATGAAATTTGTTGTGCAATTTCACCTGAACACGCCGATACCCCATATGTGGAGGCAAATTACTGTTTGGGCGCACGGCAGGGTTTGAAAGGGAAGGAGCGCCATTTGACTTTTTGAATGTAAAATTTGCTTGAATAATTAGCAGATGCCATGTCGCATTTGGGGAGCCCCTAATGTGCCTAAACAGTGGAAACCCCCCACAAGTGCCACCATTTTGGAAACTAGACCCCTTAGGGAACTTATCTAGATGTGTGGTGAGCACCTTGCAACCCCAGCTGCTTCACAGAAGTTTATAATATTGAGCCGTAAAAATAAAATTTTCACATTTTTCCCACAAAAAATGTTTTTTATTCCCTAATTTTGCATTATCATAAGGGTAACAGGATAAATTGCACCATGAAATTTGTTGTGCAATTTCTCCTGAGTACGCCGATACCCCATATGTGGGGGAAAACCACTGCTTTGGTGTACGGCAGGGTTCGGAAGAGAAAGGAGAGTTATGTTGGCTGGGATAGGTTGCAGACACCATGTCACATTTGAAGAGTCGCTGACATGTCGAAACAGCAGAAACCCCCACAAGTGACCCCATTTTGTAAACTACACCTCTCAAGGAATTCATCTAGGGAAGTAGTGAGTATTTTTTAATTTTTCAATTTATACCATTGGGCAGTGAAAAAATCATAATTATATTTTTACCACAAAAAAATGTTTTACCCTCAGATTTTGCATTTTCACACAGGGCAATGGGTAAAAATGGTGCCGAAATGTGTCACACAATTTCTTCTAAAAGTGTCAATACCCCATATGTGGCTGTATCGTACCGCTCAGCCATACGGCGAGATCTGGGGGGGACGGAGCGCTATTTGACAATTGGAGAACAAATTATTGTAGAATAGGCATTTGGATTTGGGAGCACAACATTTTCTGAATTTCTTTTGGGGGGCAAGGGCCATTTCGCTTTTCCAGAGCCTTTCTGCTACCAGTAACTTGGAAGTCCCTTATATTTTTAACAGATGATGGACCTGAGTGGGGACTAGCTTTTTTGAGGACTGAGTTGAAGCTTTTATTGGGAACATTTTACGTAACATTTATCCGGCGCTCTAGGCTGAGCACTTACATCGGGGTTTCCATCTAAATTTCCATGTGATGTAATTCAGATGAAACCCCTGCGGGATCCATTCACTATAATGAGGCAGCAGAGTTACTCTGGACTCCGTCTGGCCTCTGTTTAGCGGTGTCCTTTTTTTCAGAAGTGCACAAAACTGTGGCCAACCGCACTTTTATGCACGCCTAAAACAAATGACACCGTGGGATCCCAGGCTAGATGGCATCCACAGTGGCCTATATCTGCCTCATTACAGGGAATCTTCCGTCATGGATTCCGGCTGAATCACGTATTTCAGAGAGTTACACGGAAACTCTGGTGTAAGTGCTCAGCGCAGAGCGCAGGATAAATGTGAGCAGAGCCTTACTCCGATCTTTGGGAGACATAATAAACAAATCAGTAGCAGGTGAAGAATTGGTTTTATTTATTTTTTACGCCGCTCCTCGTGCGGTATAAGTGATGAGATTACTTTATTCTTCGGGTCGGTGCGATTACAGAGATACCAGATTTATATCGGGTTTTTATGACTGACAGCTGTCACACACTAAGAGACGCTTTTTTTTGCAAAATCTAGTTTTTGCATCGCCATATTTTGAGAGCTATAATTTTTCCATATTTCGGCCGACAGAGTCATGTGATGGCTTGTTTTTTGCGGGACGAGTTGACATTTTTATTGGTACCATTTTTGGGTACGTGACATTTTTTGATCGCTTTCTATTCCGTTTTTTGGGAGGTAAAATTAACAAAAACCAACAATTCAGGAATTGTTTTTTGAGGTTTTATTTTATGCCGTTCTGCGTGTGGTAAAAGTGATCAGGCAGCGTTATTCTTCGGGTCAGTACGTTTACAGCGATATTACACTTACTGTATATTTTTTTTATGTTTTGGCGCTTTTACACAATAAAACAATTTTATAGAAAAAATATTTTTTTTACATCGCTTTATTCTGAGCGCTATAACTTTTTTATTTTTTGGCTGATGGAGCTGTATGGCGGCTTTTTTTCTGCGGAACAAGATGACATTTTCAGCGGTACCATTTTTATTTCCATTTTGCTTTTTGATCGCATTTTTTTACACTTTTTGTTTGGCGATATGATGAAAAAGCATATTTTTTTGCTCCGTTTTTTATTTATTTTTATTACGGTGTGCACAGAAGAAGTTAATTAGTGTGACAGTTTTATAGATCGGGTTTTTTCGGACGCGGCAATACCAAATATGTGTACTTTTTTTGGTTTTGCATAAATATACGGATTTATTGGTTTAATATTTTATTTATTTATTTTTATTTATTTTGTGATTTTTTTGAACAGTTTAAAAACATTTTTTTTAACTTTTTTTTTACATTTTTACTTAGTCCCTGTATGGGACATTAATTTTTATTTTTCTGATCACTGATCTCATGTAATGTAATAGACATGTATTACATTACATGAGATCTTCGCTGACTGTTTCACAGTCAGAGTCTCCTGCCAGGCTTCAGCTGCAGGCTGACCCTGGCAGGACACCATATATGGCAGATCTGGAGGCGGTCATGTGACCTCCAGCTGCCATAGCAACGCCAGGTCCTGGAAGGTATCAGGGGTCGTTGGAGAGGTAAGTAAGACGACCCTCTCTCCTCTGTCTATCTTCTATATGCCGTGATCACTATAGATCGCGGCATATAGAACATAGCAAAGGGTTAACATCATTGGGACCTGATCCAATCAGGTCTCGATGATGTTCCATGTCAGAGCTAACGCTCTGCACCGGAATTGCAGCGCTTGCAGGACCCTGGGGGTCCTGAGCGCTGCGAGACCACCCACCGTTTTTAAACGTCAGCGCTGCACAGAGCCCAGCAAGCGCCGTCGTTTATCTACAGTGGGCGGTCGGGAACCGGTTAAACTGTATGATGGCCCCACAGCCCCTTATAAAGTGTATTCTGGCACCCACTCCCCATTTTATATAATATGATGGCCCCACTGCCCCTTATATATAGCATGATGACTCCCATAGCCCCTTATAGTATGATGGCACCCACACCCCTTATACAGTACAGACCAAAAGTTTGGACACACCTTCTCATTTAAAGATTTTTCTGTATTTTCATGACTATGAAAATTGTACATTCACACCAAAGGCATCAAAACTATGAATTAACACATGTGGAATTATATACTTAACAAAAAAGTGTGAAACAAATGAAAAAATGTCTTATATTCTAGGTTCTTCAAAGTAGCCACCTTTTGTTTTGATGACTGCTTTGCACACTCTTGGCATTCTCTTGATGAGCTTCAAGAGGTAGTCACCGGAAATGGTTTTCACTTCACAGGTGTGCCCTGTCAGGTTTAATAAGTGGGATTTCTTGCCTTATAAATGGGGTTGGGACCATCAGTTGTGTTGTGCAGAAGTCTGGTGGATACACAGCTGATAGTCCTACTGAATATGGCAAAAAGAACTTCGGCACTCCATACATGAAAATATAAGAAATATTGTATCTAGACTAATGTCACTTTGAAAAATGAAGGTTTTTTGCGCATAATTTGGCCAATTTATGCGCAAAAAACCTTCATTTTTCAAAGTGACATTAGTCTAGATACAATATTTCTTATATTTTCATGTATGGAGTGCCGAAGTTCTTTTTGCCATTGAGATTACTCTTTTCTTCAGAGCACCCGAATAGACCAGTGAGCGACCCCTCTCTTTTTTCTATTAATCATTTTTGGGATCCCGCTCCTGGAGCATTGCAGCAGGTACGTGTTCACACTATTAGAAGTTTGACAGCCTTTTTTCTGACCATGTGTCCCTCCCATTCAGTCACAGGTGGTTTTAACTAGCTCTACCAGCCCATACATTGTAGGTTAAAAGCCCAAGCAGAGACATATTGTCCATACAGGCTTACAGCCCAAGAGTGGCATATCCAGTGGTAGCGTAGCGTAGTTTCCCATCATACGAAGGTGACCTTGTCGTGGTTGATGGGCACACATAAATTGGCCAAATTATGCGCAAAAAACCTTCATTTTTCAAAGTGACATTAGTCTAGATACAATATTTCTTATATTTTCATGTATGGAGTGCCGAAGTTCTTTTTGCCATTGAGATTACTCTTTTCTTCAGAGCACCCGAATAGACCAGTGAGCGACCCCTCTCTTTTTTCTATTAATCATTTTTGGGATCCCGCTCCTGGAGCATTGCAGCAGGTACGTGTTCACACTATTAGAAGTTTGACAGCCTTTTTTCTGACCATGTGTCCCTCCCATTCAGTCACAGGTGGTTTTAACTAGCTCTACCAGCCCATACATTGTAGGTTAAAAGCCCAAGCAGAGACATATTGTCCATACAGGCTTACAGCCCAAGAGTGGCATATCCAGTGGTAGCGTAGCGTAGTTTCCCATCATACGAAGGTGACCTTGTCGTGGTTGATGGGCACACATAAATTGGCCAAATTATGCGCAAAAAAACCTTCATTTTTCAAAGTGACATTAGTCTAGATACAATATTTCTTATATTTTCATGTATGGAGTGCCGAAGTTCTTTTTGCCATTGAGATTACTCTTTTCTTCAGAGCACCCGAATAGACCAGTGAGCGACCCCTCTCTTTTTTCTAGTCCTACTGAATAGACTGTTAGAATTTGTATTATGGAAAGAAAAAAGCAGCTAAGTAAAGAAAAACGAGTGGCCATCATTACTTTAAGAAATGAAGGTCAGTCAGTCCGAAAAATTGGGCAAACTTTGAAAGTGTCCCCAAGTGCAGTTGCAAAAACCATCAAGCGCTACAAAGAAACTGGCTCACATGAGGACCGCCCCAGGAAAGGAAGACAAAGAGTCACCTCTGCTTCTGAGGATAAGTTTATCCGAGTCACCGGCATCAGAAATCGCAGGTTAACTGCAGCTCAGATTAGAGACCAGGTCAATGCCACACAGAGTTCTAGCAGCAGACACATCTCTTCAACAACTGTTAAGAGGAGACTTTGTGCAGCAGGCCTTCATGGTAAAATAGCTGCTAGGAAACCACTGCTAAGGACAGGCAACAAGCAGAAGAGACTTGTTTGGGCTAAAGAACACAAGGAATGGCCATTAGACCAGTGGAAATCTGTGCTTTGGTCTGATGAGTCCAAATTTGAGATCTTTGGTTCCAGCCACCGTGTCTTTGTGCGACACAGAAAAAGTGAACGGATGGACCCTACATGCCTGGTTCCCACCGTGAAGCATGGAGGAGGTGTGATGGTGTGGGGGTGCTTTGCTGGTGACACTGTTGGGGATTTATTCAAAATTGAAGGCATACTGAACCAGCATGGCTACCACAGCATCTTGCAGCGGCATGCTATTCCATCCGGTTTGCGTTTAGTTGGACCATCATTTATTTTTCAACAGGACAATGACCCCAAACACACCTCCAGACTGTGTAAGGGATATTTGACCAAGAAGGAGAGTGATGGGGTGCTACGCCAGATGACCTGGCCTCCACAGTCACCAGACCTGAACCCAATCGAGATGGTTTGGTGTGAGCTGGACCGCAGAGTGAAGGCAAAAGGGCCAACAAGTGCTAAGCATCTCTGGGAACTCCTTCAAGATTGTTGGAAGACCATTTCCGGTGACTACCTCGTGAAGCTCATCAAGAGAATGCCAAGAGTGTGCAAAGCAGTCATCAAAGCAAAAGGTGGCTACTTTGAAGAACCTAGAATATAAGACATATTTTCAGTTGTTTCACACTTTTTTGTTAAGTATATAATTCCACATGTGTTAATTCATAGTTTTGATGCCTTCAGTGTGAATGTACAATTTTCATAGTCATGAAAATACAGAAAAATCTTTAAATGAGAAGATGTGTCCAAACTTTTGGTCTGTACTGTATATTATATAGAGTCATTACAATCAAAGAGATCTATTTCAAGTGTTTATTTCTGTTAATGTTGATGATTATGGCCAGGGGCACACACAGAAATCGCGAGGCCCCATAGCAGAAGCTCTAATTGGACCCCCCCACCAAAAAATAAAGAAATATTTGTCTGTGTCACAGAAGAGCCGATCTCACAACTTTCCAGCCTTTACTTTGTTTTTCTAATTTTCCTCCTACTGAAGTCCTAGATCCCTCTTTCATTGCCCCCATGAAGTATGATGCCAATAAAAGTGCCCCCCAAACACAGTATGATACCCCCATGGTGCATTCCTCCACATTAGCTTCTACATGAACAGTATAATGACCTTATTGTACCCCACTTCAACTCCCAAGGCAAAGTATGGTGACACTAACACAGTATGATTCCCCCAACTGTGACTCCCACACAGCCCTCCATACAGTATAATGGGCCTACATACAGTATAATGGCCCACAATAGCCCTCCAAACAGTATAATGGCTCCACACAGCCCTCCAAACAGTATGATGGACCCCACACCAACCTTCACACCGTATAATTGCTTTCATACAGTATAACGGCCCCCCACATAGCCCTCTAAATATCATAATGGCCACACATAGACTTCCATATAGTATAATATGCCACCCATAATCCTCCATATAGTATAATGCACCCTCCAAAATCCTCCATATAGTATAATGCACCCCCCATAATCCTCCATATAGTATAATATGCCACCCATAATCCTCCATATAGCATAATGCACCCTCCAAAATCCTCCATATAGTATGATGCACCCCCCATAATCCTCCATATAGTATAATGAACTTCCCATGGTCCTCGATAGAATATAATGCACTCCCCAAAGTCCTCCATACAGTATATTTCACACCCCAAAGGGTAAAATGCAGCTCCCATATAGTATAATGCACCACACAGTCCTGCAGTATTATGGGCACCACGTACTCACTGATTTTAAAATACCGTATGTTTTAAATAAGACGACCCGAGTATAAGCCGAGACGCCTAATTTTACCACAAAAAAACTGGGAAAACGTATTGAGTTGAGTATAAGCCTAGGGTGGGAAATGCAGCAGCTACTGGAAAATTTCACCATCCTGGTATGTATGGCACCCCTCATCCCCCAATCTTGGTACATATGGCACCCCTCATACCCCAATCCTGGTACACATGGCACCCCTCATCTCCCAATCCTGGCAAGCGTGGCCCCCTCATCCCCCAATCCTGGTATGTGTGGCCTCCTCATTCCCCAATCCTGGTATGTGTGGCCTCCTCATCCCCCAATCCTGGTATGTATGGCCTCCTCATCCCCCAATCTTGGTATCTGTGGCCTCCTCATCCTCCAATCTTGGTAAGTGTGGCCTCCTCATCCCCCAATCCTGGTATCTGTGGCCTCCTCATCCCCAAATCCTTGTATGTGTGGCCTCCTCATCCCCCAATCCTGGTATGTGTGGCCTTCTCATCCCCCAATCCCCTTGTATGTGTGGCCCCCTCAATCCCCAATCCTGTTATGCATGGCCCCTCATCCTCCAATCCTGGTATGTGGGGCCTCCTCACCCCCCCAATCCGGGTATGTGTGGCCCCATCATTGCACACTATCTGTCATCACTGTATTCCTGTGACAGCCAGCCTGTTGCTAATGTTCATAGGAGACCGTGATTTCTGCTATATATAGCAATGCTGTATATAGCACAAGCAATCAGATGATTGCAGGTTCAAGCCCCCTAAAGAGACGAACAAATACAGTGAAAAGTAACAAAAAATGAAAAAAGTATAAAAGTTCAAATCATCCCAGTTTTCCCCCCATTAAAAATTAAGAAATATAAAACATTTAAAAAATACACATATTTGGTATCGCTGCGTTTGTAAAAGTCAGATCCATCAAAATATAAAATAAATTAATCCATTTAGTAAACGGCGTAACTAGAAAATTACATAAAATGCCAGAATTACAGATTTTCAGTCATTGCAACAAGAAAAAAATATATAATAACAGGCAATCAAAACATTGTATATACCCCAAAATGATATCAATATAACCATCAGTTTGTGGTGCAAAAAACCAGCCCTCACGCAGCCCCATTCCCGAAACATGAAAACGCCGCGGCTTTCGGATCTCGGAAAGTGGCGACACAAGCAAATTATTTTTCATCACTTAAATATAAATCCTATAAATCGTCACTTAAGTAGAACAGATGAAGCTTTACTACCTCTTGCTCCAGCTCCAGCACTTCACCGCTGCCGCTGATCTTTAGTCACTGGCTTCAAGGGTGACATCATGACTGCAGCTCTGCAGCCAATCACTTGGCTCAGTGGCCCATGCTGACAGGGCTTCTAAGCTCAGTGATTGGCTGCAGCAATGATGTGTGCTGAAGTTGAGCCATCACCCCTGCAGCCTGTCACAATAGAGCACAGGAAGCGCTGAAGATCCAGAGCTGGAGCAGCAGGAGAAAGTAAAGCTCTGTGTGTTTTCTCTACCACTGGGAACCTCCTATATATTACATAAAAACATTCCTGAAAACCCCTTTAATCTGACTTTATAGAAAAAGTCTATATCCGGCTACTGTCCTCCCCTCATGAATCACAAAATATGCCAAGTGTGAACAACTCCTGCCCCCAAATGAGGACTTGCAGGCGATCAGTTGATAGTCGGGGGTCTGGCAGTGAACCCCCTCAGCAATCAGCTGTGTTTTGCTGGACGTAGCGGCCTCTCCAGGACACATGTGGTATTACATGGTGCTCTTTCAGAATAATATGTAATATGTAATACATGATATCTTGAAGTCTTCCAGAAGAAGATATTGGCAGACAGGTAATGACTTATTACCTACCAGCCATTGTCTCCTTTATCACTCGCTAGTTCTTATACACATTTGGATGATGTCACATCTTCGTTGGAAGCCGTATTAGGAACCTCCATCGCAGATTTTATCATACAGGACGAGTTCTCAGCCAACAGCTATTTGGCCATTGTTCACATGACGTAAGCCTATGTTATATACAGCAATATGCAGCAGGATACACCAGATCCAGGGAAATATCCGATCGCCAGAAATGGGGTCAGGAAGGAATTTTTTTCCCCCCTGAATCAGAATTCTTTTGGGGGGGTTTCTTTGCCTTCTTCTGGATCTTTGGGTCCCAATGACTCTCAGGTGGTCCCCAATGACCGCAGCTCGTTGTGTGGTCTCCACCGGGGCCAATCTGAGAGTGACTGTGACCATAGTTTAATTTCTTAAAGGACCAGTAATATTTTCATTACAATGTTGCTTATTGCTATTTCAATAAAAAAATTAATTCTATATATATATATTGTTTTGTGTGTTTTTTTTTCCTGGATTTCACCTTACACAGTGAGAATGATAAGAGTAATCACAAAATATGGGGGCTCCATACACAGAGAGAACTCTGGTACCAAATTCCATGACAATTGTTCTGGGGTTCAGTCTGTGATGGAGCAGTAACATTGTATCCAGGACGTCGTACACACCATGCTACAGAAAGAAGACTGAAGAACGGGACGCAGCCACAGAATACAGGAGACACAGGGTCTTGTGTAACAGTAAAAAACAGGAAAGATGTTCAACAAGTGGCCGGGGGGCTCCAGGACCAAACCAGGAGGGAGGCCTCAGCCATCACTGGCCAATATTCCCATGAAGTGGCCACATTTACCAACCGTTCTGCAGCCACTCCTTTACCTTTGTCCAACACCTCCGTCGGTCCTTGCAGTTATTCGGCCACCACTGAAATTCTTTTCTGACTACACACAGACACGTACATAGAAACTGTGCATGCCGCCATCACCGGACACAACCAGAGTCCTGGTCCAGACCAGTGGCCTTTCCAATTCAAGTCTACTTGGGTTTAAACAAGGGCACTGTCTCTAAGAGAACCATGTGCTTTCCACTTGGAACAGCAGTAATACAGTAACACCAGGTTAATATTCTTCGGGCACAGAGATGCACAGACAGTGAACCCTCTTAAAAAGAAGAATTGGACTGACATTCCCTAAGCAATAAGTACCCACACAATTGGAGGGACAGATTGCTAGCCCTTGCTGCACCATGGTGTATGCCCAGTGGTGGCCACTCTTAGTCTAAGTTGGCTCTTCAGATTGCATGGTGATAAAGAACCTGAGGGCCATATACCTTCAAGAAAGAGATCTCATAAGGACACGTTGCCTTGAATTGTGAAGAACACAATAATGTTTTCCATACAATTCTATTGTGTTCTATTCAGGATATATTAAAGAAAGTCTGGTCCTTAGAAGTTATAAAATGAGGTCAATACAACCTCAGGTGAAGAACAACACATCACAAATTACACCAGGTCATCGAATATTTACCAAAAAATAGACTTAAATGCAGAAACAGTGTGTGAAAAATTAAAAGGGGTTGTCCAATGAAAACAAGCTCCAATCTACAGGAACCTTCATCCCCTTTAGATTGGAACGGTGGTCCGCATGCTAAAATGCTGCTCCATTCATTCTATATGAGGCGGCCATGAAGTGCGCCTGACTTTTTTGGACCGATGAGACAGAGTGGCCTTACAGAGAAGGGTCCTTGGATTGGACGCCGAGTTACGGACCCCAAAGCAGCACTGAATATGATGTACTAGTGGGAGTCACGAGTGCAAGGGTTCAAGGGCGCCAGTAGTGGAAGACATAGTGCGCGAAACCGAAGAACAAGTAAGCAGACCTGCTGATCAGCACTGCAGTGCCGAGGCCGAGTTATGGCGAAATAGGGAGCGACAGTGCGCCTCACCAGTCCTGGAGTATATTACACAGGAAGGATACTGTGTGGAAAATGCTTCATACTGTAAAGGAAACCTCCAGATCACTTTGTGCCCCCCGATATCCCTTGTATGCCGGGACGTTGCTAGGGTCCTCAAAGATCAGGGGTCAAAGCCCCAAAGTAGGTGTTTCCCCATACAACCTCCCCGCCACTTAAAAGAGGACCTATACATATATAATTACAGTACACCATTGTTGCTAACCTAAAATACACAACTGAAAGACCAATATTCCCAAAATTACTTCTATACAAGGCAATAATAATCCCGCTACACAATGCCCTCTACCATCAACACTACACAGTGAGTACATAGTATTATGATATGACCATTGCCTCTACATAAAAAACACCCTGTACAAAGACCATCTGACTTCTCACATTTCCAGCACCGTCCCCATTTATTCCCACCCTGCACAACCTCCCCATGCTGCCTGCTCTTCCGACGTGGAATGGGAACCTCAATACTTCAAAAATTATGTCATTACTATGATTACCCTCCACCAATTAATGCTACAAAGACTGTGTGCCAGATAGAGGTGACCTATAAAAATAATAGCATCCCATAGAAAGTAATAAAGACCCCACTGTGCTACCTAGCAAGTAATAATGCCAGATATGCTCTTATGAAAGTTTCAATATCTGAAGTGTTCCCTCCAAGCAACAAATACCGTAGAGAATCCCCTTTAAGTAATAATGCCCCCTTAAAGCCACAATCAAACTACACCCAACTACAAAGTTCTTCTTCAAGTCTATGGAAGATGATTTCGGGGTGGTGAAAGAAGAAATTTCTGATGATGCACCCATTTAAAAGAAATAATGTCCTGAGTGCCCCCATAGCACCCTGTATATGGTATGATAGTCCCACAGCTCACTACAAACTGTATGATGGTCCCCACAGCTCCCTAGACACTGTATGATGGTCCCCACAGCTCCCTATACACTGCATGATGGTCCCCACAGCTCCTTAGACACTGTATGATGGTCCCCACAGCTCCCTACGCACTGTATGATGATCCCCATAGCTCCCTATACCCTGTATGATGGTCCCCACAGCTCCGTATGCACTGCATAATGGTCCCCACAACTCCCTATGCCCTGTATGATGGTACTGACAGTTCCATATGCACTGTATCATGGTCCCCACATCTCCCTACGCTCTGTGTGATGGTCCCCACAGCTCCCTATGCACTGTATGATGGTCCCCACAGCTCCCTATGCACTGTATGATGGTACCCACAGCTCCATATGCACTGGTAACATGGTCCCCACAGCTCCCTACGCTCTGTATGATGGTCCCCACAGCTCCCTATACACTGTATGATGGTCCCCACAGCTCCCTACACACTGTATGATGGTCCCCACAGCTCCTTAGATACTGTACGATGGTCCCCACAGCTCCCTAGACACTATATGATGGTCCCCACAGCTTCATACACACTGTATGATTGTCCCCACAGCTCCTTAGATACTGTATGAGGGTCCCCACAGCTCCCTAGACACTGTATGATGATCCCCACAGCTCCCCCATGCACTGTATGATGGTCCCCACAGCTCACTATGCATTGCATAATGGTCCCCACAGCTCTCTATGCTCTGTATGATGGTCCCCATAGCTCCCTATGCCATGTATGATGGAACCCACAGCTCCCTATGCACTGTATGATGGTCCCCACAGCTATCTACGCTCTGTATGATGGAACCCACAGCTCTCTATGCTCCGTATGATGGAACCCACAGCTCACTATGCACTGTATGATGGTCCCCACAGCTCCCTACACACTGTATGATGGTCCCCACAGCTCCTTAGATACTGTATGAGGGTCCCCACAGCTCCCTAGACACTGTATGATGGTCCCCACAGCTCCCTATGCTCTGTATGATGGTCCCCACAGCTCCCTATGCTCTGTATGATGGTCCCCTGCTCCCTACGCTCTGTATGATGGTCCCCACAGTGCCCTATGCACTGTATGATGGTCTTCACAGCTCCCTATGCTCTGTATGATGGTCCCCACAGCTCCCTACGCTCTGTATGATGGTCCCCACAGTGCTCTATGCACTGTATGATGGTCTTCACAGCTCCCTATGCATTGTATGATGGTCTCCACAGCTCCCTATGCATTGTATGATGGTCCTCATAGCTCTCTACGCACTGTATGAAGGTCCCCGCAGCTCCTTATGCACTGAATGATGGTCCCCACGGCTCCTTATACACTGTATGACGGTCCCCACGGCTCCTTATGTACTGTATGATGGTCCCCGCAGCTTCCTACGCTCGGTATGATGGTCCCCACAGCTCCCTATACACTGCATAATGGTCCCCACAGCTCCCTACGCCCTGTATGATGGTCCCCACATCTCCCTATGCACTGTATGATGGTCCCCACAGTTCTCTACGCTCTGTATGATAGTCCCCACGCCTCCTTATACACTGTATGATGGTTCCCTCAGCTCCTTATACACGGTATGATGGTCCCCACAGCTCCTTATGTACTGTATGATAGTCCCCACAACTCCCTATGCACTGTATGATGGTCCCCACAACTCCCTATGCACTGCACAATGGTCCCCACAGCTCCCTACGCACTGCATAATGGTCCCCACAGCTCCCTATGCCCTGTATGATGGTCCCCACATATCCCTATGCACTGTATGATGGTCCCCACAACTCCCTATGCACTGCATAATGGTCCCCACAGCTCCCTACGCACTGCATAATGGTCCCCACAGCTCCCTATGCCCTGTATGATGGTCCCCACATATCCCTATGCACTGTATGATGGTCCCCACAACTACCTATGCACTGCATAATGGTCCCCACAGCTCCCTATGCACTGTATGATGGTCTCCACAGCTCCCTATGAATTGTCTGATGGTCCCCACAGCTCCCTATGCACTGTATGATGGTCTCCACAGCTCCCTATGCACTGTATGATGGTCTCTACAACTCCTTATAACTGGCATGATGGTCCCTACAACTCCCTATATCCTGTATAATGGCCCTCACAGCCCCATATATACAGTACTGTATGATGGCCCCCGCAGCCCAATATATACTGTATGATGGCCCCCACACCCACTTGTACACTATATTATGGCCCCTACAGCTCCCTTTATACTGTATGATGGCCCCACAGCCCCTTATAAACTGTATTCTGGCACCCACTCCTCATTTTATATAATATGATGGTCCCACTGCCCCTTATATATAGCATGATGACTCCCATAGCCCCTTATAGTATGATGGCACCCACACCCCTTATATATACAGGTGCATCTCACTAAATTAGAATATCATCAAAAAGTTTATTTATTTTAGTTCTTCAATGCTGAAAATGAAACTCATATATTATATAAAGTCATTACAATCAAAGTGATCTATTTCACGTGTTTATTTCTGTTAATGTTGATGATTATGGCCAGGGGCGCACATAGAAATCATGAGGCCCCATAGCAGAAGCTCTAATTGGACCCCCCCCACCAAAAAAATAAAGAAATATTTGTCTGTGTCACAGAAGAGCCGATCTCACAACTTTCCAGCCTTTACTTCGTTTTTCTAATGTTCCTCCTACTGAAGTCCTAGATCCCTCTTTCATTGCCCCCATGAAGTATGATGCCAATAAAAGTGCCCCCCAAACACAGTATGATACCCCCATGGTGCATTCCTCCACATTAGCCTCTACATGAACAGTATAATGACCTTATTGTACCCCACTTCAACTCCCAAGGCAAAGTATGGTGACCCTAACACAGTATGATCCCCCAACTGTGACTCCCACACAGCCCTCCATACAGTATAAAGGGCCTACATACAGTATAATGGCCCACACTAGCCCTCCAAACAGTATAATGGCCCCACACAGCCCTCCAAACAGTATGATGGACCCCACACAAACCTTCATACAGTATAATGGCCCACACAGCCCTCCATACAGTATAATGGGCCTACATACAGTATAATGGCCCACACTAGCCCTCCAAACAGTATAATGGCCCCACACAGCCCTCCAAACAGTATGATGGACCCCACACAAACCTTCACACCGTATAATTGCTTTCATACAGTATAACGGCCCCCCACAAAGCCCTCAAAATATCATAATGGCCCCACATAGACTTCCATATAGTATAATATGCCACCCATAATCCTCCATATAGTATAATGCACCCTCCAAAATCCTCCATATAGTATAATGCACCCCCCATAATCCTCCATATAGTATAATGAACTTCCCATGGTCCTCGATAGAATATAATGCACTCCCCATAGTCCTCCATACAGTATATTTCACACCCCAAAGGGTAAAATGCAGCCCCCATATAGTATAATGCACCACACAGTCCTGCAGTATTATGGGCACCACGTACTCACTGATTTTAAAATACCGTATGTTTTAAATAAGACGACCCGAGTATAAGTCGAGGCCCCTAATTTTACCACAAAAAAACTGGGAAAACGTATTGAGTTGAGTATAAGCCTAGGGTAGGAAAGGCAGCAGCTACTGGAAAATTTCACCATCGTGGTATGTATGGCACCCCTCATCACCAATCCTGGTACGTATGGCACCCCTCATCCCCCAATCCTGGCACATATGGCACCCCTCATCCCCCAATCCTGGTATGCGTGGCCCCCTCATCCCCCAATCCTGGTATGTGTGGCCTCCTCATCCCCCAATCCTGGTATGTGTGGCCTCCTCATCCCCCAATCTTGGTATGTGTGGCCTCCTCATCCCCCAATCCCGGTATGTGTGGCCTCCTCATCCCCCAATCCTGGAATGTGTGGCCTCCTCATCCCCCAATCCTGGTGTGTGTGGCCTTCTCATCCCCCAATCCCCTGGTGTGTGTGGACCCCTCAACCCCCAATCCTGGTATGCATGGCCCCCTCATCCCCCAATCCTGGTATGTGGGGCCTCCTCACCCCCCCAATCCTGGTATGTGTGGCCCCATCACTGCACACTGTCTGTCATCACTGTATTCCTGTGACAGCCAGCCTGTTGCTAGTGTTCATAGGAGACCGTGATTTCTGCTATATATAGCAATCAGATGATTGCAGGTTCAAGCCCCCTAAAGAGACTAACAAATACAGTGAAAAGTAAAAAAAAAATGAAAAAAGTATAAAAGTTCAAATCATCCCAGTTTTCCCCCCATTAAAAATTAAGAAATATAAAACATTTAAAAAATACACATATTTGGTATCGCTGCGTTTGTAAAAGTCAGATCCATCAAAATATAAAATAAATTAATCCATTTAGTAAACGGCGTAACTAGAACATTACATAAAATGCCAGAATTACAGATTTTCAGTCGTTGCAACAAGAAAAAAATATATAATAACAGACAATCAAAACATTGTATATATCCCAAAATGATATCAATATAACCATCAGTTTGTGGTGCAAAAAACCAGCCCTCACGCAGCCCCATTCCCGAAACATGAAAACGCCGCGGCTTTCAGATCTCGGAAAGTGGCGACACAAGCAAATTATTTTTATTATTTTTTTTACAAATTTCTGAATTTTTTTTCATCACTTAAATATAAATCCTATAAATCGTCACTTAAGTAGAAGAGATGAAGCTTTACTACCTCCTGCTCCAGCTCCAGCACTTCACCGCTGCCGCTGATCTTTAGTCACTGGCTTCAAGGGTGACATCATGACTGCAGCTCTGCAGCCAATCACTTGGCTCAGTGGGCCATGCTGACAGAGCTTCTAAGCTCAGTGATTGGCTGCAGCAGTGATGTGTGCTGAAGTTGAGCCATCACCCCTGCAGCCTGTCACAATAGAGCACAGGAAGCGCTGAAGATCCAGAGCTGGAGCAGCAGGAGAAAGTAAAGCTCTGTGTGTTTTCTCTACCACTGGGAACCTCCTATATATTACATAACAACATTCCTGAAAACCCCTTTAATCTGACTTTATAGAAAAAGTCTATATCCGGCTACTGTCCTCCCCTCATGAATCACAAAATATGCCAAGTGTGAACAACTCCTGTCCCCAAATGAGGACTTGCAGGCGATCAGTTGATAGTCGGGGGTCTGGCAGTGAACACCCTCAGCAATCAGCTGTGTTTTGCTGGACGTAGCGGCCTCTTCAGGACACATGTGGTATTACATGGTTCGCTTTCAGAATAATATGTAATATGTAATACATGATATCTTGAAGTCTTCCAGAAGAAGATATTGGCAGACAGGTAATGACTTATTACCTACCAGCCATTGTCTCCTTTATCACTCGCTAGTTCTTATACACATTTAGATGATTTTACATCTTCGTTGGAAGCCGTATTAGGAACCTCCATCGCAGATTTTATCATATAGGACGAGTTCTCAACCAACAGCTATTTGGCCATTGTTCACATGACGTAAGCCTATGTTATATACAGCAATATGCAGCAGGATACACGAGATCCAGGGAAATATCCAATCGCCAAAAATGGGGTCAGGAATGGTATGTGTGGCCTTCTCATCCCCCCAATCCTGGTATGTGTGGCCCCCTCATCCCCCAATCCTGGTATGCATAGCCCCCTCATCCCCCAATCTTGGTATGTATGGCCTCCTCACTCCCCAATCCTGGTATGTGTGGCCCCATCACTGCACACACAAAAAATAAACACTTATACTCACCTTCCTTCCTCACCTCTGCTCCAGAGCTGCTGTGTTCTGTCTGCCAGCAGCTCATGTTGGTATCTGAGCAGCGCGCGCTCTCAGTTGTCGGGGTGAGCTGCTGCTGCTGCTGGCATATTCACTCCTCTCCACGCCGGGACTATGAGCGTTGACAAGCGTGAATATGCATTCTCTTTAGTAGCGGGCACTGTAAGCAGGAGCCACGGCTCAGCGCTCCTCCGTGCCCGCTACTAAAGAGAATGAATATTCCCTCTTCTCCACGCCCATGGAAGTGGAGAAGAGGGAATATTCATGTCCCTTTAGCAGCAGGCACACGTGGTAGCTACAGCAGCAGCTACTGCGTGTGCCCGCTCCTCCGCCGCCGCAACCTCCCACCCCCCCAATACTCACCTATCCTCCTCGCTCCCCCGAGGCTCACGGGCCCCATAGCAGTGGTGTGGCCTGCCACCATTGGCGGTACGCCACTGATTATGGCTTACAGCCAATGAAATCACAAAAGTCATTATCTCAGTAAATTAAAATACTTCATAACATCAGCTTGAAAAATGTTTTTAAAATCCGAAATGTTGGCCTACTGAAATGTATGTTCAGTAAATGCACTCAATACTTGGTCGGGGCTCCTTTTGCATCAATTACTGCATAGTGCGGCGTGGCATGGAGGCGATCAGCCTGTGGCACTGCTGAGGTGTTATGGAAGCCCAGGTGGCTTTGATAGCAGCCTTCAGCTCGACAGCATTGTTGGGTCTGGTGTCTCATCTTCCTCTTGACAATACCCCATAGATTCTCTATAATAGTTTCTCTATGGGGTTAAGTTCAGGTGAATTTGCTGGCCAATTAAGCAGAGTGATACTGTTCTGTGTAAACCAGGTATTGGTACTTTTGGCAGTGTGGACAGGGGCCAAGTCCTGCTGGAGAATGAAATTTACATCTCCAAAAAGCTTGTCGGCAGAGGGAAGCATGAAGTGCTGTAAAATGTCCTGGTAGACGGCTGCGCTGACTTTGATCTTGATAAAACACAGTGGACCTACACCAGCAGATGACATGGCCCCCCAAACCATCACTGATTGTGGAAACTTCACACTAGACCTCAAGCAGCTTGGATTGTGGCCTCTCCACTCTTCCTCCAGACTCTGGGACCTTGATTTCCAAAGGAAAATTGGAACTCTGGGACCTTGTGGATGGTGTCAATGACTGCCTTCTTGGCATTTGTAAAGTCAGCAGTCTTCTCCATGATTGTGGAGCCTACTGAAACAGACTATGGGACATTTTTAACACTTAGGAAGCCGTTGCAGGTGTTTTTGGTAATTATTCTAATTTACTGAGATATTGACTTTAGTATTTTCATTGGCTGTAAGCCATAATCGTCAACATTAACAGAAATAAACACTTGAAATAGATCACTCTGTCTGTAATGACTCTATATAATATAGGAGTTTCACTTTTTCTATTGAAGAACTCAAATAAATTAACTTTTTGATGATATTCTAATTTAGTGAGATGCACCTGCATATGATGACTGTTGCCCCCAGTGGAATATATGCGGTATCTATTTTGGGATATTTTAGTATACCCATGATGATACTATAGACAGCCATTATACCTGGAATGGCCCCTTCCTTGCGTGCCTTGCTTTTTTTTGCTTACATGTCTAACAATCACATATGTGTTGTGTCCCTTCCCCCATCATCCTATTTTTCTATTGCTGAATAAATATGATAGATTTTATACTCCCTGGACTCCTTTGATGGTCTTTTACCCTGCGGGGTTTTCTTTCATATATGGACTCACTGTGTGTAGAGGACATTGTGTAGCAGGATCATTTTGGCCTTGTATAGTAGTAATTTTGGGAATATTGGTCTTTGTATAGTGTATTTTAGTAACAGTGGTATACTGTAATTATATATGTATAAATCCTCTTTTAAGTGACAGGGAGGTTATATGGGGAAACATGTACTTTGGGGCTTGGGTCCCTGATCTCTTAGGACCCCAGCAACGCTCCTGCACTGGGGAAAAGCAGGGTCTGGAGGCCACTTTAATATCATCATTTTATGGATATGACGCCAAAGAAACTAATGAAGTGCTTTGCAAAGTGCCATAATTAAAAAATAAAATGGCGCCATTTTACAAGACCTATAGCGTCTCCATTTTTCGGGATCTGGGGCCGGGTTTATTTTTTGCACGCTGAGCTGAAGTTTTTATTGATACCATTTTGGGGTAGATCCGATGTTTTGATCACCCGTTATTGCATTTTATTGCAATGTTGCGGCGACCAAAAAACGTAATTCTGGCGTTTAGAATTTTTTTCTTGTTAAGCCGTTTACCGATCGGATTAATTCTTTTTTTATATTGATAGATTGGGCGATTCTGAACACGGCAATACCAAATATGTGTATGTGGGTGGTATTTTTAGAATTTTATTCTGAATGGGGCGAAAGGGGGGTGATTTAAACTTTTATATATTTTTAATTTTTTTTTAGATTTTTAAAAACATTTTTTTTTTTTACACTTTTTGCTTGCTTCTATAGTCTCATTAGGAGGCTAGAAGCAGCAACTGTCCAATCACCTCTGCTACATACAGGGGATGAGCAGATCAGCTCTATGTAGCAGAAATGCTCCTGTGCTATGAGCGCCGACCACTAGGTGGCACTCATAGCGTCAGTACATGACAATCACTGGGGTCTGCTGCAGACCCAGGTTTGTCATGCCCACCCATCAGTGACCCGTGATTACGTGACGGGGTCACCGATGGGCGGGGTAAGTGACGCGCTTCTGGCGCGGCGCTGTTAAATGCCGCTGTCAGAGATTGACAGCGGCATTTAACATGTTAACAACAGCCGCGGGTGGATCGCGATTCCACCCGCGGCTGTTGGGGGCCCATGTCAGCTGTATAAATCAGCTGACATGTGCCCAGTTCAGTGCGGGCTCAGCGCCGTAGCCCTCACTGAACCGGGGGTGATAGCCTAGTGCGTACTATTACGCCCCATGCTATAAAGGGGTTAAATGGAGTATAATATTTGACAGCTCCCAAAAATTTCAGGATTTTTACGGCAGTGATATGGGATCACGTCTGATGACCACGGTTTTAGGCACTGGCCTTGTAGTGTGGTATTGGTCTGCGACCAAGTGTGAATAGGTTCAACAAAACACAGCTGGCAGACTTTAAATGGAGGGTAATATTTGGCACGCTCCACAAAATGTCACGATTATTAGGTAAGGTGTGTATAGGAAAATGTTATTTAAGGAAATAAAATGTACATTTTATTGGGGATTCCACCGCAGTCAGTGATTTTAGTCCAGTGTTTTCCTGTAACTCACATAGCAGTAGAAGACAAAGACAGAAACACAATACACAAATCCCCTGCAGGAAATAAACCGCAATAGTGCATGAAAATAACAAAGGGGACTTAGTTAACAGAATTTTGATCAAAATAATGCGAAAGCCATCCCGCCTCGTCACGGCGACCCTTATGGGACAGTCCTAACCTAATATTTAACACCTTACCGTTTGTCAAGTGGACACAGAGACATGGAGCGCAAGATGCTTTCTGTGAGCTGGAAAGCTTATTCATCTTGCTCCCCATGTCTCCGTGTCCACTGTTTTGGTTCAGTCTCTCTTCCCTTATCCACATGTACGTCACTTGACAAACGGTAAATTTTTAAATATTAGGGTTAGGACTGTCCCATAAGGGTCGCCGTGACGAGGCGAGATGGATTTCGCATTATTTTGATCAAAATTATGTTACCTAAGTACGCTTTATTATTTTCATGCAGTATTGCGATTTATTTATTTACTGCAGGGTGTTTATGTATTGTATTTCTGTCTTAGTTTTTTTCTGGTTAGTGGCCATGTGTGAACATGCTCTTACATGCTGTATACACGACAATTTAAATTCCAGTTCAGGTCTCGAGGATTTTTCATATAGCAGTAGGTTATATGGATTAAAATAAAGGTTCATTTAAATAGCTGTCATGAATTATAACATGGGGCTGTGGGATATTTGCAGTCTGTGACTTTTTTCTTTAGTAATTTATTTCCTGAAGTGTAAACTTGATACATAAAACAGCAGTGTCCGTTATGATGACATCATAAAGCACATGACAGCACCGAGAACATGACATCATAGACCTCACACAACATCGGAACTGCTACAGAATGTACAAAGTTCTATTCCTGAGCCATCTTGTGTCACAGCTTGAAGAGGACCAGTCCAGGTAAGTAGCTCATCACTGAACGCTGGGGATCGGGTCACATCGGAAAGGGAGGAGGACTGGCTGCACAGCATTGTTTCACAGCACAAACAGCAGAGTAGGATCAGGAAGAGATCTGCAGTGTGCGCTGTATGGACTGTGTCCTCATCCCTATGATATTTCCAGATGATTATTAGCTGCATTGTTTTCTTTCTTCCTGACCTTCCTCAAAGCTGTTCTGAGATCGGTGGAGTAACTATCATACGTCCGGCAATTATCAACTGAGAAGACTTTTTGCGATTCAGTAAGAAGGTAGGTGTGTGTGCATGTGACTGTGTGTGTAGGCACAGCATTGAAGGTTTGTGTGACCCCAGATCTAAAGGGAAGTGTGTCTGTGACCCCACCAATAAAGGGATGTGTGTCTGTGACCCCAGCAATGAAGGGGTTGTGTCTCTATGGCCCCATCAATAAAGGGGTGGTTGTGTGATGGTTTGTGTGTCCCTGCACAAATGGGGTGTGTGTTTTTGTCCTCAACACTGCAGCACTGAAGGGGTGTGTGCACGTGTGTTTGGCACAAGTGTACATGTTCCCTGAAATTCAACACTGAAGGGCTGTGTGTGTGCCCCAGCACTGAAAGTGTGTGTCTGTGTTTATTTGTGTGACCTCAGCACCAAAGGGATGTGTGTCTGTGACCCCAGTAATAAAGATGTGTGTCTCTATGGCCCCATCAATAACGGGGAGGCTCTGTGATGGTTTGCGTGTCCCTGCACTAATAGGGTGTGTGCTTGTTTCCTCAACACTGCAGCATTCAAGGGGTGTGTGCACGTGTGTTTGGCACATGTGTACATATCCCCTGAAATGCAGCACTGAAGGGCTGTGTGTGTGGCCCCAGCACTGAAAGTGTGTGTCTGTGTCTGTTTGTGTGACCTCAGCACCAAAGGGATGTATGTCTGTGACCCCAGCAATGAAGGGGTTGTGTCTCTATGGCCCCATCAATAAAGGGGTGGCTGTGTGATGGTTTGTGCGTCCCTGCACTAATGGGGTGTGTGTTTGTGTCCTCAACACTGCAGCACTGAAGGGGTGTGTCCACGTGTGTTTGGCACATGTGTACATATCCCCTGAAATGCAGCACTGAAGGGCTGTGTGTGTGGCCCCAGCACTGAAGGTGTGTGTCTGTGTCTGTTTGTGTGACCTCAGCACCAAAGGGATGTGTGTCTGTGACCCCAGCATGAAGGGCTGTGTCTCTATGGCCCCATCAATAAAGGGGTGGTTGTGTGATGGTTTGTGTGTCCCTGCACTAATGGGGTGTGTGTTTGTGTCCTCAACACTGCAGCACTGAAGGGGTGTGTGCACGTGTGTTTGGCACACTTGTACATGTCCCCTGAAATGCAGCACTGAAGGGCTGTGTGTGTGGCTCCAGCACTGAAGGTGTGTGTCTGTGTCTGTTTGTGTGACCTCAGCACCAAAGGGATGTGTGTCTGTGACCCCAGCAATGAAGGGCTGTCTATGTGACCCCATCAATAAAGGGGTGGATGTGTGATGGTTTGCGTGTCCCTGCACTAATGGGGTGGGTGTTTGTGTCCTCAACACTGCAGCACTGAAGGGGTGTGTGCACGTGTGTTTGGCACACGTGTACATTTCCCCTGAAATGCAGCACTGAAGGGCTGTGTGTGTGGCCCCAGCACTGAAGGTGTGTGTCTGTGTCTGTTTGTGTGACCTCAGCACCAAAGGGATGTGTGTCTGTGACCCCAGCAATGAAGGTGTGTGCCTCTATGGGCCCATCAATAAAGGGGTGGTTGTGTGATGGTTTGTGTGTCCCTGCACTAATGGGGTGGGTGTTTGTGTCCTCAACACTGCAACACTGAAGGGGTGTGTGCACGTGTGTTTGGCACATGTGTACATGTCCCCTGAAATGCAGCACTGAAGGGCTGTGTGTGTGGCTCCAGCACTGAAGGTGTGTGTCTGTGTCTGTGTGACCTCAGCACCAAAGGGATGTGTGTCTGTGACCCCAGCAATGAAGGGCTGTGTCTCTATGGCCCCATCAATAAAGGGGTGGTTGTGTGATGGTTTGTGTGTCCCTGCACTAATGGGGTGTGTGCTTGTGTCCTCAATACTGCAGCACTGAAGGGGTGTGTGCACGTTTGTTTGGCACAAGTGTACATGTCCCATGAAATGCAGCACTGAAGGTCTATGTGTGTGGCTCAAGCACTGAAGGTGTGTGTCTGTGTCTGTTTGTGTGACCTCAGCACCAAAGGGATGTGTGTCTGTGACCCCAGCAATGAAGGGGTGTGTCTCTATGGCCCCATCAATAAAGGGGCGGTTGTGTGATGGCTTGTGTGTCCCTGCACTAATGGGGTGTGTGCTTGTGTCCTCAATACTGCAGCACTGAAGGGGTGTGTGCACGTGTGTTTGGCACAAGTGTACATGTCCCATGAAATGCAGCACTGAAGGTCTATGTGTGTGGCTCAAGCACTGAAAGTGTGTGTCTGTGTCTGTTTGTGTGACCTCAGCACCAAAGGGATGTGTGTCTGTGACCCCAAAAATGAAGGGGTGTCTCTGTGACCCCATCAATAAAGGGGTGGATGTGTGATGGTTTGTGTGTCCCTGCACTAATGGGGTGTGTGCTTGTTTCCTCAACACTGCAGCACTGAAGGGGTGTGTGCATGTGTGTTTGGCACACAACTACATGTCCCCTGAAATGCAGCAGTGAAGGGCTGTGTGGGTGGCCCCAGCACTGAAGTTGTGTGTCTGTTGGTGTGACCTCAGCACCAAAGGGATGTGTGTCTGTGACCCCAGCAATGAAGGGGTTGTGTCTCTATGGCTCCATCAATAACGGGGTGGCTGTGTGATGGTTTGTGTGTCCCTGCACTAATGGGGTGTGTGTTTGTGTCCTCAACACTGCAGCACTGAAGGGGTGTGTGCACGCGTGTTTGGCACACGTCTACATGTCCCATGAAATACAGCACTGAAGGGCTGTGTGTGTGGCCCCAGCACTGAAAGTGTGTGTCTGTGTCTGTTTGTGTGACCTCAGCACCAAAGGGATGTGTGTCTGTGACCCCAGCAATGAAGGGGTGTGTCTCTATGGCCCCATCAATAAAGGGGTGGTTGTGTGATGGTTTGTGTGTCCCTGCACTAATTGGGTGGGTGTTTGTGTCCTCAACACTGCAGAACTGATGGGGTGTGTGCACGTGTGTTTGGCACAAGTGTACATGTCCCATGAAATGCAGCACTGAAGGGCTGTGTGTGTGGCCCCAGTACTGAAGGTGTGTGTCTGTGTCTGTTTTTGTGACCTCAGCACCAAAGGGATGTGTGTCTGTGACCCCAAAAATGAAGGGGTGTCTCTGTGACCCCATTAATAAAGGGGTGGATGTGTGATGGTTTGTGTGTCCCTGCACTAATGGGGTGTGTGTTTGTGTCCTCAACACTGCAGCACTGAAGGGGTGTGTGCACGCGTGTTTGGCACACGTCTACATGTTCCATGAAATACAGCACTGAAGGGCTGTGTGGGTGGCCCCAGCACTGAAGGTGTGTGTCTGTTGGTGTGACCTCAGCACCAAAGGGATGTGTGTCTGTGACCCCAGCAATGAAGGGGTTGTGTCTCTATGGCTCCATCAATAACTGTGTGGCTGTGTGATGGTTTGTGTGTCCCTGCACTAATGGGGTGTGTGCTTGTGTCCTCAACACTGCAACACTGAAGGGGTGTGTGCACGTGTGTTTGGCACACGTGTACATGTCCCCTGAAATGCAGCACTGAAGGGCTGTGTGTGTGGCTCCAGCACTGAAGGTGTGTGTTTGTGTCTGTTTGTGTGACCTCAGCACCAAAGGGATGTGTGTCTGTGACCCCAGCAATGAAGGGCTGTGTCTCTACGGCTCCATCAATAAAGGGGTGGTTGTGTGATGGTTTGTGTGTCCCTGCACTAATGGGGTGTGTGTTTGTGTCCTCAACACTGCAGAACTGAAGGGGTGTGTGCACGTGTGTTTGGCACAAGTGTACATGTCCCATGAAATGCAGCACTGAAGGGCTGTGTGTTTGGCCCCAGTACTGAAGGTGTGTGTCTGTGTCTGTTTGTGTGACCTCAGCACCAAAGGGATGTGTGTCTGTGACCCCAGCAATAAAGATGTGTGTCTCTATGGCCCCATCAATAACGGGGAGGCTGTGTGATGGTTTGTGTGTCCCTGCACTAATGGGATGTGTGCTTGTTTCCTCATCACTGCAACACTGAAGGGGTGTGTGCACGTGTTTTTGGCACACGTGTACATGTCCCCTGAAATGCAGCACTGAAGGGCTATGTGTGTGGCTCCATCACTGAAGGTGTGTGTCTCTGTCGGTTTGTGTGACCTCAGCACCAAAGGGATGTGTGTCTGTGACCCCAGCAATGAAGGGCTGTGTCTCTATGGCCCCATCAATAAAGGGGCAGCTGTGTGATGGTTTGCGTGTCCCTGCACTAATGGGGTGTGTGTTTGTGTCCTCAACACTGCAGCACTGAAGGGGTGTGTGCACGTGTGTTTGGCACACGTGTACATGTTTCCAGAAATGCAGCACTGAAGGGCTGTGTGGGTGGCCCCAGCACTGAAGGTGTGTGTCTGTTTGTGTGACCTCAGCACCAAAGGGATGTGTGTCTGTGACCCCAGAAATGAAGGGCTGTGTCTCTATGGCCCCATCAATAAAGGGGTGGCTGTGTGATGGCTTGTGTGTCCATGGATTAACGGTCTGTGTGCTTGTGTACCGAGCACTGCAGCACTGAAGGGGTGTGTGCACGTGTGTTTATTGTATGTGTATAGAGGTGAGTGTGTATTTGTGTCTGTGTGTTTGTGTGTGTATGTATGTGTGTGTTGAAGTGAGTGTGTATGTGTGTGAATGTTCATGTATGTATTAAAGGTAACCCATCACTTTATTTCAGGCCCCTAAACTGCCACCATTGTGAAATACCACTGTGTAATGAGTTTATAAAGATGCCCCTGTATAAATCATTCATTTCTGCATTGTGTAGACAATGAGCTTATAATGAACCAACAGTTTATACAAGGACATATTTATTATTCTGTTGGTGCCTTGGTGGTGATTTCATTCCCAGTCCCCTTAAAGGGTTATTTGGGACTTAAGAATTGATGACCTATCTGTAAGATAGCTCATCAGTATGAGATCGGGGGGTCTGACACCTGGCACCCCCACGATCAGCTGAAATTTGCTCCGGCAGTTGCCAGACACATGATAAGCATACTTGATAGGACGCTGCTTCTGGTCTATAGGACGCACACAATACTGAGCAAGATTTTTTGTTGTTAAAAAGTGCGTCATATAGTCTAGAAAATACAGTTAATGACGGTCACTCTTTAACTAAGAAATGCATCTTAACTTATGAAGGACTATATCCGTCATAATTCTGCTCCCCGCATTTCTTGCAGGCTCACACGCCGAGTCTGCATCTTTCTCGGCAGATGATGGCTGTGTTATTCAGCAATCATATGCCTCTAACAGTTTAAGGTTGAGCGGAGCTCTGCCCACGACAGTTAGCCTATTAAATCTTGCTATCAGTGTGTGACAGCGGCATTTAATGTGCGCCAGCAGGGGGTGCACCATTCCATCTCTTCATTGACGCACCCGTGACTTGATCACTGAAGATCCCTGTGTCTGTCATCACTGGATTCCTGTGACAGCCAGCCTGGTGCTAGTGTTCATAGGAGACCGTGATTTCTGCTATATATAGCAATGCTGTATATAGCACAAACAATCAGGTGATTGCAGGTTCAAGCCCCCTAAAGAGACGAACAAATACAGTGAAAAGTAAAAAAAAATGAAAAAAGTATAAAAGTTCAAATCATCCCAGTTTTCCCCCCATTAAAAATTAAGAAATATAAAACATTTAAAAAATACACATATTTGGTATCGCTGCGTCTGTAAAAATCAGATCCATCAAAATATAAAATAAATTAATCCATTTAGTAAACGGCGTAACTAGAAAATTAAATAAAATGCCAGAATTACAGATTTTCAGTCGTTGCAACAAGAAAAAAAATTTATAATAACAGACAATCAAAACATTGTATATACCCCAAAATGATATCAATATAACCATCAGTTTGTGGTGCAAAAAAACAGCCCTCACGCAGCCCCATTCCCGAAACATGAAAACGCCGCGGCTTTCGGATCTCGGAAAGTGGCGACACAAGCAAATTATTTTTATTAATTTTTTTTACAAATTTCTGATTTTTTTTTCATCACTTAAATATAAATCCTATAAATCGTCACTTACGTAGAACAGATGAAGCTTTACTACCTCCTGCTCCAGCTCCAGCACTTCACCGCTGCCGCTGATCTTTAGTCACTGGCTTCAAGGGTGACATCATGACTGCAGCTCTGCAGCCAATCACTTGGCTCAGCGGCCCATGCTGACAGAGCTTCTAAGCTCAGTGATTGGCTGCAGCAATGATGTGTGCTGAAGTTGAGCCATCACCCCTGCAGCCTGTCACAATAGAGCACAGGAAGCGCTGAAGATCCAGAGCTGGAGCAGCAGGAGAAAGTAAAGCTCTGTGTGTTTTCTCTACCACTGGGAACCTCCTATATATTACATAAAAACATTCCTGAAAACCCCTTTAATCTGACTTTATAGAAAAAGTCTATATCCGGCTACTGTCCTCCCCTCATGAATCACAAAATATGCCAAGTATGAACAACTCCTGTCCCCAAATGAGGACTTGCAGGCGATCAGTTGATAGTCGGGGGTCTATCAGCTGTGTTTTGCTGGACGTAGCGGCCTCTCCAGGACACATGTGGTATTACATGGTGCTCTTTCAGAATAATATGTAATATGTAATACATGATATCTTGAAGTCTTCCAGAAGAAGATATTGGCAGACAGGTAATGACTTATTACCTACCAGCCATTGTCTCCTTTATCACTCGCTAGTTCTTATACACATTTGGATGATGTCACATCTTCGTTGGAAGCCGTATTAGGAACCTCCATCGCAGATTTTATCATACAGGACGAGTTCTCAGCCAACAGCTATTTGGCCATTGTTCACATGACGTAAGCCTATGTTATATACAGCAATATGCAGCAGGATACACGAGATCCAGGGAAATATCCGATCGCCAGAAATGGGGTCAGGAAGGAATTTTTTTCCCCCCTGAATCAGAATTCTTTTGGGGGGGTTTCTTTGCCTTCTTCTGGATCTTTGGGTCCCAATGACTCTCAGGTGGTCCCCAATGACAGCAGCTCGTTTTGTGGTCTCTACCGGGGGCCAGTCTGAGAGTGACTGTGACCATAGTTTAATTTCTAAAAGGACCAGTAATATTTTCATTACAATGTTGCTTATTGCTATTTCAATAAAAAAATTAATTATATATATATTGTTTTGTGTGTTTTTTTCCTGGATTTCACCTTACACAGTGAGAATGATAAGAGTAATCACAAAATATGGGGGCTCCATACACAGAGAGAACTCTGGTACCAAATTCCATGACAATTGTTCTGGGGTTCAGTCTGTGATGGAGCAGTAACATTGTATCCAGGACGTCGTACACACCATGCTACAGAAAGAATACTGAAGAACGGGACGCAGCTGCCGAATACAGGAGACACAGGGTCTTGTGTAACAGTAAAAAACAGGAAAGATGTTCAACAAGTGGCCGGGGGGCTCCAGGACCAAACCAGGAGGGAGGCCTCAGTCATCAGTGGCCAATATTCGCATGAAGTGGCCACATTTACCAACCGTTCTGCAGCCACTTGTTTACCTTTGTCCAACACCTCCGTCGGTCCTTGCAGTTATTAGGCCACCACTGAAATGCTTTTCTGACTACACACAGACACGTACATAGAAACCGTGCATGCCGCCATTACCGTCCACAACTAGAGTCCTGGTCCAGACCAGTGGCCTTTCCAATTCAAGTCTACTTGGGTTTAAACAAGGGTCCTGTCTCTAAGAGAACCATGTGCTTGCCACTTGGAACAGCAGTAATAGAGTAACACCAGGTTAATATTCTTCGGGCACAGAGATGCACAGACAGTGAACCCTCTTAAAAAGAAGAATTGGACTGACATTCCCTAAGCAATAAGTACCCACACAATTGGAGGGACAGATTGCTAGCCCTTGCTGCACCATGGTGTACGCCCAGTGGTGGCCACTCTTTGTCTAAGTTGGCTCTTCAGATTGCATGGTGATAAAGAACCTGAGGGCCATATACCTTCAAGAAAAAGATCTCATAAGGACACGTTGCCTTGAATTGTGAAGAACACAATAATGTTTCCATACAATTCTATTGTGTTCTATTCAGGATATATTAAAAAAAGTCTGGTCCTTAGAAGTTATAAAATGAGGTCAATACAACCTCAGGTGAAGAACAACACATCACAAATTACACCAGGTCATTGAATATTTACCAAAAATAGACTTAAATGCAGAAACAGTGTGTGAAAAATTAAAGGGGTTGTCCAATGAAAACATGCTCCAATCTACAGGAACCGTCATCCCCTTTAGATTGGAACGGTGGTACGCATGCTAAAATGCTGCTCCATTCATTCTATATGAGGCGGCCATGAAGTGCGCCCGACTTTTTTGGACCGATGAGACAGAGTGGCCTTACAGAGAAGGGTCCTTGGATTGGACGCCGAGTTACGGATCCCAAAGCAGCACTGAATATGATGTACTAGTGGGAGTCACGAGTGCAAGGGTTCAAGGGCGCCAGTAGTGGAAGACATAGTGCGCGAAACCGAAGAACAAGTAAGCAGACCTGCTGATCAGCACTGCAGTGCCGAGGCCGAGTTATGGTGAAATAGGGAGCGACAGTGCGCCTCACCAGTCCTGGAGTATATTACGGAGGAAGGATACTGTGTGGAAAATGCTTCATACTGTAAAGGAAACGTCCAGAACACTTTGTGCCCCCCGATATCCCTTGTATGCCGGGACGTTGCTAGGGTCCTAAAAGATCAGGGGCCAAAGCCCCAAAGTAGGTGCTTCCCCATACAACCTCCCCGCCACTTAAAAGAGGACCTATACATATATAATTACAGTACACCATTGCTGCTAACCTAAAATACACAACTGAAAGACCAATATTCCCAAAATTACTTCTATACAAGGCAAAAATAATCGCGCTACACAATGCCCTCTACCATCAACACTACACAGTGAGTACATAGTATTATGATATGACCATTGCCTCAACATAAAAAACACACTGTACAAAGACCATCTGACTTCTCACATTTCCAGCACCGTCCCCATCTATTCCCACCCTGCACAACCTCCCCATGCTGCCTGCTCTTCCCACGTGGAATAGGAACCTCAATACTTCAAAAATTATGTCATTACTATGATTACCCTCCACCAATTAATGCTACAAAGACTGTGTGCCAGATAGAGGGGACCTATAAAAATAATAGCGTCCCATAGAAAGTAGTAAAGACCCCACTGTGCTACCTAGCAAGTAATAATGCCAGATATGCTCTTATGAAAGTTTCAATATCTGAAGTGTTCCCTCCAAGCAACAAATACCGTTGAGTATCCCCTTTAAGTAATAATGCCCCCTTAAAGCCACAATCAAACTACACCCAACTACAAAGTTCTTCTTCAAGTCTATGGACGATGATTTCGGGGTGTTGAAAGAAGAAATTTCTGATGATGTACCCATTTAAAAGAAATAATGTCCTGAGTGCCCCCATAGCACCCTGTATATTGTATGATAGTCCCACAGCTCACTACACACTTTATGATGGTCCCCACAGCTCCCTATGCACTGTATGATGGTCCCCACAGATCCCTATACACTGCATGATGGTCCCCACAGCTCCCTAGACACTGTATGATGGTCCCCACAGCTCCCTACGCACCGTATTATGATCCCCAAAGCTCCCTACGCCCTGTATGATGATCCCCTTAGCTCCCTATACCCTGTATGATGGTCCCCACAGCTCCCTATGCACTGTATGATGGTACCCACAGCTCCATATGCACTGCTTTCATGGTCCCCACAGCTCCCTACGCTCTGTATGATGGTCCCCACAGCTCGCTATACACTGTATGATGGTCCCCACAGCTCCCTACACACTGTATGATGGTACCCACAGCTCCTTAGATACTGTACGATGGTCCCCACAGCTCCGTAGACACTGTATGATGGTCCCCACAACTTCCTACACACTGTATGATGGTCCCCACAGCTCCATAGATACTGTATGAGGGTCCCCACAGCTCCCTAGACACTGTGTGATGGTCCCCACAGCTTCCTATGCTCTGTATGATGGTCCTCACAGCTCCCTATGCTCTGTATGATAGTCCCCACAGTGCCCTATGCACTGTATGATGGTCTTCACAGCTCCCTATGCATTGTATGATGGTCTCCACAGCTCCCTATGCATTGTATGATGGTCATCATAGCTCTCTACGCACTGTATGATGGTCCCTGCAGATCCTTATGTACTGTATGATGGTCCCCGCAGCTCCCTACGCTCGGTATGATGGTCCCCACAGCTCCCTATGCACTACATAATGGTCCCCACAGCTCCCTTTGCCCTGTATGATGGTCCCCACATCTCCCTATGCACTGTATGATGGTCCCCACAGCTCCTTAGGCACTGTATGATGGTCTCCACAGCTCCCTATGCATTGTCTGATGGTCCCCACAGCTTTCTACGCACTGTATGATGGTCCCCGCAGCTCCTTATGCACTGTATGATTGTCCGTACGGCTCCTTATACACTGTATAATGGTCCCCACAGCTTCTTATACACTGTATGATGGTCCCCACAGCTCCTTATGTACTGTATGATAGTCCCCACAGCTCCCTACACTCTGTATGATGGTCCCCACAACTCACTATGCACTGCATAATGGTCCCCACAGCTCCCTATGCACTGCATAATGGTCCCCACAGCTCCCTACGCACTTCATAATGGTCCCCACAGCTCCCTACGCACTGCATAATGGTCCCCACAGCTCCCTATGCCCTGTATGATGGTCCCCACATCTCCCTATGCACTGCATAATGGTCCCCACAGCTCTCTATGCACTGCATAATGGTCCCCACAGCTCCCTATGCACTGTATGATGGTCCCCACAGCTCCTTAGATACTGTATGATGGTCGTCATACTTCCCTATACACTGTATGATGGACCCCACAGCTCCCTACACACTGTATGATGGTCCCTACAGCTCTTTAGATACTGTATGAGGGTCCCCACAGCTCCCTAGACACTGTATGATGGTCCCCACAGCTCCCTATGCTCTGTATGATGGTCCCCACAGCTCCCTACGCTCTGTATGATGGTCCCCACAGTGCCCTATGCACTGTATGATGGTTTTCACAGCTCCCTATGCATTGTATGATGGTCTCCACAGCTCCCTATGCATTGTATGATCGTCCTCATAGCTCTCTATGCACTGTATGATGGTCCCAGCAGCTCCTTATGAATTGAATGATGGTCCCCACGGCTCCTTATACACTGTATGATGGTCCCCACGGCTCCTTATGTACTGTATGATGGTCCCCACAGCTCCTTACGCACTGTATGATGGTCCCCGCAGCTCCTTATGCACTGTATGATGGTCCCCACGGCTCCTTATACACTGTATGATGGTCCCCACAGCTCCTTATGTACTGTATGATAGTCCCCACAGCTCCTTATGTACTGTATGATAGTCCCCACAGCTCCCTACTCTCTGTATGATGGTCCTCACAACTTCCTATGCACTGTATGATGGTCTCTACAACTCCCTATGCACTGCATAATGGTCCCCACAGATCCCTATGCACTGCATAATGGTCCCCACAGCTCCCTATGCTCTGTATGATGGTCCCCACATCTCCCTATGCTCTGTATGATGGTCCCCACATCTCCCTATGCAATGCATAATGGTCCCCACAGCTCCCTATGCACTGTATGGTGGTCTCCACAGCTCCCTATGCACTGTATGATGGTCCCCACAGCTCCCTATGCACTGTATGATGGTCTCTACAACTCCTTATAACTGGCATGATGGTCCCTACAACTCCCTATATCCTGTATAATGGCCCTCACAGCCCCATATATACAGTACTGTATGATGGCCCCCGCAGCCCAATATATACTGTATGATGGCCCCCACACCCACTTGTACACTATATTATGGCCCCTACAGCTCCCTTTATACTGTATGATGGCCCCCCAGCCCCTTATAAACTGTATTCTGGCACCCACTGGCCATTTTATATAATATGATGGCCCAACTGCCCCTTATATATAGCATGATGACTCCCATAGCCCCTTATATTATGATGGCACCCACACCCCTTATATATACAGGTACATCTCACTAAATTAGAATATCATCAAAAAGTTTATTTATTTTAGTTCTTCAATGCTGAAGATGAAACTCATATATTATGTAAAGTCATTACAATCAAAGTGATCTATTTCAAGTGTTTATTTCTGTTAATCTTGATGATTATGGCCAGGGGCGCACATAGAAATCATGGGGCCCCATAGCAGAAGCTCTAATTGGACCCCCCCCCCACCAAAAAAATAAAGAAATATTTGTCTGTGTCACAGAAGAGCCGATCTCACAACTTTCCAGCCTTTACTTCGTTTTTCTAATTTTCCTCCTACTGAAGTCCTAGATCCCTCTTTCATTGCCCCCATGAAGTATGATGCCAATAAAAGTGCCCCCCAAACACAGTATGATACCCCCATGGTGCATTTGTTGCACCCCAGAGGGTCTGGTTGCCACAGTGGTAGTAATATCATGTCAGGGAGCAAAACAGGGGTTTCCTGGTCAGGGAACACACTACATGCAACACCTCCTGCCCCAGGCCAGAAAGGGGAGGATCCTGCCTTTTATAACTGGATCTGTAGGCGGGGTTAGCTCAGACAGGGCCTGTAGTCGAGTTGAGGACACAGGAGTAAGAAGCCAGGGACTGGAGCTGGGCATAGTTCGTCCTGGACAGCATACAGAGGACCGGATACCGGAGTCCGAGGCTGTAGGGATTGTATACTCAGCAGCAGATACAGCAAGTCAGGAGACTGCAGGTCTCCTGGCCCCATCAGAAGCCCGGAGGCTCAGCCACATGAAAGGACCCGTACCGCCACAGAGGAGCGAGAAATATACAGGGCCCGAGTCGCCAGCCATACGGGTGAGCACAGCACGTTACACTCAGGGACGTGGGCTACAACACTACTATAAGCGGGATAGCCAAAGAGTACAGTCAGAACGGCAGGCCTACAACTCCACCTGGCCAGGAGGACTCTAGGATTGCTCCCAGACTGACCAGGCCCTCATCACTAGCCGGTACTCCCGTTGGGGCCCATATAATAGCCAACAGTAAAGACCCTGGGACTGCACTGCAAATACTCCGTGTTGTCATTACTGATACCTTGCACTACTACCACCATCATCCATACACGCTGCCCTGAACCTCAACTCTTCCTGTGGGGAGTTACATCACTTTGCTGCACCTACCACCAGCTTCAGTGGACTGCTCAGCAGCGGTGGTTCCCAATAACTGCATTCCACAGGTGGCGTCGTAAGACTATACATAACAGATACACATAAACTATCCCTGGCTTGACCGCCCTGGGTCACGGTCCAGGTCGCCGCTACGGTGACTACAACCCCCAGCATCTACAGGCCCGGCTCCGGGTACCCCACGGCCCAGGGGGTGCGTCACATTCCTCCACATTAGCCTCTACATGAACAGTATAATGACCTTATTGTACCCCACTTCAACTCCCAAGGCAACGTATGTATGTCACCCTGGCCTGGATGCCACAAGTGTAATTAAAGCTGTGTCTGAGAGCAAGGGGGAGGTTCTCTACTCAGGGGAACATTAGCATGCAATGCCTCCTGTCTCAGGCCAGTAGGGGGAGCTGGTTGCCCCTATAAAAGCTGGTACTGGGGGCAGGGTTAGAGAGAACTGGACGACCTGTCTCAGGATTCAGGTCCCAGAGCAGAGAGGGACAGTTGTATTGCACCCTAACAGGAAGTGTGGCAGGAGGAGAGCCACAAGCCAGAGACAAGAGGTGAAGAGAGCCTGTCTTGGCAGATAACGGACTTGATTTACCAGACTTTGGTGTCTGAGGCTGGGAGGATTCCACATCCTCCAGCAGATAACCAGTCCACAGGGGACTGTATATTCCTTGGCCTAAGAAGCCTGGAGGCCCTGCCACAACAGAAGGGACCAGCAAAGCCGTACAAGGCTGGGAGCAGAAAGGCACCCACGTCGCAGGTCATACAGGCGAGAATACACGGAGAGCTCGGAAGCGTGGGCTGTTATCCTATAAGGAGGAGATAGTCAGAAGGAGCGCAGAAAGCACGGTAGGCCTACACCCTCACCCTGACCAGGGCCAATCTCCCAATTGCTCTCAGACATCCAGGTCCCCTCCTAGCCGGGACTGTTTATGGGTCAGTTTACCTGTTCTAGTAAAGACCCTGGACTGCAACCTGTTGTCGGTGTGCTCCTTCGCGCCTCCAGCACTACCGGTACTGGGACTCTCACCACCATCACTCCCACCATCCATTATACTGCCCTGGGGCCGCACTCTTCCCGTGGGGAGTCACACTACCCTAGCTGCACACCTCATCAGCCCCAGCGGTCTGCATGCAGCGGCGGTTCCTAATAACCGCAATCCACGGGTGGCGTAGTCGGACATAATCATCTGCACATAACGGACTACCACTGGCCTGACCACCCTGAGCCACGGAACCGGGTTGCCACTACTACTCCCACCGTTTCCCTATTGCCCGGTTCCGAGTGCCCCACGGCCCAGGGGGCGAGTCAGCTTTGGCGTAGTCGGCAGGATTGCAACCAACCCGCCACAAACTGGTATTGCGTGCCTAGAAAAGACTTTGCACTTACCTGAAAAGAGGTTTCCCGCCATCCGGAGCCATTTCCCGCCGTCTCCCGCCATCTTCCGCCGGTTCCCGCCATCTCCAGCCGTTTTCCCGCCATCGGATGCCATCTTCAGGACGCCGCGCGGGAAGAAGAGGGGCGTGGACGTCCAAACCGCGTGAGATCCGAAGCTCCGCCCCACGCACCGACGCTGCACAAGGTCCTGGAAGGGAGAGAGAGCGACTCTGACGTCATCAGGACACGACGCCAGGTCCTCGTCCAGAGCAGCAGCAGCGGAGCCGCGGCCTACAGAAGAGGATCGTCGGAAGGTAGGCCACGCTTAACTAGGGGGGAGGAAGATGTCGGACACAGAGGCGCCCACTACCACCAACACAGCTGCAGCAGCGGTGATGTCCTTTTCCCTGCCCTACATCCCTGGAGTGGCCTGGCTGCCCAAGTACTCAGGGGAGCCCCATGCCCTAACTGACTTTAAAGAAAGGCTGTACAGTTTGTTCCAGGTTTACCCCCTGACAGAGGAACAGAAGGTCAGCATACTAACAGGGCAGTTAACTGGCGCAGCCCAAAGGGAGGTAAAATCATGGCCCACTGAGGAGAAAAGGACCGTGAAGGGTATTCTGGCCCGGCTGCGGGGTACCTTTGACACACGTACCTCCGCTGAGATTAAAATGAGGTTCTATGGATGTAAGCAGCGGGCACAGGACAGCATCGGAGACTATGCCCTAAATCTGCAGGAAGCCTTGAGGGCTATTCAACAAACTGACCCTGGCAGCGTGCAGGAAACGGATAAGCTGCTAACAGAACAATTCATAGAAGGTCTGCTGTCTAGCGCCCACAGGGCCCAACTGCGCCTCATGTTCTTTCAGAACGCCGACCTGACCTTTGCCCAATTTAAGGACAGGGCCATAAGGGTGCTCCGTGAATCTGCAACCAGTGGCGCTATAAACCCCCGGCGCCCTGCTCTCACCTACCACCAGGAGGCGGCGCCCTCCTCTATGGACCCCGTGGGGGCTGATGCACAGGCCCTGAACCAAGCCCCGTCGAAAGACCTGCACCACCAAGTCCAGGAGCTGACCAGGAGCGTCGCGGCATTGACCAGGACCGCCCAGGCGTTGCAAGTGGACCCGTCAAGACCCATCGAGCTGGCTTCAAGTCCGGAGGATGTCCCGTGGCGTCGACAGAGGAGGATCCCGTCGTTCCGAGGGAGGCCCACGGACCACTACGCAGAGGATGGACAGCCCATTTGCCGTCGATGCAACCAGCCCGGACACATTTCCAGGTACCGTAATTTAAACGGGTCCAACCTGGGGCAGAGGGCCAACCCCCAGGCATAAGATCACCAGGCCCTTATAATTGGCGTGATAAGTATGTTGGGGGGCGCCCGGTTTTACCCGTGGTGCTGGACGGTATCCCCATGAGCGCCTTGCTGGATACTGGGTCGCAAGTAACCACTATCCCTTATGTTCTTTTTAAGCAGTATTGGACTGATGCAGATATCACACGGTATCCAGACAGTAACTTGAGCATCATCGCCAGTAATGGCTTACCGTTGCCGCAGATGGGGTTCAAGGAGATGACCATTAAAATTGGTAAAGTTGAACTACCGGCACAGGGAGTAATTATTGTGGACATTGACCGTCGTGAAAGTCACCCTAAAATAACTGTGGGTACTAACGTGATTGAAAATTGTCTTTCAGAGGTAATTGTAATTCTACAACAGGTGGCGGTGAATGCTAGTTCCAGCCAACAGAGTCCTCAACAAGGAGATAAAAGCCCTGATGAGACGGCAGCAGGTAGAACTGTCTGGTGGTGAGATCGGTAGCGTAAGACTGAGTGACCCATTCCCCATTTCCATGCCTCCCAAAAGTGAAATGATGATCTGGTGTCGGACTGCAATTGGTTTGAGAGGTAGAGACTACCAAGCCATGGTAGAACCCGTGTACTCAGACAGCAGGCCCACCATTTTGACAGCCCGGGGGGTGGTTGATGTCCGTCATGGGAGGGTGCCCGTCCGCATCCTCAACATTGGGGAGAGGGAAGTACACTTACCCAGGTACGCTACCACTCGCCAAACTGTTTGTTGTCGAACACAAAGCTATCAGGGCCGTGGAACCCTTGCCTCCATCTCCTCAGGTGGAGGGTAATGGCTCCCAGAAACAAAAGGAGGACTGGTGCCAGAAACTCCACGTGGGTGCTGACTCCACTCCCCTGCACCAAAAACAAGGAGTCTACCGGGTGGTACAGGATAGCAAACAGACAAAAGCCCTATGTAAATACATAGAAACATAGCTGATAAACCGTGTGCAATAATATACGGTCAGCATAAATTCCACTCCAAACACAAAAGAGGAAAAAGAGTGATTCATATCAAGAGTATTATTTTATTACATATCAAAACTTTACATGATTATGTCAAAGTAATCATAGCAATTAATAGCACTAGAAAATGGGGAACACACAAAGAATCCAGGGGATAGTAGCACAGGATAATATGCAGAGACACAATAATAACCCCACATGGGGATGTCAGGTATCAAAATAATGCAGTGGGGACCTTTAAGGCAAGAGGCTGACTCAAGGAACAGTTGTAGCAGAACAGACAGTATGTAGAATCACATCATCATAGACAATAAGACCACCCAAATGTTCCCTTCGCTCAATATTATAAGAGGAGCCATCTTACCAAGGATGCAGAGGTTTAAAGTGCTCAGTGCCAAATGCCCATGTGGACAAAAAACGCCTCGACGTGCGTTTCGCCCTCAACCGTAAGGCTTTCTCAAGAGGCGGATCACTGGATGTGCATGAGGACCTTAAATATGGAGAACTGGAGGATCACGTGACGTGTCACGTGATCGTCCCGATAACACGACTTCCGCATATTGGCGCATGCGCCGTGGGCCACCTGTCGGGAGCGCGTGACCAGGCCGTCACGCCCCCTAGCACGTGTGGACAACACAATGCCGGAGACGACAGATAGCGGGGCACGCGCTCCAGAGGGAAGCCACACGGCGCGCATGCGCGCAGCGTATATCGATGTTACAAAAGACCAGCCCTATAAGCGGGATTAGGAATGGCTCACAGATATCATTATGGCCACAGATAAATCACCATTATACAAAACAATCAAATCCCTTTTATGTCAATCGTCCATCACATAGTAGATATAACAATATGAATCACCACATATGATATTAAGGGATAACAATAATAACCCCAGAGGGCTACATAGTAAATATGTGCGTAAGGCAAAGGGAAAAGATATGTATATAATGCCTGGTAAAATACAAAGTATACCACATCATCCATATAATTATTCATAATCCAATGCTCATGGGAGGTTATGATGTTGCATTTTCATACAGATGTCCAGATGGTGACAATTGTTGGAAACAGCGGAAGTGGTCCCCAGAAAAAGGGGGATATTCAACGGTTGTACGGCACATCAATACTAAATAAGAGGACAATAAAAAAGTATTAAAAATGAGCAATATAAACAAAGTTAAAAGAAGGAGACTCACACATGGGAACAAGATTCCAGAGATAACCAGAAAAACAGGAGAATAGAGCCAAGGAACATAAAAGAATATAATAATAGTATAATATATATGCCTTCTTATTTAGAGAAACGCAGCAAAAGTTAAGGCCTCATTCAGACCATGTGGGCTCACGGTGTCCAGATTCACGATCCATCGCGCCTCCCTCTGAGCCAGGCGCTGTTTCATGTTACCACCCCGAGAGCCAAGGCGCACCGCCTCAATGCCGCGTATCTGCAATGTTTTCGGATCGCATCCATGGGCGGCCTTGAAGTGTCTAGGAAGCGTCTTCAGCTCCCGGGGGTCGGCCACTGTCTTGGCCGCGCCAATGTCCCGCACGTGCTCACGTACCCTGGCCCGAAGCTCGCGGGAGGTCAAACCAATATAAATCAAATTACATCCACAAGTGGCATAGTATATTACGTTACTAGTGCCACATGAGATGTACTGTAAGATTTTGAATTCCCGGGAGCTGTCAGAGGACGTGAAAATAGCACTACGTAGGACATTGGCGCAGGCAAGACAGTGGCCGCACGGAAAACATCCCACAGTGGGACCGCGAGAGCCAAACGGGTTAAATACAGGGGGGACATAGTGGCTTGAGACGAGCAGGTCCCTCAAATTCCTCCCTCGACGAGCGGTCATAGACGGGAAGGGTGCGAGATGGTCACGAAGTAGAGGTTCGGTCCCTAGAACCGCCCAATGGCGGCTCAGAATCTGACGCATCCCTTCCCATTCATGATTGAAGGATGAGATAAACCTGATCATCCCAGACCCGTCCCCGCCTCGCATCTGGCCAGCGCGATTCGAATATAGTAAACCACTGCGAGATGCGCTCCGTGCCCTATCATAGCCACGTCTAATGCTTCGGTTACTGTAGCCGCGATTTCGAAACAGTCTAGTGAGGTCGGCAGCCTGGGCTTCAAACCTAGAGTCTGTAGAACAGATACGCCTCATCCTCAGGAACTGTCCGATCGGGACGGCCCGGATCATGGGTAAATGATGGGCAGACTTCGCGTGGATCAAAGAGTTAACCGACGTAGATTTCCTGAAGACGTCAGTCTGGATAGCCGAAAATGCATCAATCTCCAAACTCACGTCCAGGAAATCAATACGCTTGGTATGGTAGGTATAAGTAAGTTTGATACCCCGCGAATTGGTGTTTAGGTGTCCCATAAACTCCTCAAGCTCCCCCACCGTCCCCCGCCAAAAAAACAATATATCATCAATGTACCTCATCCATGACACGACATGGTCCACGGCCGGCACGCCGTCGTCACCAAAAATATCCCTCTCCCAAGCACCCAGGAAGAGGTTGGCATACGACGGCGCGCAGGCCGCCCCCATAGCCGTGCCACGGCACTGGAGGTACATGACATCTTTAAATAGAAAGTAATTATGCGAGAGAACAAAGTGGAGCAGCTCGAGGAGAAACTCACGACACGGGCGGTCCAGATCGGAGGTTCCGAGGAAGAGGCGAACCGACTCAAGGCCCAGGTCATGCCGAATACACGTATACAGACCCTCCACATCAGCCGTGACCATGATAATGCCTGGCTCGACAAGGACACCATCAACCCGAGTAAGGACGTCCGTAGTGTCCTTCACAAACGAAGGGAGAGTCTCGACCAAAGGTTTTAAATAACTATCGATATATCTGCAGATTGGTTCACACAGACCCCCTTGTCCAGACACTATCGGACGTCCCGGTGGGTTGGTGGGGTCCTTGTGTACCTTGGGGAGGAGATAGAATGTGGCAATCCGAGGAAAACGAACTGTCAGGGCCTCAACAGTTTTTCGATCAATAATTCCCTGGTCGCATGCATGACCGAGGATCCCCTGAAGTGCCGCAGAGAAAGATACCGTAGGATTATGTGACAATTTAGTATAGGTATCAGTATTGCTTAATTGTCGGAAGGCCTCCTTCGGGAGGTACAGGAGTACGAGAGAGTCTTTAGTAAGCACCCGCTAGACTTCGGCAGAGTAAAAAGGATAGAACACCACATCCCCACAGGGAGCCACCCACCGATAAAAGAAAGACACCGACCTGTACCCCCTGCACATTATCAGAACGCAAAGGGCATGCTAAGAGAAATGAAGGAAGCTGGGGTCATTAGAGATAGCTGTAGCCCCTGGGCAGCCCCCTTGGTTCTGGTGAAAAAGAAGGACGGCACAATGAGAATGTGCATGGACTATAGACAAATCAACCGTATCACCCAAAAAGACGCATATCCGCTGCCTAGAATAGAGGAGTCTTTAGCTGCACTAAAATCAGCTAACTTCTTTTCTACTTTGGACCTTACTAGCGGGTACTGGCAGGTTCCTGTGGCAGAGGCTGACAAGGAGAAGACCGCCTTCACCACCCCGATGGGACTGAGCGAATTCAACTGTATGCCTTTCGGGCTCTGAAACGCACCAGGGACCTTCCAGCGGCTGAATGCTGTCTAGGGCACCGAAACTTCGAGACGGTCCTCCTTTACCTGGACGACGTAATCGTCTATTAGAAGACCTACGAGGACCATCTAAAGCACCTGGCCGAGGTGTTCGAAGCCCTGGCAGGCTATGGCCTGAAGGTGAAACCATCGAAGTGTCACCTGCTGAAACCAAAGGTCCAGTACCTAGGGCACGTGGTAAGCGCAGAAGGAGTGGCCCCCGACCCTGACAAGGTCACGGCAATCAAGAGCTGGCCAAGCTCCTCGAACATCAAAGAGGTGAGACAGTTTCTCGGGTTGGTAGGCTACTACCGAAGGTTCATCCCCGGGTTCACCAAGATGGCAGCTCCTATGCAGGACCTCCTGATCGGACAGTCTAAGTACAGAAGTCAAAAGCCACCCTTCAAGTGGGATAAACCGGAAGAGGAGTCCTTCCGCCAGCTAAAGATGGCCCTCACGGGGGATGAGATCCTGGCCTACCCTGATTATGGCCAGCCTTTTATTCTCCACACGGACGCCAGTAATGTGGGACTGGGAGCCGTACTGTCCCAAAACCAACAGATCAGAGAAAGGGTGATCGCGTACGCCAGCCGGAAGCTGAGGCCCACCGAGAGGAACCCGGAGAATTACAGCTCCTTCAAGCTAGAATTCTTGGCGGTGGTGTGGGCCGTGACAGAACGCTTCAAGCATTACCTGGCCTTCGCAAAGTTCACCGTGTACACGGACAACCCGTTGACACACCTGGACAATGCAAGACTGGGTGCCCTAGAACAGCGGTGGATGGCTCGTCTCTCCAACTATGACTTCGTGATCAAGTACAGGGCCGGCAAAACCAATGCCAACGCTGACGCCCTATCGAGGATGCCTCACTTACCTGAAGGTGACGAAGACCCAGAAGAGCGGGAGGAGGTAGAACTCCCCGCGTTTCACCGGTATGGAGCCGCTCAATACTCCCACCGCGTGAAGGAGGAGGATCAAACAACCGTGATGATCAATCCCCTACCTCACCACAGCTGGGCCGAGACCCAAGATAGTGACCCTGCCATCCGCCTGGTGAAAGATCTGCTGACCCGGGAAGACGCCCGCTTAGATCCAGATGCCCCAGAGGAAGCCAAGCAGCTATGGAAAGAGAAGAGCAAGCTGTTCCTCTACGAAGGCAAGTTGTGCAGAAGGATTGTCAACCACCGGACGCACGAGCTGACCTGGCAAGTCGTGGTCCCAAGGCGAGATGCAGCTATGGTCCTGGGGGCTTACCATGACAGAGCGGGGCATTTCGGTTGGAAGAAACTGGAGTTCCTGCTAAGAGGAAGGTTCTTTTGGGTCGGCATGAGAGGAGCTGTAAAAAAATGGTGCAGAGACTGTGGCCCTTGTCACCTAAGGAGGAAGGACCGTGCCAGCCAGAAGACACCCTTGAGGCCCATCGTCACCACGCAGCCTCTTGAGCTGGTAGCTCTGGACCATGTCAAATTGGCTCCCAGCCGGTCAGGATACATCTATGCCCTGACAATCGTGGACCACTATTCCCGTTTTCTAGTGGTGGTCCCGTTAAAGGACTTGACAGCCCAAACAGCGGCCAGAGCCTTCCAGCAATACTTCTGCCGTCCACACGGGTATCCGGAACAGGTCCTGACAGACCAGGGTCCAGCGTTCGAGGCTGAAATCTTCCAGTTCTGCAACCTTTATGGCTGTAAGAAAATTCGTACAACGCCTTACCACCCACAAACCAACGGGATGTGTGAGAAGATGAACAACATAGTCATTGATCTCCTGAAGACGTTGCCCCTGGAGGAACGCAGCCTGTGGCCAGAAAAACTGCCGGACCTGATAGACTTATACAATCACATCCCGGTGAATGCTACCAACTGCACCCCGGCTTACCTGATGCGAGCCAGACCGGGTAAGCTGCCCGTAGACCTGGAGATGGGAGTCCTAACACCTGAGGACACCTCCCCGGATGCAGACTGGGATACGGAAAGGCAACTGCAGTACAAGAAGGTACAGGAGAGTGTGGAGAGGAGCCTGGCCCAGGTGAGAGAAAGGCAAGAAAGGCTCTTCAACCAACACGCCCCTGCTGGTCCCCTAGAACCTGGTGAGCAAGTCCTAAAGCGAAAAAGAAGGCTACATAAGTTGGACGACCAGTGGGAAAGGGAACCCTACACCGTACTGCAGTCTGATCACGACAACCCGAAGGTGTGCGTGATCACCAAGGACGGAGGAGAAACCACTAGTACCGTCTCCAGAGACCACCTCAAAAGATGCCCCGAGCAACTCCGTAGTGCAGAAGAGGATCAGAGTGACCTTGAACCCACAGAGGACAAGGAAGAAATTATCAGCACCGTACTCGGAGAGTTCCCTCAGTCCTGGACTCGCATAAATGATGCCATAGTGGTACACGTCCTGCATTTCCTTCAACCGGCACAGCAACAACCAACACCAGAGCCGGAAGGTGAAGAGGAGCAAGCGGTTCCAGAGGCAGAAGAGCCTGTACCAGCAGCCCAGGAGAGTCAACCCTCTGCTGACAGTGAGCCTGCCTTGCCTGCGGTAAGCCAAAGGACCCGCAGACAGCTGCCTGCCCTACCTGTACACCCAGCTGGTAGCTGCACCCCTAACGCTAGTGGGGAAAGCCAAGTATGTGTGTCACCCTGGCCTGGATGCCACAAGTGTAATTAAAGCTGTGTCTGAGAGCAAGGGGGAGGTTCTCTACTCAGGGGAACATTAGCATGCAATGCCTCCTGTCTCAGGCCAGTAGGGGGAGCTGGCTGCCCCTATAAAAGCTGGTACTGGGGGCAGGGTTAGAGAGAACTGGACGACCTGTCTCAGGATTCAGGTCCCAGAGCAGAGAGGGACAGTTGTATTGCACCCTAAGAGGAAGTGTGGCAGGAGGAGAGCCACAAGCCAGAGACAAGAGGCGAAGAGAGCCTGTCTTGGCAGATAACGGACTTGATTTACCAGACTTTGGTGTCTGAGGCTGGGAGGATTCCACATCCTCCAGCAGATAACCAGTCCGCAGGGGACTGTATATTCCTTGGCCTAAGAAGCCTGGAGGCCCTGCCACAACAGAAGGGACCAGCAAAGCTGTACAAGGCTGGGAGCAGAAAGGAACCGACGTCGCAGGTCATACAGGCGAGAATACACGGAGAGCTCGGAAGCGTGGGCTGTTATCCTATAAGGAGGAGATAGTCAGAAGGAGCGCAGAAAGCACGGTAGGCCTACACCCTCACCCTGACCAGGGCCAATCTCCCAATTGCTCTCAGACATCCAGGTCCCCTCCTAGCCGGGACTGTTTATGGGTCAGTTTACCTGTTCTAGTAAAGACCCTGGACTGCAACCTGTTGTCGGTGTGCTCCTTCGCGCCTCCAGCAGTACCGGTACTGGGACTCTCACCACCATCACTCCCACCATCCATTATACTGCCCTGGGGCCGCACTCTTCCCGTGGGGAGTCACACTACCCTAGCTGCACACCTCATCAGCCCCAGCGGTCTGCATGCAGCGGCGGTTCCTAATAACCGCAATCCACGGGTGGTGTAGTCAGACATAATCATCAGCACATAACGGACTACCACTGGCCTGATCACCCTGAGCCACGGAACCGGGTTGCCACTACTACTCCCACCGTTTCCCTATTGCCCGGTTCCGAGTGCCCCACGGCCCAGGGGGCGAGTCATATGCTGACCCTAACACAGTATGATTCCCCCAACTGTGACTCCCAAACAGCCCTCCATACAGTATAATGGGCCTACATACAGTATAATGGCCCACACTCGCCCTCCAAACAGTATAATGGCCCCACACAGCCCTCCAAACAGTATGATGGACCCCACACAAACCTTCACACCGTATAATTGCTTTCATACAGTATAATGGCCCCCCACATAGCCCTCAAAATATCATAATGGCCCCACATAGACTTCCATAAAGTATAATATGCCACCCATAATCCTTCATATAGTATAATGCACCCTCCAAAATCCTCCATATAGTATAATGCACCGCCCATAATCCTCCATATAGTATAATGAACTTCCCATGGTCCTCGATAGAGTATAATGCACTCACCATAGTCCTCCATACAGTATATTTCACACTCCAAAGGGTAAAATGCAGCCCCCATATAGTATAATGCACCACACAGTCCTGCCGTATTATGGGCACCACGTACTCACTGATTTTAAAATACCGTATGTTTTAAATAAGACGACCCGAGTATAAGCCGAGGCCCCTAATTTTACCACAAAAAAACTGGGAAAACGTATTGAGTTGAGTATAAGCCTAGGGTAGGAAATGCAGCAGCTACTGGAAAATTTCACCATCCTGGTATGTATGGCCCCCCTCATCACCAATCCTGGTATGTATGGCACCTCTCATCCCCAAATCCTGGTACATATGGCACCCCTCATCCCCCAATCCTGGTATACGTGGCCCCCTCATCCCCCAATCCTGGTATGTGTGGCCTCCTCATTCCCCAATCCTGGTATGTGTGGCCTCCTCATCCCCCAATCCTGGTATGTATGGCCTCCTCATCCCCCAATCTTGGTATCTGTGGCCTCCTCATCCCCCAATCTTGGTATGTGTGGCCTCTTCATCCCCCAATCCTGGTATGTGTGGCCTTCTCATCCCCCAATCCCCTGGCATGTGTGGCCTCCTCATCCCCCAATCCTGGTATGTGTGGCCTTCTCATCCCCCAATCTTGGTATCTGTGGCCTCCTCATCCCCCAATCTTGGTATGTGTGGCCTCCTCATCCTCCAATCCTGGTATGTGTGGCCTTCTCATCCCCCAATCCCCTGGTATGTGTGGCCTCCTCATCCCCCAATCCTGGTATGTGTGGCCTTATCATCCCCCAATACCCCTGGTTTGTGTGGCCCCCTCAACTCCCAATCCTAGTATGCATGGCCCCCTCATCCCCCAATTCTGGTATGTGGGGCCTTCTCACCCCTCCAATCCTGGTATGTGTGGCCCCATCACTGCACACTGGCTGTCATCACTGGATTCCTGTGACAGCCAGCCTGGTGCTAGTGTTCATAGGAGACCGTGATTTCTGCTATATATAGCAATGCTGTATATAGCACAAGCAATCAGATGATTGCAGGTTCAAGCCCCCTAAAGAGACGAACAAATACAGTGAAAAGTAAAAAAAAATGAAAAAAGTATAAAAGTTCAAATCATCCCAGTTTTCCCCCCATTAAAAATTAAGAAATTTAAAACATTTAAAAAAAAAACATATTTGGTATCGCTGTGTTTGTAAAAGTCAGATCCATCAAAATATAAAATAAATTAATCCATTTAGTAAACGGCGTAACTAGAACATTACATAAAATGCCAGAATTACAGATTTTCAGTCGTTGCAACAAGAAAAAAATATATAATAACAGGCAATCAAAACATTGTATATACCCCAAAATGATATCAATATAACCATCAGTTTGTGGTGCAAAAAACTAGCCCTCACGCAGCCCCATTCCCGAAACATGGAAACGCCGCGGCTTTCAGATCTCGGAAAGTGGCGACACAAGCAAATTATTTTTATTATTTTTTACAAATTTCTGAATTTTTTTTCATCACTTAAATATAAATCGTATAAATCGTCACTTAAGTAGAACAGATGAAGCTTTACTACCTCCTGCTCCAGCTCCAGCACTTCACCGCTGCCGCTGATCTTTAGTCACTGGCTTCAAGGGTGACATCATGACTGCAGCTCTGCAGCCAATCACTTGGCTCAGTGGGCCACGCTGACAGAGCTTCTAAGCTCAGTGATTGGCTGCAGCAATGATGTGTGCTGAAGTTGAGCCATCACCCCTGCAGCCAGTCACAATAGACCACCGGAAGCGCTGAAGATCCAGAGCTGGAGCAGCAGGAGAAAGTAAAGCTCTGTGTGTTTTCTCTACCACTGGGAACCTCCTATATATTACATAAAAACATTCCTGAAAACCCCTTTAATCTGACTTTATAGAAAAAGTCTATATCCGGCTACTGTCCTCCCCTCATGAATCACAAAATATGCCAAGTGTGAACAGCTCCTGTCCCCAAATGAGGACTTGCAGGCGATCAGTTGATAGTCGGGGGTCTGGCAGTGAACACCCTCAGCAATCAGCTGTGTTTTGCTGGACGTAGTGGCCTCTCCAGGACACATGTGGTATTACATGGTGCTCTTTCAGAATAATATGTAATACATGATATCTTGAAGTCTTCCAGAAGAAGATATTGGAAGACAGGTAATGACTTATTACCTACCAGCCATTGTCTCCTTTATCACTCGCTAGTTCTTATACACATTTGGATGATTTCTCATCTTCGTTGGAAGCCGTATTAGGAACCTCCATTGCAGATTTTATCATACAGGACGAGTTCTCAGCCAACAGCTATTTGGCCATTGTTCACATGACGTAAGCCTATGTTATATACAGCAATATGCAGCAGGATACACGAGATCCAGGGAAATATCCAATCGCCAGAAATGGAGTCAAGAATGGTATGTATGGCCTTCTCATCCCCCAATCCTGGTATGTGTGGCCCCTTATCCCCCAATCCTGGTATGCATAGCCCCCTCATCCCCCAATCCTGGTATGTATGGCCCCCTCATCCTTCAATCCTGGTATGCATAGTCTCCTCACCCCCCAATCCTGGTATATGTGGCCCCCTCATCCCCCAATCCTGGTATGTATGGCCCCCTCATCCCCCAATCCTGGTATGTATGGCCTCCTCACCCCCCAATCCTGGTATGTGTGGTCCCATCACTGCACACACAAAAAATAAACACTTATACTCACCTTCCTTCCTCACCTCTGCTCCAGAGCTGCTGTGTTCTGTCTGCTGCAGCTCATGTTGGTATCCGAGCAGCGCGCGCTCTCAGTTGCTGAGGTGAGCTGCTGCTGCCGGCATATTCACTCCTCTCCACGCCGGGACTATAAGCGTTCACAAGTGTGAATATGCATTCTCTTTAGTAGCGGGCACTGTAAGCAGGAGCCACGACTCAGCGCTCCTCTGTGCCCGCTACTAAAGAGAATGAATATTCCCTCTTCTCCTCGCCCATGGAAGTGGAGAAGAGGGAATATTCATGTCCCTTTAGCAGCGGGCACACGTGGTAGCTACAGCAGCCGCTACTGCGCGTGCCCGCTACTCTGCTGCCGCAACCTCCCACCCCCCAAATACTCACCTATCCTCGCTCCCCTGAGGCTCACGGGCCCCACAGCAGTGGTGTGGCCTGCCACTATTGGCGGTACGCCACTGATTATGGCTTACAGCCAATGAAATCACAAAAGTCATTATCTCAGTAAATTAAAATACTTTATAACATCAGCTTGAAAAATGTTTTTAAAATCCGAAATGTTGTCCTATTGAAATGTATGTTCAGTAAATGCACTCAATACTTGGTCGGGGCTCCTTTTGCATCAATTACTGCATCAATGCGGCGTGGCATGGAGGCGATCAGCCTGTGGCACTGCTGAGGTGTTATGGAAGCCCAGGTTGCTTTGATAGCAGCCTTCAGCTCGTCTGCTTTGTTGGGTCTGGTGTCTCTTATCTTCCTCTTGACAATACCCCATAGATTCTCTATAATAGATTCTCTATGGGGTTAAGGTCATGTGAGTTTGCTGACCAATTAAGCAGAGTGATACTGTTGTTTTTAAACCAGGTATTGGTACTTTTGGCAGTGTGGACAGGGGCCAAGTCCTGCTGGAGAATGACATTTCCATCTCCAAAAAGCTTGTCAGCAGAGGGAAGCATGAAGTGCTCTGAAATTTCCTGGTAGACGGCTGCGCTGACTTTGGTCTTGATAAAACACAGTGGACCTACACCAGCAGATGACATGGCTCCCCAAACCATCACTGATTGTGGAAACTTCACAGTAGACCTCCAGCAGCTTGGATTGTGGCCTCTCCACTCTTCCTCCAGACTCTGGGACCTTGATTTCTAAAGGAAAATTGGAACTCTGGGACCTTGTGGATGGTGTCAATGACTGCCTTCTTGGCATTTGTCAAGTCAGCAGTCTTCCCCATGATTGTGGAGCCTACTGAAACAGACTATGGGACATTTTTCAACACTTAGGAAGCTGTTGCAGGGGTTTTTTGTTAATTATTCTAATTTACTGAGATAATGACTTTTGTGTTTTCATTGGTTGTAAGCCATAATCATCAACATTAACAGAAATAAACACTTGAAATAGATCTCTCTGTCTGTAATGACTCACTTTTTGTATTGAAGAACTGAAATAAATTAACTTTTTGATGATATTCTAATTTAGTGAGATGCACCTGCATATGATGACTGTTGCCCCCAGTGGAATATATGCGGTGTCTATTTTGGGATATTTTAGTATACCCATGATGATACTATAGACAGCCATTATACCTGGAATGGCCCCCTCCTTGCGTGCCTTGCTTTTTTTCGCTTACATGTCTAACAATCACATATGTGTTGTGTCCCTTCCCCCATCATCCTATTTTTCTATTGCTGAATAAATATGATAGATTTTATACTCCCTGGACTCCTTTGATGGTCTTTTACCCTGCGGGGTCTTCTTTCATATATGGACTCACTGTGTGGTGGTGATGGTAGAGGACATTGTGTAGCAGGATCATTTTGGCCTTGTATAGTAGTAATTTTGGTGAATATTGGTCTTTGTATAGTGTATTTTAGATTAGTAGCAGTGGTATACTGTAATTATATATGTATGAATCCTCTTTTAAGTGGCAGGGAGGTTATATGGGGAAACATGTACTTTGGGGCTGGGGTCCCTGATCTCTTAGGACCCTAGCAACGCTCCTGCACTTGGGAAAAGCAGAGTCTGGAGGCCACTTTAATATGATCATTTTATGGATATGACGCCAAAGAAACTAATGAAGTGCTTTGCAAAGTGCCAGAATTTTCACAATTCTGAAAATAAATTGTAAGTTTAGTTCCACTATAAGTGATGTTAATTCTGTTATGAGAGCTAACCTTCTGAGACAATTTATCACTGCGGTGTGTGAATTGTCACATGAAGCTTTGCTACATCTATACATAGTGAAGTTCAGGATCAAAATGCTGCAGGTCCCTTCTCTTCTACAGAACAATCCCATGGAAATAAAGCCGATCATTTTATCAGATAGGATCATTAGAACTTACCTGGTTGGATCCTTTGTTTCTGGTGGTTTCTTTCCCAGGTCGTCATTAAGGCCCTTTACAATAAGCTCCAAAAACTCATCGGACGTTCAGAATCTTTCAAGCGTTTTCTCCATCACAGAAAGGACAGAAAGGAGGCGCTTATCCTGGCAGAAGAGGATCAGAGATATATTGTTCTACATCTTCCAGATGTTTGGATTTATTACAGACTAATGATTAATCTCACATGAAGAATGATAATATTATAAGAGATCACAATTTTGGGGTAAAATTATTCAATTTTAAAAAAATACAGTTATATGAAAAAGTTTGGGCACCCCGATTAATCTTAAGCTTAATGTTTTGTAAAAATTGGTGTTTTTGCAACAGCTGTTTCAGTTTGATATATGTAATAACTGTTGGACACAGTAATGTTTCTGCCTTGAAATGAGGTTTATTGTACTAACAGAAAATGTGCAATCTGCATTCAAACAAAATTTGACAGGTGCATAAGTATGGGCACCTCACCAGAAAAGTGACATTAATATTTAGTAGATCCTCTGCCTCTAGTCGCTTCCTGTAGCTTTTAATGAGTTCCTGGATCCTGGATGAAGGTATTTTTGACCATTCCTCTTTACAAAACAATTCCAGTTCAGTAAAGTTTGATGGTCGCCGAGCATGGATAGCCCTCTTCAAATGATCCCACAGATGTTCAATGATATTCAGGTCTGGGGACTGGGATGGCCATTTCAGAACATTGTAATTGTTCCTCTGCATGAATGCCTGAGTAGCCTGAGTAGATTTGGAGCAGTGTTTTGGATCATTGTCTTGCTGAAAGATCCATCCCCTGCATAACTTCAACTTTATCACTGATTCTTGAACATTATTGTCAAGAATCTGCTGATACTGAGTGGAATCCATGTGTCCCTCAACTTTAACAAGATTCCCGGTGCCGGCATTGGCCACACAGCCCCAAACGCGTTTCATTGCCTCAGCTAATCATCAGGGGAGAAGAGGTGCTGTCTAATGGATAGGCTGAGTGATTGATGCCAGCTTTTATATTGTGTGACACCCTCTTCTCCCCTGATGATTAGCTGAGGCAATGAAACGCGTTGGGAGCGGTGTGCTGTGTGTTGCTGGAGGCTGAAAAGGTTTGGATGCCCCACCACATGGAGCTGTCTTAAAGCCAGAGAGCAAGAACCGACATTTTATTTGGTGAGGTCGTTCCACTATTATATATAAGATCTAAATGCTCACCATAACCAGTTTAAATGTACTAAGGTTCTTATATGCTGAGACATTGTCTTGAGAGCTCCACTATTTCTTTGCCACTGTATCTGTGTTATGTTACGGGTAGACTATGTCTGTATAACATATCTTCGTATTCCTGGACATAATGAGTTATTGATTAGTATGGTTATTCACAACCACAGGCAGGCATATTTTTGTTTTTAGGTCCTTGCGACTTGTGTATCACTTTTTACTCATTTGTAATAAATGTTAAGTTTTAACTTTCTGTAGTACCACTATACTTGCTTTAATACTTAGTTTCTGGTTGCTACTATTACAGGCAGATTCCGTCTGCATAATACAGCCAGCACCGCCTCAACCCCCTCCATGCATATGGACCCCGGAACAAACACTCCGGCACATCCTTTTATGCTAAGACATTAATAATTCTACAATTATCACACACAACTTATATACAGAAACCTCCCAACCGTCCCCGATCCAATGGGACTGTTCGGCTGTCGCTGGAGGTCGGGGCTATGTCCTGACGAGCTGTGTTCTGTCAGGACAGTCTGTGTAGTACAAGAACATCTCATGCCGTGCTGCTGTGATCGCTCCTGGAGAGGGGCAGCATCCGCTCCGTACACCTCGTACACGCCCGGCTCCGCACGCCTCGTACACGCCCGTCTCCGCTCCGCACGCCTCGTACACGCCCGGCTCGGCTCCATACGCCTCGTACACGCCCGGCTCCGCTCCGCATGCCTCGTACACGCCAGGCTCCGCTCCGTACGCCTCGTACACGCCCGGCTCCGCTCCGTACGCCTCGTACACGCCAGGCTCCGCTCCGTACGCCTCGTACACGCCAGGCTCCGCTCCGTACGCCTCGTACACGCCAGGCTCCGCTCCGCATGCCTCGTACACGCCAGGCTCCGCTCCGTACGCCTCGTACACGCCAGGCTCCGCTCCGTACGCCTCGTACACGCCAGGCTCCGCTCCGCATGCCTCGTACACGCCAGGCTTACAACTTATATACAGAAACCTCCCAACCGTCCCCGATCCAATGGGACTGTCCGGCTGTCGCTGGAGGTCGGGGCTATGTCCTGACGAGCTGTGTTCTGTCAGGACAGTCTGTGTAGTACAAGAACATCTCATGCCGTGCTGCTGTGATCGCTCCTGGAGAGGGGCAGCATCCGCTCCGTACACCTCGTACACGCCCGTCTCCGCTCCGCACGCCTCGTACACGCCAGGCTCCGCTCCGTACGCCTCGTACACGCCAGGCTCCGCTCCGTACGCCTCGTACACGCCAGGCTCCGCTCCGTACGCCTCGTACACGCCAGGCTCCGCTCCGCATGCCTCGTACACGCCAGGCTCCGCTCCGTACGCCTCGTACACGCCAGGCTCCGCTCCGTACACCTCGTACACACGCGGCTCCGCTCCATACACCTCGTACACGCGCGGCTCCGCTCCGTACACCTCGTAGACACGTGGCTCCGCTCCGTACACTTCGTACACACTCGACTCCGCTCCGTACACTTCGTACACACTCGACTCCGCTTCGTACACCTCGTACACACTCGACTCCGCTCCGTACACCTCGTACACACTCGACTCCGCTCCGTACACCTCGTACACACGCGGCTCTGCTCCGTACACCTCGTACACGCGCGGCTCTGCTCCGTACACCTCGTACACGCGCGGCTCTGCTCCGTACACCTCGTACACGCGCGGCTCTGCTCCGTACACCTCGTACACACGCGGCTCCGCTCCGTACACCTCGTACACACGCGGCTCCGCTCCGTACACCTCGTACACACGCGGCTCCGCTCCGTACACCTCGTACACACGCGGCTCCGCTCCGTACACCTCGTACACACGCAGCTCTGCTCCGTACACCTCGTACACACGCAGCTTCGCTCAGTACACCTCGTACACACGCGGCTCCGCTCCGTACACCTCGTACACACGCGGCTCTGCTCCGTACACCTCGTACACACGTGGCTCTGCTCCGTACACCTTGTACACACACGGCTCCGCTCCGTACACCTCGTACACACGCGGCTCTGCTACATCCACACTGTAAACCCCTCCTGACCCCACACATAAACTTCAGCTCATCCAGCACCATGACAACCAGCACAGCAGAGTCCTGCATCCACTGAGGCCCCTGATCATGTGACCCCTGACTCCTCCCCTCCTGTGACCTCATCACAGCTCCTGTGCGCACAGAGCAGCCATATATGTGGTGGCGGCTCTGCAGGTGGAGGTATGTGGAGACCCCATTACTGGGCGTAGGGGGCATTAACACCTTCAGCACGGAGACTCTTTTGGGGTCTTGTGTTGCCCCTTTATAAGAATCATAAGGTTTTTGTTCTGTTTCCTGTAATAGATACATACGACCCAACTATGGAGACAGGAAGGGAGGAAACGTATTGTTCTCATAGTACAGGACCCCTTTACTGGCCCCACAGTGTAATGCCCCCATTATACCCCTTATGCAGTATGTATGATGCCCCCACACAGTGTAATGCCCCCATTATGCCCCTTATGCAGGATGTATGATGCCCCCCACAGTGTAATGCCCCCATCATGCCCCTTATGCAGGATGTATGAAGCCCCCACACAGTGTAATGCTCCCATTATGCCCCTTATGCAGGATGTATGATGCCCCCCACAGTGTAATGCCCCCATCATGCCCCTTATGCAGGATGTATGATGCCCCCACACAGTGTAATGCCCCCATTATACCCCTTATGCAGTATGTATGATGCCCCCACACAGTGTAATGCCCCCATTATGCCCCTTATGCAGGATGTATGATGCCCCCCACAGTGTAATGCCCCCATCATGCCCCTTATGCAGGATGTATGAAGCCCCCACACAGTGTAATGCTCCCATTATGCCCCTTATGCAGGATGTATGAAGCCCCCACACAGTGTAATGCCCCCATTATGCCCCTTATGCAGGATGTATGATGCCCCACACAGTGTAATGCCCCCATTATGCCCCTTATGCAGGATGTATGATGCCCCACACAGTGTAATGCCCCTTATGCAGGATGTATGATACCCCCACACAGTGTAATGCCTCCATTATGCCCCTTATGCAGTTTGTATGATGCCCCCACAGTGTAATGCCCCCATTATGCCCCTTATGCAGGATGTATGATGCCCCCCACAGTGTAATGCCCCCATTATGCCCCTTATGCAGGATGTATGATGCCCCCCACAGTGTAATGCCCCCATCATGCCCCTTATGCAGGATGTATGAAGCCCCCACACAGTGTAATGCTCCCATTATGCCCCTTATGCAGGATGTATGAAGCCCCCACACAGTGTAATGCCCCCATTATGCCCCTTATGCAGGATGTATGATGCCCCACACTGTGTAATGCCCCCATTATGCCCCTTATGCAGGATGTATGATGCCCCACACAGTGTAATGCCCCTTATGCAGGATGTATGATACCCCCACACAGTGTAATGCCCCCATTATGCCCCTTATGCAGTATGTATGATGCACTACACAGTGTAATGCCCCCATTTGCCCCTTATGCAGTATGTATGATGCCCCACACAGTGTAATGCCCCAATTATGCCCCTTATGCAGTATGGATGATGCCCCCCACAGTGTAATGCCCCCATTATGCCCCTTATGCAGTATGGATGATGCCCCACACAGTGTAATGCCCCCATTATGCCCCTTATGCAGTATGGATGATGCCCCACACAGTGTAATGCCCCCATTATGCCCCTTATGCAGTATGGATGATGCCCCACACAGTGTAATGCCCCCATTATGCCCCTTATGCAGTATGGATGATGCCCCACACAGTGTAATGCCCCCATTATGCCGCTTATGCAGTAGGTATGATGCCCCCACACAGTGTAATGCCCCCATTATGCCCCTTATGCAGTATGTATGATGCCCCCACACAGTGTAATGCCCCCATTATGCCCCTTATGCAGGATGTATGATGCCCCCACACAGTGTAATGTGCCCCTTATGCAGTATGTATGATGCCCCCATACAGTGTAATACCCCCATTATGCCCTTATGCAGTATGTATGATGCACTACACAGTGTAATGCCCCCATTTGCCCCTTATGCAGTATGTATGATGCCCCACACAGTGTAATGCCCCAATTATGCCCCTTATGCAGTATGGATGATGCCCCCCACAGTTTAATGCCCCCATTATGCCCCATATGCAGTATGGATGATGCCCCCACACAGTATAATGTTCCCACAGTACCGCCTGAGGTTCTGCAGTTGGAATAAGTCCTGAGGTTTTACAGTTGGAATAATCCCTCTGGAGTTGGTTTTCCCTCTGCCTGCTCCCCTACATGTATACCCTCGAGCATGTATACTTGCATGTAGGGGAGCAGGCCTTAGTAGATATCGAGGCTTTGTACAGTAATATATCGCATATGGATGGTATCAGAGGAGTAAGATGTTTATTTAAATCCAGATCAATAGAGTGTAGCAGACATAATGACTTCATGGAGGATCTTCTAAAATTCATTCTTACTCATAACTTCTTTCTTTTTGACAGGAAGTACTTCCACCAGCTCAGGGGTACTGCGATGGGGAGCCCCTGTACCCCCTCATCTGCTAATCTATTCCTGAGCTGGTAGGAGGAAACCAAAATACTCAGGGATGATTATAAGTGGTGGCAACCATATATTGGGGCATGATATAGATATATTGACAACATTTTTATCATCTGGTCAAGGACGAGTGAACAATTTCTTGAATTTGTCAGGGAACTCAATATCCATAGAGTGGGCCTTAGATTTATATCAGAGTTTAATTATTACCAGTTGCCTTTCCTTGATGTACCAATCAAGAAAGTACGGGATGGGAGCCAGGGTTGTGGAGTCGGTAAGTCAAACCTTCGACTCCTACTCCTCAATTTCCATGACACCGTCTCCGACTTCACGACTCCAACTCCACCAAAATGGGCACCGACTCCAACTCCACAGCCCTGGTTTGGACCCTAGGGACACTCATCTACCATAATCTATTAAAGTGCGATAGCCACCACCGCATCCTACTAAAAAAAAAAATAAAGACAATATCGAAGGGCCAATGTTTACAGTTGAGAAGAAACTGCTCTAATGTCACAGATATTAATATACGGGCAAAAGACATGAAGACCAGATTCATGAAAAAAGTACCCACAGTACATTTTGGATTCCGCACGATTGTGTGCAGAAAAACAGGAGAAAGAGACACTCCTACATACCTAACCAAGACACCAAGAAAAAGATGGGATAACACAAGTAATAGGAACTTGTGACAATCAGAGTGACCATATCTTTAATATCCTCAGAAAACACTAGGATGTACTTGTGGCCGACCTGGACCTGAGGGTGCTGTGTGATCTACTCCCACAATAACTTTCAGAAAGGGTTGGTCAATTAGGGACCGTTTAGTGCATAGTTTCTAAAAAAAAATACTGCACCCAAGGGGACATGGCTGGATAGAAGAATCTGTGGTTTCTTTAGATGTGTAGAATGTTGTACATGTAAATCTTTCTCGAGTTCCTCTACAGGTAAAACCTTTTTCCAGAGGGATTATTCCAACTGTAAAACCTCAGGACTTTTATATATGGCCACATGCACCTGCCCCCTAGATTATGTAAGCACGACCAAGAGGCAGTCTAAGAGGAGTGTGGAGGGGACATTTGGGCGAAATACTCCATGGTTGGGTGTCACGGGTGTGTCAGAGGTGACAGACAGTCGCCCTGCAGGGGTTTGCAGGGGATCTCCACGTTTGGCAATGCAGACAGCTGCCTAGATGGGAGGCTGTGTTTAGGACCCAGATTCTACCTCAATTTAGTCTGGGTGTATATATACCTGGTGTGTCTATGTTGGCATCGCCGGGTATACTCATTTCTACTTGGAACTTGGCCGAAGCAGCATCATGTCATCTTTGGAGTCTTGAGGCCGTGAGCCCTGTTGGAGTTTCTTCTAAAGCGAAGTTGTAATTCCCCTATGTTGTCTTTCCCTTTGGTCTTTAGAGTGGTAGCGGAGGTTGACTAGTGCTCACCTCCTTCCACCTCCAGCTATAGCCTTACGACAGGGATAGTTGGGCGAGGCATGTGATGGGTGACAGCTGCGGAGGCTGTATAGAGACGTTAGGGGGAGAGAGGGTGATGCTAGTCCAGATTAGGAGGTCACCTCTTCCCCCTTTTCCCTAGTGTCTGGGCTCCCTTTCCCTTTCTTCTCTGTGTTGCACTCACACCTGGCGTGACATCGGGACACCCCATTAGTGAGACACATGAACAGTGCACATTGAGGTGAAACAAGAGACATCTCCTTTTGCATCATTAAGGTGGTTAAACCCAATGTGAGAGGTGGTGATCTCAATAGATGTATCCTCAAAAAGGAAAGTGAGTGGATTTCCAGACTGGATTCACTAGGCCCTAAGGGACTGAATGAGCAAATTTCCTATGCCTGTTTTGTATGAATACAGACCCATTCCAGATTACATTTTAGGATTTTATACTCTACCCATTGCTACTCAGTTCCCTGTGAACGAGGTTCACATATTGTTTTACTTCATCAAGATATCTGAGCTTCTATATCAGAATTATTTCTTATATCCCAATTATACTATTTAGTAACTAACGAGTGTGGTGTTCCTTGTGTATCTCTAATTATGCAATAGGGGTCAAATATGACCATTTAGGAGTATACTGTGGGCCACCATCCCATATATTTTGTAGTGATAAAGTAGATCCACATGCCGATTGCATGATGGGAGGATGTGCAATACTTGTTTTTAGTCTCCCATGATACTGATCTCAGAGAGAGGATTTTTCTGTTCTTGGAATGCAATCCAATACCATATGCACTCGGTGTGGAACGCAGACATCTGGGCATGCACATTTGTGGACAATGATCCTAGATGGAATGATAACTGCGGGCATGAGCAGTCACAGGTACGAGTTTCACGGCGGCAATCAGTTTTTCTGGTGTTTCAGCATAAAGCACGTCACTTCCGGACATGCACACTAGGGGATGGACATTATCGAACCTATAGCTCATGAGAAGTAGCATAGGCGCAGTATATTATTGTAGACAGACTCTATTCTGTATATCCTGTGACAATTCACCTCTAGGAATGGGAATGAGCCTTGGAGGGGTTTTGGATGAAGTGGGATATTTAAACATGGACACCTGGCTATTAGGCACACTATGCTGAACATCATGAATTATCATCCCTCTATCAAGCCTCCTAATGAACCTGTTGGGAAAATACGTTGAGGCGGATTATTGAAACATTCTCTGAGTACCATACCCTTTCCTTTATACATATTGTAGGGGTTTTACTCACTGGGGCACAATGGGAGGAGAACAGGAAGCATGTTCCTTTAAAATTTCATGTGGGTTTATTACTTCATAAACCCAGAAGCCAAACAGAAAAGCAAATAGCCTTTAGATCAGGCAAACAAAGTAAATGTCCTTAGCGGGTCTCTGCTCAGCCAGGCCTGTGTGGCACACAAGCTGGGGTAGAGTCCAGTGTCCTGGCTTGGTCTGAAGACAAACATACACAGGAGGCCTTCTACCTCCAAACACACAGACCATGTGCCAAACAACAGCCTTCATTTTATAGGCTGTTAACCACACCCAGAGGTGAGGTATGTGGGTAGCTGGACCCGCCCATTCTCTCCTAGCTACCCGTAACCCGGCTCCCAGGTGCACCAAACGATCCTCTTAGTGCTTATGTGCCCTAGAGAAACACTCCGGGTTACTTCACAGAGACCAGCCATCTCTGTGACACATACCTCCCATCGACTACGCGACCATTAGCCACTTTACATACCTCCCCCCCCCCCTCTGCCTAAAGCCGTGGGCTTGACACCTTTTACTACCAGACAGGGGATTCTCGAGAGAGCATGGGCATTATCATGTAGCTTCTCTGCTCTATGGTCTACAGGGAAGTAGGAGTCCTGTAGGGCTAAAAACCCGAGGGTAACTCTGTCATTTTTTCACTTTTTTCCCTCATCCATCTGAGTGGAGCATAGTCGGATAATAATCTAAATTTTCGACCTAACAGTACGGTAAGGTGTCCACTGCACACTTTATAGCCGAGCGTTCCTTCTCTATGACCGAATAATTTTTCTCGCAGGAGGACAGCTTTCTACTCAGGTAGAGGACTGAGTGCTCTTCCCCGTGTATCTCCTGGGAAAGGACTGCTGCTAACCCGACATCTGAGGCATCTGTCTGGAGTATAAACTCTTTCTTGAAATCCGGGGCAACCAGGACCGGTTGCCTACACAGTTTTTGAAAGGACGTCTCCGCCTCTGCAGTCCACTTGGCCTTGGCTGATTTTGTCCCTTTAAGGAGGTCAGTCAGGGGTGCGGCCATCATGGCGAAGTTTGGGATGAATTTCCTGTAGTATCCCACGATTCCCAGGAAGGCTCTGACTTACTTTTTCGACACCGATCTCAGCCAATTTTGGATTGCTTCTACTTTAGTATTTTGGGGTTTTATCTCAACTCTACCCACTACATATCCAAAGTACTTGGCTTCTTATTTCCCCATGCCACATTTCTTCAAGTTTATTGAAAACCTCACCTTCCTCAGAGCATCAAACACAGCCTGAATCTTTTCCAGATGACTCTCCCAGTCTGGACTGAAGATAATAATGTTGTCCAGGTATGTTACGACATATTTCTTATGGGATGCAAGGATGCAATCCATAGCTCTCTGGAATTTTTCAGGGGCCTCCTGCAGTCCAAACGGCATCCGGGCATACTGGAAGCATCCGTCTAGCGTAGAAAACGCAGTCTTCTCTTTGGCTACCTGTGCCATGGGGATCTGGCAATATCCCTTCGTCAGATCCAAGGTGGTTATGTGCCCTGCTTCCCCAAGCCTCTTGATCAGCTCGACAACGTGTGGCATGGGATATGCATCAAATTTGGAGACCTCATTCAACTTCCAATAGTAGAATCTCCAATCACCATTGGGATTTGGGACCAAGACGATCAGGCTCGACCAACTGCTCTTGGATTCTTCAATGACACTGAGCTTCAGCATACAAGCTACCTCTTTGGATATCAACTCCTGTCTTGCCTCAGGTATCAGATAGGGCTTCAAGTTCACCCGCACATGTAGCTCCGTCAGAACCTTGTGTTCTATGACCCTTGTGCAGCCCGACAATTCCAAGAACAGATCCCTGTTCTTCTGCATCAACTCCCGACACTGCTGTTTCTTGGCCTTCGTTAGCATTTCCGCTATTGCGACTCCTCCAACGTCACCTTCTAGCTTGCCCAGCAAGCATGGAGCTTCCACAGCCTCTCTGTCTTGCCACGGCTTGATAAGGTTGATGTGGTATATCTGGTACGGCATACGTCGTCCCGGTTGATGAACCTTGTAGTTCACTTCACCCACTTTTTCCACCATCTTATACGGCCCTTGCCACTTGGCCAAGAACTTGCTAATTCCTGCGGTGGAAAGTATGAGGACTCCAGTCTCCCGGATTGAATTGCCTCACTCTGGCTGACCGGTTGTAGACTCTGGCATGAGCTTCTTGTGCCTGGAGGAGATGTTCTTTTACGATGGGCATCACCTTCACAATCCTCTCCTGCATCAGAGCAACGTGCTCGATGATGCTCCTGTGGGGCGTGAATTCGGCTTCCCAGATTTCCTTTGTGACATCCAGAAGACCCTGCGAATGTCAGCCATACAGAAGTTCAAATGGCGAGAATCCTGTAGAGGCCTGTGAAACCTTTCGGTTGGAGAACAACAGATACGGTAGGAGACAGTCCCTGTCTCTACTGTCCCTTTCTATGTCCTTCCTCAGTATACTCTTCAGAGTCTTGTTAAACCTTTCGACTAGGCTGTCTGAGGATGGTATACTGAAGTCCTCAGTTGGGAGATTTGGAGGGTTTTGCATAACTCCCTCATCACCTTACTCATATAGGGAGTTCCCTGGTCGGCGAGTATCTCCCTTTGGTAAGCCTGTTGGGGAAAAACGTGGACCAACTCACGGGATATATTCTTTGTGGAGGAGTTTCTCAGTGGAATCACTTCAGGATAGTGTTTGGCGTAGTCCAGGATAACCAATATAAATTGATGCCCACGAGCAGATTCAACCAGGGGACTGACCAAGTCCATAGCAATTCTCTCGAACGGCACTTCAATAATGGGCAATGGCACGAGGGGACTTCAAAAGTGAGAGGTGGGGTCGGTTAACTGGCACGTAGTGCAAGACCTGCAATACTTAAATATTTCCCGGTGACATCCGGGCCAATAGAACCTTTGTAAAAGATAATGCCTTACCAACACCAGATGCAGCAAGCCTCCATGATAAAGGCGGGGCCAGCACATGTGCAAAATACTGATGCAGACAGCCACTCACTAACCTACCAATTCATGGAGGGAGGTGGCTGTCTAGTATTATACATGCCCACCGATGGAGTGTGCATAGGGCGCCAGTCACACAGATATGTGCGGTGCACAGTTTCTGGCTTGTAGCTTGTTGATGACACCCATACTATTAGATCAGGCGGGCTGGCCAGCACTATATACGTGTACCCCCACAAGACAGATGCCCCAATTCACCCAGCCAACACTAAAGAGACCTGGCCGCATCCTGCAAAAAAAATGTGCAAAAAAGATGAAAAATAGTGTAGAAGATAAATACACCACATGAGGTATTGGTCGATATTTTGGCCAAAATACACAAGCTCGCAACCCAAACGTCAAGGGTCCTCATACTTGCGAGTCCTAACACTAAACATTAAAAATGGTGAACATTGGACATAATTTCAAAAAACATCACAGTAAGGCTGTATGCCCACTATCCATTTTTTAAGCAATTCCGCTGCAGAAACGCTTAAAAAACGCTTGGTAGAAGGTCTGCCATGTTCCCCAATAATAATCCCATGTGCTGTGCATATGCTGCGGAAATTTCCGCTGCGGATTATCATTGCGGAAAAATCCGCATCACTACCAATTATTTTGCGTTAGCGCGGCGTTTTCACCGCCATTGACTTGCATTGGAATGCATGGAATCCGCATCATTGCATCTGCAGATGCGGAATCCATGCGTTTCAGTGTGCGGATGGTACCCGGGTTTGGAGAAGAGGAGACTCGTCTCCGGACCCGGGTACCATAGAACCTGTAAAAAAAGAATAAAATAAAAAATATACATTATACTTACCTTCTGATGGCCCCCGGTGTCCTTAGCGATGCGTCTCGGCTTGCTGGCAGCTCGCGATGGTCTGAAAAGGACCTGCCATGACGTCAATTAGTCATGTGACAGGTCACGAGACCGCTGACGTTGGCAAGTCCTTTAGTCTACCGCAAGCTGCCAGCAAGCCAGGACGCATCGGATAAAGACACCGGGGGCCATCAGAAGGTAAGTATATATTTATTTTTTACCATACTTTCGGTCACAGTATATAAATCCATGCCGGTTGCATGGATTTATATAGTGTGACCAAGTTGTCAAGCACTTTCCAAGTGATGCTAAAATCGCTTGGAAACGCTTGACAACCCGCATGCGGAAATGCATGTGAAGAACGCTTCACTTCCGTACAATCCGCATGCGTTTTTTGTGCCAGGGAGATGCAGAAATGCTCAGGAAAAAATCCAGAGCATTTCTGCATCGTGGGCACATAGCCTAAAAGATAATGCCTTACCAACACCAGGTCAGATTACCAATGCACTGCAGGATGCAGCAAGCCTCAATGATAAAGGCGGGGCCTGCACATGTGCGAAATACTGATGCAGACAGCCACTCACTAAACTACCATTTCATGGAGTGAGTGGCTGTGTAGTTTTATACATACACACCGATGGAGTCTGCATAGGGCGCCAGTCATACAGATATGTGTAATGCACATTGTCTGGCTTGCAGCCTATTGATGACACCCATACTATTAGATCAGACGGGCTGCCAAGCACTATATACATGCAAGACCACAAGACATATGCCCAATTCACCCAGCCAACACTAAAGAGGCCTGGTGGGGTATTTATCTTATACACTATTTTTCATATTTTTTGCACATTTTTTTGCACTGTGCATCACACATATCTGTGTGACTGGCGCCCGCCCTATGCAGACTCCATCGGTGTGCATGTATAATACTACACAGCCACCCCGTCCATGAATTTGGTAGGTTAGTGAGTGGCTGTCTGCTTCAGTATTTTGCACATGTGCTGGCACCGCCTTTATCATGGAGGCTTGCTTCATCCTGCAGTGCATTGGCAATCTGACCTGGTGTTGGTGAGGTATTGTCTTTTATTGTGATGTTTTTTGAAATTATGTCCAATGTTCACCAATAGAACCTTTGCACGATCCGTTCCTGCGTTTTTTCCACTCCCAGATGTCCCCCCAAGACATGTGAATGGGCCATGTCCAACACCTTCCATGTAAAGGGGCCCAGCACTATTAACTGCTCCACACTCTCCTCCCTCACATTCTTGACCCGATACAACAACTCCTTACTCATCATAAAATGGGGAAACCTTGTGTGAGCCCCCGACTTCTGTGCAACCCCATTTATAATCGTGACATTATTAAAGGCTTCCTTCAGAGTTAGGTCCCTATGTTGGGCAGACCCAAAATTCTCGCTGGTCACCCCTAACTCTGGAATGGCAGACTCAGGGGGCACTACCTCCTCATCCCCCACAAGGACACAAAAAGGAAACCTGTCTGACTCTGGGTGTGGTGATACCTCATTAGGGTTAATTTTTTTCTTATCTGAACCAGCGAACCCAGAACCCTTCCCTCATAGATCCCAAAACAAGCAAAAGTCCCAGCCTATAATAATAGGGTGCAACAAGTCCTGAACGATGCCGACCTCGTGGGACTCTGTACCGTGGGCGATTTCAATGTCCACTCTGGCCCATAGTGTAGTCTTTAGCATCGCCATGAATGCACTGAATGCCGACTTTTTTCCCCGGGATAATTTGGAGAGGAAGGGTGGCCCTCATAAGGGTCACCAGGCTCCCGGAGTCTAGCAGTGCCGGTACTTCCCATCTATTCACCTTCACGTGACATGCTTGTGGCCCCTCTCTGGGTGGACAGTTCACACTGCAGGCCGGATAAGCATAATATGAACAATGTTGTCCTATGCTGCAGTCCATCGACTCAAGGGTCAGGGGACAACGGGCGGCTATATGGCCTGGGCCATGGCACCTCCAGCAAACAACATCACCTGTAGGAACCTTCAACCCCCTGGTATCTCTCGATCAGTCCAACCAGTTCATCAGCATACCTGGGATCACCCTGGGCAACCCAAGGCTGTATGGGCCTCGGCAGGGAGTGCACAAACCGGTCCATCACCACCCACTCTACCATCTGCGCAGGCATTGAGGACTCTGGCTGCAGCCACTTCTGGACCAGGTGCAGCAGGTCAAACATTTGGGACGGAGGTGGTTTGTTCTGGTGATACAAACCCGCTGTGCCCTGATAGTCATTGTCAACCTCAAGCGTGCGAGAATCTCACTTTTTAGCTTGCCATACTCTTTGGCATCCTGCAAAGCTAAATCATAGTACGCCTACTAGGCGTACTTCTGGGGCTCTCCAAGTCAAGTATGGCGACAGTGCCTCTGCCCACTGCTCTTGTGGAAATTTCTCCCTCTCGGCCACCCTTTGAAACAGCATCAGGAAGGTCTCCACGTCATCCCCCGGGGTCATTTTCTGCAAAGCCCGTCATACCGCCTTCCGGACATGGGAGTCATCAGTCGGACCTGGGGTTGGAGTGCTCGTCCTGTCCTGGATAGCGGTTGCCAAAAGCTGCATCTGCTGATGTTGTTCCTGCTAGTGCTGCTGGATCTGCTGTAACTGCAGCCTGTTGGTCTCCTGTTGATGCTGCTGCAACCGGACCAGGTGTTTCAGCAGGTCCTCCATTTTGTCTGGCGATGCTTGCTGGCTTGCGACAGACTTCACCCAGGGCATGCAGTCCATCCTGTAGCACTCACACGTCTCTGCTGGGAACGCTGCCCGTAAGTCTAACACTAATTGTGGAGGTTTTACTCACTTGGGTATGACAGGAGGAAAACAGGAGGCATGTTCCTTTAAAAGTTCATGTGGGTTTATTGCTTCATAAACCCAGAAGCCAAACAGAAAAGAAAATAGCCTTTATATCAGGCAAACAAAGTAAATGTCCTTAGCAGGTCTCTGCTCAGCCAGGCTTGTGTGGCACACAAGCTGGGGTAGCGTCCAGTGTCCTGGCTTGGTCTGAAGACATACATACACAGGAGGCCTTCTCCCTCCAAACACACAGACCATGTGCCAAACAACAGGCTCCATTTAATAGGCTGTTAACCACACCCAGAGGTGAGGTATGTGGGTAGCTGGACCCACCCATTCTCTCTTAGCTACCCGTAACCCGGCTCCCAGGTGCACCAACCGATCCTCTTATTGCTTATCTGCCCTAGAGAAACACTCTGGGTTACATCACAGAGACCAGCCATCTCTGTGACACATGCCTCCCATTGACTATGCAACCATTAACCACCTTAGAATACCATGATACATATCTGGTTTTATGATCACCCCACGGCTGATGAAAGGGAATCTGTCACCCTCTGGGACTTATCTGACCTCTAATATTGGCATACAGGTGATAGAAATGTGAATCTATACATACCTGTATGCCTCATATTAGAGGTCTGTTTGCTGTGAAATGGCTTTTTATTCAGTGAAGATTCTGATGCTTGCTGGCCGTGGGGTAGTCGGTGGAGTGGATTCCCTTTAATAAATACTCACTTAGCTCCATTCTTCGTGCAGATACTAATAAATACAGGAGCTATGAGATTTTTATCATTATGATAGTTGGATAGTTAGGAGTGTATCATCCATAGCAGCAGCCCACAGGGCCACTATGGTGCCCGTGAAAAAACACAGAATTTGAGCTTGGTTTAAGTTGGTATCCATGCAGCACATAGACGCATGTTTACTATGGCCATAGATCAGAAAAAAAAACTATAAGAAGAAAAATTATCATAAACCCTGCTGTAAATAAATAAATAAAAAGCAAAAGTGCATTTAAATAAAATAGGGTTCTTAGTAACACTGTTTTTGATCAAAAATAGCATGAAAGCTATCCCACCATGGCAAGATAAACCCATTCGGGATAGTCCTACTCTGTTTAATATTAAAAACCTTACCATGTATCAAAGCCTCAAACTTCTGTGTGTGAATCAGACATGAGAACTAACGTGATAGAAGATTACAGTCCGGGGAAGACGGGAAACATTCATATAGACGACCGGTGGAGATGTAGTCAGTGAAGAACTCTGGCCAAATATGTTTGTAGAGCCTTAGTAGAAAATGAAGATGTCTTCGTTCTCCTCATGAAGTAGTTATTTCTCATGTCACGTGTAATGAATATCCCCTGCAGTATTGCTAATGCCGATTCCAGTGTCCGTAAATGAGACGAGAATTAGCTTTATGGAAGATGAGTCTTTGAGAAACGTGTTCAGCTACAGACTCCGAGGAAGAAACTGCTTGTTGTCTGTGGCCTAAAATATATAGGTTTTATTACTAGATGTAAAGCAGAAAACTAAATACTGTAAAATAATATATCTCATATGTTTCCCCTTATTATCTCCAGTAATTGTATTATTACACAATATCAGATCCTCTCAGTGAAGATCTTCTATTTAAGAGAATTTTCCTTATGGACCCATCAAAGACGGATATGGATAGAGACAAGATGGCAGAGAGGATATTACACCTCACCCTAGAGATCCTCTTCCGGCTTACTGGAGAGGTGAGAGATTCTGATGACGTCACATTACACCATTCTTATCTATGGGAATAAAAGATGAACAGAACTGGAGAGGTGAGGACTTTGGAAATGTCTGGAGGGAGATTTATTAATGTGTCTCTCCATAACCAGGATTACACAGTAGTGAAGAAGACCTCTAGTGAGCGCTGTCAGGACCATGTGTCTGAGGGATGGGAAAGACTCCTGAGCTCAATCACAGGGCCTCCATCTCACCCCCTGATACATGAGGACATCAATGACCAGAAGATCCTAGAACTCACCTACAAAATGATTGAGCTGCTGACTGGAGAGGTGACACTGCTGGGACATTATACAGTAACGCTATGAAGGGATCGGGGGGATGACTGTATCATTGTATGTGTCAGGTTCCTATAAGGTGTCAGGATGTCGCTGTCTATTTCTCCATGGAGGAGTGGGAGTATTTAGAAGGACACAAAGATCTGTACAAGGACGTCATGATGGAGGTTCCCCAGCCCCTCACATCACCAGGTAATAGGACTAAATACACACAGCCTATAATTATCTGTATGTTAAGAATGAATTCAGTCCCTGCATGTGTTTCTTCCAGATCTATCCAGTAAGAGGACCACACCAGAGAGATGTCCCCATCCTCTTCTTCCACAGGACTGTAAACAAGAAGATCCCAATGTTCCTCAGGATCATCAGGTAGATGGAGAGAAGGTGTCATGAGATCTCCCCTATGATGTGTAGACGGCTGTGAAGGTCTTGTGCTCAGTCTTGTTTTATCCACCAGTATTATATGTTTTATACTAGTGTAATGAGAACGGTGGAGATGGCAGGATTAGAGCTGATCATAGATGGGACTTCTCATCTGTTTGTGACTTTTACGATATTTGTTTCAGGGTGAAGATCTGACCCATATTAATACTATAGAGGCATATGTAAGGGGTGATGAGCGGTGTAAAGAGGAGATTCCTACATATGACTACCCAGGTGAGTAGTGACCACTAAATGCAGAGAAGTCAGAGATTCTTCTCAGTCACCGGCTGTGGCTGCTTTATCGCTGGTGTAGTCCGGCCGTATCACAATCGTGTGATCACCATTTTGCCTCTAGACCACAACATTCTCTTCCACCCAAAACTGTTCAAATGATTTTGGGCATTGAAACCCTTTTCCATAGAAGTTACAACCTGGATTTTCCACATATTCCCTGTGATTAGGAGACGTTACCTGCCCAGATCTGTAAACCACAAAGCCAGAAAATCACTTGAAGAAAAATATTATGATGGTCCTGTAAGAGAAAGCGGAGGGTAATGATGCTGTTGGCTTCCTAGATCCCTGATATCTTATTGGATGAATCTACCTTCTCTCCCTTCTGTGCTGCTGAATGTCCTCATATGGTCCCTACAAGACCAGGTCCAGTCTTTCTGGCCAAACTTCACCTTTATGATCTACAGCATTAAATGTTGAGGGCCAAGTGTGAATTTCTGTACAATAACAGCAGAGTTTCCCTTTATCCTGAGTTTTAAATTTCTTTTAAAACCAACTAAATTCAAACCAGATTGTGATAAACTAAACAAAAAAACAAACATTACACCTGTGCCACGATATATATCTCTCAGCTAAATTTAAGACACCTCATCTCTGCACTATTATAAAAAGTTGTCTTTGAATGTGTAATATTTTTTCTTGAAACTCATCTGACAGAAAATATTGTCCCTTATGATAGTTCAGATTGCCAAGAGTAGTGTTGAGCGAATTTGTTCGGCGAATGTTCGAAAGTTTCAAATTCGGCATGAATATGGCACATTCGGATTCAAGATCGCAAAGGCGAGCAAATTTTCTTAAAATCAAAAAAGTTAGATGAATTTGCGCTGGACCGCGAATACAGGGCTACCACGGCGCTTTGTTAGCATAGTGCAAGTGTATGATGGGCGATGACATGTGCCAGGTGAGTGTGGGGGCTGTGGAGAGCTTAGAACAGGTCAGATCAGCAGCGCACTGTTTTTTGTTTTTTCCTGTGGGCGGTAACTTTAACTGAGGAAAGCGCGGCCAGCCAATCATAGCGCAGGAAGCATCTACACTGCCCAGACATAAGGGCTTCTGCAATTGGCTGCAGAAATCACATGTCCTCTCAATATAAAAAGCGGCCATGTTCCCTCAGCGCCATTATATCCATGTCACTGCTGGAGACAGACGCAGCTCAGTGTTCTCCTGTGTAATGAGAGATATTAGCTAGGTAGATGGGCGCTTGTATCGTAGTCAGATAGTGTAGATAATTCCTGGCCTGTGTACCTCTGCAACCGCTGGTGCAGCACATTTTTGGTGTTCTTGTGCAAGTACTGAGATTCTGACAGAAACAAAGGGCCCATGCCATACAATAGTGCTGTGCACCGCTGGTATAGAGCTCCATGGCTCAGTATACCTTGAATCTTTTTTTGCAATTGCTAATGTGATCAAGCAAGCGCAGTGCACCTTTTCATTTAGTGGGGTTGAAATTGTGCTCTGCAGAGTCTGCGATTCTTCTTATTGCAGAGCACAAAATCTGTTTTTTCTGTTGCTATTGTGATATTGAAAGCTGTGTGCACTAAAGTTTTTTTTTAGTGTCTGAAACCAACTCAAGTTCAACTCCACTAAAATAGTATCTGAGTAAAAAAATAAATTTTTCCTCTTGCTGCGCCCAGTCAAAAAAATATTTTTTCCTGTGCCAAAAGTCATACCGTGCTATAAGTCAGCTACTACGTCAGTGGCTTTCAAAGTCAGCTGGACGCAGAGCTTATGCAGTGTAACCCAAAAATATTTTTTGCTCTGAGTAAAGTGATACAGCTGGCTAGATCTGAGTTTTAAATATTTTGGAGCATATATTCTATGTCATACTGGCCTCATCCACATTCAAAAAAATAATTCTTCTGTTCCTAAAGTAATACAGTAGGGGACATCTCAGTTTGAAATTGTTTGGAGAATATCTTGTAGGTTTTATCGGCCTTATGCACACTAACAAATTTCTTTTGTCTGTTAGTAACCTTATACGGCAGGCCATATCTTACCTTGTCATTTAGTGTCGCTGAAATTCAGGTGGGTGCTGTGTTATTGCACAGGAAAAAACGTATTTTTCTTTAGTTAATTGCGTGCTTCTACCATTGAATCTGATCAACATGAGTGGGAAAAAGAGAGGGCGTGGTGGAAGGGAGAATAGGCTTGGTATTAAAGGTGTACGTGGGGTATGTGGTAATGTTAGTGAAAGCACCACGTCACAACTGCCCAACTGACTGTAGCAAATGACAGATGGGCGAGTCTGTAGAACTCGTCACCCATTCTACACCATGGACATAAGAAGTGTACTCCAAACAGTCACAGAGTAAAGAGGAGGAAAGCATCTGCAGCGATGCCCAAAATTTTTTTAGCTTGAATTCGGGGCAGGATGAAGTAGGGTCCGAGCAGATTCCTGACCCTCGTCACCAGACGTTAACCGCAGGGGAGGGAGGTGATCCCGATGAGACTCGGATACCTGAGGCTCATGCGGACTGTACTGTGCTGTCAGGGCAACAAGAGGAGAGGGGTCACTCTGAGGGCGAGGAATGGGATAACACATTGGATGATGACGAGGTTGAAGATCCTACTTGGTGTGAACCCATAGTCACGCAGCCGAGTAGCTCATCTGAGGAGGTGGAGTAGGATGACGAGGAGGTTATATTTCGCCCTACGGCGCAGACATGGAGTGATGCAAGCACGAGGAGCACTGCATCCTTAGCCACAACCGTGGCTGTGGCCAGCAGCTGTCATGGGTCTGCAGCTCGCAGTGGCAGCAAGGGTTGCCTAGTATGGGCCTTTTTGGTCACTGCAAAAGGATGAGCCAACTCACGTTTTTTGCAAACTTTGCGATAAAAAACTCAGTAAATTTGACTACTACATGCATGAACGTTCACATGCTCAAACAACATTCTTTACCCTGCGAATCTTACTGCGCTGAAATGCGGAACAGCGCACCTCAACAACCATCATCTGCCCCAGCAAACGCATCCGCTGCTTCTTCCTCCTTCTCTGTTACCGTGCCAAGTATTGTCACGCAGGTCTCCCATCGCAGAAACTCTGGTTCTTTACCCGCTTCAGTCAGGCTGAGTGACAGCCCTTCAGCTGTAATGGAAGCGGACACACCTGCTGTGTTCGTTTCAACGAACACACCGCATGTTTCTAAATCCACCGTAACATCTGCACCTCACTCACACTCCACCAGTTTTTCTGGTTCACCATACTCCGCTCTCTCAGCACCTTAGCCAGCCCTCGGTCCCACAGTTGTGGTCACGTAAAAGATTGTTTTATTCTACGCATGACAAAGCTAAGAGGTTGAACACCACCATCTCCAATCTGTTGACCACGTAAATGCTGCCTTTCCGCCTGGTAGATACAGACGGTTTCTGAAAAATGATGGCCGTCGCAGTCCCCCAGTACCAGTTGCCCAGTCGCCATTACTTCTCTAAGAAAGCTGTGCCTGCGCTATACCAGCATGTCGCAGACAACATCACCCGTTCCTTGTCTAAATCTATGTGTGCCAGGGTGCATTTCACCTCAGACACCTGGATGAGTAAGCAAGGCCAAGGGCTTTACATCTCGCTGACTAGGCACTGGGTGACTCTGGTGGCTGTGGGGGCAGGCGGGGAAGGAGCTGCTCCACAAATCTTGGAATCCCCAAGGCTTGCAGGAGAAACCTCTGTATTTCCCACTTCCTCCACTGCTTTTGCATCCTCCACCTCCTCTAGGGCCTCCACCTGCGCACTCAACCTCTGCCTTAACAAGACACCGCGTTCCAAGGTGCGGAGCGAATACACACCACCTCCGTACTGCGCAGTCAGGGCTCTCCATAATCAGGCAGCCTTCAAATTAATATGCTTTGGAGATCTCAATCATACAGGTGAAGAGTTGTGGGCAGCTCTCCAGGCTCAGTTTGAGCAATGGCTGTCTCCGCTGAACCTAGAACCAGGGAAGGCCGTGTGCGATAACGGTGCGAACCTGTTATTGGCCCTAGGCCTAGGCAAGATCGGCTCACGTCCTCAACCTGGTGGTACAGCGATTTCTCCGCCACTATCCTGGCCTGGATGAGCTGCTTCACAAAGTACGGAAGCTGTGTGCTCACTTCCGACGTTCGCACCCCTCATGTCATCGACTTGCATCGATACAGAGGTCTTTGTCCGTGCCAGTTAACAGGTTGATCTTCGATGGCCGACGCAGTGGAATTCCACTCTGCACATGTTGCAGCAACTGTGCCAGCAGCAACGAGCTCTGGCGCAGTATGTCATGACGTATAGCTTGGGGCAACACAGTACGGACTTGGAGCATATCACGTTTGTGGAGTGGGAACAGATTAGGGACCTCTGCACATTCTGCACGGTTTTGAAATGGCTACTAAACTGGTTAGCACTGACGATGCCATCATCAACATCACTATTCCGGACATATACATGATGGAGCAAACTTTGAATAACCTGCAGCAGGAGGTCCTGGCCCCAGAACAAGAGGAGGATGCGGAAGGGATACCAATGTCTCAAATTTCCAGACTGTCGTCACACAGGCTTATGCCAAGTGACGCTGGATTACAGCGATCGAGGGGGTTTGGTGATACCAGGCAAACTGTTAGTGAAGGTGCAAGAGCCGAAGAACTAATGGAGGAGGAAGAGGTGATGGGCGAGCAACTGTCAGAGGATGAAGAGGATAATCATCCCCTCTTGTTTGAACGTGGTTGGCTGGAGGGGACTTAGGAAACAAGCATCAGTGTTACGCAGCCCACAATACAGCCTGGCTTTGGACCTCCTGGAAGAGCCCGACATATAAGTGCCTTCTTGATGCACTATCTGCAACATGATCCCTGTATAGCTAGGATTCGAAATAATGCTGACTACTGGGTTGCCACTCTGTTATAACGTGGATCTGAGTCAATTTTGCCAGATGCTTCCCGCCCTGAAAAGGGACCCGCTTATGTTGGAGTATCGAAACAAGCTTTTAAGCAACCTTTAATAGAGGTTTTCCCCAAGATAACAGTGAGGCACACAGTGTGCGTCGCAGCTGTAGTCTTTCAACCTCCGGCACGTCAGCTCGTCAACGCCAAAACATTAGCAACAGCAGCTGAGTAAGTGGCAGAAGCAATTTCTGGGAGTCCTTTCACACATTTTTTGCACAAGCTCGTGATGACATTGATGCCACTTCGGTGATGTTAGGCCCTCATTTAGGGCAATGTGAACACTCCTGGTTAGGTCTCCATCTACTGGGTTGGCTGTACTGGAAGAGGTGTGGGTTTTATTTACACTATTTCTACTGTAGTGAAATTGATTAGACGTTGCTAGTGTCTGCCACAAATTTTTTTGAAATATGGAGAATCATGATTGGGTCTCCATCTATTGGGTTGGCTGTAGAGGAACTAGTTTTGGCCTCCTTTGCAATACTTATACTCTAGTGAAATTGATGCCACTTCGGTGGTGTTAGGCCCTCATTTAGGGCAATGTGAACACTCCTGGTTAAGTCTCCATCTCTTGGGTTGTTTGTACTGGATGAGATGTGGGCCGCTAATTTTTGGAAATATGGGGAATCCTGAATGGTTCTCCATCCATTGGGTTGACTGTAGTGGAAGCGGTTTTGGTCTCCATGCATTTCTATAGTTATGGAGTGAATGTAGTGAAATTGAGCATTTGGTGCAGATATTGTTCTCCCCAAACGGGTACGCAAACATAATAAACTTAAAATAGATTTTCAAAAAGCAACCATCAGCCGCCCCATCAAACACCTCTGCTGCTTCTTCCTCCTCCTCTGTTACCGTGCCAAGTTGTCACGCAGGTGTCCGACAGAACAAGCTGTATACCCACTGCAGTTAGGCTGAGTGACAGCCTGTCAGCTGTAAGTGAAGCGGACATGCCTGCTGTGTTTGTTTCTCTGAGCACACCACACGTTTCTTAATCCACCGTAACATATCCACATGCACCTCACTCACGGTCTATCGGTTTGTCCGTTTCACCATACTCTGCCCTTTCTCAGTACTGCAGCCAGCCCTCAATCCCGCTGTTGTAGTCACGTAAAAGACTGTTTCATCCCACACACGACAAAGCGAAGAGGTTGAACTCCACATTCTCCAATCTGTTGGCCACGGAAAGGGTGATCTTAGGCCCTATTTTTTTAAATGTAAACACTTCCGATTGAATCTGCATCTCTTGCGTTGGCTGTAGTGGGACAGGTATGGGTCTGCGTTAAACTACTTGTAGTCTGATGACATTGGTGCCACTTCGGTGGTGTTAGGCCCTCATTTAAGGCAATGTGAACACTCCTGCTTAGGTCCCCATCTTCTGGGTTGGCTGTACTGGAAGAGGTGTGGGTCTTATTTACACTATTTCTACTGTAGTGAAATTGATGCCACTTTGCTGACGTCTGCCACTAATTTTTTTAAATGTGGGGAATCCTAATTGGGTCTCCATCTATTGGGTTGGCTGTAGTGGAACCTTCCTGTTCTGCAGTCTAAGTTGTGTAAGGTTGTGTACCAGTCCTTGCTGCACTCCTGATACAGACTCTGCCTGCTGCACTCCTGATACAGACTCTGCCTGCTGCTCTCCCGCTACAGACTCTGCCTGCTGCACTCCCGATACAGACTCTGCCTGCTGCACTCCCGATACAGACTCTGCCTGCAGCACTCCCGATACAGACTCTGCCTGCAGCACTCCCGATACAGACTCTGCCTGCAGCACTCCCGATACAGACTCTGCCTGCTGCACTCCCGATACAGACTCTGCCTGCTGCACTCCCGATACAGACTCTGCCTGCTGCACTCCCCATACAGACTCTGCCTGCTGCACTCCCCATACAGACTCTGCCTGCTGCACTCCCGATACAGACTCTGCCTGCTGCACTCCCGATACAGACTCTGCCTGCAGCACTCCCGCTACAGACTCTGCCTGCTGCACTCCCGCTACAGACTCTGCCTGCTGCACTCCCGCTACAGACTCTGCCTGCTGCACTCCCGCTACAGACTCTGCCTGCTGCACTCCCGCTACAGACTCTGCCTGCTGCACTCCCGCTACAGACTCTGCCTGCTGCTCTCCCGCTACAGACTCTGCCTGCTGCTCTCCCGCTACAGACTCTGCCTGCTGCACTCCCGCTACAGACTCTACCTGCTGCACTCCCGCTACAGACTCTGCCTGCTGCACTCCCGCTACAGACTCTGCCTGCTGCACTCCCGCTACAGACTCTGCCTGCTGCACTCCCGCTACAGACTCTGCCTGCTGCACTCCCGCTACAGACTCTGCCTGCTGCACTCCCGCTACAGACTCTGCCTGCTGCACTCCCGCTACAGACTCTGCCTGCTGCACTCCCGCTACAGACTCTGCCTGCTGCACTCCCGCTACAGACTCTGCCTGCTGCACTCCTGCTACAGACTCTGCCTGCACCGCCATCTAGTCTGTTCTACTGGGTCCAGCTGCTGAGCGTCCGTTGGTCTGTCCTGGAGTGGCACCTGGCGTTCACCGGGAGCCAAGTCTAACCTCACCATCAGAGGCTCTAGTGAACAGTCCGGTGCTCGCTTAGTCACGCCCCTCCAGGCTCTCCGGGGTCCCTGGCACAGTGGATCCACAAACCATGTCCGTGACTGTGCGCCCTCGCAGGCATGGTCCTCTCTCCTGTTGTACCAGTCGGTGACCCCTTTTGACATGTAAAGCGCAACTGAATAAATTTCGCTGCCACAGTAATAATAATTACAGTACTTGTACTCTGGGTCAATTGATGGCACTTCCCTAATTTGATGTGTTTTGGCAGCTTTTGGTCCCGTTTCTAGGCGTTCCCTTTGCATTTTTTTGGTCCCCCCATTGACTCCTATGGGATTCGGAAATGTTTGACGAATATTCGACTAATAAATTCTGCGAATATCAATTTGTTCTGCTAACTTTTCAGAACCGAACATTGAAATGTTCGCTCATGCCTAGCCAAGAGACACCGAGCACCATACTCCAATTACCCCAGAGAGGTTTCACCACTAGTTACTCACTACTTACTGATGGAGACTGTTGAGATTGATCATTTCAGTAGATGTTATTGTCTATACTCATAGTTTTGACTATAGTAGTTAGTGCCCAAAATACTCTGATTTAACCTCTTCCTGCAGCCAGTTTTGTGTTCCTATCTGAGCCCATTTTTCAAATCTGACGCGTGTCACTTTATATGGTGATAACTTTGAGATTCTTCACAAAGGATAATAGGAAACAAATGGACCTTACAAATTATATTCCAACTTCTCTTGAATCCGACAATACCCGATATACGGTTGTACACTACTGTGTGGGCACATGGCAGGTTAAGAAGGGAAGGAGCGACATTTAGCTATTTGAATGCAGATTTTGCTGGGATAGTTTGCAGACACAATGTATTGGGGACACTGTTCACTGTCACCTGGCAGCTCAACATATGGCTACCACAAACAGGCTTGGCGCTATCTACTCCATTTTCCAGATCCCAGGGTTTGCCTTGCTCATCACCCTTTAACCCCTCTACATGGATTTGGACTTAGACAGAGACCCCTAGGCTTGGGCCACAGTGTTACCTAATGTTTTGTGGTGTGAGATGGGAAGAAGAATAGTCAGATAGCCGATTCAGAACATGGAGGTCAGAGAAAATACAAAATCACACAAAAGTAGTCAGAAAACGGGCCGAGGTCACAACAGGAAACAAATACACAAGCCGGGAGCTGAGCACAGAGGACTGAACCAGAGGAGAACAAGGCTGTATCTGGCAGCTTCCGGCAATATGCTTCCAGCTTTAGTAGGGTGCGGTGCTTTCCAAATGGCTGAAGTAGGGAGCAGATTACTCCAGCTGGACAGCACACACCCATACTGCCAGACTGGATAGTACTACAGGTACCAGGCACCCTAATCTTAGTGGCTGGACAGAGCCTGCGCCGTCCAGAGCTTCTGGTTCTGACGTCTCCTCCATCACCAGCGCCACCTGCAGGATGAATAAGGCGGCACCTGGTGACAGAAGCAGACATCGCAGGAGCAGATCCCAGAGGAGATGGGACCCACCATTTGCAGAAGCCCTAATGTGACCAAATTGCAGAAAACCAGAGCAGTAGAAATCCCCATAAAGTGACCCCATTTTGGAAATTATAACCCTCAGTGAAGTAATCTATAGGAGTAGTGACTATTTTGACTCCACAGGCACTTTCCGGAAATTAGCACGCGGTGGATGATGGAAAATTACAAATATATAATTTCATTACCCAACACATAGTGCCCAGATTGTGCTCCAGGAGACAAACACCGTAAATTAAGTGGGTTCTTCTCACTATAGTAATGCTAAATACATGGATGCTATGTGGTTTGGGCGCACTGCAAGGCTCAGAAGTGAGGGGGGGATCTGACTTTGGGAGAGTGGATATTGCTGGATTGGTTTATGGAAACCATGTTGCTTTTCAAAAGCCTTTGAGCCACTAATAATGTGGAAGCCTCTGTTTTTCCACTGACAGATGATGGACCTGAGTGGGGACTTGTTTTTTTGTGAGATGAGTAGAAGTTTTTATTGATATTATTTCACCTACATAACATTGTTTGGTGGCTTTTTATTCCATATTTGGAGGCAGAATGAACAAACAGTTGAACACCACGCTCTACTGCTCCATCCTATGAGGTTTTCTATTAGACTGTGAACTGTTATTGTCTTGGTGAATAATGACGGCTAACATAGGGCAAAATGTAAAAAAAATCACAGAAAAAGATACAGCCTTACCAACACCAAATCATATAACAAATGCAGTAGCAGGATGCCACAGACCCCCATGATAAAGGTGGGGGCAGCGCAGGTGCAAAATACTGATGGAGCAACCATTCACAAACCTACCAATTCATGGAGGGGGTGGCTGCCTAGTATTAAAGATGCACATAGATGAAGCTTGAATAGGACGCCAGTCACACAGGTAGGTTTGATGCACAGTGTCTGGCTTAGGATAGTGATGATGCCCATACTATTAGATCAGGAGGGCTGCCCAGCACTATATAAGTGCACCCCACATGGACAGACACCCCAGTACACCCAACCAACACTAAAATGCTAATGCATTTGTTATCTGATTTGGTGTTGGTAAGGCAGATTTTTTTTCTGTGATATGTTTTCTTGGTAAATAATGATACTTTTATATAAAGTACATTTTTGCAGAGAGTTTAAGTAGAAATATTCAACAATATAAATTTTAAGGATATGTTATTCATAAATAATAATTGGTTTTATTCTTGGCAGATGACTGTACCAGGAGATCAGAGGGACAGCTGACATCTTCAATTTTTAAATCAGATGATCTTGAGATCAAACAAGATACAATTGAAGTGAATGCCATTACTCCAGATATACCATCATCCCTTCACAGCAAAGATCTGTCATCTGATCCTTTGAAACAGGTCCTGTCTTCTGATTCATTGCTGATTACCAAGGAAAATCAAAGTCACAAAATAAGCATTAAAAAACAAATTGCTCCTAAAGCAAAGAAGCCATTTTCACTTTCAGAATATGGAAATAGTTTTTCCCTCGAAAAGTCTTTTCTTAAACATCAAAGCATTCACACAGCAGAGAATAGATTTTTTTGTTTCAAGTGTGGGAAATTGTTTAACCAGAAATCAGATCTTTTTAATCACCAGCGAAGTCACACAGGAGAGAAGCCATTTTCTTGTTCAGAAAGTGGAAATTGTTTTACAGAGAAATCAAGTTTAATCAAATATCAGAGAACTCACACAGGAGAGAAGCCTTATTCATGTTCAGAATGTGGGAAGTGTTTTAACGATAAATCAAATTTTGTTAAGCACCAAAGAACTCACACAGGGGAGAAGCCTTTTTCCTGTTCAGAATGTGGAAAATGTTTTAGCCGGAAATCATATTTGGTTGAGCATAACAGTACTCACACAGGGGAGAAGCCTTTTTCCTGTTCAGAATGTGGAAAATGTTTTAGCCGGAAATCATATTTGGTTGAGCATAACAGTACTCACACAGGGGAGAAGCCTTTTTTCTGTTCAGAATGTGGAAAATGTTTTAGCCGGAAATCAAATTTGGTTGAGCATAACAGTACTCACACAGGGGAGAAGCCTTTTTCCTGTTCAGAATGTGGAAAATGTTTTAGCCGGAAATCAGATTTGGTTAATCACCAGAGAACTCACACAGGGGAGAAGCCTTTTTCCTGTTCAGAATGTGGGAAATGTTTTAGATTGAAATCAAGTTTTATCAAACATCAGAGATATCACACAGGGGAGAAGCCTTTTTCATGTTCAGAATGTGGGAAATGTTTTACAGCGAAATCATGTTGTATCAGACATCAGAGAACTCACACAGGGGAGAAGCCTTTTTCCTGTTCAGAATGTGGAAAGTGTTTTAGCCGGAAATCAGATTTGGTTAAGCACCAGAGAATTCACACAGGGGAGATGCCTTTTTCCTGTTCAGAATGTGGAAAATGTTTAAGCCGGAAAATAGATTTGGTTGAGCACCAGAGAACTCACACAGGGGAGAAGCCTTTTTTCTGTTCAGAATGTGGAAAATGTTTTGGCTGGAAATCAGGTTTTCTTAAGCACCAGAGAACTCACACAGGGGAGAAACCTTTTTCCTGTTCAGAATGTGGGAAATGTTTTATCGAGAAATCAGTTTTGGTTGAGCACCAGAGAACTCACACAGGGTAAAAGCCTTTTTGCTGTTCAGAATGTGGGAAATGTTTTAGCCGGAAATCAGATTTGGTTATACACCAGAGAAATCACACAGGGGAGAAGCCTTTTTCCTGTTCAGAATGTGGGAAATGTTTTGTGAAGAAATCATCACTTCTTAGTCACCAAAGTACTCACACAGACGAGAAGCCATTTTCATGTTCTTAATGTGGGAAATGTTTTGCACGGAAATCAATTCTTAACAAACTTCAGAGAAGTCACACAGAGGAGAAGCCTTTTTCATTTTTAACCGAAAATTGTATCTTCATAAAGGGGTTGTCCACTACTAGGACAACTCCTTCTAATTCCTCATGTTTGGCCTTGTTAAAATAAAAACACTCATACACACTTCCTGTTCTGGTGCCGTTCCATTGGTGTCACAACTCGCGTTTCCGTAAGGATGTTACATCACACAAGATTGTTACATCACACAATCCTGCTGCCAATCAACGCCACCTTCAGACGTATTGTACATCAACAGGAAGGACATGGCCTGGACATAGCACCAAGAGAACACACACACTGAAAGCACTCTCTTCATACCGTGCTACTGGGTGAATTATAAGCAATTTACAGCCTCAAACATGACTTTCGATATGGGAAAGAAATAAGAAATCAGAGGTTAATCTGAGGTCCTCCACCTCCGTCAGCATGTCTGGTATGCAGCGTTTCTTATGGAAGGTCTTATCTTCCTGCTCCGGAGCTATTACTGCCTCACTTCAACGTGGTAAAAGAAGCAGTCTTAACCCTCATGATGCCAGACAGCTCCAGGCTGTAAGTCCTGCACTAACTTCTTTCTTAATGTAGGCCTCACAAGAAAACAGCTCCACAAATCTCCCTGTACTCTCACCAAAGTCCACATACTGAGCAGTGCTTGCTTCACAGGGACATTTACCTCCCAGCCACAGGTTATTCTGATATGGGGAACAACATAACTTATTTGTATATCAGATTGCGTCTATCCCTACTAAAGAAGATATGGAGCAATATATTCAGAGGCTGGAGACCACATACAATACTGAAATACGTCCCCTCACTTCTATCCTGTCACAGCTTACTGACAAGGTACAGAGATTAGAGGATGACGACGTTCAAGTTAGACGCCATCATAATGCTCAGAAACTAACACTGGATCTTCACAGCCAGTAAATAAACCATCTGTTTAATATGGTTGATGATCAAGAAAATGGCAATAATATCTGGATAAGGGGTATACCTGAAAGCATCAATGCACAAGTGATTATGCCAACACTGCGATCATTATTCACTAATATCCTTGGTGATCCTATTGATAAGGAGGTGGAGATTTAAAAGGTGCACCGTACAATAGGCAATCATGGCCCAGATCCTGAGTGTCCAAGGGACATTATCTGTCGCATATTTTTTTCAATGTAAAAGAGGCCATTGTGAGGAAAGCAGAGGAGTTGGGTCCTGGTGATTTCAATGGAAAACGCATATAGTTGCTCACATATATATCCTGAATGACACTTGCTAAAAGAAGGGTATTGCAACCACTACTTAATGCCATCCGGGAAAATGGCCTGATGTACTCCTGGGGGTACCCATTCCAGCTGTATATTTTCAAAGATCCAAGCAACATGAGACCTGTTTGTGATGCCCTGGACATTCCATATATCTGACTGGCCACCTGCTCCACCATTGCCACAGAGAGTTCCAGCACGTCGCAGAAGGCGTTCAATGGATCAGGAACTTGATGGTGATGCAGCCAGATGGGAAAGGAACCTGCCAATCATATGAGCTCCTGAAATGAATCTTGTCTTCCCTGATGATAGACAGTTTGCAGATGCTTACTTATTTCTTTAAGCATATAATTAGATATATCTAAATAGAGCATTAGGTGCCACTCTTCCACTATATAGAATGTCTAAGTTCATATAAGATCTTAGACCAGGATATAAGTTGAGTTCACATGATACTACTGTAATATCGGGCTGTATTACATTACTTGCTTTATATTCCATGGTTCCACCTAATAGGAACCCTAGAACTGAAAGTTTGACTTACGCCTGTAAAGACAACCCCCAGTTAGGGACTTGCATTGGGATCTGCTTGTTTCGCAATTTCCTACTGTTTCGATATATTCATAATCTATACTTCTTAGACACTGAGAGGTAGACGTTACTATCTACCGTCTATACTTCCTCTTTTCTCTTTACCTTTCTCTCTTCCATTCCCCCTTTTTTTCATATAATATGGCACAACTCAAAACTTGTTCATTGAATGTCAGAGGACTTAATGTTCCAGAGAAAGGAGCTCAAGTGTTTTATCATAGGCATAAACAGCACGTACATTTTCTCTTTCTTCAGGAGTCACACTTTAGAGGTGATCATATACTGTACCTCAGATTACTAATAGATATTATTCATCTTGGCGTCCCAGAAAAATGCTGTTTCGAAGTCTAAGGTGCTGAGTATCGGCCGCCACAGATCACTGCTGCATACTATTGTAGAAACACTGTCTGACACGAAGAGGAGGTATGTGTTTAAGATCTCCATCTACTCCAAAACTTGTATCTCCCTAATTGTGACCAAATTAAGACATGCCGTCATTACTTAAACAAACTAAAATATTTTGCGGAGGACCTTATCATCATTGGAGGTGACTTTAATTTTTTCTTGGATCCTTCTTTAGACGCGTCCCTGGGCTGGAGTCACCAATCTAAAACACAAACAAAAGCTTTGCTAATTGTGCTTTGGTCTCAACCGGTTGATGTATGGAGGATACTACATCCAGACGTAAAGGATTATACCTATTATTCTCCTTTACACAATATGAATAGCCATATAGTCCTTTTCTTAATTAGCCGTCACTTGCCTACATGGCAACCTACATCTCTAAAATGTTGTACAGTAAAGTTAATATATAAGGCGTGGGATAGGGGTAAAAATATTCTGGGGATTGAAAAGTACACAAACTATACTCCTTTATGGCACAGCTATAACTTACCAGAGCTACAGAAAAAAAAATGTTAGTGAGTGAGAGGATATGGGTATATATTTGGTGTCACAACTCTTGAGGGATGGATTATTCAAGATGTTTGAACAAATAAAGGCAGGTTTTAACCTTCCACATAGGGTGTTTTATCAATATCTGCAAATACATATTGCATATACTACACAACTAGAATAAACATAAATTGACATCACCCAATAGATACCATTACTACATCGATGGATACAAAAGGTCTAATATCCCTTATTTATAGGCAGTTACTGGCCCTACATTTGGATAAATATCCTTTGATAGTTAAGACATGGGAGGGGGATGTGGGTCCCTTATCTGAGGAGCAATGGGGGAAATACTGGATTAGACACCGAAAGTTTCATTGTCAGAGTTACAAAGATTGTCCCGAATTCTTCTCATTCATAGGGTATATAGATCCCCAAGTATTTTATTTAAAATTGAAATACAAATGGATGACACATCTCCTATATGTGGTCAAAAGGACGCGCCCACTTGATACATATGACGTGGAAATGTGTAAATATTGGCGACTAATGGAACGTGGTGATGGCTCTTGTACGATCTGTATTTGGGATACAACTTCAGTTGAAACCTAAAATCCGAATCCTAGGAATTCTGGCAGAGGACGTAGACCCAGACTCCATATGGCAGTAGATAGCTCAAGAATATTATTCCCAGCCAGAAAGTTGTTGGCACTACATTGGATAGACAATTCTCCCCCAACGATAACAGAACTAAAATCCAGGATAAATAACACTCTATGCTTGGAAAGTGGATCTTATATTAAAGGAACGCTCTCAAGAAATCCATACACATATGGGAGCAATGGTTAAATACCCCAGGTATTGCTTCAAAGAACCTTCACAGAAATACTATACTGGATCGTTTGTCCATTTCCTTACAGTAAACCAGGAATTTATATCCTTATACCCAAGGTGTCAGCAAATAATAATTGTCTCAGTCCACACAATTGCCCCTTCTTAGATATATCCTTTTTCTTTTGATGTCTCAATAGGGAAAAACATAAGCAGTCGGGAAGTATTCAGATATTTATGTACAAATTACTGTTCCAAAACATTGTACTATAGAGCGATATTGGGATTCATATCATTGTAAACCGTTTTTTGTATTGTTTACTGGTTTTTCTTTCTCTTTATTGTTGTTCTCACAATGTTTGTATAAAAAAAAAAAAATATTGGTAATTCTTTTATTTTTTTTTCCATAAAATCGATCTGATTGAAAAACGAAAGGAGGGAAGGTCTTTACTAGATCAAACGTACACAAAATGCCAAGATCACATGTGAAGGTACTCGTACGAATTTGCAGATAAATGTGGTTGCTCATTGGCAAGGAGGTTACATCCACACGTGTAAAGGACATACGTATCCAAAATAAAAGGGGCACCCGGGCCAGAAATTCATAACCCCACTGACATAGCGGAAGCATTTAGTTGCTGTTTAATAGTTCACTATATAATATTCATGGACAATACCACGACATGCCACCTAATATTCTTGAAACAAAAATTGACAAATATATTATGGACACTGACTTTCCTTCCTTACAGACCCCTGAGCAGGAGATACTAGACAAAGCTTTCACTGAACAAGAGACAGGAGAGGCCAATAAATCCCTATCGGGAAGAGCCCTGGGGCAGATGGATTCAATAATAGATTTTATAAGATGTTTTCCCCCCCAGTTATTACCATTTTTAGCCAAAGTGTTCAATAATATCTCAGAAGACTCCCCTTTTGCCCCCAATCACTTAAGGCTCATATAATGGTTTCATCAAAGCCTGGAAAAGAACCAAATACCTGCCCTAATATTCATCCAATATCATTAAATAATGTAGACGTCAAAATATTCTCTAAAGTGATTACAACACGGCTCTCCCACTATCTACCCTCAATTGTTAGCAACGATCAGGTTGGCTTCATTAAGAGTAGAGAAGCTCGTGATAATAAAAATAAAACATTGTTGTTAACCACTTTACAGCCTGTGGCGTATTAGTACGCACCAGGCTGTCACCCCCTGGTACAGTGAGGGCTCCGGCGCTGAGCCTGCACTGAACCGGGCACATGTCAGCTGATTTATACAGCTGACATGTGCCCCCAACAGCCGCGGATGGAATCGCGCTCCACCTACGGCTTTTAACATGCTAATTGCTGCTGTCAATCTCTGACAGCGGCATTTAACATCACCGCGCCGGAAGCGTGTCACTTACCCCGCCCATCGGTGACCCCGTCACGTGGTCGTGGGTCACTGATGGGTGGGCATGACAACCCTGGGTTTGCAGCAGACCCCAGTGGTTGTCATGTGCTGATCGCTATGAGCGCCACCTACTGGTCGACGCTCATAGCACAGGAGCATTTCTGCTACATAGAGGTGATCTGCTCATCACCTCTATGTAGCAGAGATGATCAGACAGTTGCTGCTTCTATAGAAGGAAGCAAAAAGTGAAAAAAAAAATGTTTTTAAAAATATTAAAATAATATAAAAGTTGAAATCACCCCCCTTTTGCCCCATTCAAAATAAAATATTAAAAAAAAACAACCCACATACACATATTTGGTATCACCGCTTTCAGAATCGCCCGATCTATCAATATAAAAAAATTATTAATCCGATCGGTAAACGGCGTAACGAGAAAAGGAATTCTAACCGCCAGAATTATGTTTTTTGGTCGCCGCAGCATTGCAATAAAATACAATAACGGGCGATCAAAACATCAGATCTACCCCAAAATGGTATCAATAAAAACTTCAGCTCAGCACGCAAAAAATAAGCCCTCACCTGGCCCCAGATCCCGAAAAATGGAGAAGCTACGGGTCTTGGAAAATGGCGCCATTTTGTTTTTTAGCAAACTTTGGAATTTTTTCCACCACTTAAATAAAAAAGAACCTATACATGTTTGGTATCTACAAACTTGTAATGACCTGGAGAATAATAATGGCAGGTCAGTTTTAGCATTCAGTGAACGTCGTAAAGAAATTAAAAAAAAAAACATATGAGGTATTGCACTTTTTTTGCAATTTCAACGCACTTGGAATTTTTTTCCTGCTTTCCGGTACACGACATGGTAAAACCAGTAATGTCGTTCAAAAGTACAACTCGTCCCACAAAAAATAAGCCCTCACATGGCCATATTGGCCAACAAATAAAAACGCTATGGCTCTGGGAACAAGGGGAGCAAAAAACAACAAGGCAAAAGCGGAAAAACCCAGGGTTGCGAAGGGGTTAATTTGACATGCAAAAAAACGGGCACCCAATGTTCCTTGTTTCTGCCTACACTAAAAAAGCGTTCGACACAGTGCATTGGACTTTCTTGAAGAGCACCCTACCACAAATTAGGATGGACTCTTTCTTGTTATCTAAAATTCTCTCCCTCTACACTGACACTAAAGCGATAGGGTAAACGGCCTTCTATATGACACATTTTCTATTAAAAAGGGGACGAGACAAGAGTGTCCCTTATCACCTCTCCTATACACATTGGTGATGGAATATTTAGCGGTAGCATTACACACAAATCCAGATATTAGTGGAGTTACTATAGGCTCACATCACTATAAACTAGCTCTGTACGCAGATGACTTGTTGCTCTATGTTTCAAACCCAATGATCTCATTTCCCTCTATAATAAAGGAATTTGAATAACTCGGCCATGTAAGCAATTTTAAAGTCAACTACTCTAAAACAGAAGCCATGAACATAACTTTTAACCCTGAACTGACACAATAACTAATTTCTAACTTCCCCTTTAAGTGGCAGAAAGACACAATTAAGTACCTGGGTATACAAATTCTGGGGAACTTGGATGATCTGTATCTTTTAAATTATATCCCCCATCCTTGAACAAATGGTTCAAAATCGAATGAATTATAACTTGAAACCCTTGTGCTGGTTTGGTCGTATTAATGTGATCAAAATGGACATTTTACCAGATCTTCTTTATATATTTCAGTCCGTTCCGGTCTGCGTTCCTCAGACCTTTTTCTCCCGTCTCAACAATTCTAACAGCAAGTTTGTATGGGGAACACTGAGGCCTAGGATACGTGTTAAAATATTGTGAAGAAACAGGAGGGAGGGTTAGGGAGCTGCAACGCTGAATCCAAACAGGGTGAAGATAGTCCACTGAAGGGTGCCGGTCCCGCTGGTGAGCACAGACATATGAAGAAAACGAAAAGGAGAAAATCAGCACTCCAACAGGTAAAATATGAAAAAAATGTATTGGATCATTTAAAAAAAAACAAAAATGTAAAATTCTTATGCGTTTATGGCACTAGGGTTGCGCCATTAGTCATAGCAGATGAGAAAAGGACAATGAAGTCATATATATACAAGCACACTGGAGTCACATGACACGAAATGAGAAATCAATTAGACATGCAAAAGGTGTGAAGAAAATCCCAGCCACAGTTCACATTGAAGGCAACTAGATCAAATACAGACTAGATGATCATTGCAAGTGACTCGCCCCCTGGGCCGTGGGGCACACGGAACCGGGCGATAGGGAGACGCTGGGAGTAGTAGTGGCGGCCCGGTCCCGCGGCTCAGGGTGGTCAGGCCAGTGGTAGTCCGTTATGTGCTGATGATTATGTCCGACTACGCCACCCGTGGATTGCGGTTATTAGGAACCGCCGCTGCAAGGCAGTCCGCTGGGGCTGATGACGTGTGCAGATGGGATGGTGTGACTCCCCACGGGAAGAGTGCGGCCCCAGGGCAGTGTAGTGGATGGTGGGAGTGATGGTGATTAGAGTCCCAGTACCGGTAGTGCTGGAGGAGCGAAAGAGCACACAGACAACGTACTGCAGTCCAATGTCTTTTACTCACAGTTCAGGTACTCCAGGTCACTTCTGTACAGGTAGTGACTGCCCGAGCCGTGCTGCGTCCACCAGGTGTGGGGCTCGGTCAACTCCCAGGCAGTTCAGGAGTATGGCTCAGGACCCCCTTTTGCCCTTTCTCTGGCCTGCCTCACCAGTGACCCACTTTTGTCCAGCTGCCGCGGACTTGTGCGGTTAAACGTGGGCCCCGTCCTCTGCTGTCCTATATGGTGCCTTCCTAGCAGGTTTGATGAGGTGTCGCACCAATAAATGATCACGACGACCGGTCTTTGGCTGAGGGTAGTTTCTCCTCCACCAACTTGGGATCCGGTACCCTTAATCTGCCTGACCCTTCACCCTGGATTCTCGTGCGTTCTTAGGGTCCCTTCCACCTTCTTGTTCCTGAGCCCTTCTGTTTCTCTGTCTCTCCTCCGTCTTTCCTGTTCCTTCTTATCCTCCCTTCTCGTGGAGCTGGGCTCAGGTGGCACCACAGCTCCCCTTCACCTCCTCCTCGGCCTCTCACTAGGCCCTCCTGGAGTAGAGCTCCTACAGAGCCTCTACTCCCTGTCTTCTCCTCTCTGGACAGAACCTAGATCTAAGATGGTGCCCACCTTTTATACCTCCCTCTAGCCATGAGCCCAGGTGACCAGCAACCAATGAGCTCCTATCTACGCTCAGGAACCAACCCCTATCTGCCCCTACAGCACTGAGTGTTCCACCCCCCTCCCCACTCCAGACAGGGACATAGTCGGTCGTGCCTGCACTTCTGTCTAGTGGGAGCACCGTTGAGCTGTCCCTCGGAAATGGGGTGTGTGTGCTGTATGCAGCTAACTGAGCCCTGGTCCATACTCCATCCTTACCTGGGAGTGGGATATCACACCTCTGGCAGATGTGCAATACCCCTGTAGCGGCCGAACCCTCGGGGCGCTACACAAGCGTCACACAACAAGCCAGAAATGTAAAACACCATGATGGTGAAAAATAAGATAGAATTAGACCTCATACTCTTATTCATGCATATCCGTATCCCCCTCTGTATATAAACTGTTTATTGCAGGACATTTGTGTGAAGACCACCAGTGTTAGCTGCCAGGGGATTATCCCATATAGGAACACAACATTGGGATTAAGTGTACAGGTGTGAGATCACAGGGTCAGAACATCGCAAATGCCATCAACTATAGCAACGGCAGGTGGGAGGATATACTGATTATAGAGGGACAGGAACATGTATACTGTACATGAGACGGATGATAGCTTCAATATAGAGCATCGCAATAACAATGTCCAATAAACAGAGAAAACGCATATCAATGTCTAAATTGTTAATAGAAATATTGTTCTTATCGATCTGACACATGTAAAAATAGTACAAACAAGCAAGAAAACGATCAATAAGCCAATATTTAGAAAAATAGTTCAATAAACTTTATTGTAAATAGTAACAAGCATGATTTAGGGTAATTATAAATATAGCCATTCCAAACCTTGAAAAAGATTGCTCCACTAGGTACAGCATTAAACATCTAATCCACAATTGGAAAGATACATGTATGTAAACAAGTATTGACAATCAGTACACATACTAGAGGGTGCATAGTCTACCACTAGCCAATAAAGTGCCAAAATAAGTGCATGTATAGTCATTTCAATAAAAATATGCAGTCCATCATAGTCCTGTCTATACATACCAAGAAATAAACGAAAGGGCTGCAGAGAACAAATGACAGGGCACAGGAGCGTCACATTAACCAGCTGTACACGTGGAGCAACAGCCCCGACGCGCGTTTTGGATTTCCCTTCGTCAGGGGGCGTGGAGATTTGTATGTTTGAATTGATTTAAATAGTACCCGAAGGACCCATGGGCCGGAAGGGGCGTGTGCGTAGTCATAGCTACATAGACGCTATCAGCGCCCGCATCACGCCACCACCGGAAAACAAGGCCCCACGTGACCCGGAAGTGACGCGTGCGTTACTAAGGATACCACGACGTGCGCCGGCATCCACATCACATGGCGATAGCTACAGGCCACACGTGACCCGGTAAGAACCATCGCCACAGATACAGAGAGACGGCAGGCGCCGAGGAGCCACAGCACGCACGCGTACAGGGTCATTATTCCAACAATTGTACAGGCTGTATATATGCTTATTAGAAAAAAGGGGGGGGGAGGAGGGGGAAAATGAAGTATAACAAACACTAGATTTTCCATGGCCACATATACAATAGAAGAAGAATAAGGAGAATAGATATATATCAACTCAAAAATGAAAGATTCAAAATAAAAAAATAAAAAATAAACGATATGAAAAAATAAAGATAGTGACAACATGTATAAACATATGCATTTAGAGCCACGACCCAGCAACCACAAGGGGATTCCATCAGGACATCCCACAATGTGTACACACATGTGTGTTAAAAGGCATAATGAATAGGTACATAGATTAAATACGTCCTCGATACAGGAAAGAAAGCATATTAAATATTATAAATAAATGAACCCATAGATGTAAATACATCAATCGCATACAATGTTGCAACCCGCACACATATAGATGGATATCTAAATGTTTTTTCACATAGTGAATACATCAAGCCACGTAATGTCCAATTATATGTATCACTTATCAAAAAATATATACCAGGACGGCTCCATCTGTGTGGTGCAGAGACGGGACGAACAAAGTCAATTATATGCCACACTCGTCAAGTAGACACCGGGACGGCTCCATAAACGTGGCACAAAAGAGGAAGAAGAGAAAGCAAGTAAAACCGCAGCCAGGAAGAGTAGGTAGTAAGGGGTCCTAGATAGCATAGAAAGTACATTAAAAACAGATAAAAAACAATATAAAAAACAACAACACAAATACAAATGCAGGGTTCATGGCATAGAACATAATATAGGCGTTGCACAATTCAATGTAAATTAATGGACACTTTCAATTATTCAAAGGAATAATGCATAGCTGATGTTTTCATTCAACCCTCGTGGATGTACAGAATTTAGGGTCCAGATCCAGCGAGATTCAATTTGGGCTAATTTCTGTCCGATCTTGCCTCCCCGTATATTTGGTGTAATGGAGTCTATCCCCCTAACCCGAAAGAGCGAGGCATCGCTGTTATGATGGATTTTATAGTGACGCGGGATCGTCTTAAGAGTTGATGTATCCGCGTGGTCGGCGGCAGCCAAAATCCCCAGTACATGTTCACATATTCGTATCTTAAACTGGCGAGTTGTCATGCCAACATAAATCAGGCCACATGGACATGTAGCGAAGTATATTACATTTTTAGTTGTACATGTGATGAATTTGTTAATTGTAAATGTTCTAGTTCCATCAGATTTGAAGAACGTATCACTCCGTTCTACATTAGGGCATGCCACACACCGACCACACGGGACACATCCGCTCCGCCTAGGTTGCCCATCCAGAAATGTATTGCCTCCCGACCCCTCATAATGAAAGCGTACCAAATAATCTCTGAGCATACCGAGCATTATCTGTCATATCAACGGGAGGCAAATAGATGCATCATTGTAAAACAGAAGAGAACAAGTACAGAACACTGGTGAGATTACTGTGGAGCATTGTAATGGTGAATCAGATTACTGTGGAGCATTGTAATGGCGAATCAGATTACTGTGGAGCATTGTAATGGCGAATCAGATTAGATGGAGCGCACAAATCCATGATATCCAAGAGCTGAATGTATAACAAATCAATGGCAATGGGAGACGTCTGCATAGAGTCTGATGGAAAACCTGATCGTGAGGCTATAGGTATAGCAAGCATTTCTATCTGTATCAAGAAAAACAGGTAATTACATTATAATAAAACTGACAAAAACAAATATCTGATGCAGAACTGAATCGTGAAGCTGTGGATGTAGCGGGAATTTCTATCTGTATCAACGAAAAACAAATCATTGAATTATATTGCGAAAAAAACTGATGAGAATAAATATATGAGAAATGGAAGATAAATAAGCTGCAGAACATTGCAATGGAAATACTCAGTCATTGCTGAAAAATCTATAAGATATTTGCATCATTTATGTGCGTTCTGCGAAGATGAATCAGCGATGATAGCACAATATACAGAAAGGCAAATAAGTACACCGGCAAATAATAACCGGAAAAACACAAAAATAAATTCAGAAAACCTGGAATGTCACCATATAGATGGTCTGCTGGGAATAAACCGGTATGAATTTCATCAATAGATGTAAAACAGGTCATTGCGGAAATTCATTACCCGAAGGGTATTTAGTATTTGCACGTCAGATCCAGAAGGCTTCACGCATATTAAGGTGTTTCTGTCTGTTTCCACCCCTTACAGGATAATTAACTTTTACAAGACCAAAGAAAGAACAATGTGTGAGATCATTATTCTCTATGGACACAAAATGTTTTGTTCCCCCGGAGTATGTGCTATTAGAACTGTTGATATATGAAATCTGCTCCGGTGCTCTCTATGAATCCTACCAATTTGTATAAAACAATGTTGTCCACTATTCTGGAGGAAGGCATTTATATGTCAGTATTTAATAACAAAATTCAGCGCTGGCTGTTACCTGATTATGCCATTTTTTATGGGCTCCCCAAAACACACAAGGGTATCTCCCCCCCCCCCCCCATTCGCCCTATTATCTCTGTCAACCTGTATTCCTCCATCCCTCACACATTGGCCGTCATTGCCGTTCAACACCATTTAAATAAATATAGTGGATATTCTGTGAGTTTAAAAAGGTTCATTATAACATAAAATATTTGTTGTCCCACAACAATTTTATGTTTGATTCTAAATATCATTTATAAGTACTTGGAGCCCCCATCTGCTCCAAATTCTCACCATATTTGGCTATGCTGTACATGTCGTGGTGGGAAGAAATTTACATTTTTTCTGATGATAATCCATTTTTTGAGCACAGTTTTTGGTTTGGTAGATATGTTGATGATGTACTTTTGGTATGGAGAAGTGACCCCCAGTTAGTGTCACAATTTGTTTTGTAATTGAATTCTTATTCCTTAAATTTAAAATTCACTGTCAGTGAACCTTTGATTTCCACTCCATTTCTGGATATTTTCCTGACAGGGATAGTAACATCTCATAAAGTGGACACCACACTCTATAGAAAACCTTTGTCAGGCAACACATTACTGTTGTCTTCCAATTCTCAACTTACTCTATACAGTTCGCAGGGACGACTCAGTGTAGTTGGAGGGAAGCACTCCGATGCCGTTCAGCGAATGTGACTCGTGCTACACAAAATATGTAACTTCCAACATAAGTGCTGATCCATCCTCCGTGGATTCTTTTATGCCTAAGGGGAGACCTGTCCACATACCCCCTGTGATGACATCACGGGGGCTAGTCTCCAGCCTTCATATTTTTATTAGATATCTGTTTTTTGCAATAACTTATCATGGATTGATCGTAGAGGCCCAAAAGTGATACCATATTTTCTGTTATGATTTTACCTTTCTCCAAAGACTACACATGGTATAGCTGCCATCTGCTATTTTGTTACTTTTGTGCCACAGCTCCCCAGAGGGGCTTACAGTGACTGTTAAATATCCATATTGTTCCTTAGCTGACCCTGCCACCCAAAATATAGGCCCCATTATTATTTGACATATGGAACTTTAGTTATTCCATATTCCATATTGGCTTCGGGCCGTCTGCAGGCCTTTGTTACATTTCCTTTGAAGCACTGGGAATAAAACCTTCTCAGTTAGCTGTAAATCTATCACAAGCCTGTGTTAATTGGGTTTCGTAGCAGCTTTTGGGCCAGCATTTGCTTGCAAGGCCCTTCTCATATGTGTGTTGATTTGCATAGAGGCCACTGGCCAAAGTGTCAGCTCTTCTTCCATGGACAATTACTATAGGGGAGGAGGGAAGTGGAGTCTGAGAGAGACTTCTTAATATCTATGACAGGGGAGAAGAAAAGATTTTCAATATTTCCATTACAATCTGTTTTTCATTGATACAGATAGAAATGCTTGCTATACCTATAGCCTCACGATCAGGTTTTGCATCAGACACTATGCAGACGTATCCCATTGCAATTGATATGTTATACAGTACAGACCAAAAGTTTGGACACACCTTCTCATTTAAAGATTTTTCTGTATATTCATGACTATGAAGGCATCAAAACTATGAATTATCACATGTGGAATTATATAGTTAACAAAAAAAGTGTGAAACAACTGAAAATATGTCTTATATTCTAGGTTCTTCAAAGTAGCCACCTTTTGCTTTGATGACTGCTTTGCACACTCTTGACATTCTCTTGATGAGCTTCAAGAGGTAGTCACCGGAAATGGTTTTCACTTCACAGGTGTGCCCTGTCAGGTTTAATAAGTGGGATTTCTTGCCTTATAAATAGGGTTGGGACCATCAGTTGTGTTGTGCAGAAGTCTGGTGGATACACAGCTGATAGTCCTACTGTATAAACTTTAAAAAATGAAGGTCAGTCAGTGCGAAAAATTGGGAAAACTTTGAAAGTGTCCCCAAGTGCAGTTCCAAAAACCATCAAGCTCTGCAAAGAAACTAGCTCACATAAGGACCGCCCCAGTAAAGGAAGACCAAGAGTCACCTCTGCTTCTGTGGATAAGTTTATCCGAGTCACCAGCCTCAGAAATCGCAGGTTAACAGCAGCTGAGATTAGAGATCAGGTCAATGCCACACAGAGTTCTAGCAGCAGACACATCACTTCAACAACTGTTATTGTGCAGCAGGCCTTTATGGTAAAATAGCTGCTAGGAAACCACTGCTAAGGACAGGCAACAAGCAGAAGAGACTTGTTTGGGCTAAAGAACTCAAGGAATGGACATTAGACCAGTGGAAATCTGTGCTTTGGGCTGCTGAGTCTAAATTTGAGATCTTTGGTTCCAACCACCGTGTCTTTGTGCGACGCAGAAAAGGTGAATGGATGGACTCTACATGCCTGGTTCCCACCGTGAAGCATGGAGGAGGAGGTGTGATGGTGTGGGGGTGCTTTGCTGGTGACACTGTTGGGGATTTATTCAAAATTGAAGGCATACTGAACCAGCATGGCAACCACAGCATCTTGCAGCGGCATGCTATTCCATCCGGTTTGTGTTTAGTTGGACCATCATTTATTTTTCAACAGGACAATGACCCCAAACACACCTCCAGGCTGTGTAAGGGCTATTTGACCAAGGAGAGTGATGGGGTGCTACGCCAGATGACCTGGCCTCCACAGTCACCAGACCTGAACCCAATTGAGATGGTTTGGGGTGAGCTGGACCGCAGAGTGAAGGCAAAAGGGCCAACAAGTGCTAAGCATCTCTGGGAACTCCTTCAAGATTGTTGGAAGACCATTTCCGGTGACTACCTCTTGAAGCTCATCAAGAGAATGCCAAGAGTGTGCAAAGCAGTTATCAAAGCAAAAGGTGGCTACTTTGAAGAATATAAGACATATTTTCAGTTGTTTCACACTTTTTTGTTAAGTATATAATTCCACATGTGTTAATTCATAGTTTTGATGCCTTCAGTGTGAATGTACAATTTTCATAGTAATGAAAATACAGAAAATCTTTAAATGAGATGGTGTGTCCAAACTTTTGGTCTGTACTGTACATCCAACTCCTGGATAGTATGGATTTGTACGCTCCATCTAATCTGATTCACCATTGCAATGTTCCACAGTAATCTCACCAGTGTTCTGTACTTGTTTTCGTCTGTTTTACAATGATGCATCTATTTGCCTCCTGTTGATATGATTGATAATGCTCGGTATATCTGCGGCTCTATGATCCTTCGCCAGGATATTATGCTTTGCACCAGATCAGATGCGGGTGTATTTCCTAACATCAGTGGTTTTCACACAAATTTCCTGCAATAAACAGTTTATATACAGGGTGGGATACAAATATGCATGAACAAGAGTATGAGGTTTAATTCTATGTTCCTTGTATGTAGTATTATTTGGTCATTATCTGGTGGTAATATGTGGTCTGGTCATGGTGTGGTGGTACTTGTTCCTTGTATGTGGTGTTAAAATGTTCTGTCACTATGTGGTGGTAAAATGTGGTCCGGCCATGGTGTGGTGGTATTTGCTCCTTGTATGTAGTATTATTTGGTCACTATGTGGTGATATGTGGTCTAGTCATCGTGTGTCGGTATTCTTTGTATGTGGTATTATTTGGTCACTATGTGGTGGTAATATGCAGTCTGGCCATGGTGTGACGGTTTTTGTCCCTTTGTATGTGATATTATTTGAAAAAAATGTATGTGACATATTCCCTTAAAGAAAAATATACCTAAATAGAGTACTGGATATTTTAAGAAATGTTTAATAGGTTACAGTAGAGTAGGGCCCTGCCAGAAGAGTCTACCTTGTCGTGGCGGCGGCTTACAAAATCGTTTGGCCAAAACAAAAGCTGCTGCTATGTATGTGATATGGTGTTCTATGGGAACTGTTAGGGTATGTGCACATGGTCAGGAGCCGCTGTGTGTTTGACACTGCATGCTTATGCAGCATCAAACCTGCCGCAGTCTGGTGTTACAGCATAGTGGATAGGATTTCTAGAAATCCCATGTCCACTATGCGACTCTGTGCACCTATGGATCACCCACGGAAACTGACATGCAGTACGTCTTTCAGACCTGCAGCATGTCAATTTCTCTTGCGGGTCCACATGTGGACTTTCTCCACAGACTAACATCTATGAGAAAACTCCACATGTGCAAAAAAAAAATCGTGCCACTCAATTGCATAAATTGAGGGTAGAAGCCGCACGGCTATCCCGCAGCTTCGGTGTTGCAGGCGCCTCCGGAGCGTGGGCATATACCCTTAATGTGTGATTGATAAGGATGTGGTGCAGAAGTGGAGTTTTTCCAAGAGTGGGCGGTGTGACTGTGGAAGGTTTGAGGAGTGGAGGTGGAGCTGGGGTGGAGCCTGGGCGGAGTCTCAAGGGGCCCGAAATTTTTTTGTCAGTATGGGGCCTGAAATTCCTGGCGGCAGCCCCGCACATATACATACACTCATATACTAATCTTTCATGATATCACGGTCTTCTGGAGAGGGCTGCAGAACGCACTGTGGAGGAGGGGACACAGCAGACAGGACTGATTTCAGCTTCCTGCCCCTGCGTGCTGTCCGATGCTGTGGACTCTCCTCCCTCACCCTCTACTCTTTGAGGAAATGCTGCTGGGAAAGGAACCGCAGGAGGCAGAAGACCCCTGTAAGACCCTGCAGGAGGACAGACACAGCAGCCAATGAGCGCTCTCATCAGTCTGATGGAACAGCGTTCATTGGCCAGCGGCCTCTCTCCTGCATGACATGCCCCATTTTTCAATGCCCGCACTCTGCCCTGAGTATCAAAAATCATTACGGGTGGGAGTGGACAGGGTTAAGCAGCATCAGCCCTCAGTCAAGGGCCCCCATAGCAGCTGCGTGGTCTACTGCCTGAGCACTGCACCCCTTCCTGCATGGGCCCCCCTTCACCTCTGGGCCCGGGTGCATCGGTGGTGTGTCCACCCCTGGCTGAACCCCTCGCTGCGGCTCTGAGCAAATGTAATATTATTTACACACAAACGAGCGGTAAAGAAATCAGTGAGACACCTTTGGGATAAGAACGTAAGAACGTCCATTACACCCTCAGATGACTTCCCTGGTGGGTACAGTGTCCGAAATGGGGTCATTTTAGGGGGTCGTATGTTCTTTACACCTCGAGGGCTTTGCTTTTGGCCGCTCCGTACACCTCGTACACACCTGACTCCGCTCCGTACACACAGCTCCGATCTGTACACCTCACACACACATGGCTCCGCTCCGTACACACAGCTCCGCTCCGTACACACGGCTCCGCTCTGTACACCTCGTAAACACGCGGCTCTGCTCCCTACAACTCGTACACATGCGTCTCTGCTCCGCAGTTCTCTACTCCGTACATCTCGTACATGCGCGGCTCCGCTCCGTACACCTCGTACACGCGCGGCTCCGCTCCGTACACCTCGTACACGCGCGGCTCCGCTCCGTACACCTCGTACACGCGCGGCTCCGCTCCGTACACCTCGTACACCCGCGGCTCCGCTCCGTACCCCTCGTACACGCGCGGCTCCGCTCCGTACACCTCGTACACGCGCGGCTCCGCTCCGTACCCCTCGTACACGCGCGGCTCCGCTCCGTACGCCTCGTACACGCGCGGCTCCGCTCCGTACGCCTCGTACACGCGCGGCTCCGCTCCGTACGCCTCGTACACGCGCGGCTCCGCTCCGTACGCCTCGTACACGCGCGGCTCCGCTCCGTACGCCTCGTACACGCGCGGCTCCGTACGCCTCGTACACGCGCGGCTCCGCTCCGTACGCCTCGTACACGCGCGGCTCCGCTCCGTACGCCTCGTACACGCGCGGCTCCGCTCAGTACGCCTCGTACACGCGCGGCTCCGCTCAATACGCCTCGTACACGCGCGGCTCCGCTCCGTACGCCTCGTACACACACTCGGCTCCGCTCCGTACACCTCGCACACGCGCGGCTCCGCTCCGTACACCTCGCACACGCGCGGCTCCGCTCCGTACACCTCGCACACGCGCGGCTCCGCTCCGTACAACTCGCACACGCGCGGCTCCGCTCCGTACAACTCGCACACGCGCGGCTCAGCTCCGTACGCCTCGCACACGCACGCTCCGCTCCGCACGCCTCGTACACACGCGGCTCCGCTCCGCACGCCACGTACACACAAGGCTCCGCTCCGTACACCTCGTACACACGCGGCTCCGCTCCGTACACCTCGTACACGCGGGGCTCCGCTCCGTACACCTCGTACACACACGGCTCTGCTCCGTACACCTCGTACACACGCGGCTCCGCTCCGTACACCTCGTACACGCGGGGCTCCGCTCCGTACACCTCGTACACACGCGGCTCCGCTCCGTACACCTCGTACACACGCGGCTCCGCTACATCCACACTGTAAACCTCTCCTGACCCCACACATAAACTTCAGCTCATCCAGCACCATGACAACCAGCACAGCAGAGTCCTGCATCCACTGAGGCCCCTGATCATGTGACCCCTGACTCCTCCCCTCCTGTGACCTCATCACAGCTCCTGTGTGCACAGAGCAGCCATATATGTGGTGGCGGCTCTGCAGGTGGAGGTATGTGGAGACCCCATTACTGGGCGCAGGGGGCATTAACCCCTTCAGCACAGAGACTCTTTTGGGGTCTTGTGTTGCCCCTTTATAAGAATGTAGCACCCCGAGGACTTGGCTGCTACAGGGGTATTGCACCTCGAACCAGAGGTGTGGTATTCCACTCCCGGGTAAGGATGGAGCGTGGAACAGAGCTCAGTTAGCTGCATGCACTACACTCACCCCATTTCCGGGGGACAGACCAACGGTACTCCCACCAGATAGATGTGCAGGTACGACAGCTTCTGTCCCTGGCTGGAGTGGGGAGGGGGGAGGAACATCCCAGTGGTGTAGGAGCAGAGAGGGGAGGGACTCTGGGCATAGGTAGGAGCCCATTGGGTGCTAGTCACCTGGGCTCGGGTGTCAGAAGGGAGTATATAAGGTGGGCACCATCTTAAGTCAGAGAGTCCAGACAGGAGTAGAGTCCGGGTCTGTGCAGAGAGGAGCTCAGCCAGAGAGGGCTGACAGGGAGCTGTGGCTCAGTCTGGGCCCAGCTCCAGAGCCAGGCCTGGAGAGGAGGCCTGAGGCAGAGAGAGAGAGAAAGAAGAAGAAGGAGGAACAGGAACACCAGGAAAGGCCCAGAGACGCAAGAAGAGAGGGAACCCTGAGATCCCACGAGTTAACGGGTGAAGGGTTGGCAGAACAGGGTACCGGATCCCAAACTGGTGGAGGCCAATTATCCTCAGCCAGGAACCGGAGGTCGTGGTCAAGCCTTGGCGCGACCCCTCACCATATCCACCAGGAAGGCATACCATATAGGGTCAGGGAAGCCGGGAAAGGTTTCGCCACCAGAAGGCCCGAGGGAGCCGGACAAAGGTGGGTCCCTGGTGGGGACGGCCAGTAGAAAGGAAGAGAGGGGAGCCCCGGACCACGCTCCGGAATTGCCTGGGAGTTAGCCGAGTCCCTCACCTGGTGGGCGCAGCACGGCTCGGGTGGTCCTGACTGCGCCCAAGTGACCTGATAAAGAACTGTGAGTAAAGCTGTGAAAACTGCAACCGCACGTCTCAGTGATTCCTTGTCACACCACCACTTCCACCATCATTCCTCCCTGCTTCACCAGCTACCCTGAGGCTATACCCCTCCCGTTGTGGGTTATACCATCCACGCTGCACCACCGTACCACCGGCCTCAGCGGTCTGCCCTGCAGCGGCGGCTTCATAGCCGCAATCAACGGGTGGCGTAGTCGAACTCTATAACATCTATTAAATTCCGCCACATAGTTTGACACCCTGGGCACGGACCGGGTCACCGCCACGAGGACTACTACCCCTATCAGATCCGGTTCCGGGTATTCCCCCGCATGCGCAACGCAGCACAACATGGCCCAGGGGGCGAGTCAACATTGGCGTAGTTTGCAGGATTTCGTGCCCGCAACCACCGGGTACTGCGTGCCTGAAGAAAAGTGCATATATACCTCAAAAAGGAGTCTCCCGCCAATTCCAGAGGGTTCCCGCCATCGGACGCCATCTGGGGTCGTTTCCCGCCGTTTGCCCGCCCTATGCAGCCTTTGCCCGCCATCTGCGGAGTTTCCCGCCAACAGTGGACGATTCCCGCCATCTTGGACAGTTTCCCGCCCTGGCAGAGCGGACGCCATTGTGGGCGTGCCAGAGGGTGGCAAGAGACCACCTCCCATCGTGGGCATGGCCCCAGAGTGGCGCCAAAGGAAGAGACCGCCCCCACCAGCCGAGAGTACAATAATGGAGATGTCCATCAGAGTGGGGGGGCTGCCCCTGAAACTGACAGTCACCAAGTTGCCCCGGGACCACTCCCAATGGGGTCGGATAGAGAACAAAACTGAGAGGATGGGTGCGGCCTGGAGGAGTCTGGATGGATCGCACCCGGGAATGGAGGAAGCGCCCAGCAATGCCAGCACCTCGGGCCAGGGCCTGCTGCAGGCCGCAACGCCAGACAGCCTAGTAGAGATCCTGGCACAGCTCCCCAGAGATCCGGAGCGTGCACAGGCTGCGCTGGAGGACTTGGACCGGAGGATGGCCCGGGCACAGCAGGATGCGTTGGCCGAGTGGAGAAGGGAGATGGCCCGGCAGGCTGGAATTCGCCAGCAGGAGACGCCACTTGCAACGAGGAGCATGTCCGCCTCTGAGGATGGTGCAGGAGGAACGAAGGCCGGAGACGACGCCGCGGAGGGAGCTGCAAGGATGGAAGCAGGTAATGGGGACGTCACTACCCCGAGCCCAGTAGCCGCAAGCCTGCCCCAGCTCCCCGTCGCAGAGCCCGAAGTCCTACTCACCACGCCCGTTGCCGCACCGCCACTACTCCCAACTAGGCCTCAAGCGGCAGGAGCCGCGGTTACGCCCTCTTCCGCGCCACGCCCCTTGACCCTGAGCGCGGCAAAACAGGAAGTGCCACCGGCCTGGTCGCAGGGCCTGGTGAACCCGGGCGCTGATGCCCCTCCAGCGCCCTCTTCCTCAACGGTGCCTTCCTTTGACCCAAATAGGATTCCCCCGGCCTGGTCGCAGGGCCGAGTACCCCCGGGCGCCGCTGCCCCTACAGCGCCCTCTACCTCCACAGTGCCACCACTGGGCGCAGATCTCTTCGCGCAACATACCAGCCCGGACGGGCTGCCCTTCGTGTGGCCACCGGAGTACGTCAACCCCCGACTCCGGAAAGAACGGCCCCTGTGCGAGCCTCTGATCCCGGCTCCGGCGCCCGCCAAAATCACTCCGCTTCCACTGGAGGATGCCCAGTTTGCATGGGACCCCACCGGTGAGAACCTAATGGGGTTTACCCAGGAGACCCGGGCGGACGCAGCCCGGCGTGAGGAGTGCTGCCGTCAACAGCTGGAGGTCTTTGGAAGAGAACGGCGAGAGAGGCGGATCCGCGAGGAACAGCTGCAGGCCCAAAGCGCGGAGCAGAAATGCCGGGCCCGACGAAACCCCCGTACGGCCCACGGCCCCCGCACCACCGGGACCGTAATAAAGTTCCAGCTAGAGAATGGCTGGGGCTTTATCCGGGATCACCGAACTCCCGGCGACGTCTTTGTCACCCGCAGGGATGTCGAGAGCCACCTGCCGGAGGGACACCGCGGACGTGACCTCTACCCGGGTGATGTGGTCGCCTTCACCCGGCATCAGTGTGCTAAAGGACCGTACGCCGTTCACGTACACCGGCTGACTGAGGAGGAGATGCAGTATGAGGAAGACCAAGAGGACCCGGACGGGTCTGAAGACTACCCTCAGGAGGGAGCACAGAGAGGACATAGCTACTGAAGGGAAGTAGCGTGAACAAAGAATTATATATAGTTACCCGTCGGGGTACAAGAACTGTCGTAAAATTGTTGATTGTGTGAACTGTTACCGGTGTGCCCTTCCTAAATTACCAGGCTGAGGACTGTGAGCAGCCATTCCCTATTCCCACTGGCCGAGGACTGAGAGCGGCCACCCTGTAAATAGTTGCGCTTCTTAAAGTGCCCCCTACTGATTTTATAAGAACTGTTTTTCTACCTCGGAATTAGTGACTGTTGCACTTTACCTGGTCACAAGTTGCGCCGTGGCCAGAGATCAAAAATGTGTTTGTGAAGAACGTTTTATATGAGAATGTTTTACTTGAAAAAGTTTTATATTGAAAGTTTAAATGCTGCTAGTATAATAATGTAAAAGTTACCTGTGATGTTCTATAATGTGTCATATGCTAAAAGAGTTCCGGTAGTTTTGGCCAGTAACGTTAAAGAGAAAAGGACCTCCCATCAGGGGATGATTGAAAAGTTGATATATCTTATATGCAAGTGTACACTTTAAAATTTTTGTATGTCTAAATTGTCTTTGCTCTTTTCCAGCCCGAGGACGTGCTGTGATTTACCAGGGGGGAATGTAGCACCCCGAGGACTCGGCTGCTACAGGGGTATTGCACCTCGAACCAGAGGTGTGGTATTCCACTCCCGGGTAAGGATGGAGCGTGGAACAGAGCTCAGTTAGCTGCATGCACTACACTCACCCCATTTCCGGGGGACAGACCAACGGTACTCCCACCAGATAGATGTGCAGGTACGACAGCTTCTGTCCCTGGCTGGAGTGGGGAGGGGGGAGGAACATCCCAGTGGTGTAGGAGCAGAGAGGGGAGGGACTCTGGGCATAGGTAGGAGCCCATTGGGTGCTAGTCACCTGGGCTCGGGTGTCAGAAGGGAGTATATAAGGTGGGCACCATCTTAAGTCAGAGAGTCCAGACAGGAGTAGAGTCCGGGTCTGTGCAGAGAGGAGCTCAGCCAGAGAGGGCTGACAGGGAGCTGTGGCTCTGTCTGGGCCCAGCTCCAGAGCCAGGCCTGGAGAGGAGGCCTGAGGCAGAGAGAGAGAGAAAGAAGAAGAAGGAGGAACAGGAACACCAGGAAAAGCCCAGAGACGCAAGAAGAGAGGGAACCCTGAGATCCCACGAGTTAACGGGTGAAGGGTTGGCAGAACAGGGTACCGGATCCCAAACTGGTGGAGGCCAATTATCCTCAGCCAGGAACCGGAGGTCGTGGTCAAGCCTTGGCGCGACCCCTCACCATATCCACCAGGAAGGCATACCATATAGGGTCAGGGAAGCCGGGAAAGGTTTCGCCACCAGAAGGCCCGAGGGAGCCGGACAAAGGTGGGTCCCTGGTGGGGACGGCCAGTAGAAAGGAAGAGAGGGGAGCCCCGGACCACGCTCCGGAATTGCCTGGGAGTTAGCCGAGTCCCTCACCTGGTGGGCGCAGCATGGCTCGGGTGGTCCTGACTGCGCACAAGTGACCTGATAAAGAACTGTGAGTAAAGCTGTGAAAACTGCAACCGCACGTCTCAGTGATTCCTTGTCACACCACCACTTCCACCATCATTCCTCCCTGCTTCACCAGCTACCCTGAGGCTATACCCCTCCCGTTGGGGGTTATACCATCCACGCTGCACCACCGTACCACCGGCCTCAGCGGTCTGCCCTGCAGCGGCGGCTTCATAGCCGCAATCAACGGGTGGCGTAGTCGAACTCTATAACATCTATTAAATTCCGCCACATAGTTTGACACCCTGGGCACGGACCGGGTCACCGCCACGAGGACTACTACCCCTATCAGATCCGGCTCCGGGTATTCCCCCGCATGCGCAACGCAGCACAACATGGCCCAGGGGGCGAGTCAAGAATCATAAGGTTTTTGTTCTGTTTCCTGTAATAGATACATACTACCCAACTATGGAGACAGGAAGGGAGGAAACGTATTGTTCTCATAGTACAGGACCCCTTTACTGCCACACAGTGTAATGCCCCCATTATGCCCCTTATGCAGGATGTATGATGCCCCCACAGTGTAATGCCCCCATTATGCCCCTTATGCAGGATGTATGATGCCCCCATTATACCCCTTATGCAGGATGTATGATGCCCCCCACACAGTGTAATGCCCCCATTATGCCCCTTATGTAATATGTATGATGCCCCCACACAGTGTAATGCCCCCATTATGCCCCTTATGCAGGATGTATGATGCACCCACACAGTGTAATGCCCCCATTATGCCCCTTATGCAGGATGTATGATGCCCCCACACAGTGTAATGCTCCCATTATGCCCCTTATTCAGGATGTATGATGCCCCCCACACAGTGTAATGCCCCCATTATGCCCCTTATGCAGTATGTAGGATGCCCCCCACAGTGTAATGCCCCCATTATGCCCCTTATGCAGGATGTGTGATGCCCCCACAGTGTAATGCCCCCATTATGCCCCTTATGCAGGATGTATGATGCCCCCACAGTGTAATGCCACCATTATGCCCCTTATGCAGGATGTATGATGTCCCCACACAGTGTAATGCCCCCATTATGCCCCTTATACAGGATGTATGATGCCCCCATTATGCCCCTTATACAGGATGTATGATCCCCCCCACACAGTGTAATGCCCCCATTATGCCCCTTATGCAGGATGTATGATCCCCCCACACAGTGTAATGCCCCCATTATGCCCCTTATGCAGGGTGTATGATGCCCCCACACAATGTAATGCCCCCATTATGCCCCTTATGCAGGATGTATGATGCCCCCACACAGTGTAATGCCCCCATTATGCCCCTTATGCAGGATGTATGATGCCCCCACACAGTGTATTGCCCCCATTATGCCCCTTATGCAGGATGTATGATGCCCCCCCACAGTGTAATGCCCCGATTATGCCCCTTATGCAGGATGTATGATGCCCCCACACAGTGTAATGCCCCGATTATGCCCCTTATGCAGTATGTATGATGCCCCACACAGTGTAATGCCCCCATTATGCCCCTTATGCAGTATGTATGATGCCCCCACACAGTGTAATGCCCCCATTATGCCCCTTATGCGGGATGTATGATGCCCCCACACAGTGTAATGCCCCCATTATGCCCCTTATGCGGGATGTATGATGCCCCCACACAGTGTAATGCCCCCATTATGCCCCTTATGCGGGATGTATGATGCCCCCACACAGTGTAATGCCCCCATTATGCCCCTTATGCAGTATGTATGATGTGCCACACAGTGTAATGCCCACATTATGCCCCTTATGCGGGATGTATGATGCCCCAACAAAGTGTAATGCCCACATTATGCCCCTTATGCGGGATGTATGATGCCCCAACAAAGTGTAATGCCCACATTATGCCCCTTATGCAGGATGTATGATGCCCACACATAGTGTAATGTCCCTTATGCACTATGTAAGATGCCCCCACACAGTGTAATGCCCCCATTATGTCTCTTATGCAGTATGTATTATGCCCCCCACACAGTGTAATGCCCCCATTATGCCCCTTATGCAGGATGTATGATGCCCCACACAGTGTAATGCCCCCATTATGCCCCTTATGAGTCATTCCATGTCAAGTGGACCAGTGGTCCCCACTTGACCTTCTCCGATTTTGCTGAAAATTTATAAGGATGTACATGTATGTTTGAAAAGAGGTTCTGTAAATTTTTAGGGCCAGTTCTCAAATACATTGGGCACTGTTGACCTTTCACTGGAGGTTCCACCAAGCCTGCGGCTTCAGCTAAGAGGATTTTGCAAACTTTGGCACATAGCCATTAGAGTTCTATACTGGCTATGATGCTGAAATTTGCCATACTAGCTCAACTTTTGCTGCTAAACACGATAAAATTTTTACCCGCTATGACAAAACAATATTTCGGCCGCAATTTTGTGTCAAAGTAGCTTGTAAAACGCGTCGCATAAAATTTATGCCAAACTTTGCCCATATATAACTCAAGACCAAAAACCAATAGTAACTGGTGCTTTGCCCTGTACACCAAACATCTACATGACTTTGCATTACTGCAATATCCCGGTCAAATCATATGTATTTGTGGAAATATTCACACCCACATATGATGAAAAACTTAAAAAAAACGAATTTTACCTATTTTTAGGTCAAATTTCTAAAAAAGGGTACCCCTAAAATATATTAATTCTGATATCATTAGAAAGAGCACATATTTCTCTACAAGGATCATTGTTGTTTTTTTTTGGAGTCTCTCAGTTTAAGAAAAAAAAAATGCCACTGAACATGGTGTTATTTATTAATAAGCAATGAATGGTAACTGCACTATTCAAACCCTTGCGTTTGTCCATGGTGGTTATACCACAACCAATTCCCTAAGAATTGGTATTATAATCCTATTAAGATTTGTAATAATGCTGTCTTTCGAGAATTGGCAGCCCCATCGCCTAGGAGCCATGGCCGATAGCAGTGCAAGGCCAGCCGCGGGCGGTCTCTTTATCGCAGGTTCCGAAGCCTGAGGGTGGGTGTCTTTGCCTAGGATCCCAAGCCTAATATTGGGTATCTTTTGTTGGTTCCCAAGCCATAATGTTCAGTCTAAGTGGTCTGGAATTGTTGCTGAATTTGCAACATAATCGGTTCAGAGAAGCTGTATTGTCGGCCCATTGCTGTTGCAGCTGGTGCTGGAATTATTGCAATGATTGACTGCTCGGGAATCCAGCATGTATCATTTCTCACAGGCCAGTGAAAGAAGCTAGCTGGTCCATGAGGATGGATAAAATTTATTAATGCATCATTGTCGTCGACTGAAATTTCAGAAATATTTCCAATCCACCAGTTCCTATCGTAAATGCAGGCAATGTGTTGCCCTGGCTGGAGGTTTGCAATTGGCACAAAAGGCATTTCTGATCTGACAGATCTATCTACATGGGCAATGAAAGATGATGGGTCATTTGACACCCTTGAAATGCGAATCTTTTTGTCATCAATTGGCACAAACTGGTGATTTTCTCTTGTTCCAGCAATTGTATGTCCATCTTTGAACCTTTCCTCTTGAACTACCCGTATTTCGTCAATTTTTTCTTTTTGAACAAAAAAAAATTTGATTCCATGCAGTTGCTCGTTGCAAAAGTTGAATAAATCCACCGGGGTCAGGGGTCAGTATTTGGTTTTCAGTTGGGCGTTGAAGACTGGCACGAGCTGCCAACCTCTTTGCTGTCCCTCCAATCCCATCACAGGGCGACTTTCCATGACTGGTACCAAAAAAATTCCATTCAGCGCTGATATTGAAATCAGCATTGTGGTGGCACAAGTTGAGAAAATTTTTGAAATTTTTGTACTGGGCTGCAGATCCATCGCTGAAGTAGTGGATATGATGAATCCCATAGATGAGAGTCTTGAGATACTCCACAATTACTGTTAAGAAAGTGTGGACTGCAACTGTGTCATGTCGTGAGCAATCACTGATTATGCACAAGCTGATGTTCTGCGCAGCTTCACCATTTAACTCCTTGAAGTAAATTATAAATGGGTGTACTGTAGCTTGACTATTTTCCCAGTGGAAACATTGAATGGCATCTTGAACAATAAATGAGTAATTTTCAGCAAAGTCCATAAGGATCACAAGCTCTCTAGGTCTCAGATTTTCCTTCAACGATTTCAAATAGCTACTTTGATGCTTGGCGATGTAGTGATGGCTACAAAGTTTAGAAATTTTCAAAACCAATTCTTCAATGAAATCTTCTATAGTCAGTTGTTTGGTATCAAGCGTGTCTCGATCAGTGTGAATCCATTGTTTGAACTCAATAATATCTTCAGGGTCACTGATGACAAACACATTGACTAGAAATTCTTTTAAAACTTCAGGACCCAGGCATTTATCACAACGGCCAAGCATACAGTCCTTGGATTTAATTCCACAGACCATTTTGCATATGAGCTCTTTGTAGTCATCATTGATTGGGCATGCTGCAAGCATTAGTTTGACATTTTGGTGAATGGTACACACACAAACTTAATGTGTTCCAGCAGATCCAACGGTTACGCGCCTCTTTGGCCGAAGCTCACAAAACTTGGAAAATCCAATTTCAGGGCCATTCCAATCCCGATAAGCAACAAACATTTCCCTCATATTGCTCAGTAATAGTCGCTTTTGCATCTGCTTTTTTTCTCCTGCTATTCGCACTGATACATAGTCTTTTTTACCAGGGCACATTCGACTGAATTCATCATCCTCAAAAAATGCCTGCACCTTTTTCTTCACTTCCTCAGAAACTTTCTTGCCACACTTGATTCTAGGTAAGGCTAAGATCCCATGTTCACATTTAAGCTTTCGAGCTTGTTTGACCATTCGTTCAGAGACACCGAATTCGTCTGATATAGCCTTAATGGACCAACTTTTAGGTGCCAATTTCAAGATTTGGACCTTTTCTGCCCGACTGGACACCTGCAGCTTTTGCTTCAAATCTGCCAAAAGGTGATTGTAATCCAGACACATTTTGCACTGTGCTGTTTTTGTTTGCTCAATGTCTTTCGGCTCAAGCCCTCCAATTGAAGCAATCTTGCTAGAAAATGAATTTTGTACCTGGCTTATCTTTCTCCTTGCATATCCAAGTGAATCCCGCTGGCTTACCCGTGGATATTTCAGAGGAGAGATGCCAATGGATGTTAAGCTTGAATTTAGACTTTCAGGAGAACATTCCATTCCATCTGGATCTGATTCAGAGGAAACTGGATCAGCTGATTTTTTCCTGTTAGCAAATTCTTTTCGATATGATGCACACATCTTCTGGCCAGGCTTCACATCATTCTTTGTAAATTCGTTCAACTGGTCAGCTGCTAACAAATTGATAGCTCGCAAATTCTTTTTGGTGGTATGACCTTTCTTCCCAAAAGGATTGCAACACGATTTTTGCAAATGCTCATATTTGGTCAAGAATGAAGCTTCATGGTGTAAACAGATTTGTGAATGTTCGTCAAAATTTAGTCCCACTCGTCGACGCAGCAATTTCTGTTCATCCAATCCAAAGCTTGTAAACAATTTCAACTCATCCTTGCTATGGGTGAATGTCTTAAGGTGGCACTTCGAATTGTTCGCAAGGCCGATAAAGCACTGGGCCGATTCTTCATCAATTTCATTCTCTATCACTAAAAAATAAATAATATATGCATTAAAATGTAACAATAGTCAATAACTTCATAAACAAAAAGGTTTATAGGTTTTTGATTATAATGGACATTGCTAGCAACAATACAACTCTGTAACGTGATAAGAATCTGAAAATCAAACACAAAATCAATGCATTACGCGCATAAATAACACCATGTTCAGTGGAATTTTTCTTTTCTTAAACTGAGAGACTCCAAAAAAAAAACCAATGATCCTTGTAGAGAAAAATGTGCTCTTTCTAATGATATCAGAATTAATATATTTTAGGGGTACCCTTTTTGAGAAATTTGACCTAAAAATAGGTAAAATTCGTTTTTTTTAAGTTTTTCATCATATGTGGGTGTGAATATTTCCACAAATACATATGGTTTGACCGTGATATTGCAGAAATGCAAAGTCATGTAGATGTTTGGTGTACAGGGCAAAGCACCAGTTACTATTGGTTTTTGGTCTTGAGTTATATATGGGCAAAGTTTGGCATAAATTTTATACGACGCGTTTTACAAGCTACTTTGACACAAAATTGCGGCCGAAATATTGTTTTGTCATAGCCGGTAATAATTTTATCGTGTTTAGCAGCAAAAGTTGAGCTAGTATGCCAAATTTCAGCATCATAGCCAGTATAGAACTCTAATGGCTATGTGCCAAAGTTTGCAAAATCCTCTTAGCTGAAGCCGCAGGCTTGGTGGAACCTCCAGTGAAAGGTCAACAGTGCCCAATGTATTTGAGATCTGGCCCTAAAAATTTACAGAACCTCTTTTCAAACATACATGTACATCCTTATAAATTTTCAACAAAATCGGAGAAGGTCGAGTGGGGACGATTTTTAAAACTGGTCCACTTGATGTGGAATGAGCCATATGCCGGATGTATGATGCCCCAACACAGTGTAATGCCCCCATTATGCCCCTTATGCAGGATGTATTATGCCCCCACACAGTGTAATGCCCCCATTATGCCCCTTATGCAGTATGTATGATGCCCCCATTATGCCCCTTATGCAGTATGTATGATGCCCCCACATAGTGTAATGCCCCCATTATGCCCCTTATGCAGGATGTTTGATGCCCCCACACAGTGTAATGCCCCCATTATGCCCCTTATGCTGGATGTATGATGCCCCCCACACAGTGTAATGCCCCCATTATGCCCCTTATGCAGGATGTATTATGCCCCCACACAGTTTAATGCCCCCATTATGCCCCTTATGCAGGATGTATTATGCCCCCACACAGTTTAATGCCCCCATTATGCCCCTTATGCAGTATGTATGATGCCCCCACACAGTGTAATGCCCCCATTATGCCCCTTATGCAGTATGTATGATGCCCCCATTATGCCCCTTATGCAGTATGTATGATGCCCCAACATAGTGTAATGCCCCCATTATGCCCCTTATGCAGTATGTTTGATGCCCCCACACAGTGTAATGCCCCCGTTATGCCCCTTATGCTGGATGTATGATGCCTCCCACACAGTGTAATGCCCCCATTATGCCCCTTATGCAGGATGTATGATACCCCCACACAGTGTAATGCCCCCATTATGCCCCTTATGCAGGATACCAGACAATGTGAACTGAGGTCTAAGATGGCAGACATACAAGAAACAGAGGCATGTTCACACTAGCAAAAAATAAGCAAGACAAAAATATATCTCATACCCTACCATAATTATATATAAATGTAAAGCAAAGTTGCATAATAAATATAGGGTACTTAGTGAACTATTTTTGATCAAAAAAAGTATACAAGCCGTCCCACCAGCGGCAAGGTGACCCTAAATTGGGACGGTACCTATACTGCCTATATTAAAAACCTTACTGTATATCAAAGTTGAAGTAATGCATATAAAAGGGTAGACAAATAGGACCGGGTCCCAACTCCAGACCACCTAGGCCCGTGGTAAGCTACATATATACCAATCAGCTCAACAAAGGGCATGCCACACCCTTAAATTGCACAGAATGCAAACAAGTCAAAAAACCAGACAATGTGAACTGAGGTCTAACATGGCAGACATACAAGAAACAGAGGCATGTTCACACTAGCAAAAAAGAAGCAAGACAAAAATATATCTCATACCCTACCATAATTATATATAAATGTAAAGCAAAGTTGCATAATAAATATAGGGTACTTAGTGAACTATTTTTGATCAAAAAAAGTATACAAGCCGTCCCACCAGCGGCAAGGTGACCCTAAATTGGGACGGTACCTATACTGCCTATATTAAAAACCTTACTGTATATCAAAGTTGAAGTAATGCATATAAAAGGGTAGACAAATAGGACCGGGTCCCAACTCCAGACCACCTAGGCCCGTGGTAAGCTACATATATACCAATCAGCTCAACAAAGGGCATGCCACACCCTTAAATTGCACAGAATGCAAACAAGTCAAAAAACCAGACAATGTGAACTGAGGTCTAAGATGGCAGACATACAAGAAACAGAGGCATGTTCACACTAGCAAAAAAGAAGCAAGACAAAAATATATCTCATACCCTACCATAATTATATATAAATGTAAAGCAAAGTTGCATAATAAATATAGGGTACTTAGTGAACTATTTTTGATCAAAAAAAGTATACAAGCCGTCCCACCAGCGGCAAGGTGACCCTAAATTGGGACGGTACCTATACTGCCTATATTAAAAACCTTACTGTATATCAAAGTTGAAGTAATGCATATAAAAGGGTAGACAAATAGGACCGGGTCCCAACTCCAGACCACCTAGGCCCGTGGTAAGCTACATATATACCAATCAGCTCAACAAAGGGCATGCCACACCCTTAAATTGCACAGAATGCAAACAAGTCAAAAAACCAGACAATGTGAACTGAGGTCTAAGATGGCAGACATACAAGAAACAGAGGCATGTTCACACTAGCAAAAAAGAAGCAAGACAAAAATATATCTCATACCCTACCATAATTATATATAAATGTAAAGCAAAGTTGCATAATAAATATAGGGTACTTAGTGAACTATTTTTGATCAAAAAAAGTATACAAGCCGTCCCACCAGCGGCAAGGTGACCCTAAATTGGGACGGTACCTATACTGCCTATATTAAAAACCTTACTGTATATCAAAGTTGAAGTAATGCATATAAAAGGGTAGACAAATAGGACCGGGTCCCAACTCCAGACCACCTAGGCCCGTGGTAAGCTACATATATACCAATCAGCTCAACAAAGGGCATGCCACACCCTTAAATTGCACAGAATGCAAACAAGTCAAAAAACCAGACAATGTGAACTGAGGTCTAAGATGGCAGACATACAAGAAACAGAGGCATGTTCACACTATCAAAAAAGAAGCAAGACAAAAATATATCTCATACCCTACCATAATTATATATAAATGTAAAGCAAAGTTGCATAATAAATATAGGGTACTTAGTGAACTATTTTTGATCAAAAAAAGTATACAAGCCGTCCCACCAGCGGCAAGGTGACCCTAAATTGGGACGGTACCTATACTGCCTATATTAAAAACCTTACTGTATATCAAAGTTGAAGTAATGCATATAAAAGGGTAGACAAATAGGACCGGGTCCCAACTCCAGACCACCTAGGCCCGTGGTAAGCTACATATATACCAATCAGCTCAACAAAGGGCATGCCACACCCTTAAATTGCACAGAATGCAAACAAGTCAAAAAACCAGACAATGTGAACTGAGGTCTAAGATGGCAGACATACAAGAAACAGAGGCATGTTCACACTAGCAAAAAAGAAGCAAGACAAAAATATATCTCATACCCTACCATAATTATATATAAATGTAAAGCAAAGTTGCATAATAAATATAGGGTACTTAGTGAACTATTTTTGATCAAAAAAAGTATACAAGCCGTCCCACCAGCGGCAAGGTGACCCTAAATTGGGACGGTACCTATACTGCCTATATTAAAAACCTTACTGTATATCAAAGTTGAAGTAATGCATATAAAAGGGTAGACAAATAGGACCGGGTCCCAACTCCAGACCACCTAGGCCCGTGGTAAGCTACATATATACCAATCAGCTCAACAAAGGGCATGCCACACCCTTAAATTGCACAGAATGCAAACAAGTCAAAAAACCAGACAATGTGAACTGAGGTCTAAGATGGCAGACATACAAGAAACAGAGGCATGTTCACACTAGCAAAAAAGAAGCAAGACAAAAATATATCTCATACCCTACCATAATTATATATAAATGTAAAGCAAAGTTGCATAATAAATATAGGGTACTTAGTGAACTATTTTTGATCAAAAAAAGTATACAAGCCGTCCCACCAGCGGCAAGGTGACCCTAAATTGGGACGGTACCTATACTGCCTATATTAAAAACCTTACTGTATATCAAAGTTGAAGTAATGCATATAAAAGGGTAGACAAATAGGACCGGGTCCCAACTCCAGACCACCTAGGCCCGTGGTAAGCTACATATATACCAATCAGTTCAACAAAGGGCATGCCACACCCTTAAATTGCACAGAATGCAAACAAGTCAAAAAACCAGACAATGTGAACTGAGGTCTAAGATGGCAGACATACAAGAAACAGAGGCATGTTCACACTAGCAAAAAAGAAGCAAGACAAAAATATATCTCATACCCTACCATAATTATATATAAATGTAAAGCAAAGTTGCATAATAAATATAGGGTACTTAGTGAACTATTTTTGATCAAAAAAAGTATACAAGCCGTCCCACCAGCGGCAAGGTGACCCTAAATTGGGACGGTACCTATACTGCCTATATTAAAAACCTTACTGTATATCAAAGTTGAAGTAATGCATATAAAAGGGTAGACAAATAGGACCGGGTCCCAACTCCAGACCACCTAGGCCCGTGGTAAGCTACATATATACCAATCAGCTCAACAAAGGGCATGCCACACCCTTAAATTGCACAGAATGCAAACAAGTCAAAAAACCAGACAATGTGAACTGAGGTCTAAGATGGCAGACATACAAGAAACAGAGGCATGTTCACACTAGCAAAAAAGAAGCAAGACAAAAATATATCTCATACCCTACCATAATTATATATAAATGTAAAGCAAAGTTGCATAATAAATATAGGGTACTTAGTGAACTATTTTTGATCAAAAAAAGTATACAAGCCGTCCCACCAGCGGCAAGGTGACCCTAAATTGGGACGGTACCTATACTGCCTATATTAAAAACCTTACTGTATATCAAAGTTGAAGTAATGCATATAAAAGGGTAGACAAATAGGATCGGGTCCCAACTCCAGACCACCTAGGCCCGTGGTAAGCTACATATATACCAATCAGCTCAACAAAGGGCATGCCACACCCTTAAATTGCACAGAATGCAAACAAGTCAAAAAACCAGACAATGTGAACTGAGGTCTAAGATGGCAGACATACAAGAAACAGAGGCATGTTCACACTAGCAAAAAAGAAGCAAGACAAAAATATATCTCATACCCTACCATAATAATATATAAATGTAAAGCAAAGTTGCATAATAAATATAGGGTACTTAGTGAACTATTTTTGATCAAAAAAAGTATACAAGCCGTCCCACCAGCGGCAAGGTGACCCTAAATTGGGACGGTACCTATACTGCCTATATTAAAAACCTTACTGTATATCAAAGTTGAAGTAATGCATATAAAAGGGTAGACAAATAGGACCGGGTCCCAACTCCAGACCACCTAGGCCCGTGGTAAGCTACATATATACCAATCAGCTCAACAAAGGGCATGCCACACCCTTAAATTGCACAGAATGCAAACAAGTCAAAAAACCAGACAATGTGAACTGAGGTCTAAGATGGCAGACATACAAGAAACAGAGGCATGTTCACACTAGCAAAAAAGAAGCAAGACAAAAATATATCTCATACCCTACCATAATTATATATAAATGTAAAGCAAAGTTGCATAATAAATATAGGGTACTTAGTGAACTATTTTTGATCAAAAAAAGTATACAAGCCGTCCCACCAGCGGCAAGGTGACCCTAAATTGGGACGGTACCTATACTGCCTATATTAAAAACCTTACTGTATATCAAAGTTGAAGTAATGCATATAAAAGGGTAGACAAATAGGACCGGGTCCCAACTCCAGACCACCTAGGCCCGTGGTAAGCTACATATATACCAATCAGCTCAACAAAGGGCATGCCACACCCTTAAATTGCACAGAATGCAAACAAGTCAAAAAACCAGACAATGTGAACTGAGGTCTAAGATGGCAGACATACAAGAAACAGAGGCATGTTCACACTAGCAAAAAAGAAGCAAGACAAAAATATATCTCATACCCTACCATAATTATATATAAATGTAAAGCAAAGTTGCATAATAAATATAGGGTACTTAGTGAACTATTTTTGATCAAAAAAAGTATACAAGCCGTCCCACCAGCGGCAAGGTGACCCTAAATTGGGACGGTACCTATACTGCCTATATTAAAAACCTTACTGTATATCAAAGTTGAAGTAATGCATATAAAAGGGTAGACAAATAGGACCGGGTCCCAACTCCAGACCACCTAGGCCCGTGGTAAGCTACATATATACCAATCAGCTCAACAAAGGGCATGCCACACCCTTAAATTGCACAGAATGCAAACAAGTCAAAAAACCAGACAATGTGAACTGAGGTCTAAGATGGCAGACATACAAGAAACAGAGGCATGTTCACACTAGCAAAAAAGAAGCAAGACAAAAATATATCTCATACCCTACCATAATTATATATAAATGTAAAGCAAAGTTGCATAATAAATATAGGGTACTTAGTGAACTATTTTTGATCAAAAAAAGTATACAAGCCGTCCCACCAGCGGCAAGGTGACCCTAAATTGGGACGGTACCTATACTGCCTATATTAAAAACCTTACTGTATATCAAAGTTGAAGTAATGCATATAAAAGGGTAGACAAATAGGACCGGGTCCCAACTCCAGACCACCTAGGCCCGTGGTAAGCTACATATATACCAATCAGCTCAACAAAGGGCATGCCACACCCTTAAATTGCACAAAATGCAAACAAGTCAAAAAACCAGACAATGTGAACTGAGGTCTAAGATGGCAGACATACAAGAAACAGAGGCATGTTCACACTAGCAAAAAAGAAGCAAGACAAAAATATATCTCATACCCTACCATAATTATATATAAATGTAAAGCAAAGTTGCATAATAAATATAGGGTACTTAGTGAACTATTTTTGATCAAAAAAAGTATACAAGCCGTCCCACCAGCGGCAAGGTGACCCTAAATTGGGACGGTACCTATACTGCCTATATTAAAAACCTTACTGTATATCAAAGTTGAAGTAATGCATATAAAAGGGTAGACAAATAGGACCGGGTCCCAACTCCAGACCACCTAGGCCCGTGGTAAGCTACATATATACCAATCAGCTCAACAGAGGGCATGCCACACCCTTAAATTGCACAGAATGCAAACAAGTCAATGCAGGATGTATGATGCCCCCACACAGTGTAATGCCCCCATTATGCCCCTTATGCAGTATGTATGATGCCCCCATTATGCCCCTTATGCAGTATGTATGATGCCCCCATTATGCCCCTTATGCAGGATGTTTGATGCCCCCACACAGTGTAATGCCCCCATTATGCCCCTTATGCAGGATGTATGATGCCCCCCACACAGTGTAATGCCCCCATTATGCCCCTTATGCAGTATGTATGATACCCCCCACACAGTGTAATGCCCCCATTATGCCCCTTATGCCGTATGTATGATCCCCCACACAGTGTAATGCCCCCATTATGCCCCTTATGCAGCATGTATGATGCCCCCCACACAGTTTAATGTTCCGGGACGTACTAAAAAGAATGAAGATCAGGAATAAATAAAAAGAATGAACATAAAAGCATACAGGTCCAAACATATGGAGAGATATTATGGATTTCTTTTGTATCTTGCACATGGGATGAACATGAAATATATCAAGATTACAAGGGAATGAACACATTCCATTTAAACAGGTGTATCACTACCACCATCCCCCCTCACACAGTATAATATTTCCACAGTACCGCCTGAGGTCCTGCAGTTGGAATAATCCCTCTGGGAAATGGTTTTCCCTCTGCCTGCTCCCCTCCATGTAGACCCTCGAGCATGTATACTTGCATGTAGGGGAGCAGGCCTTACTAGATATCGAGGCTTTGTACAGTAATATACCGCATGAGGATGGTATCAGAGGAGTAAGACATTTCTTGAAATCGAGATCAATAGAGTGTAGCAGACATAATGACTTCATGGAGGATCTTCTAAAACTCACTCTTACTCATAACATATTTCTTCTTGACAGGAAGTACTTCCACCAGTTCAGGGGTACTGCGATGGGGAGCCCCTGTGCCCCCTCGTATGCTAACCTATTCCTGGGCTCATAGGAGGAAACCACAATATTCAGGGATGATCATAAGTGGTGGCATCCATATATTGGGGTATGATATAGATATATTGACAACATTTTTATCATCTGGTCAGAGACGAGTGAACAATTTCTTGAATTTGTCAGGGAACTCAATATCCATAGAGTGGGCCTTAGATTTATATCAGAGTTTAATTATTACCAGTTGCCTTACTCAAGAAAGAACGGGATGGGACCCTAGGGACACTCATCTGCCATTAACCTATGAGCACTAATAAACTATTAAATTACTAAAAAAAAACAAGCAATATGCAAGGGCCAATTTTTACAGTTGAGTAGAAACTGCTCTAATGTCACAGATATTAATATACAGGCAATAGACATGAACACCAGATTCAAGGAAAAAGGTACCTACAGTACATTTTGGATTACGCACAATTGTTTGCAGAAAAACAGGATAGACGGACACTCCTCCATGCCTAACCGAGAGACCCCTGAAAATATGGGATAACACAAGTAGTAGGAACTTGTCACAATCAGAGTGACCTTATCTTTAATATCCGCAGAAAACACTAGTATAGTATGTACTTGTGGTCGACCCTGACCTGAGGGTGCTGTGGGATCTACTCCCACAATAACTTGTCAATTATGGACCGTTTAGTGCATAGTTTCTATAAAAATTTGGCTAGGTAGAAGAATCTGTGGTTTCTTTAGTTGTGGAGAAAGTTGTACATGTAATTGGATGAGACCATATAAATCTTTCTCGAGTTCATCTACGGTTGAAGCCTTTTTCCAGAGGGATTATTCTAACTGTAAAACCTCAGGACTTGTATATGTGGCCACATGCAACTGCCCCCTAGATTATGTATGCACGACCAAGAGGATTGTGGGGGGGGCATTTGGGCGAAATACGCCATGGCCGGGACACCTCATTAGTGAGACACATGAACAGTGCACATTGAGGTGAAACCAGAGACATCTCCTTTTGCATCATTGAGGTGGTTAAACCCAATGTGAGAGGAGGTGATCTCATTAGATGTATCCTCAAAATGGAAAGTGAGTGGATTTCCAGACTGGATTCACAAGCTCCAAAGGAACTCAGTGAGCAAATTTCCACCAACGTCACATTGCACCACAGACTGTCCAGAAGTTGGCAGATGCTTTAGTCCAGGTCTGGGAGGAGATCCCACAGCAGACCATCCACAACCTCATCAGGAGCATGCCCAGGCATTATAGGGAGGTCAAACAGGCACGTGGAGGCCACACACAATACTGAGCCTCATTTTGACTTGTTTTAACGACATTACATCAAAGTTGGATCAGCCTGTAGTGTGTTTTTCCACTTTAATTTTGGGGTTGGCTCCAAATCCAGGCCTCCATTGGTTAATAAATTTGATTTCATTGTTGATTTTTGTGTGATTTTGTTGTCAGCACATTCAACTTTGTACAGAACAAAGTATTCAATGAGAATATTTCATTCATTCAGATCTAGGATGTGTTATTTGAGTTTTCCCTTTATTTTTTTGAGCAGTGTATTTTGATGTTGCCCGCGAGCAGATTCAATCAGGGGACCAACCAATTTCCATAGCAATTCTCTTGAATGCTCTACAATAATGGGCAAAGGCACAAGGGGACTTCGAAAGTGAGAGGTGGGGGCGGTTAATTGGCGTGTAGGGCAAGACTTGCAATACTTACATCCGGGCCAATAGAACCTCTGCACAATCTATTCCTGCGTTTTTTCCACTCCCAGATATCTCCCCAAGACATGTCAATGGGCCATGTCCAACACCTTCTGTCTATAGGGGCCCGGCACTATTAACTGCTCCACTCGCTCCTCCCTCACTTTCTTGACCCGGTACGACTCCCCACTCATCATAAAATGGGGAAACCTTGTGTCAACCCCCGGCTCCTGTGTAACCCCATTTATAACAGTGACATTATTAAAGGCTTCCTTCAGAGTTAGGTCCCAATGTTGGGCAAACCCAAAATTCTCACTGGTCACCCCTAACTCCGGAATGGCAGACTCGGGGGGCACTACCTCCTTATCCCCAATAAGGACACAAAAGGGAAACCTGTCTGACTCTGGGTGTGGTGATACCTCCTCAGGGTTAACTGGTTTCTTAACTGAGCCAGCGAACCTGGAACTCTTCCCCCACACATCCCAAAACAAACAAAAGTCCCAGCCTATAGTAATAGGGTGCAACAAGTCCTGAACGACGCCGACCTCGTGGGACTCAGTACCGTGAGCCATTTCAATGTCTACTCTGGCCATGGGCTAGTCCTTAGCATTACCATGAATGCACCGACCGCCAACTTTTTTTCCCCAGGATCATTTGAAGAGGAAGGGTGGCCATCATAAGGGTCACCAGACTCCCGGATTCTAGCAGTGCCGTTACCTCCTGTCTGTTGTCCTTCACAGAACATGCTTGTGGCCCCTCGCTGGGTTTACATTTCACACTGCAGGTCGGATAAGCTTAATATGAACAATGGCGTCCTATGCTGCAGTCCATCGGCTCAGCTGACAATGGGCGGCTATATGGCCTGGGCCGTGGCACCTCGAGTAAACAACATCACCTGTAGGGACCTTAGGCACCACCTCCCCCGCCCCTTTGGACCTTGGATGGCCCACCCCCTTTTGAGTCTCCGCCCCCTGTTGGGAACCCCAGTATGGAGTGGGCTGCCTTCCCAAGGAACCTTCAACCCCCTGGTATCTCTTGACCAGTCCAACCAGGTCATCCGCATTCCAGGGATCACCCTGGGCAACCCAAGCCTGTATGGGCCTTGGCAGGGAGTGCACAAACGGGTCCATCACCACCCGCTCTACCATCTGCGCAGGTGTAGGGGAATCCGGTACCAGCAACTTCTGGACCAGGTGCAACAGGTTAAACATTTGGAAGCAAGGTGGATTGTCCCGGTGATTACCCCAGCGGTGAACCCACTGCGCCCTGATAGTCATTGTCACTCCCAAGTGGGCGAGAATCTCAGTTTTTAGCTTGCCATACCCTTTGGCGTCCTGCAAAGCTAAATCATAGTACACCTTCTGGGGCTCTCCCGTCAAGTATGGCGCCAATACCTCAGCCCACTGCTCTGGCGCAAGTTTCTCCCTCTCAGCGACCCTTTCAAACACCGTTAGGAAGGCCTGAACGTCATCCACCAAGGTCATTTTCTGCAATGCCCGTTGTGACATGCAGAAGTAGTGCTGTTGCTTTAAAAGCATTCAGCAACTATTAGCAGTAACACAAGCACATGAGACAGGAAGTGTTGTGCTCCAGAAGCATCCAGCAACTAAAGGGGTTAACACAGTCACAGGAGTACAGTGTCCATTTTAGGACATGATCAGATATCAAAATCAAACATCATAATGATGTCAGTTTGAGGCTAAATACCCTGTCTGACAAGTGTTTCTGAAAAGTGATTTTGATAAGTGACTTTTACAACTGTTCGCTGATGGGACTTGAACCTAAAATTCTGTATCAAGACACCAGTGCACTAACCACTGAGCTATTAACTCAGTTGAAGAAACCTAGGAGTTCCATCTGGTTATATGCTTTTCAGTTCAAATCTGATTGAAACTCATTGGGACTTATGCACAGACTGCAAGCAAGACCAATTCAAATGATGTTTGATTTTGATGTGTGAGTCTGATGTGTGACTTTCTTCAAACATCAGAATCAGAATCACAATGACTTTTACTCACCCTGAGTATTTTCATGGTTGATCTCATAAGACAAGAAAAGCTGCCAGTTACTATTACTTGCCTGGATAGCTCTATGGTAAGGCATCAGCCTCTGAAACTAAAGTGTCACAGTACAAATCCCAATAGAAATATTATTATTTTTTTTAACTATCCCTGTTTAGCACACAAACTACAGGGGTGTTTTACTTTTAATATCTGACATTTTGATTGTCATCCTGACGTGTTAAGAGTTTCCGACACGCTGTGCATTTGCATGGTAAATTACATAGCCAAAGTAAATTGGGAGGCACTAATTTACTACATATCTATTTCCAAGTGACTGTTCATTTGCATAATTTCTTAAAGGGGTCTAATGATAACCTTTCTTTTTTGTCAATTTTTCTTTCCATCCACCCAAGAACTGGCTGCAAACTCCCAATTTACTTTTGCTATGTAATTATTATAATTATATATCACTACCTAAATAATCAAATAATGAACCTACAGTTTAATGGTAAGGCATCTGTGTCACATAGTTTTGGTTTGAAAGGATAATAGTAATAATAATAATAATTAATAATAAAAAGTTCAGTGTCCCTACAGGTTTTTCTTGGCTTATGAGATTAACCATGATAATACTTAGTAATTGTGATTCTTATTCTGATGTGTGAGAAAAGTCAGATATCAAAGCCAAGCATCAGTGAAATTTGTGTGCTCGCCAGCATCATTTAAAAAACAAAAGTTTATTTTTTCTGCATCAGTGATTTAAACTCAGAACTAGTGATGGGCGAGCACTAAAATGCTCGGGTGCTCGATTCTCGGGTTGAGCATATTGGAATACTCGGGTGCTCGACCCGAGCAACGAGCCCAATGTAAGTCTATGGGAAACTCGAGCATTTTTCAGGCGGCTCCCCCTGGCGGTCTGTTTTTGATCAAAAATAGCATGAAAGCTATCCCACCATGGCAAGGTGAACCTATTCGGGATAGTCCTACTCTGTATAATATTAAAAACCTTACCATGTGTCAAAGCCTCAAACTTCTGTGTGTGAATCAATCATGAGATCAAATGTGATAGAAGATTACAGTCCTGGGAAGATGGGAAACATTCATATAGACGACTGGTGGAGATGTAGTCAGTGACGGACTCTGGCTAAATATGTTTCTAGAGCCGTAGTAGAAGATGAATGTCGTCCTCATGAAGTAGTTATTTCTCATGTTACGTGTAATGAATATCTTCTGCAGTATTGCTAATGCCGATTCCAGTGTCTGTAAATGAGACGAGAATTAGCTTTATGGAAGATGAGTCTATGAGAAACATGTTCAGCTGCAGACTCCAAGGAAGAAACTGCTTGGTGTCTGTGGCCTAAAATATATAGGTTTTATTACTAGATGTAAAGAAGAAAACTAAATACTGTAAAATAATAAATCTCCTCATATGCTTCCCTTATTATCTCCAGTAATTGTATTATTACACAGGATTTTTATGATGTTACATAGGCTCATCATCTTCTCATTCAGGTCCCTACAATATCGGATCCTCTCAGTGAAGATCAATTAAACAGAATTTTCCTGATTTTACCCATCAAAGATGGATTTGGACAGAGACAAGATGGCGGAGAGGATATTACACCTCACCCTAGAGATCCTCTTCCGTCTTACTGGAGAGGTGAGAGATTCTGATGATGTCACATTACATCGTTCTTATCTATGGGAATAACAGATGGACAGAACTGGAGAGATGAGGACTCTGGAAATGTCTGTAGTGAGATTTATTAATGAGTTTCTCCATAACCAGGATTACAGAGTAGTGAAGAAGACCTCTAGTGAGCGCTGTCAGGACCCTGTGTCTGAGGGATGGGGAAGACCCCTGAGCCCAATCACAGGGCCTCCATCTCACCCCTTCATACATGAGGACATCAATGACCAGAAGATCCTAGAACTCACCTACAAGTTGATTGAGCTGCTAACTGGAGAGGTGACACTGCTGGGAATACTGGGAAATTATACAGTAACACAATGAAAGGATCGGGGGGATGACTGTATCATTGTATGTGTCAGGTTCCTATAAGATGTCAGGATGTCACTGTCTATTTCTCTATGGAAGAGTGGGAGTATTTAGAAGGACACAAAGATTTGTACAAAGACGTCATGATGGAGGTTCCTCAGCCCCTCACATCACCAGGTAATAGGACAGGACTAAATATACACGGCTTATAATTATCTGTATGTAAAGAATGAATTCAGTCCCTGTATGTGTTTCCTACAGATCTGTCCAGTAAGAGGACAACACCAGAGAGATGTCCCCGTCCTCTTCTTCCACAGGACTGTAAACAAGAAGATCCCAATGTTCCTCACGATCATCAGGTAGATGGAGAGAAGGTGTCATGAGATCTCCCCTATGATGTGTAGATGGCTGTGAAGGTCTTGTGTTCAGTTTTGTTTTATCCACCAGTATTATGTGTTTTCTATTTGTGTAATGAGAACGGTGGAGATGGCAGGATTACAGCCGATCATAGATGTGACTTCTCATCTGTTTGTGACTTACAATATTTGTTTCAGGGTGAAGATCTGACCCATATTAATACTATAGAGGCATATGTAAGGGGTGATGAGTGGTGTAAAGAGGAGATTCCCACATATGACTACCCAGGTGAGTAGTAACCACTAAATGCAGAGAAGTCACAGATTCTTCTCAGTCACCGGCTGTGGCTGCTTTATCAGTGGTGGAGTCCGGCCGTATCACAATCGTGTGATCACCATTTTGCCTCTAGACCACAACATTCTCTTCCACCCAAAACTGTTCAAATGATTTTGGGCATTGAAACCCTTTTCCATAGAACTTACAACCTGGAGGATCCACCTACTCCATGTGATTAGGAGACGTTACCTGCCCAGATCTGTAAACCACAAAGCCAGAAAATTACTTGAAGAAAAATATTATGGTGGGACTGTAAGAGAAAGTGGAGGGTAATGATGGTGTTGGCTTCCTAGATCCCTGATATCTTATTGGATAAATCTACCTTTTCTCCCTTCTGTGCTGCTGAATGTGCTCATATGGTCCCTACAAGACCAGGTCCAGTCTTTCTGGCCAAACTTCACTTTTATGATCAACAACATTAAATGTGCAGTGAGGACCAAGTGTGAATTTCTGTACATTAACAGAGTTTCCCTTTATCCTGACTTTTCAATTTCTTTTAAAACCGACTAACTTCAAACCAGATTGTGATAAACTAAACAACAAAAAAAATTACACCTGTGCCATGATATATCTCTAAGCTAAATTTAAGACCCCTCAGCTCTGCACTATTATAACAAGTTCTCTTTGAACGTCTAATATTTCTTCTTGAAACTCATCTGACAGAAAATATTGTCCCTCACGATAGTTTAGATTGCCAAGAGCCCCCGAGCCCCATACTCTAATTACCCCAGAGAGGTTTCACCACTAGTTACTCACTACTTACTGATGAAGACTGTTGAGTTTGATCATTTCAGTAGACGTATTATTGTTACTCACAGTTTTGACTATAGTAGTTAGTGCCCAAATACTCTGATTTAACCCCTTCCTGCAGCCAGTTTTGTGTTCCTATCTGGGCCCATTTTTCAAATCTGACGTGTGTCACTTTATGTGGTGATAATTTTGGAATTCTTCACAAAGGATAATAGGAAACAAATGGACCTTACAAATAATATTCCAACTTCTCTTGAATCTGACAATACCCGATATACTGTTGTACACTACTGTCTGGGCACATGGCAGGTTAAGAAAGGAAGGTGCACCATTTAGCTATTTGAATGCAGATCTTGCTGGGATAGTGTGCAGACACAATGTATTGGGGACACTGTTCGTTGTCACCTGGCAGCTCAAAAGATGGCTACCACAAACAGGCTTAGCGCTATCTACTCCATTATCCAGATCCCAGGGTTTGCCTTTAACCCCTCTACATGGATTTGTACTAAGAGAGAGACCCCCTAAGCTTGGGCCACAGTGTTACCTAATGTTCTGTGGTGTGAGATGCCAATAAGAATAGTCAGATAGCCGGGTCAGAACATGGAGGTCAGAGAAAATACAAAATCACACAAAAGTAGTCAGTAAACGGGCCAAGGTCACAACAGAACACAAATACACAAGCCGGGAGCTGAGCACAGAGGACTGAACCGGAGGAGAACAAGGCTGTATCTGGCAGCTGCCGGCAATATGCTTCCAGCTTTAGTAGGGTGCGGTGCTCTCCAAATGGCTGAAGCAGGGAGCAGATTACTCCAGCTGGACAGCACACACACCCATACTGCCAGACTGGATAGTACTAATGGTCCCAGGCACCCTAATCTTAGTGGCTGGACAGAGCCTGGGCCGCCCAAAGCTTCTGGTTCTGACGTCTCCTCCATCACCAGCGCCGCCTGCAGGATGAATAAGGCGGCTCCTGGTGAGAGAAGCAGACGTCGCAGGAGCAGATCCCAGAGGAGATGGGACCCACCATTTACAGAAGCCCTAATGTGACCAAATTGCAGAAAACCAGAGCAGTAGAAATCCCCATAAAGTGACACCATTTTGGAAATTATAATCCTCAGTGAAATAATCTATAGGAGTAGTGACTATTTTGACTCCACAGGCGCTTTCCAGATATTATCACGCAGTGGATGTTGGAGAGTGAAAATTACAAATATATAATTTCATTACCCAACACATAGTGCCCAGATTGTGCTCCAGGAGACACACACCATCAATTAAGTGGGTTCTTCTCACTATAGTAATGTCAACTACATGGATGCTGAATGTGTTTTGGGCACACTGCAAGGCTCAGAAGTGAGGGGGAAATTTGACTTTGGCAGAGTGGATATTACTGGATTGGTTTATGGAAGCCATGTTGCTTTTCAAAAGCCTTTGAGCCACTAATAATGTGGAAACCTCTGGTTTTCCATTGACAGATGATGGACCTGAGTGGGGACTTGTTTTTTGTGAGATCAGTAGAAGTTATTATTGATATTATTTTCGCCTACATAACATTTTTTGGTGGCTTTTTATTCCATATTTGGGAGGCAGAATTAACAAACAGTTGAACACCACGCTCTACTGGTTCATCCTATGAGGTTTTCTATTAGACTGTGAACTGTTATTGTCTTGGTGAATAATGACGGCTAACATAGGGCAAAATTTTAAAAAAATCACAGAAAAAGATACAGCCTTACTAACACCAAATCATATAACAAATGCACTAGCAGGATGCCGCAGAACCCCATGATAAAGGTGGGGGCAGCGCAGGTGCAAAATGCTGATGAAGCAACCACTCACAAACCTACCAATTCATGGAGGGGGTGGTTGCCTAGTATTAAAGATGCACACAGATGAAGCTTGCATAGGACGCCAGTCACACAGGTAGGTGTGATGCACAGTGTCTGGCTTAGGATACTGATGATATCCATACTATTACATCAGGAAGGCTGCCCAGTACTATATAAGTGCACCCCACATGGACAGACACCCCAGTACACCCAACCAACACTAAAATGCTAATGCATTTGTTATCTGATTTGGTGTTGGTAAGGCTGACTTTTCTGTGATGTTTTCTTGGTAAATAATGATACTTTTACATAAAGTACATTTTTACGTAGAGTTTAATTAGAAATATTCAACAATGTAAATTTTAAGGATATGTTATTCATAAATAATAATTGGTTTTATTCTTGGCAGGTGACTGTACCAGGAGATCAGAGGGACAGCTGACATCTTCAATTTTTAAATCAGATGATCTTGAGATCCCACAAGATACAATTGAAGTGAATGCCATTAACCCAGATATACCATCATCCCTTCACAGCAAAGATCAGTCATCTGATCATTTGAAACAGGTCCTGTCTTCTGATTCATTACCGACTACTAAGGAAAATCAAAGTCACAAAATGAGCATTAAAAAAGAAATTGCTCCTAAAGCAAAGAAGCCATTTTCATGTTCAGAATATGGAAATAGTTTTTCCCTCGAAAAGTCTTTTCTTAAACATCAAAGCATTCACACCGCAGAAAATAGATTTTTTTGTTTCAACTGTGGGAAATTTTTTAACCAGAAATCAAATTTTCTTAATCACCAGAGAAGTCACACAGGGGAGAAGACTTTTTTCTGTTCAGGCATGAGATCTAACGTGATGGAAGATTACAGTCCGGGGAAGACGGGAAACATTCATATAGACGGCCGGTGGTGATGTAGTCAGTGAAGAACTCTGGCTAAATATGTTTCAAGAGCCGTAGTAGAAGATGAAGATGTTGTTCTCATGAAGTAGTTATTTCTCATGTCACGTGTAATGAATATCTCCTGCAGTATTGCTAATGCCGATTCTAGTGTCAGTAAATCAGACGAGAATTAGCTTTATGGAAGATGAGTCTTTGAGAAACGTGTTCAGCTACAGACTCCAAGGAAGAAACTGCTTGTTGTATGTGGCCTAAAATATATAGGTTTTATTACTAGATGTAAAGAAGAAAACTAAATACTGTAAAATAATATATCTCCTCATATGTTTCCCCTTATTATCTCCAGTAATTGTATTATTACACAGGATTTTTATGATGTTACATAGGCTCATCATCTTTTCATTCAGGTCCCTACAATATCAGATCCTCTCAGTGAAGATCTTCTATTTAAGAGAATTTTCCTTATGGACCCATCAAAGATGGATATGGACAGGGACAAAATGGCGGAGAGGATATTACACCTCACCCTAGAGATCCTCTTCCGGCTTACTGGAGAGGTGAGAGATTCTGATGACGTCACATTACATCATTCTTATCTATGGGAATAACAGATGGACAGAACTGGAGAGGTGAGGACTCTGGAAATGTCTGGAGGGAGATTTATTAATGTGTCTCTCCATAACCAGGATTACTCAGTAGTGAAGAAGACCTCTAGTGAGCGCTGTCAGGTCCATGTGTCTGAGGGATGGGAAAGACCCCTGAGCCCAATCACAGGGCATCCATCTCACCCCTTCATACATGATGACATCAATGACCGGAAGATCGTAGAACTCACCTACAAGATGATTGAGCTGCTGACTGGAGAGGTGACACTGCTGGAAATGCTGGGACATTATACAGTAACGCTATTAAAGGATCGGGGGGATGACTGTATCATTGTATGTGTCAGGTTCCTCTAAGATGTCAGGATGTCACTGTTTATTTTTCCATGGAGGAGTGGGAGTATTTAGAAGGACACAAAGATTTGTACAAATACGTCATGATGGAGGTTCCCCAGTCCCTCACATCACCAGGTAATAGATAGGACTAAATACACACGGCCTATAATTATCTGTATGTAAAGAATGAATTCAGCCCCTATATGTGCTTCCTCTAGATCTATCCAGTAAGAGGACAACACCAGAGAGATGTCCCCATCCTCTTCTTCCACAGGACTGTAAACAAGAAGATCCCAATGTTCCTCAGGATCATCAGGTAGATGGAGAGAAGGTGTCATGAAATCTCCCCTATGATGTGTAGACGGCTGTGAAGGTCTTGTGCTCAGTCTTGTTTTAACCACCAGTATTATGTGTTTTCCTTTTGTGTAATGAGAATGGTGGAGATGGCAGGATTAGAGCTGATCATAGATGTGACTTCTCATCTGTTTGTGACTTTTACAATATTTGTTTCAGGGTGAAGATCTGACCCATATTAATACTATAGAGACATATGTGAGGGGGGATGAGCGGTGTAAAGAGGAGATTCCTACATATGACCACCCAGGTGAGTAGTGACCACTAAATGCAGAGAAGTCACAGATTCTTCTCAGTCACCGGCTGTGGCTGCTTTATCGGTTGTGTACTCCGGCTGTATCACAATCTTGTGATCACCATTTTGCCTCTAGACCACAACATTCTCCTCCGTCCGAAAATGTTCAAATGATTTTGGGCTTTGAAACCCTTTTCCATAGAACTTACAACCTGGAGGATCCACCTACTCCCTGTGATTAGGAGACGTTACCTACCCAGATCTGTAAATCACAAAGCCAGAAAATCACTTGAAGAAAAATATTATGATGAGCCTGTAAGTCAAAGCGGAGGGTAATGATGCTGTTGGCTTCCTAGAATCCTGATATCTTATTGGATGAATCTACCTTCTCTCCCTTCTGTGCTGCTGAATGTGCTCATATGGTCCCTACAAGACCAGGTCCAGTCTTTCTGGCCAAACTTCACTTTTATGATCGACAACATTAAATGTGCAGTGAGGCCAAGTGTGAATTTCTGTCCAATAACAACAGAGTTTCCCTTTATCCTGACTTTTCAATTTCTTTTAAAACCGACTAACTTCAAACAGGATTGTGATAAACTATACAGAAAACATTACACCTGTGCCATGATATATCTCTAAGCTAAATATAAAAAGTTCACTTTAAATGTCTAATATTTGTTCTTGAAACTCATCTGACAGAAAATATTGTCCCTTACGATAGTTTAGATTCCCAAGAGCCACCGAGCCCCATACTCTAATTACCCCAGAGAGGTTTCACCACTAGTTACTCACTACTTACTGATGGAGACTGTTGAGTTTGATCATTTCAGTAGATGTGTTGTTGTCTATACTCACAGTTTTGACTATAGTACTTAGTGCCCAAAATACTCTGATTTAACCCCTTCCTGCAGCCAGTTTTGTGTTCCTATCTGGGCCCATTTTTCAAATCTATGGAAAAATACTCTGACTTCTCTTCAGAACGTAAAAATCTTTCACCTTTACTAAAGATTTCCGTGGAGAGGAGCAAAACTGAGTTTTGTGGAGATATTTTTTTCTATTTTTTTTTTTTTTTAAGCACAAATTGAGAGATTGCGGGGAATTTTACTTTGATTTTCCACAATGACTGCAAAACTGCTGAATGGTTTGTGGTATCGGGTTATTTATATTCTGGGCATTGACTGAATGCTTTTGGTTTTGTTTTTTTTACCCTTAACTGAAGGATGCTCCATAAATGGAAAGAAAAAAACAACCACAAAGAGCTGAAAAATGGAGAGCTTCATCTGCTCCCCCAAACCCGCTATGTGGTTAAACCACTAAACCTGTTAAAGAGGTTATGTACGGTTGTCCTGAGGAAGGAGTTGGTGGTCTCTGAAAAGCGTAGACAATAAACCTACATTTTTATCCATACTAATGGTTTGTCGTGACTCCAGAGAGCGCAGAAACAACTTCCTTTCCCAGTACCTATCTCTGACATTTTTCAAATCTGACGTGTGTGACTTTATATGGTGATAACTTTGGAATTCTTCACAAAGGATAATAGGAAACAAATGGACCTTACAAATAATATTCCAACTTCTCTTGAATCCGACAATACCCTATATACGGTTGTACACTACTGTCTGGGCACATGGCAGGTTAAGAAGGGAAGGAGCGCCATTTAGCTATTTGAATGCAGATTTTGCTGAGATAGTTTGCAGACACAATGTATTGGGGACACTGTTCATGGTCACATGGCAGCTCAAAAGATGGCTACCACAAACAGGCTTGTCACTATCTACTCCATTTTCCAGATCCCAGGGTTTGCCTTGCTCATCATCCTATAACCCGTCTACATGGATTTGGACTTAGACAGAGGCCCCCTAAGCTTGGGCCACAGTGTTACCTAATGTTCTGTGGTGTGAGATGGCAAGAACAATAGTCAGATAGCCGGGTCAGAACAAAATCACACAAAAGTAGTCCGTAAACGGGCCGAGGTCACAACAGGAATCAAATACACAAGCCGGGAGCTGAGCACAGAGGACTGAACCAGAGGAAGACAGGGCTGGATCTGGCAGCTTCCGGCAATATGCTTCCAGCTTTAGTAGGGTGTGGTGCTTTCCAAATGGCTGAAGCAGGGAGCAGATTACTCCAGCTGGACAGCACACACACCCATACTGCCAGACTGTATGGTACTACAGGTCCCAAGCACCCTAATCTTAGTGGCTGGACAGAGCCTGCGCCGCCCAGAGCTTCTGGTTCTGACGTCTCCTCCATCACCAGCACTGCCTGCAGGATGAATAAAACGGCTCCTGATGAGAGAAGCAGACGTTACAAGAACAGATCCCAGAGGAGACACACCATGTGACCAAAATGCAGAAAACCACAGCAGTAGAAATCCCCATAAAGTGACACCATTTTGGAAATTATAACCCTTAGTGAAATAATCTATAGGAGTAGTGACTATTTTGACTCCACAGGCCCTTTCCGGAAATTAGCACGCAGTGGATGATGGAGAGTGAAAATTACAAATATATAATTTCATTACCCAACACATAGTGCCCAGATTGTGCCCCAGGAGACACACACCATCAATTAAGTGGGTTCTTCTCACTATAGTAATGTCAAATACATGGAGGCTAAATGTGGTTTGGGCGCACTGCAAGGCTCAGAAGTGAGGGGGAGATCTGACTTTGGGAGAGCGGATATTGCTGGATTGGTTTATGGCAGCCATGTTGCTTTTCTAGAGCCTTTGAGACACTAATAATGTGGAAACCTCTATTTTTCCACTGACAGATGATGGATCTGAGTGGGGACTTGTTTTTTGTGGGATGAATAGAAGTTTTTATTGATATTATTTTTGCCTACATAACATTGTTTGGTGGCTTTTTATTCCATATTTGGGAGGCAGAATTAACAAACAGTTGAACACTACGATCCACTGGTTCATCCTATGAGGTTTTCTATTAGACTGTGAACTGTTATTGTCTTGGTGAATAATGACGGCTAACATAGGGCAAAATTTAAAAAAATCACAGAAAAAGATACAGCCTTACTAACACCAATAATCGTACCAATTCATGGAGGGGGCGGTTGCCTAGTATTAAAGATGCACACAGATGAAGCTTGCATAGGACGCCAGTCACACATGTAGGTTTGATGCACAGTGTCTGGCTTAGGATACTGATGATGTCCATACTGGGCAGAAAGGCTTCCCAGCACTATATAAGTGCACCCCACATGGACAGACACCCCAGTACACCCAACCAACACTAAAATGCTACTGCATTTGTTATCTAATTTGGTGTTGGTAAAGCTGATTTTTCTGTGATGTTTTCTTGGTAGATAATGATACTTTTACATAAAGTACATTTTTACGGAGAGTTTAAGTAGAAATATTCAACAATATAAATTTTAAGGATATGTTATTCATAAATAATAATTGGTTTTATTCTTAGCAGATGACTGTACCAGGAGATCAGAGGGACAGCTGACATCTTCAATTTTTAAATCAGATGATCTTGAGATCAAACAAGATACAATTGAAGTGAATGCTATTACTCCAGATATACCATCATCCCTTCACAGCAAAGATCTGTCATCTGTTCCTTTGAAACAGGTCCTGTCTTGTGATTCATTACCAACTACTAAGGAAAATCATAGTCACAAAATAAGCATTAAAAAACAAATTGCTCCTAAAGCAAAGAAGCCATTTTCATGTTCAGAATATGGAAATAGTTTTTCCCTCGAAAAGTCTTTTCTTAAACATCAAAGCATTCACACAGCAGAGAATAGATTTTTTGGTTTCAACTGTGGGAAATTTTTTAACCAGAAATCAAATCTTGTTAATCACCAGAGAAGTCACACAGAGGAGAATCCATTTTCTTGTTCAGAAAGTGGAAATTGTTTTACAGAGAAATCAAGTTTAATCAGACATCAGATAACTCACACAGGGGAGAAGCCATTTTCCTGTTCAAAATGTGGAAAATGTTTTAACCAGAAATCAGATTTGGTTAAGCACAAGAGAACTCACATACATGAGAAGCCTTTTTCCTGTTCAGAATGTGGAAAATGTTTTAGCCGGAAATCAGATTTGGTTAAGCACAAGAGAACTCACACAGGGGAGAAGCCTTTTTCCTGTTCAGAATGTGGAAAATGTTGTAGCCGGAAATCAGGTTTGGTTAAGCACAAGAGAACTCACACAGGGGAGAAGCCTTTTTCCTGTTCAGAATGTGGGAAATGTTTTAACCTGAAATCAGATTTGGTTAAGCACCAGAGAACTCACACAGGGGAGAAACCTTTTTGCTGTTCAGAATGTGGGAAATGTTTTAAAGATAAATCAGTTTTGGTTAAGCACAACAGAACTCACACAGGGGAGAAGCCTTTTTCTGTTCAGAATGTGGGAAATGTTTTAACCAGAAATCAGATTTGGTTAAGCACCAGAGAATTCACACAGGGGACAAACCTTTTTGCTGTTCAGAATGTGGGAAATGTTTTAACCATAAATCAGATTTGGTTAAGCACCAGAGAACTCACACAGGGGAGAAACCTTTTTCCTGTTCAGAATGTGGGAAATGTTTTGTGAAGAAATCATCACTTCTTAGTCACCAGAGAACTCACACAGACGAGAAGCCATTTTCATGTTCTTAATGTGGGAAATGTTTTACACGGAAATCAACTCTTAATAAACTTTAGAGAAGTCACACAGGAGAAAAGCCTTTTTCATTTTTAACCGAATATTGTATCTTCATAAAGGGGTTGTCCACTACTAGGACAACTCCTTCTCATTCCTTATGTTTGGCCTTGTTAAAATAAAAACACTCATGCGCACTCCCTGTTCTGGCGCCGTTTCCATCGCGTTTCCATAAGGATGTTACATCACACAAGATTGTTACATCACACAATCCTGCTCCCAATCACCGCCACCTTCAGACGTATTGTACATCAACAGGAAGGACATGGCCTGGACATAGCACCAAGAGAATGCACACACTGAATGCACTCTCTTCAGACCGTGTTCCTGGGGGAATTATAAGCAATTTACAGCCTCAAACATGCTGTCCGATATGGGAAAGAAAGAAGAGATCAGAGTTTAATCTGAGGTCCTCCACCTCTGTCAGCATGTCTGGTATGCAGCGGTTCTTATGGAAGGTCTTATCTTCCTGCTCCGGAGCTATTACTGCCTCACCTCAGTGTGGAAAAAGAAGCAGTCTTAACCCTCATGATGCCAGACAGCTCCAGCCTGTAAGTCCTGCACCAACTTCTCTCTTAATGTAAGCCTCACAAGAAAACAGCTCCACAAATCTCCCTGTACTCTCACCAAAGCCCCCATACTGAGCAGTGCTTGCTTCACAGGGACATTTACCCCCCAGCCACAGGTTATTCTGATATGGGGAACAACATAACTGATTTGTATATCAGATTGCGTCTATCCCTTCTAAAGAAGATATGGAGCAATATATTCAGAGGCTGGAGACCACATACAATACTGAAATACGTCCCCTCGCTTCTATCCTGTCACAGCTTACTGACAAGGTACAGAGATTAGAGGATAATGTCGTCCAAGTTAGAGGCCATCATAATGCTCAGAAACTGACACTGGATCTTCACAGCCAGTAAATAAACCATCTGTTTAATATGGTTGATGATCAAGAAAATCACAATAATATCTGGATAAAGGGTGTACCTGAAAGCATCAATGCACAAGTGATTATGCCAACACTGCGATCATTATTCATAATATCCTTGGTGATCCTATTGATAAGGAGGTGGAGATTTAAAAGGCGCACCGTACAATAGGCAATCATGGCCCAGATCCTGAGCGTCCAAGGGACATTATCTGTCGCATACATTTTTTCAATGTAAAAGAGGCCATTGTGAGGAAAGCAGAGGAGTTGGATCCTGGTGATTTAAATGGAAAACACATATAATTGCTCACAGATCTATCCTGAATGACACTTGCTAAAAGAAGGGTATTGAAACCACTACTTGATGCCATCCGGGAAAATGGCCTGATGTACTCCTGGGGGTACCCATTCCAGCTGTATATTTTCAAAGATCCAAGCAACATGAGACCTTTCTGTGATGCCCTGGACATTCCATATATCTGACTGGCCACCTGATCCACCATTGCCACAGAGAGTTCCAGCACGTCGCAGAAGGTGTTCAATGGATCAGGAACTTGATGGTGACGCAGACAGATGGGAAAGGAACCTGCTAATCATATGAGCTCCTGAAATGAATCTTGTCTTTCCTGATGAGAGACAGTTTGCAGATGCTTACTTATTTCTTTAAGCATATAATTAGATATATCTAAATAGAGCATTAGGTGCCACTCTTCCACTATATAGAATGTCTAAGTTCATATAAGATCTTAGACCGGCATATAAGTTGAGTTCACATGATACTACTGTAATATCAGGCTGTATTACATTACTTGCTTTATATTCCATGGTTCCCCCTATTAGGAATCCTAGAACTGAAAGTTTGACTTACGCCTGTAAAGACAACCCCCAGTTAGGGACTTGCATTGGGATCTGCTTGTTTCGCAATTTCCTACTGTTTTGATATATTCATAATCTATACTTCTTAGACACTGAGAGGTAGACGTTACTATCTACCGTCTATACTTCCTCTTTTCTCTTAATCTTTCTCTCTTCCATTCCCCCTTTTTTTCATATAATATGGCACAACTCAAAACTTGTTCATTGAATGTTAGAGGACTTAATGTTCCAGAGAAAGGAGCTCAGGTATTTTATCGTAGGCATAAACAGCACGTACATTTTCTCTTTCTTCAGGAGTCACACTTTAGAGGCGATTATATACTGTACCCCAGTTAACTAATAGATATTATTCATCTTGGCGTCCCAGAAAAATGCTGTTTTGAAGTCTAAGGTGCTGAGTATCGGCCGCCACAGATCACTGCTGCATACTATTGTAGAAACACTGTCTGACACGGAGAGGAGGTTCGTGTTTGTTAAGATCTCCATCTACTCCAAAATTTTGACTTTGGCAAACTTCTATCTCCCTAATTGTGACCAAATTAAGACATGCCGTCATTACTTAAACAAACTAAAATATTTTGCGGAGGACCTTATCATCATTGGAGGTGACTTTAATTTTGTCTTGGATCCTTCTTTAGACGGTTCCCTGGGCTGGAGTCACCAATCTAAAACACAAACAAAAGCTTTGCTAATTGTGCTTTGGTCTCAACCGGTTGATGTATGGAGGATACTACATCCAGACGTAAAGGATTATACCTATTATTCTCCTTTACACAATATGCATAGCCATATAGTCCTTTTCTTAATTAGCCGTCACTTGCCTACATGGCAACCTACATCTCAGGTAGGAACTGCTGTATGGTCAGATCATGCTCCTGTATATTGTAACTAGCTATTGAACCCGTTCTACGCCCGGGTGGCGAGCATTTTTATTGGTATATAGTCTCCCATGCGGGTATGTGCTGCCCCCCTCCTGGTATTTCTGCTGCCCCCATCATCCTATCCCGGTATGCATGGCACCCCTCATCCCCATCCTGGTATGCATGGCACCCCTCATCCCCATCCTGGTATACATGACACCCCTCATTCCCAATCCTGTTATGCATAGCACCCCTCACCCCCAATCCTGGTATGCATTGCACCCCTCATCCCCAATCCTGGTATGCATGGCACCCCTCATCCCCAATCTTGGTATGCATGGCACCTCTCATTCCAAATCTGGTATACATTGCACCCCTCATCCCAATCCTGATATGTATGGTACCAAATCCCTCATCCTGGTATGCATGGCACCACTCATCCCCCAATCCTGGTATGCATGGCACCCCATCCCTCTTCCTGGTATGCATGGTGCCCCTCATTCCTATCCTGGTATGCATGGTACCCCTCATCCCTATCCTGGTATGCATGGCACCACTCATCCCCCAATCCTGGTATGCATGTCACCCCATCCCTCTTCCTGGTATGCATGTCACCCCATCCCTCTTCCTGGTATGCATGGTGCCCCTCATTCCTATCCTGGTATGCATGGTACCCCTCATCCCTATCCTGGTATGTATGGTACCACTCGTCCTGGTATGCATGGCACCCCATCCCTCATTCTGGTATACATGGCACCCCTCATCCCAATTATGGTATGTATGGCCTCCTCATCTCAGAAACCTGGTATGCATGGCACCCAATCGCTCATCCTGATATGCAATGCATGCCTCATCCCCAATACTGGTATATATGGCACCCAATCCCCTATCCTAGTGCGTATGGCACCCCTCATCCCTATACTGGTATGCATGGTACCCCTCATCCCTATTCTGGTATGCATGGTACCCCTCATCCTGGTATGCATGGTACCCCACATTCCTATCCTGGTATGTATGGTACCCCCCATCCCTATCCTGGTATGCATGGTACCCCGCATTCCTATCCTGGTATGTAGGGTACCCCTCATCCCTATCCTGGTATGCATGACACCCCATCCCTCATCCTGGTATACATGGCACCCCTCATCCCAATTCTGGTATGTATGGCCTCCTCATCCCAGAAACCTGGTATGCATGGCACCCAATTCCTCATCCTGGTATGCATGGCACGCCTCATCCCCAATCATGGTATATATGGCTCCCTCATCCCTATCCTGGTATGCATGGCGCCCTATCCCCTATCCTGGTATGTATGACACCCCTCATTCCTATCCTGGTATGTATGGTACCCCTCATCCCTATCCTGGTATGCATGGTATCCCGCATTCCTATCCTGGTATGAAGGGTACCCCTCATCCCTATCCTGGTATGCATGGTACCCCATCCCTATCCTGGTATGTATGGTACCCCTCACCCCTATTCTGGTATGCATGGCACCCCTCACCCACCAATCCTTGTATGCATGGCACTCCTCATCACTATACTGGTATGTATGGCACCCCTCACCCCCCCAATCCTGGTATGTGTGGTACCCCTCATCCTGGTATGCATGGTACCCCTCATCCCCCAATCCTGGTATGCTTGGTACCCCTCATCCCCCAATCCTGATATGTGTGGCCCCATCACCCCCCAATCCTTGTATGTATGGCACCCCTCATCCCTTTCATGCTGCACACATACAAAAAAATAAACACTTAATCTTACCTTTCTTCTCTGTGCTCCAGCACTGAAGTGTTCTGTTCTGCTGGAGGCTGGGGAAGGAGTGCGGCTCCAGACTACGCACATGCCCATACCGCGCTGTCCGGCGCCATTTTGCTGAAGACACACTGCAAATGTGTCTTCAGTAAAATGGCGCTGGATAGCGCTACGTGAATGTGCTGATTCCGACACCTTCACTCCTGCCCCAGTCTCCGGCGAAGAGAGGCGACGCGGCAATGCTCCTTCCGGTCAGGTAAGTATGGCGCCGGGAGATCGCAGTATGCGTTCAGTGTCTACGTATACCGTGATCTCCGGCGCCATACACACTCCTCTTACCTGTAACGGCACAGTCTATAAAGGCTTCAGACAGAGACATGCATCTCCCGTTATATTATAGATCTGACTATGCCGGACTCCACCAAGGCTTCAGATGTTGGAACCTAAATGATAATCTGCTGAAAGACTCACTCTGTGTCTCAGACCTTCTTGAGACTATAGACTCCTTCAAATGTATGAGCATGATGAAACTGCCTTACCATTTAAATGGGAAGCACTCACATGTGTCCTCAGAAGTATAATAATAAAACATAGATAAAAGCTAAAAAACGGAGAGAACAGCTAAAGTCCTCATTTGCTTGAGCGGATTGATCTCCTTGACAAACAACATAAACGATCTGCTTCCCTCCAGGTATACGCAGACCTGCTTAACGCTAGAAGGGAGCTAAAGTAGTTTCATGGATGGGATAAATATTGTGGTATTTAGGGCATTTACTTACGGAAGGAACCAAGTGGAAGCTTCCATTCTCGGTACTAGATATGGGGCCTCCTCGAGAAAATTATTTAAAATGTCGTACACTAAAGTTAATATATAAGGTGTGGGATAGGAGTAAAAATATTCTTGGAATTGGAAAGTACACAAATTATACTCCTTTATGGCACAACTATAACTTACCAGAGCTACATAAACTAAAAAATGTTAGTGAGTGGGAGGATAGGGGTATTAGAATAAACGCCATACTGATTGATAGACATCACCCAATAGATACCATTGCTAAAGCAGTGGATACAAAAGGTCTATTAACCCTTATTTATAGGCAGTTACTGGCCCTACATTTGGATAATATTGATAGTTAAGACAAAATGGGAGGAGGATGTGGGTCTGTTATCTGAGGAGCAATGGGGGAAATACTGGATTTGACACAGACACTTTCATTGTCGGAGTCACAAAGATTGTCCCGAATTCTTCTCATTCATAGGGTATATAGATCCCCAAGTATTTTATTTAAAATTGAAATACAAACGGATGACACATGTCCTAGATGTGGTCAAAATGATGCCCACCTGATGCATATGATGTGGGAATATTGGCGACTACTGGAAGGGGGTGATCACTCTTGTACTATCTGTATTTGGGATACAACTTCAGTTGGAACCTAAAATCTGTATCCTAGGACTCCTGGGAGAGGACGTAGACCCAGACTCCATATGGCAGTAGATAGCTCAGGAATATTATTCCAAACCAGAAAGTTGTTGGCACTACATTGGATAGACAATTCTCCCTTAACGATAACAGAACTAAGATCCAGGATAAATAACACTCTATGCTTGGAAAGGGGATCTTATATTAAAGGAACGCTCTCAAGAAATTCATATAAATATGGGAGCAATGGTTAAATACCCCAGGTATTGCTTCAGAAAACCTTCACAGAAATACTATCCTGGATCGTTTGTCCATTTCCTTACAGTAAGCCAGGAATTTATATCCTTATACCCAAGGTGTCAGCAAATAATAATTGTCTCAGTCCACACAATTGCCCCTTCTTAGATATATCCTTTTTCTTTTGATGTCCCAATAGGGAAAAAAATAAGCCTTTAGGAAGTATTCAGATATTTATGTACAAATGTACAAATTACTGTTCCAAAACATTGCACTATAGAGCGATATTGGGATTTATATCATTGTAAACCGGTTCTTGTATTCTTTACTGGTTTTTATTTCTTTTTTATTTCTTTTTCTAAAAAAAAGAAATGTTGGTAATTCTTTGTTTTGTAAAATAAAAATGATCTGATTGAAAAAAAGAAAGGAGCGAAGGTCTTTACTAGATCAAACGTATACAAAATGCCAAGATCACATGTGAAGGTACTCGTACGAATTCGCAAATAAATGTGGTTGCTCATTGGCAAGAAGGTTACATCCACACGTGTAAAGGACATACGTATCCAAAATAAAAGGGGCACCCGGGCCAGAAATTCATAACCCCATTGATATAGCGGAAGCATTTAGTTTCTTTTATAGTTCACTATATAATATTCATGGACAATACCACGACATGCCACCTAATATTCTTGAAACTAAAAATGACAAATATATTATGGACACTGACTTTCCTTCCTTACAGACCCCTGAGCAGGAGATACTAGACAAAGCATTCACTGAACAAGAGATAGGACAGGCCAATAAATCATTCCCTATCGGGAAGAGCCCTGGGCCAGATGGATTCAATAATAGATTTTATAAGATGTTTTCCCCCCCAGTTATTACCATTTTTAGCCAAAGTGTTCGATAATATCTCAGAAGACTCCCCCTTTTGCCCCCCAATCACTTAAGGCTCATATAATGGTTTCATCAAAGCCTGGAAAAGAACCAAATACCTGCCCTAATATTCGTCCAATATCATTAAATAATGTAGATGTCAAAATATTCTCTAAAGTAATTACTACACGGCTCTCCCACTATCTACCCTCAATTGTCAGCAACGATCAGGTTGGATTCATTAAGGGTAGAGAAGCTCGTGATAATAAAAATAAAACGTTAATTTCACATGCAAAAAACAGGGGATCCCAATGTGTCTTGTTTCTGCCAACGCTAAAAAAGCGTTCGACACAGTGCATTGGACTTTCTTGAAGAGCACCCTACCACAAATTAGGTTGGACTCTTTCTTGTTATCTAAAATTCTATCGTTATACATTGACCCTAAAGCGATAGGGTAAACTGCCTTCTATATGACACATTTTCTATTAAAAAGGGGACGAGACAAGGGTGTCCTTTATCACCTCTGCCATACACATTGGTGATGGACCAATTAGCGGTAGCATTACACACAAATCCAGATATTAGTGGAGTTACTATAGACTCACACCACTATAAACTAGCTCTACATGCAGATGACTTGTTGCTCTATGTTTCAAACCCAATGATCTCATTTCCCTCTATAATAAAGGAATTCGAATAACTCGGCCATGTAAGCAATTTTAAAGTCAACTATTCTAAAACAGAAGCCATGAACATAACTTTTAACCCTGAACTGACACAATAACTAATTTCTAACTTCCCCTTTAAGCGTCAGAAAGACATAATTAAGTACCTGGGCATACAAATTCTGGGGAACTTGGATGATCTGTATCGTTTAAATCAGAGGTCCCCAACCGCCGGTCCGCGGACCAGGACCGGGCCGTTGGGGTTTTTCAGCCGGTCCGCGGGGAGAGGGGGCCCCTCCAGCCTCCAGCAGGGCCGCCATCAGGGCATGACTGCCCTGACTCCAGTATGGGGCCCGGCCGGTAGGAGCCCCCTCGGAGCCCCCCTCTTGTGCGTCTCTCTCCTCATGGGGCCCCCGGCCGCATGCTAAGCGCCGGGTCCGGGACATCTTAGCGCTGCGCTGCTGCGGCAGCACCTTCATGATTCCCCTGACTTCCGGTCATGTGACGGCGCCGTCACATGGCCGGAAGTCAGGAGAACCTGGTGTCAGCGATTTGGACGAGCGCCAGGATTCTGCAGGGATAGCATGGGGGTAAGTATAACAAGTTTTATTTTTTTTTAAATACAATTAACTAGGAGTGAGGGGAATGGGAGATGCACATGGGGGGAGGGGAGAGATGAGAGATGCACATGGGGGAGGGGAGAGATGAGAGATCCACATGGGGGGGAGGGGAGAGATGAGAGATGCACATGGGGGAGGGGAGAGATGAGAGATCCACATGGGGGGGAGGGGAGAGATGAGAGATGCACATGGGGGAGGGGAGAGATGAGAGATCCACATGGGGGGAGGGGAGAGATGAGAGATGCACATGGGGGGAGGGGAGAGATGAGAGATGCACATGGGGGGAGGGGAGAGATGCACATGGGAGGGAGGGGAGAGATGAGAGATGCACGGGGGGGTGAGAGATGCACGGGGGGGTGAGAGATGCACGGGGGGTGGATGAGAGATGCACGGGGGGGTGAGAGATGCACGGGGGGGATGAGAGATGCACGGGGGGTGGATGAGAGATGCACGGGGGGGTGAGAGATGCACGGAGGGGATGAGAGATGCACAGGGGGTGGATGAGAGATGCACGGAGGGGGATGAGAGATGCACGGAGGGGGATGAGAGATGCACGGGGGTGAGCTGCACATGGGGGGGTGAGAGATGCACATGGGGGGGTTATGTTTACATAACTTTGTTGCCTTATGAAGGGCGGGGGGGCCCCCAAAAATTTCTTGCACAGGGGCCCACTACAGTCTGTGTCCGCCCCTGGGATGAAGTAAATGCAGCTGAACAGCAGCTGTCAGGACAGCTGCCCTGTCCTGCTGCAGGGCGTGATGGGGCCTCAGTGATGCGGCTCCTGGCACAGCACATTATGTGGGGCTCCTGGCATAGCTCCTGGCGGGGACCTGGTCTACACTATATGATAAGTATGCACTAAACTCCAAATCCCTCCATTACCTTGCCCCCATATGACCAAAGCCCCGCCCACCCCACCCCCTCCTTGCTGGGCCATGGAAAAATGATCTTGCTTCAAGCCGGTCCCTGGTGCAAAAAAGGTTGGGGACCACTGGTTTAAATGATATCCCCCATCCTTGAACAAATGGTTAAAAATCGAATGAATTATAACTTGAAACCTTTGTCCTGGTTTGGTCGTATTAGTGTGATCAAAATGGACATTTTACCAGATCTTCTTTATATATTTCAGACCTTTCCGGTCTGCGTTCCTCAGACCTTTTTCTCCCGTCTCAACAATTCTAACAGCAAGTTTGTATGGGGAACATCGAGGCCTAGGATACGTGTTAAAATATTGCGAAGAAACAGGAGGGAGGGTTAGGGAGCTGCAACGCTGAATCCAAACAGGGTGAAGATAGTCCACTGAAGGGTGCCGGTCCCGCTGGTGAGCACAGCCATATGAAGAAAACAAAAAGGAGAAAATCAGCACTCCAACAGGTAAAATATGAAAAAAAATTATTGGATCATTTAAAAAAATAATAATAATTAAAATTCTTATGTGTTTCTGGCGCTAGGGTTCTGCCCATAGTTATAGCAGATGAGAAAAGGACAATGAAGTCATATATATATATATACAAGCACAATGGAGTCACATGACATGAAATGAGAAATCAATTAGACATGCAAAAGGTGTGAAGAAAATCCAAGCCACAGTTCACATTGAAGGCAACGAGATCAAATACAGACAAGATGATCATTACAAGCGTCACATAACAAGCCAGAAATGCAAAACACCATGATGGTGAAAAATAAGATAGAATTAGACCTCATACTCTTATTCATGCATATCCGTATCCTCCTCTGTATATAAACTGTTTATTGCAGGACATTTGTGTGAAGACCACCAGTGTTAGCTGCCAGGGGATTATCCCATATAGGAACACAACACCGAGATTAAGTGTACAGGTGTGAGATCACAGGGTCAGAACATCGCAAATGCCATCAACTATAGCAACGGAAGGTGGGAGGATATACTGATTATAGAGGGACAGGAACATGTATGCATGAGATGGATGATAGATTCAGTATAGAGCATCACAATAACAATGTCCAATAAACAGAGAAAACGCATCAATGTCTAAATTGTGAATAGAAATATTGTTCTTATCGATCTGACACACGTAAGAATATAATATAAAATAATATGCACAATAACCAATATGGAGAAACTATAAACCTATAACAATGAACATATAAAGGGGAAAAAAATGCAAATCAAAATTGATTATATAGTAGAAGATTTACAAGGAAATCCACCCGCATCTGATCTGGTGCAAAGTATAATATCCTGGCAAACGATCATAGAGCCGCAGATATACCGAGCATTATCTGTAATATCACCGGGAGGCAAATAGATGCATCATTGTAAAACAGACGAGAACAAGTACAGAACACTGGTGAGATTACTGTGGAGCATTGTAATGGCGAATCAGATTACTGTGGAGCATTGTAATGGCGAATCAGATTACTGTGGAGCATTGTAATGGCGAATCAGATTACTGTGGAGCATTGTAATGGCGAATCATATTATATGGAGTGTACAAATCCATGATATCCAAGAGCTGAATGTATAACAGATCAATGGCAATGGGAGACGTCTGCATAGAGTCTGATGGAAAACCTGATCGTGAGGCTATAGATGGAGCAAGCATTTCTATCTGTATCAACGAAAAACAGGTAATTACATTATAATAAAACTGACAAAACAAATATCTGATGCAGAACTGAATCGTGAAGCTGTGGATGTAGCGGGAATTTCTAGCTGTATCAACGAAAAACAAATCAGTGAATTATATTGCGAAAAAACTGACAAAAATAAATATATGAGAAATGGAAGATAAATAAGCTGCAGAACATTGCAATAGAAATACTCCGTCATTGCTGAAAAATCTTTAAGATATTTGCATCATTTATGTGCGTTCTGCGAAGATGAATCAGCGATGATAGCGCAATATACAGAAAGGCCAATAAGTACACCGGCAAATAATAACCGGAAAAGCACAAAATAAATTCAGAAAACCTGGAATGTCACCATATAGATGGTCTGCTGGGAATAAACCAGTATGGATTTCATCAATAGATGTAAAACAGGTCATTGCGGAAATTCATTACCCGAAGGGTATTTAGTATTTACACGTCAGATCCAGAAGGCTTCACGCATATTAAGGTGTTTCTGTCTGTTTCCACCCCTTACCGGTTAATTAACTTTTTCAAGACCAAAGAAAGAAAAATGTGTGAGATCATTATTCTGTATGGACACAAAATGTTTTGTTCCCCCGGAGTATGTGCTATTAGAACTGTTGATATATGAAATCTGCTCTGGTGCTCTCTATGAATCCTACCAATTTGTGTAAAACAATGTTGTCCACTATTCTGGAGGAAGGCATTTATTTGTCGGTGTTTAATAACAAAATTCAGCGCTGGCTGTTACCTGATTATCCCATTTTTCATGGGCTCCCCAAAACACACTAGGGTACCCCCCCCCACCCTTCGCCCTATTATCTTGGGTATGGGTTCATTGAATGAGAATTTAAGCCAATGGCTGGTGAACATTTGTATTCTCTGGTTATTCAAACACCAGGCCATGTGAAAGATACTACGTCTGTCCTGAGGGTTTTTGACAGGTTCGTGTGGCAGGAAGAATATAGGTTTGTCACCAGCAATGTTGTCAACCTGTATTCCTCCATCCCTCACGCATTGGCCATTATTGCCATTCAACACTATTTAAATAAATATAGTGGATATTCTGTGAATTTAAAAAGGTTCATTATGACATAAAAGATTTGTTGTCCCACAATAATTTTATGTTTGATTCTAAATATTATTTACAAGTACTTAGAGCCCCCATGGGCTACAAATTCTCACCATCTTTGGCTATTCTGTACATGTCGTGGTGGGAAGAAATCTACATTTTTTCTGATGATAATCCATTTTTGAGCACATTTTTTGGTTTGGTAGATATGTTGATGATGTACTTTTGGTATGGAGAGGTGACCCCCAGTTAGTGTCACAATTTGTTTTGTAATTGAATTCCTATTCCTTAAATTTAAAATTCACTGTCAGTGAACCTTTGATTTCCACTCCATTTCTGGATATTTTCCTGACAGGGATAGTAACATCTCATAAAGTGGACACCACACTCTATAGAAAACCTTTGTCAGGCAACACATTACTGTTGTCTTCCAATTCTCAACTTACTCTATACAGCTCGCAGGGGCGACTCAGTGTAGTTGAAGGGAAGCACTCCGATCCTGTTCAGCGAATGTGACCCGTGCTACACAAAATATGTAACTTCCAACATAAGTGCTGATCCATCCTCCATGGATTCTTTTATGCCTAAGGGGAGACCTGCCCACATACCCCCTGTGATTTTGTTACTTTTGCGCCACAGCTCCCCAGAGGGGCTTACAGTGACGGTTAAATATCCATATTGTTCCTTAGCTGACCCTGCTACCCAAAATATAGGCCCCATTATTATCGGACATATGGAACTTTAGTTATTCCATATTCCATATCGGCTTCGGGCAATCGGCAGGCCTTTGTTACATTCCCTTTGAAGCACTGGGAATACAACCTTCTCAGTTAGCTGTAAATCTATCACAAGCCTGTGTTAATTGGGTTTGGTAGCAGCTTTTGGGCCAGCATTTGCTTGCAAGGCCCTTCTCATATGTGTGTTGATTTGCATAGAGGCCACTGGCCAAAGTGTCAGCTCTTCTCCCGTGGACAATTACTATAGGGGAGGAGGGAAGAGGAGTCTGAGAGAGAGACTTCTTAATATCTATGACAGGGGAGAAGAAAAGATTTTCAATATTTCCATTACAATCTGTTTTTCATTGATACAGATAGAAATGCTTGCTATACCTATAGCCTCACGATCAGGTTTTGCATCAGACTCTATGCAGACGTATCCCATTGCAATTGATCTGTTATACATCCAACTCCTGGATGGCATGGATTTGTACATTCCATCTAATCTGATTCACCATTGCAATGTTCTACAGTAATCTCACCAGTGTTTTGTACATACTTGTTTTCGTCTGTTTTACAATAATGCATCTATTTGCCTCCCGTTGATATGATTGATAATGCTTGGTATATCTGCGGCTCTATGATCCTTTGCCAGGATATTATGCTTTGCACCAGATCAGATGCGGGTGTATTTCCTAACATCGGTGGTTTTCACATAAATTTCCTGCAATAAACAGTTTATATACAGGGTGGGATACAAATATGCATGAACAAGAGTATGAGGTTTAATTCATTGTTCCTTGTATGTAGTATTATTTGGTCACTATCTGGTGGTAATATGTGGTCTGGTCATGGTGTGGTGGTATTTGTTCCTTGCATGTGGTGTTGTTCGGTCACTATGTGGTGGTAATATGTGGTCCGGCCATGGTGTGGTGGTATTTCCTCCTTGTATGTAGTATAATTTGGTCACTATGTGGTGATAATATGTTGTCTAGTCATCGTGTGTCGGTATTCTTTGTATCTGGTATTATCTGGTCACTATGTGGTGGTAATATGCAGTCCGGCCATGGTGTGACGGTTTTTGTCCCTTTGTATGTGATATTATTTGAAAAAATGTATGTGACACATTCCCTTAAAGAAAAATATACCTAAATAGAGTACTGGATATTTTAAGAAATGTTTAATAGGTTAGAGTAGAGTAGGGCCCTGCCAGAAGAGTCTACCTTGTCGTGGCGGCGGCTTACAAAATCTTTTGGCCAAAACAAAAGCTGCTGCTATGTATGTGATATGGTGTTCTATGGGAACTGTTAGGGTATGTGCACATGGTCAGGAGCCGCTGTGTGTTTGACACTGCGTGCTTATGCAGCATCAAACCTTCAGCAGTCTGGAGTTACAGCATAGTGGATAGGATTTCTAGAAATCCCATGTCCACTATGCGACTCTGTGCACCTATGGATCACCCACGGAAACTGACATGCAGTACATCTTTCAGACCCGTAGCATGTCAATTTCTCTTGCGGGTCCACATGTGGACTTTCTCCACAGACTAACATCTATGAGGAAACTCCGCATGTACAAAAAAAAAATTGCGCCACTCAATTGCATAAAATGAGGGCAGAAGCCGCACGGCTATCCCGCAGCTTCGGGGTTGCAGGCGCCTCCTGAGCGTGGGCACAAACCCTTAATGTGTGATTGATAAGGATGTGGTGCAGAAGTGGAGTTTTTCCACGAGTGGGCGGTGTGACTGTGGAAGGTTTGAGGAGTGGAGGTGGAGCTGGGATGGAGCCTGGGCGGAGTCTCAAGTGTGCCTGAACATTTTTTGCCAGTATGCGGCCTGAAATTCCTGGCGGCAGCCCTGCACACATTTACATACACTCATATACTAATCTTTCATGATATCACGGTCTTCTGGAGAGGGCGGCAGAACCCACTGTGGAGGAGGGGACACAGCAGACAGGACTGATTTCAGCTTCCTGCCCCTGCGTGCGGTCCGATGCTGTGGACTCTCCTCCCCCACCCTCTACTCTTTGAGGAAATGCTGCTGGGAAAGGAACCGCAGTAGGCAGAAGACCCACTGTAAAGGCCCCGTCACACTATAGCGACGCTGCAATGATCCCGACAACGACACGACCTGTCAGGGATCGTTGCTGCGTCGCTATGTGGTCACTGGTGAGCTGTCAAACAGGCAGGCTCACCAACGATCAGGGGAGCAGCGACATCGTGGAAAGAATCTTTCCACGATGTCCTGCTCCTGGTTACGAGCCTGCTGAAGCAGGAGCAGGCTGGTAACTATGGTAAACATCGGGTTACTAGGGGCACATGCGCACCTAGTAACCCGTTGTTTATCATGGTTACCACTCTGCTACAGTGAGCGGGAGGTTACCGCTCACTGTAGCAGGCTCGTAACCATGATAAACAACGGGTTACTAGGTGCGCGTGTGCCCCTAGAAACCCGATGTTTACCATAGTTACCAGCCTGATCGCTGCTCCCGCTGGTCACACACAGCGATGTGTGCTGACCAGCGGGAGAGCAACGACCAAAAAATGGTCCAGGACACTTTGCAGCGATCAGCGACGTCACAGCAGGGGCCTGATCGTTGCAAAGTGTCACACATAGCGACATCGCTGGTGAGGTCGCTGTTGCGTCACCAAAACCGTGACACAGCAGCGATCTCGCTATGTGAGACGGGGGCTTAAGACCCTGCAGGAGGACAGACACAGTAGCCAATGAGCGCTCTCATCAATCTGATGGGGAAGAGTTCATTGGCCAGCAGCCTCTCTCCTGCATGACATGCCCCATTTTTCAATGCCCGCACTCTGCCCAGGGTATCAAAAATCATTACGGGTGGGAGTGGACGGGGTTAAGCAGCATCAGCCCTGACTCAAGGGGCCCCATAGCAGCTGTGTGGTCTACTGCCTGAGCACTACGCCCCTTCCTGCATGGGCCCCCCTCCACCTCTGGGCCCGGGTGCGGCTGCATCGGTGGTGTGTCCACCCCTGGCTGAACCCCTCGCTGCGGCTCTGAGCAAATGTAATATTATTTACACACAAACGAGTGGTAAAGAAATCAGTGAGACACCTGTGGGATAAGAACGTAAGAACGCCCATTACACCCTCAGATGACTTCCCTGGTGGGTACAGTGTCCGAAATGGGGTCACTTTAGGGGGTCGTATGTTCTTCACACCTCGAGGGCTTTGCTTTTGGCCGCTCGATACACCTCGTACACACCTGGCTCCGCTCCGTACACACAGCTCCGCTCTGTACACCCCGTACACGCGCAGCTCTGCTCCGTACACCTCGCACACACACGGCTCCGCTCCGTACACCACGTACACACGGCTCCGCTCCATACGCCTCGTACACACATGGCTCCGCTCCGTACACCTCGTACACGCGCGGCTGCGCTCCGTACACCACGTACACACGGCTCCGCTCCATACGCCTTGTACACACATGGCTCCGCTCCGTACACCTCGTACACGCGCGGCTCCGCTCCATACACCTCGTACACACGCGGCTCCGCACACATCGTACACGCGCGGCTCCGCACACCTCGTACATGCACGGCTCCGCTCCGTACACGCGCAGCTCTGCTCCGTACACCTCGCACACACACGGCTCCGCTCCGTACACCACGTACACACGGCTCCGCTCCGTACACCTCGTACACGCGCGGCTGCGCTCCGTACACCACGTACACACGGCTCCGCTCCATACGCCTTGTACACACATGGCTCCGCTCCGTACACCTCGTACACGCGCGGCTCCGCTCCATACATCTCGTACACACGCGGCTCCGCACACATCGTACACGCGCGGCTCCGCACACCTCGTACATGCACGGCTCCGCTCCGTACACCTTGTACACGCGCGGCTCTGCTCCGTACACCTCGTACACACGCGGCTCCGCTCCGTACGCCTCGTACACACGCGGCTCCGCTCCGTACGCCTCGTACACACGCGGCTCCGCTCCGTACGCCTCGTACACACGCGGCTCCGCTCCGTACGCCTCGTACACACGCGGCTCCGCTCCGTACGCCTCATACACACCCGGCTCCGCTCCGTACAACTCGTACACGCGCTGCTCCGCTCCGTACACCTCGTACACGCGCGGCTCCGCTCCGTACACCTCGTACACGCGCGGCTCCGCTCCGTACACCTCGTACACGCCCGGCTCCGCTCCGTACACCTCGTACACACGCGGCTCCGCTCCGTACACCTTGTACACACACGGCTCCGCTCCGTACACCTCGTACACGCGCGGCTCTGCTCCGTACACCTCGTACACGCGCGGCTCTGCTCCGTACACCTCGTACACGCGCGGCTCTGCTCCGTACACCTCGTACACGCGCGGCTCTGCTCCGTACACCTCGTACACGCGCGGCTCTGCTCCGTACACCTCGTACACACGCGGCTCTGCTCCGTACACCTCGTACACACCCGGCTCTGCTCCGTACACCTCGTACACACGTGGCTCTGCTCCGTACACCTCGTACACACGCGGCTCTGCTACATCCACACTGTAAACCCCTCCTGACCCCACACATAAACTTCAGCTCATCCAGCACCATGACAACCAGCACAGCAGAGTCCTGCATCCACTGAGGCCCCTGATCATGTGACCCCTGACTCCTCCCCTCCTGTGACCTCATCACAGCTCCTGTGCGCACAGAGCAGCCATATATGTGGTGGCGGCTCTGCAGGTGGAGGTATGTGGAGACCCCCATTACTGGGCGTAGGGGGCATTAACCCCTTCAGCACGGAGACTCTTTTGGGGTCTTGTGTTGCCCCTTTATAAGAATCGTAAGGTTTTTGATCTGTTTCCTGTAATAGATACATACGACCCAACTATGGAGACAGGAAGGGAGGAAACGTATTGTTCTCATAGTACAGGACCCCTTTACTGCCCCAAAGTGTAATGCCCCCATTATGCCCCTTATGCAGGATGTATGATGCCCCCATTATGCCCCTTATGCAGGATGTATGATGCCCCCACACTGTAATGCCCCCATTATGCCCCTTATGCAGGATGTATGATGCCCCCATTATGCCCCTTATGCAGGATGTATGATGCCCCCATTATGCCCCTTATGCAGTATGTAAGATGCCCCCACAGTGTAATGCCCCCATTATGCCCCTTATGCAGGATGTATGATGCCCCCACAGTGTAATGCCCCCATTATGCCCCTTATGCAGGATGTATGATGCCCACACAGTGTAATGCTCCCATTATGCCCCTTATGCAGGATGTATGATGCCCCCATTATGCCCCTTATGCAGGATGTATGATGCCCCCACACATTGTAATGCCCCCATTATGCCCCTTATGCAGGATGTATGATGCCCCCATTATGCCCCTTATGCAGGATGTATGATGCCCACACAGTGTAATGCCCCCATTATGCCCCTTATGCAGGATGTATGATGCCCACACAGTGTAATGCTCCCATTATGCCCCTTATGCAGGATGTATGATGCCCCCATTATGCCCCTTATGCAGGATGTATGATGCCCCCACACATTGTAATGCCCCCATTATGCCCCTTATGCAGGATGTATGATGCCCCCATTATGCCCCTTATGCAGGATGTATGATGCCCACACAGTGTAATGCCCCCATTATGCCCCTTATGCAGGATGTATGATGCCCCCACAGTGTAATGCCCCCATTATGCCCCTTATGCAGGATGTATGATGCCCCCACAGTGTAATGCTGCCATTATGCCCCTTATGCAGGATGTATGATGCCCACACAGTGTAATGCCCCCATTATGCACCTTATGCAGTATGTATGATGCCCCCACAGTGTAATGCTCCCATTATGCCCTTTATGCAATATGTATGATGCCCCTTATGCAGGATGTATGATGCCAGCACAATGTAATGCCCCCATTATGCCCCTTATGCAGTATGTATGATGCCCCCACACAGTGTAATGCCCCATTATGCCCCTTATGCCGAATGTATGATGCCCCACACAGTGTAATGCCCCATTATGCCCCTTATGCAGTATGTATGATGCCCCACACAGTGTAATGCCCCCATTATGCCCCTTATGCAGTATGTATGATGCCCCACACAGTGTAATGCCCCCATTATGCCCCTTATGCAGTATGTATGATGCCCCCACACAGTGTAATGCCCCCATTATGCCCCTTATGCAGTATGTATGATGCCCCACACAGTGTAATACTCCATTATGCCCCTTATGCAGTATGTATGATGCCCCACACAGAGTAATGCCCCCATTATGTGCCTTATGCAGGATGTATGATGCCCCCACACAGTGTAATGCCCCCATTATGCCCCTTATGCAGAGTGTATGATGCCCCACACAGTGTAATGCCCCCATGATGCCCCTTATGCAGTGTATATGATGCCCCCACACAGTGTAATGCCCCTTATGCAGTATGTATGATGCCCCACACAGTTTAATGCCCCATTATGCCCCTTATGCCGTATGTATGATGCCCCACACAGTGTAATGCCCCCATTATGCCCCTTATGCAGTATGTATGATGCCCCACACAGTGTAATGCCCCCATTATGCCCCTTATGCAGTATGTATGATGCCCCCACACAGTGTAATGCCACCATTATGCCCCTTATGCAGTATGTATGATGCCCCCACACAGTGTAATGCCCCCATTATACCCCTTATGCAGGATGTATGATCCCCACACAGTGTAATGCCCCCATTATGCCCCTTATGCAGTATGTATGATGCCCCCCACACAGTATAATGTTCCCACAGTAGCGCCATCCTTCCACACACAGTAGAATGTTCCCACAGTACCGTCATCCCACCACACACAGTATAATGTTCCCACCATACCGCCATCCCCCCACACTCAGCATAGTGTTCCCACAGTACTGCTTGAGGTCCTGTAGTTGCAATAAGTCCTGAGGTTTTATAGTTGGGATTATCCCTCTGGAAAATGGTTTTCCCTTTGCCTGCTCCCCTACATGTAGACCCTCAAGCATGTATGCATGCATGTAGGGGAGCAGGCCTTACTAGATATCGAGGCTTTGTACAGTAACATAGCGCATGAGGATTGTATTGGAGGAGTAAGACATTTCTTGAAATCGAGATCAGTAGAGTGTAGCAGACATAATGACTTTATGGAGGATCGTCTAACATTCACTCTTACTCATAACGTCTTTCTTTTTGACAGGAAGTACTTCCCCGATCTCAGGGGTACTGCGATGGGGAGCCCCTATGCCTCCTCATATGCTAACCTATTCCTGGGCTGGTGGGAGGAAACCACAATATTCAGGGATAATCATAACTGGTGGCATCCATATACTGGGGCATAGTATAGATATATTGACGACGTTCTTATCATCTGCACAGGGACGAGTGAAAAGTTTCTTGAATTTGTCAGGGAACTCAACATCAATAGAGTGGGCCTTAGATTTATATCAGAGTTTAATTATTACCAGTTGCCTTTCCTGGATATGCTAATCAAGAAAAAGAGCTGGATGGGACCCTAGGGACACTCATCTACAAAAAACCTACAAGCACTAATAAACTATTGAAGTGGGATAGACACCACCCCATCACCCTAAAAAAAAAGCAATATCCACAGGCCAATTTTTAAGGTTAAGAAGACATGAACACCAGATTCAGGGAAAAAGGGTACAAATACTCCTTCATACCTAACCAAGAGACCAAGAAAAAGATGGGATAAAACGAGTAATAGAAACTTCAGAGTCACCCTATCTTTAATATCCTCAGAAAACAATAGGGTGTACTTGTGGTCAACCTGGACCTGAGGGTGCTGTGTTATCTGCTCCCACAATAACTTTTAGAAAGGGTCGGTCAATTAGGGACCTTTTAGTGCATAGTTTCTATAAAAATCTGCACCCAAGGGGACTTGGCTTTATAGAAGAATCTGAGGTTTCTTTAGATGTGGAGAAAGTTGTACATGTAATTGGATGAGACCTTGTAAATCTTTCTCGAGTTCCTCTACAGGTAAAACCTTTTTTCAGAGCCAGAGGGATTATTTCAACTGTAAAACTTCAGGACTTGTATATGTGGCCACATGCACCCTAGATTATGTATGCAAGACCAATAGGCAGTCTAGGAGGAGGGTGGGTGAGCATTTGGGTAATTTATGCCATGGTCGAGACACCCCAGTTAGTGAGACACATGAACAGTGTACATCGAGGTGAAACCGGAGACATCTCCTTTTGTATCATTGAGGAGTTTAAACTCAATGTGAGAGGAGGTGATCACAATAGATGTATCCTCTAAAAAGGAAGTGAGTGGATTTCCAGACTTGATTCACGAACCCCTAAGGGACTCAATGAGCAAATCTCCTATTCATGTCTGTTTTGTGTGAATACAGTCCCATTCTGGATTACATTTTTGGATTTTATACTCTACCCATTGCTAGTCAGTTCCCTGTGAATGGGGTTCACATATTGTTGTACTTGATTGAGATATCTGAGCTTCTATATCAGAATTATTTCTTATCAGTTATATCCCACTTATACTATTTAGTACCTAACACGTGTGGTGTTCCTTGTGTATTTCTAATTATGCAATAGTCATCAAATTTGACCATTTAGGAATATACTGTGGGCCACCATCCCATATCTTATGTAGTGATAAAGTAGATCTACATGCCTCTTTTATGATGGGAGGATGTGCAATACTTGTTTTTAGTCTCCCATGACGCTGATCTCAGAGAGAGGAGTATTCTGTTGATGGAATGCAATCCAATACCATATGCGCTCCATTGTGGAATGCAGACATCTGGGCATGTGACAATGATCCTAGATACTTTCTGTTGTAGAACACATAACTATGGGAATGCGCAGTCACGGGTACCAGTGGGGCGATGGCAATCAGTTTATCTGGCGTTTCAGTGTAAAGCTTGTCACTTCCGGACATGCACACTAGGGGATGGACATTATCGGACCTCTAGCGCATGAGAAGTTGTGCAGGCGCAGTACAATATTGTATACAGACTTAATTCTATATATCCTGTGACAATTCACCTCTAGGAATGGGAATGGGCCTCCTAGTCTGGGGAGGGGTTTTGGATGAAGTGGGATATTTAAACATGGACACCTGGCTACTAGGCACACTATGCTAAACATTATCATCCCTGTATCAAGCCTCCTGATGAAGCTGTTGGGGAAACGCGTTGAGGCAGATTATTGAAACATTCTCTGAGTACCATACCCTTTCCTTTATATATACCTTGATACATATCTGGTTCTATTTAATGTATCAGTGTATTATATACAGTTGAAACCAGAAGTTTACATACACTATATAAAAAGACACATATGCATGTTTTTCACAATATCTGACATGAAATCAGAATAAACCCTTCCCATTTTAGGTCAGTTTGGATTATCATAATTTTTAATATTTGCCAAATGCCAGAATAATGAGCGAGAGGCATTTTTATTACTGCAAAGTCAAAAGTTTACATACATTTCATTAGTATTTGGTACCATTGCCCTTAAACTGAATGATTTAGGTCAAGCATTTAGGACATCCTTCCAGAAGCTTCTCACAATAGTTGGTCGGAATTTGGGCCCATTCCTGACAAAACTGATTTAACTGATCCAGTTTTGTTGCTCGCACCTGTCTTTTCAGCTTTGCCCACAAATTTTCAATAGGATTGAGATCAGGGCTTTGTGATGACCACTCCAAAACATTGACTTTGTTATCCTTAAGCCACTTTGTTACCATTTTAGCAGTATTCTTTGGGTCATTGTTCATTTGGAAGACCTATTTCCGCCCAAGCTTTAACTTCCTGGCTGATGTCTTGAGATGTTGCTTCAGTATTGCCACATAATCTTCTTTTCTCATGAAGTCATCTATTTTGTGAATTTCACCAGTTTCTCCTGCAGCCAAACAACCCCACAACATGATGCTGCCACCCCTGTGTTTCACAGTTGGGATGGTGTTCTTAGACTTCGAAGCTTCTCCCTTTTTCCTCCAAACGTAACAATGGTCATTGTGAGGAGTTACCCACTTACTAAAGACTAGAATACTTTTCCAGCACTAAGCACCCATTTTCATTGATCTTAATTTTGTGTTTTGTTAGAAATTAGTTTGCTGTGTTGTGTTAAGCCCCCGTCTCACATAGCGATATCGCTAGCGATATCGCTGCTGAGTCACGGTTTTGGTGACTCACCAGCGACCTCACCAGCGATGTCGCTGTGTGTGACACTTTGCAACGATCAGGCCCCTGCTGTGAGGTCGCTGATCGTTGCAAAGTGTCCTGGACCATTTTTTGGTCGTTGGCCTCCCGCTGGCCAGCACACATCGCTGTGTGTGACCAGCGGGACCAACGATCTGGCTGGTAACTATGGTAAACATCGGGTTACTAGGGGCACGCGCGCACTTAGTAACCCGCTGTTTACCATGGATACCACTCTGCTAGGTGCACGGAGGCTCCCGCGCACTGTAGCAGAGTGGTATCCATGGTAAACAGCGGGTTACTAGGGGCACACGCGCACTTAGTAACCCGATGTTTACCATAGTTACCAGCCTGCTCCTGCTTGCAGCAGGCTGGTAACGGGAGCAGGACATCATGGAACGATTCTTTCCACGATATCGCTGCTCCCCTGATCGCTGGTGAGCCTGCCTGTTTGACAGCTCACCAGCGATGTATTAGCGATGCAGCAACGATCCCTGACAGGTCGTATCGTTGTCGGGATCGCTGCTGCATCGCTTAGTGTGACGGGGCCCTTAGTGATTTGTTTGCTCATCAGTTCAACCTCAGGTATCAGTTCCATTCAGTGACCTTATATCAGGGGCCTTGGGTCATTGTTCTCTCAGCCAACGGACCCCTTGTGTAGATGGAAAGAGTAGACGAAGAGGAACCGTCACCACAGGGAGTCTCACAAGCAAACCCAGGTGATGGCTGAGAAAATACCTCCACTAAGGCACAATTAGCTGTGGGAGGGAGGGGTGAGCTCTTCTGCCCATTCAGGGGGCTGATCCCTGTGCAGGAGAAAGAGAAGACACATTTTCTAGTCAGGGAGAGTTGGTGGAAGGATGCCAAAGGAAGAGGATGGAGACTGAGGACTTGGAAGGATGGATGGATAAGCATGTTACAGTTATGGGATCTGTCATTTGGATGTAAACTTTCTTAAAGGATTGTTGCTACTGGATACCTGTGTTTCCATCGTTTTATCTGTCGTCTGGTGGATTGTGGACTGTGGCTACAGACTATACTGGCTGGGGATACGAAATCTGTGGGCCAACCAAAAGTTGGGAGACAGTGAGTATGGCCAGATACAAAGCCAGCGGAACTACTGATCCCAGGTTGGGAACTTAAGGACTGAGAGAACTGTATTTTGTCTATTTACCTAGAATTGCTGTATTACTACACATGTGATTAATAAAATATTGTTGCATCGTTAACCTGCTTAGGTGATTACTTACAACCCACTGCCTCAGATCTTCACAGTCATTATGCCTAAAAAGTTAAATTTATTTTCATCAGACCAGAGGACATGTCTCCAAAATTAAGGTATTTGTTCCTTTGTGCATTTGTCAACATTAATCTGACTTTGTTATGTTTATTTTGGAGTAATAGCTTCTTCCTGGCAGAGTGGCCTTTCAGCCCATGTTGATACAGCACTCGTTTCACAGTGGATATTGACACAATCTTACCAGCTTTCGCCATCATCTTCACAAGGTCTCTTGCTTTTGTCCTTGGGTTGATATGCACCTGTCAGACCAAAGCACGTTCATCTCTGGGACACAGAACCCACCTACTTCCTGAGTGGTATGATGGTTCTACATTCCCATCTTGTTTGTACTTGCGTATAATTGTTTGTACAGATGAACGAGGTGCCTTCAGGTATCTTGAAATTGTACCCAAGGATAAGCCAGACTGTGCAAGTCCACAATTCTCATCCTGATATCTTGGCTGATTTCTTTAGACTTTCCCATGATGCTACACAAAGAAGCAGTGTGTTTCAGGTGTGCATTAAAATACATCCACAGGTGTGTTTCTAAATAACTCAGATGTTGCCAAAAAATCTTAAGTTTCCAAACACATGACATCATCATATGGGCAGTCCAAAATAGTTTAAAGGCATAGTAATCTTAGTGTATGTAAACTTTTGACTTTGCAGCGAGTAATAAAAATGCCTTAAAACATTCTCTCTCTCTCATTATTCTGGCATTTGGCAAATATTAAAAATTATGGTAATCATAATTGACCTAAAAAAAAAAAAGGTTTCTTCTGATTTCATGTCAGATATTGAGAAAAACATCCATATGTGTCTTTTTATATAGTGTATGGAAACTTCTTTTTTTCAACTGTATGTGTCAGGGTTAACAAGGGCTTCTGAGGTACAGCCACCAGCGAGCGGGGGTGCCGTTGTTGTTCTTTAGGGTTCCATCCTCAGCTGATAGGCAGTATAAGCTTTGTTTAGGTACAGGATAGGGTTAGGTAGTGACTGTATCAATTATTCAGCAGCATCATTTTTTACATCTGTTTATATACATCCACAAAAAGCCATTCAGCTTGTAATTTTGCTTGTTTTAAGAACATATGTGTTGTTAGTCCAGTTTTTAATGCATATATTTAATAAATGTTTAAGATTTTACTTTAGGGGGGTTTTCCAGCAGTACTGCCCCCTACACACAATATATGGTTTCATCCACTCCACCGACTACCCCACGGATGATTAATAAATACTCACTTAGCCCCATTCTTGGTGCAGATACTAATGAATCCAGAACCTATGAGATTTTTACCACATGATAGTTTGATAGTTAAGTGGGTATCATCCATAACGGCAGCCAACCCGACCACTATGGTGCCCATGAGAAAAACAAGAATTTGAGCTTGGTTTAAGTTGGTATCCATGCAGCACATAAATGCATGCTTACAAAGGCCATGAATCAGAAAAAAATTACAAGAAGAAAAATTATCATAAACCCTGCTGTAAATAAAAAGCAAAAGTGCATTTAAATAAAATAGGGTTCTTAGTAACACTGTTTTTGATCAAAAATAGCATGAAAGCTATCCCAACCATGGCAAGGTGAACCTATTCGGGATAGTCCTACTCTGTCTAATATTAAAAACCTTACCGTGTGTCAAAGCTTCAAACTTCTGTGTGTGAATCAGACGTGAGATCTAATGTGATAGAAGATTACAGTGCAGAGAAGACGGGAAACATTCATATAGACGGCCGGTGGAGATGTAGTCAGTGATGGACTCTGGCTAAATATGTTTCTGGAGCCGTAGAAGAAGATGAAGATGTCGTCCTCATCATGAAGTAGTTATTTCTCATGTCATGTGTAATTAATATCTCCTGCAGTATTGCTAATGCCGATTCCAGTGTCTGTAAATGAGACGAGAATTAGTGTTATGGAAGATGAGTCTATGAGAAACGTATTCGGCTACAGACTCCGAGGAAGAAACTGCTTGTTGTCTGTGGCCTATAATATATAGGTTTTATTACTAGATGTAAAGCAGAAAACTAAATACTGTAAAATAATATATCTCCTCATATTTTTCTGTGACATCCCGGTACCCGTTCTACTGCTGCTAAATGAGACAGATGTAGAGTGATAGTAGACTTGTTCCAGTGTGGGCACTGTGAGTCAGGAGATATAATACATTGCATTGTAAATTGGACTTTCCTGCCATCTGCTGGCCAATGTGTGTATATGAAAGGCAAGTGATTACTCTCCTCACAATAAGCTGCCATAGAAATGTCTGGGAGGAGTCTCTCAGCTCAGGGCTCGCACACTGACTGAGCACTGGTACAAATCAGTAGTGGGCGGTTCAAGCTGCCTAATGAAGATACAGGAGACAGACACTGTTTCTCACAGAAGAGTTTCCATGCCAGTCCATGCTTGGGGGACATTTTTCTCCACATAATCTCCTTCACAAAATGAGTGAAGCCTCTGCCAGTCAGGAGAGATAACGCTGTTCGTGTGCTCTCCTGCACGCTGGTTATCCTGTTTGCTTCTAGCCAGGACCAGATCCACGTGGCTGCCACACCACCGACTACTGACTGCGAAAGGGAATGGTGGTCTAAAAACTGAGCACACCCAGACTTTAGTGTGTTTCCACGGAGAGCCAATCTGTGAAGGTCCCTCCATCAGTGTAATATTTCTTGGACTACGCATAGCATTTCCTCTACTAGCAAGTGAAGAGAACTCTGCTCCAGCTGCCCTGTACAGTGTCCATTTTAGGACATGATCAGATATCAAAATCAAACATCAGAATGATGTCAGTTTGAGGCTAAATACCCTGTCTGACAAATGATCCTGATCAGTGACTTTGATAAGTGACTTTTACAACTGTAATAATAATAAAAAAAAAGTCACTGTTCGCTGATGGGACTTGAACCCAAAATTCTGTGTTCAGAAGCCAGTGCACTAAGCACTGAGCTATTAAGTTAGATGATGAAACCTAGGAGTTCTATTTGGTTATATGATTTTCAGTGCAAACCTGTCTGAAACTGAATGGGACTTTCAGAAATACCTGCTCCTAGCCAAATTCAAATGATGTTTGATTCTGATGTGTGAGTCTGATGTGTGACTTTCTTCAACCATCAGAATCACAATGACTTTTAGTCACCCTGAGTATTTTCATTGTTGATTTTATAAGACAAGGAAAGCTGCCAGCTACTATCACTTGAACGAATAGCTCAACGGCAAGTCATCAGTTTCTGAAACTCTAGGTTCAAATCCCAATAGGAATGTTATTTTTTTTAATTATGTCTGTTTAGCACACAAACTACAGGGGTGTTTTACTTTTTAATATCTGACATTTTGATTGTCATCCTGACGTGTTAAGAGTTTCCGACACGCTGTGTATTTGCATGGTAAATTACATAGCCAAAGTAAATTGGGAGGCACTAATTTACTACATATCTATTTCCAAGTGACTGTTCATTTGCATAATTTCTTAAAGGGGTCTAATGATAACATTTCTTTATTGTAAATTTTTCTTTCCATCCACCCAAGAACTGGCTGCAAACTCCCAATTTACTTTTGCTATGTAATTATTATAATTACCGTATATTCCGGCGTATAAGACGACTTTTGAAGACTGAAAAATCTTCTGTCTAGTCTGGGGTCGTCTTATACGCCGGTAATGCTTTTGAACTTTCAGAAATTGACATGCGGGGATACTCTGGGGGTGTTAATAAGCTGCCGTGGCCGTATCCCTGCCATGTCGGAGTTAATATAAGGTGGAGGGAGTTAAAATACGGCGGCAGTAGGTCCAGACAGTCAGCGCTTCTGTGCTGAAACTGACACATCGCTGCGTATTCCCAGCTCCGGACACAGCGCAGGGCTTCTGTGCCGACAGCTTTCACTTGTCACAGAAGCGGTGCGCTGTGTCCGGAGCAGGGAAGTTCGCATCGCTTCTGTGACAATATATGAAAAGCCGGCAATTCAGCAGCGGCATAAGCCGGCACCCGACAATTTAGAATAGAAAGAATAGAGCTTCACACATAGATTAGATAGATAGAAACATGTCAGTCACATATATATGAAGTACAGTGACAGTATTGCTTACTGTACTTGTCATTTAGTGTAAAGGATTTATTAAAACAAATAATAGTGTTTTCATGCACCGTCTCTTTAAAAAAGCCGGCCGGCAATTCAGCAGCGGTACCCGACAATTTATAACAGACAGAATAGAGCTTCACACATAGATTAGATAGATAGAAACATGTCAGTCACATATATATGAAGTACAGTGACAGTGTTGATTACTGTACTTGTCATCTAGTGTTAAAGGATTTATTTAAAAAAAAATTGGCGTGGGGTTCCCCTTAATTTTAGGCTCTAGCGGAGGTTAAGCAGACAGCTGGGGCAGATGTTTGAAGCCTGGGAAGGGGGTAATACCCACGGAGCTTCCCAGGCTACTAATATCAGCCCCCAGCTGAATACCTAGCCTTTACTAGCTATTAAAATGGGGGACCCCCCAAAAAAAATGACGTGGGGTCCCCCCTAATTTAATAGCTAGCAAAGGCTAGGCAGACAGCTGGGGGCTGATATTAATAGCCCAGGAAGGGAGCCATGAATATTGGCCCCCTCCCAGGCTAGAAACACCAGCCGTCAGCCGCCCCAGAAATGGCGCATCCATAGGATGCGCCAATTCTGGCACTTAGCCTCGCTCTTCCACGCTGCCCTGGTGCGGTGGCAGGGGGTAATAGGGTTGGGGTTGATGTCAGCTTATAATGCCAGCTGACATCAAGCCCAGGTTAGTAATGGAGAGGCGTCTATAAGACACCCCCATTACTAACCCCATAGTAAAAGTTAAAAAAAACACAAACACCCAGAATAAAGTCCTTTAATTGAAATAAAGACACAATTCTTTATTGTTCTAAATTAAACCATACTTACCATCACGCCCATTCCAGCTGAAGCCAACGATCTCCTGCAATAAAAGAAAAATAATAAACCAACATCATCCTTACCTTTCCATGGTTCCCACGACAGCTTCAGCTCTGCTACATCGAGATGACAGGCTGGACCGCAGCAGAACGCTGCCATCCAGCCTGTCATCCCGCAGACACTGAGAAGCGCAGGCATGCTTGCGCTCTGCAGTGTCTGGCTGTGACGGCATCCAGATGAGCCGACAATGAACTCAGCTCACCTCCTGGACGTCCGTCACTGACAGCGTGGGAAACTTCTACTGCGCATGCGGGGAGCAGGAGAATTTTCAAACGCTGTCAGTGACGTGCATGAGGTGAGCCGAGTTCATTGGACATGATCTCGGCTCATCTGGATGCCGTCACAGTCAGACACTGAGGAGCACAAGCATGCCTGCGCTTCTCAGTGTCTGCCGCATGGCAAGCTGAACGGCAGCGTTCTGCTGCGGTGCAGCCTGTCATGTGAATGTAGCAGAGCTGGACCGGTCCTGGGAACCATGGAAAGGTAAGGATGATGTTGCTTTATTATTTTACTTTTATTGCAGGAGATCGTTGGCTTCAGCTGGAATGGGCGTGACGGTAAGTATGGTTTAATTTAGAACATTAAAAAATTGTGTCTTTATTTCAATTAAAGGACTTTATTCTGGGTGTTGTGTTTTTTTTAATTACGGTACTTTACTAGAAATTCATGGTGGTCATGTCTAATATTGGCGTGACCCCATGAATTTCGGGCTTAGGGCCAGCTGATAATGCCAAGCTGGCCCTAACCCCTTTATTACCCAGTGAGCCACCGCACCAGGGCCCTGGATGAGTTGGGTACAGCGCCAGAAGATGGCGCTTCTATGAACGCGCCATTTTCCGGGGTGGCTGCGGACTGCAATTTGCAGCGGGGGGGGCCCAGAAAGCTTGGGTCTCCCTGCGCTGCAGATTCCAGCCCCCAGCTGCCTAGTTGTACCTGGCTGGACACAAAAATAGGGCGAAGCCCCACGTCTTTTTTTTTTTAATTATTTCATGAAATAATTTTAAAAAAAAGGGCTTCCCTATATTGTTGTGTCCGGCCAGGTACAAATAGGCAGCTGGTGGTTGGGGGCAGCCCGTTCCTGCCTGCTGTACCTGGCTGGACACAAAAATATGGCGAAGCCCACGTCAACATTTTTGGGAAAAATTAATTACAAAATTAATAATAATTTAGGGACTGCATCTTTATTAACCCCTCAATTGTCATTTAGTGTTAAAATAAAGGATTTTTTAAAAAGAAAATTGGCGTGGGATCCACCATCATTATAGTCTCTAGCGGAGGTTAAGCAGACGGCTGGGGCAGATGTTTGAAGTCTGGGAAGGGGGTAATACCCACGGAGCTTCCCAGGCTACTAATATCAGCCCCCAGCTGAATACCAGCCTTTACTAGCTATTAGAATGGGGGACCCCCCCAAAAAATGACGTGGGGTCCCCCCTATTTTAATATGTTTATGAGTGACAGTTTTCCTGCTATATACCTGCATGTCATAAGAATTTAAATTAAAAAAGGACCATGTTAAATTCAAATCTGTTTTTTTTTAATTTTTCCCGGTGTTTGGTATGCGTTGGAAAAGGGGTAGTCTTATACGGTGAATATATCCTAAACTCTATATTTTAACAGGAAAGTAGGGGGGTCGTCTTATACACCAGGTCGTCTTATACGCCGGAATATACGGTATATATCACTACCTAAATAATCAAATAATGAACCTACAGTTTAATGGTAAGGCATCTGTGTCACATAGTTTTGGTTTGAAAGGATAATAATAATAGTAATAATAATTAATAATAAAAAGTTCAGTGTCCCTACAGGTTTTTCTTGGCTTATGAGATTAACCATGATAATACTCAGGGGGTCTAAAAGTAATTGTGATTCTTATTCTGATGTGTGAGAAAAGTCAGATATCAAAGCCAAGCATCAGTGAAGTTTTTGTGCTACCAGCACCATTTAAAAAGCAATAGTTTATTTTTTTCTGCACCAGGAATTTGAACTCACAATGTCCACTTTGTGACACAAGAGAGTTACCATTCTGCCATAAGCTCAAATGATGCTGCTGGATGGTTTTCCTTGGTTTACGAGATTTACTATGCAAATCCTCATGGTGTCTGGAAGTCCTTCTGATTTTGATTCTGATGTGTGAAGAAAGTCAGGTATCAAACTCATTCATCATTTGAATTTGGTTTGGACAATGTCTGTGTTTAAGTCCTGATTGCACTGGAAATAACATAACCAAGTAGAATACCCAGTTTTCTTTAATGAGTGTATAGCTCAATGGTAAGCGTGCTGACTGTGAAACAAATGCTTTTGGGTTCAAGTCCCAGTAGCGTGACATAGTTGCCTTACCATTAAACTGTAGGTTCATTATTTGATTATTTAGGTAGTGATTAGTGTTGAGCGAGTATGTTCTATTAACCTTTTCGCCGAGTATGCTCAGGCCGAGCTCAGAGTATTTATAGCTGCTCGGTGATAGGGTTAAATCCCCCCCCGTGTGCATGATTTGCGACTGTTTGACAGTTTTATTACATGTGAGGAATGACTATTTCTTACACATTCCTCCCATGTAATAAAGCTGTCAAACAGTTGCGAATCATGCACACGGGAGCGATTCAACCATATCACCGAGCAGCTGTAAATACTCGGAGCTCGGCCCGAGCGTACTTGGAACAGAACATACTCGCTCAACCCTAGTAGTGATATATAATAATAATTACATAGCAAAAGTAAATTGGGAGTTTGCAGCCAGTTCTTGGGTGGATGGAAAGAAAAATTTAAAATAAAGAAATGTTATCATTAAACCCCTTTAAGAAATTATGCAAATGTACAGTCACTTGGAAATAACTATGTAGTAAATTAGTGCCTCCCAATTTACTTTGGCTATGTAATTTACCATGCAAATAGACAGCGTGTCTGAAACTCTTATTACGTCAGGATGACAATCAGAACGTCAGATATTAAAAGTAAAACACCCTTGTAGTTTTGGTGCTAAATGGGCATAATTAAAAAATATATATTCCTATTGGGATTTGAACCTGGACACTGTAGTTTCAGAGGCTGATGCCTTGCCATTGAGCTATCCAGTCAAGTTATAGCAACTGGTAGCTTTTCTTGTCTTATGAGATCAACCATGAAAATACTCAGGGTGACTAAAAGTCATTCTGATTCTGATGTTTGAAGAAAGTCACACATCAGACTCACACATCAAAATCAAACATCATTTGAATTTGGTTTGGAGGAGGTATTTCTGAAAGTCCCAATCAGGTTCAGACAGGTTTACTCTGAAAATGATATAACCAAATAGAACTGCTAGGTTTCATCAACTGCGTTTATAGCTCAGTGGTTAGTGCACTGGCTTCTGGACACAGAATTTTGGGTTGAAGTCCCATCAGCGAACAGTGACTTTTTTTTTATTATTATTACAGCTCTAAAGTCACTTATCAAAGTCACTTGTCAGGATCACTTGTCAGACCGGGTATTTAGCCTCAAACTGACATCATTCTGATGTTTGATTTTGATATCTGATCATGTCTTAAAATGGACACTATAGCCCTGAGAGGCCATGACCTCACTTGTTTCATGAGGAGAGAACCATTACTTTCATATGCACCAATATACTGTAAACTTTGCCTTTAAGAGAGACTGTACCCCGTTACCTCCTTTAGTAAATCCTTTAGTAAAGTTGTTATATTTACAAGTTCACCTGCGTGTCTGGCTGCTTGTGATTGCACAAACATCACGGGCACTCCAAACTTGCACCCAGACACCACAGCTACAGGAGTGCCCCCTGGGGGTCCTATACCATCCACAAGTGCCACCTCTCGTTTTTGACAATTGTTGTGGACATGAGGGAAGTGTTGAGGGGTCCAGTGACCCACTTCAGCTACTGTGACATCATTATCTGTTGCCAGTGAGACTACATACCCCAGGTGGCCGTTCTGCAACATCTAGCGCCTCCCCAGTGGCCCACCACATTTCCCCTTATTATCTCCAGTAATTGTATTATTACACAAGATATTTATGATGTTATATTGGCTCATCATCTTCTCATTCAGATCCCTACAATATCGGATCCTCTCAGTGAAGATCTTCTATATAACAGAATTTTCCTTATTGACCCATCAAAGATGGATATGGACAGAGACAAGATGGTGGAGAGGATATTACACCTCACCCTAGAGATCCTCTTCCGGCTTACTGGAGAGGTGAGAGATTCTGATGACGTCACATTACATCATTCTTATCTATGGGAATAACAGATGGACAGAACTGGAGAGGTGAGGACTCTGGAAATGTCTGGAGTGAGTTTTATTATTGTGTCTCTCCATAACCAGGATTACACAGTAGTGAAGAAGACCTCTAGTGAGCGCTGTCAGGACCCTGTGTCTGAGGGATGGAGAAGACCTCTGAGCCCAATCACAGGGCCTCCACCTCACCCCCTGATACATAAGGACATCAATGACCAGAAGATCCTAGAAGTCGCCTACAAGATGATTGAGCTGCTGACTGGAGAGGTGACACTGCTGGGAATGCTGGGACATTATACAGTAATGTTATGAAAGGATCAGGGGAATGACTGTATCATTTTATGTGTCAGGTTCCTATAAGGTGTCAGGATGTCACAATCTATTTCTCCATGGAGGAGTGGGAGTATTTAGAAGGACACAAAGATCTGTACAGGGACGTCATGATGGAGGTTCCCCAGCCCCTCACATCACCAGGTAATAGACAGGACTAAGTACACACGGCCTATAATTATCTGTATGTAAAGAATGAATTCAGTCCCTGTATGTGTTTCCTCCAGATCTATCCAGTAAGAGGACAACACCAGAGAGATGTCCCCATCCTCTTCTTCCACAGGACTGTAAACAAGAAGATCCCAATGTTCCTCAGGATCATCAGGTAGATGGAGAGAAGGTGCCATGAGATCTCCCTTTTGATGTGTAGACGGCTGTGAAGGTCTTGTGTTCAGTCTTGTTTTATCCACCAGTATTATATGTTTTTTATTTGTGTAATGAGAACGGTGGAGATGGCAGGATTAGAGCTGATCATAGATGTGACTTCTCATCTGTCTGTGACTTTTACAATATTTGTTTCAGGGTGAAGATCTGACCCATATTAATACTACAGAGACATATGTGAGGGGTGATGAGCGGTGTAAAGAGGAGATTCCTACAGATAACCGCCTAGGTGAGTAGTAACCACCAAATGCGCAGTAGTCACAGATTCTCCTCTGTCACTGGCTGTGGCTAGTTTATCGCTGGTGTAGTCCGGCCATATCATAATCGTGTGATCACCATTTTGCCTCTAGACCACAACACTCACCTCCACCCAAAACTGTTCAAATGATTTTGGGCATTGAAAACCCTTTTCTATAGAACTTACAACCTCGAGAATCCACTTACCCCCTGGGATTAGGAGACGCTGACCGTTACCTGCCCAGATCTGTAAACTACAAAGCCAAATGACAGCGTACGTAGAATGTGCTGACAAGTTAGAAAATCACTTGAAGAAAAATATTGTGATGGTCTGTAAGAGAAAGCAGAGGGTAATGATGCTGTTGGCTTCCTAGATCCCTGATATCTTATTGGATGAATCTACCTTCTCTCCCTTCTGTGCTGTTGAATGTGCTCATATGGTCCCTACAAGACCAGGTCCAGTCTTTCTGGCCAAACTTCACTTTTATGATCGACAACATTAAATGTGCAGTGAGGGACAAGTGTGAATTTCTGTACAATAACAACAGAGTTTCCCTTTATCCTGACTTTTCAATTTCTTTTAAAACCAACTAACTTCAAAGAGGATTGTGATAAACTACATAAAATACATTACACCTGTGCCATGATATATCTCTAAGCTAAATGTAAGACACCTCAGCTCTGCACTATTATAAAAAGTTCTCTTTGAACGTCTAATATTTCTTCTTGAACTCATCTGACAGAAAATATTGGCCCTTACGATAGTTTAGATTGCCAAGAGCCACCGAGCCCCATACTCCAATTACCCCAGAGAGGTTTCACCACTAGTTACTCATCTTTTACTGATGGAGACTGTTGAGTTTGATCATTTCAGTAGATGTGTTATTTTCTATACAGTTTTTGACTACAGTAGTTAGTGCCCAAAATACTCTGATTTAACCTCTTCCTGCTGCCAGTTTTCTGTTCCTAATCAGCCCCCATTTTTCAAATCTGACGTGTGTCACTTTATATGGTGATAACTTTGGAATTCTTCACAAAGGATAATAGGAAACAAATGGACCTTACAAATTATTTTCCAACTTCTCTTGAATCTGACAATACCCGATATACGGTTGTACACTACTGTCTGGGCACATGGCAGGTTAAGAAGGGAAGGAGCGACATTTAGCTATTTGAATGCTGATCTTGCTGGAATAGTTTACAGACACAATATATTGGGGGCACTGTTCATGGCCATCACAAACAGGCATGGCGCTATCTACTCCATTTTCCAGATCCCTGGGTTTGCCTTGCTCCTCATCCTTTAACCCCTCTACATGGATCTGGACTTACACAGAGACCCCTAAGCTTGGGCCATGGTATTACCTGCTGTTCTGTGGACTGATATGGCAAGAAGAATAGTCAGGTAGCCGGGCCAGGAGGGCAGAGTTAATACAAAATCAGAAGACACAAGAGTAGCCAGTAAACGGGTTGTTGCACAACAGGAAAGAAATAGCTGGGAGCTGAGCACAGAGGACTGAACCAGAGGAGAACAAGGCTGTGTCTGGCAGCTTCCGGCAATATGCTTCCAGCTTTAGTAGGGTGCGGTGCTTTCCAACTGGCTGAAGTAGGGAGCAGATTACTCCAGCTGGACAGTACACACATCCATACTGCAAGACTGGATGGTACTTCTGGTCCCAGGCACCCTAATTGTAGTGGCTGGACAGAGAATGTGCCACCCTTAGCTTCTGGTTCCGACGTCCCTTCCATCACCAGAGCCGCCTGCAGGATGAATAAGGCGGCTCCTGGTGACAGAAGCAGACGTCTCAGGAGCAGGTCCCTCCCAGAGCAGATGGGACCCACCATTTGAAGAAGCCCTAGTAAAACAAAAAAGCAGAAATTCAGAGCAGTAGAAATCCCCATAAAGTGACTCCATTTTGGAAATTATAACCCTCAGTGAAATAATCTATAGACGTAGCGATTATTTTGATTCCAGAGGCACTTTCTGGAAATTAGCACGCAGTGGATGTTGGAGAGTAAAAATTGTACATTTGCCATTTTATTCCCCTACACATAGTGCCCAGATTGTGCTCCAGGAGACACACACCGTAAATTAAGTGGGCTCTTCTCACTATAGTAATGCCAAATACATAGATGCTGAATGTGGTTTGGGCGAACTGCAAGGCTCAGAAGTGAGGGGGAGATCTGACTTTGGGAGAGCGGATATTGCTGGATTGGTTTATGGAAGCCATATTGTTTTTCAAGAACCTTTGAGCCGCTAATAATGTGGAAACCTTTGTTTTTCCATTGAGAGATGATGGACCTGAGTGGGGGCTTTTTTTGTGAGATGAGTAGAAGTTTTTATTGGTGTTATTTTCACCTACATAACATTTTTAGTGGCTTTTAAGGGTATGTGCCCACAGTGCAGTTCTGAAGCAGAAATTTCTTGAGCTTTTTTTCCTCTCCCTGGCAGAAAAAACGCATGCGGACTTTACATGCATTTCGAAGCGTTTTTACATGCGTTTTTGCATGTGTTTTTTTTCAAGCCGTTTTCCAAGCGATTTTGAGCATCACAATGCTTTTGGAAAAGGGCTTGACAATATAAGTTGGTCACACAATATAAATCCATGCGACTGGCATGGATTTATATTGTGTGACCAACTTATGAGGAGTAGGTAAAAGAAAGTTATGCTTTCAAATGTTGCATCTACCAATGTCCATAGATTCCCATGCTGTGTATAGTAAAAAAAAAAAAATTTAAAAGTTAAAAGGAAAAAAAACCCTGATACTCACCTCTCCGGCGGCCCCGTTGTCCTCCCGGCGGCGATCCTCTCTCCTCGGCGGTGATGTCAGCGGTCAGCTGATGGTCGTGTGACCATCAGCTGATAAATGATGTCACCGCAGGTCCTGGCAGTACACCGCGGGCTGCCGAGGAGAGAGCATCGCCGCTGGGAGGACACTGGGGGCCGACTGTGAGGTGAGTATGAAGGTATTTTTTTATTTTTTTACTTTTTAATTATTTTTTTACTCACGCTGTGGAAAAGCAGGCTGCTGCTTCTACCATCCACTCTGCTCATGCTGTTATCAGCCAGAGCAGCAGTCGGATGAGAGGAGTAGCAGTCTCCTCTCCCAGGCCCGGGTACCATGCGCACATTGAACCGCAGCAAATCCGTATGTATAGATGTTATACATACTTGTTTTCTGTGGTTCAATGCAAGTCAGTGGGCGCAATTTTGGTGTGAAATCGCTCCTAAATTGGCTGTGTTGCGGATGCTTCGGCAATGATAATCTGAAACGGAAATCTTCACAGCATGTGCACAGCACATGCGGGTTATCATTGGGAAACATGCCAGATCTCTTGACAAGCGATTTTAATGCGTTTCAGCGGCAGGATAGCAGCCGCGTAAACGCATTAACACAGCATCGTGGGCACACAGCCTAATTCCATGCTTGGGTGGCAGAATGAATAAACCGTTGAACACCACACTCTACTGGTTCATGCTATAAGGTTTTCTATAACACTGTGAGCTATTGTTCTGTTGAATAATTCAATATTTTTACATAACTTGCCATTTTTAATGAAAGTTTAAGTAGAAATATTCAACAATATAAATTTTAAGGATGTGTTATTCATAAATAATAAATGTTTTTATTCTTAGTAGATGACTGTACCAGGAGATCAGAGGGACAGCTGACATCTTCAATTTTTAAATCTGTTGATCTTGAGATCCCACAGGATACCATTGAAGTGAATGCCATTACTCCAGACATACCTTCATCCCTTCACAGCAAAGATCAATCACCTGATCCTTTGAAACAGGTCCTGTCTTCTGATTCATTACCAACTACTGAGGAAAATCATAGTCACAAAATAAGCATCAAAAAACGAGCTGCTCCTAAAGCAAAGAAGCCATTTTCACATTCAGAATATCGAAATAGTTTTCCTCTTAAAAAGTCTTTTCTTAAACATCGAAAGGTACGCACAGCTGAGAATAGATTTTCATGTTCCAATTGTGAGAGATGTTTTGACTGGAAATCACATCTTCTTAGACATCAGAGAAGTCACACAGGGGAGAAGCCTTTTTTCTGCTCAGAATGTGAGAAATGTTTTACAGAGAAATCAAGTCTTATCAAACATCAGAGAACTCACACAGGGGAGAAGCCTTTTCCCTGTTCAGAATGTGGGAAATGTTTTAACCAGAGATCTGATGTTGTTATACATCAGAGAACTCACACAGGGGAGAAGCCTTTTTCTTGTTCAGAATGTGGAAGATGTTTTACAAAGATATCAAGTCTTATCAAACATCACAGAACTCATACAGGGGAGAAGCCTTTTCCCTGTTCAGAATGTGGGAAATGTTTTACAGAGAAATCAAGTCTTATCAAACATCAGAGAAGTCACACAGGGGAGAAGCGTTTTTCCTGTTCAGAATGTGGGAAATGTTTTAACCAGAGATCTGATGTTGTTATACATCAGAGAACTCACACAGGGGAAAAGCCTTTTCCCTGTTCAGAATGTGGAAAATGTTTTAACCGTCAAGCAAATCTTGATAGACATCAGAGTACTCACACAGGGGAGAAGCCATTTTCATGCTCAGAATGTGGAAAATGTTTTATGCGGAAATCAAATCTTACCACACATCAGAAAACTCACACCAAGGAGAAACTTGTTTAGGATGTGGGATATTTTTTAAATATAAAATCGCATCTTGTTAGACACCAGAGGAGTCACACAAAGAAGCCTTTTTCATGTTCAGAATGTGGGAAGTGTTTTAACCAGATTGTGAGCCCTCGCAGGCAGGGTCCTCTCTCCTCCTGTACCAGTCGCTGACTCGTTTTCTAAAGACTATTGTAAGTGTTTTTGACCTGGAATCAGCAGATACAATTGTTTCAAAGAAAACTGTAAATAATGGACTCAACCTCCATGGCCTGCACGCACGCTCACCACGCAAGATTCCATTACTGAACAAAAAGCATGTTCAAGTGCGTTTAAAGTTTACTCAACAACATTTAGAAAATAATGTGAAATACTGGGAAAATATAGTCTTGTAAGATGAGACCAAAATTTAACTCTTTGGATGCCATAATACATGCCATGTTTGGAAACCAAAGGTACTGCATTTAAACCCAAAAACACCATACCAACAGTGAAGTTTGAAGGTGGGAATAAAGCACTGGAAAACTTCATATAATTGAAGGAATGATGAATGGACAAATGTACTGAGTCATTCTTGATAAAAATCTGCTGCCATCTACCAGGCCCAGCCAATCACCTGACCTGAATCCAATAGAAAATGTATGGAAGGAACTAAAGCTCAGAGTTCATAGAAGGATACCACAGGACCTTCAAAATTTGAAGAGTGTTTGTATGGGAGAATGGGCCAAAATCACATCTGAGCAATGCATGCGACTGGTTTCGCCATACAGGAGGCGTCCTGAAGCGGTCATCACCAACAAAGGCTTTTGTACGAAGCATTAAATACATTTCAATAAGCGAGTTCAATACTTTTTCCCTGTGTCATTTCTCATTATTACACATAATTTATGGCCATCTATGATTTGACTTCTTTGCTTGTGTGGATTGGATGGGTTGTAACTGACATCTGGTGAGAATTTTATGTCAGTAGCACGTTTAGATAGGTCCAGAAAATATTTGGACAGTGACACAAGTTTTGCCATTTTAGCTGTTTACCAAAACATATTCAAGAAACAATCAATCTGGTCATCAATCTGGTCTTAAAGTTCCGACTCTCAGCTTTACTTTGAGGGTATTCACATCCTAAGTGGAGTAAGGGTTTAGCAATTACAGCTCTTTAATATGGAGCTGCCTCATTTTATAGGGACCAAAAGTATTTGGACAATTGTCTGAAATGCTCTTTCATTGGCTGGGTTTCATGGGTTTTTCCCTCGTTAATCCATCATCACTTAAGCAAATAAAAGGTGTGTAGCTGATTTCATTTGTGGCATTTGTATTTGGAAGCTGTTGCTGTGAACCCCTAACACGGAAAGGAGCTCTTAATGGAAGTGAAACAGACCTAGTATTGACTTAAAAAAAAGAATAAATCTATCAAATAGATAGCAGAAATGTTAGGCATCCCCAAATCAACAGTTTGGTACATTCTGCAATAAAAGAAAAAAAAAGAGCACTGGTGAGTGGGAACTCAAAGAGGCGTGGACGTCCATTGAAGAAAACAGTGGTGGATTATTGCAGAATGCTTGATGAAGAAATGTCACTTCACAAAATCAACCTAAGTGAAGAACGTTCTTCAAGAAGTATATATTTCATTGTGTATGTCCATCATAAAAGAGAAAACTTCATGAGAGCAAAAACAAAGTGTTCACCACAAGGTACAAACCATTAATCATCCTAAAAAATAGAAAGGCCAGATTAGACTTTGCCAAAAAAAACATCTAAAGAAGGCAGTCCAGTTCTGGAAAAGCATCTGTTATGATCTGCAACAAGAATTAAGGAAAGATAGGGGAAAGCTGTCCCTACAGTAAGACTAAGCTGAATCCCTACGATGTAGCGGGCTGCCTGTTCCTTGTGAACAGACCCGCCTTAGTCCTCGGCTAGTCTGAATGAAGACCTATAAAAATAAGGGAGGGGTCCCTAAAAGAACTAAGGAATGGGACACCTAAACAGAAATTGTTGTAGAACACAAAAGACAAACTGACAAAACGTACTAGAGGTCCCAGAGGACCAAGCAAACTGACAGAGATAGGCACCAAAGACCCAGGCTAGCAAAACAGTCAAACAACACTGAAGTCCAGCAAAGCCAGAAGGGCGGAGCTGGAATATAAAGGCAGATGGTCACGTGACCGCAAAACACAAGATAGAAAAAAACTAACAGGAGGGTTCTAACAGTACCCCCTCTTTTATGAGGATCATCCGGATCCTCCAGGCCCAGGCCTATCCGGAAACCTCCTGTGGAAAGCTTTAACAAGCCTAGGAGCAGAGACATCATCCGTCCTTACCCAGGAGTTGTCTTCGGGACCGAAACCCTTCCAGGAGACAAGATATTGTAATCTCCCTCTATGCAATCTAGAATTCAAGATACGCGAAATTTCATATTCGCTGTCTTCCACCACAGGAGGAACTGTGGCAGTGACGTCCCTATCAGATACGTCAGCCTTTTTCAACAAGGAAACATGAAACACAGGATTAATCTTCCAGGAAGTAGGGACATCCAACCTAACAGCAGACTGGTTAACAACCTGAAGCACTTTAAATGGACCCACAAACTTAGGACTCAATTTTTTAGAGGGAATCCTCAACCGCATGTTCTTCGAGGACAACCAAACCATTTCACCCACAGTAAACAAAACCTCTTTACGTTTCCTGTCAAAATACTTCTTGGATTTTTTGTTAGCCTCTTGAAGGTTACAACGTACATTAGTCCAAACTCTCTCCAAATCACCGGAAAAATTCTCCTCCGGCACCGCCGACCCCAATTTGGAGAACGAACCAAAAGACGGATGTCTCCCAGTACAACAAAAAAAGGAGAACACCCAGCAGAGGAGGATGTATGATTGTTAAGAACAAATTCTGCGAGAAGCAGAAACTCAGACCACACCTCTTGATTGTCCGCCACAAAACAACGCAAAAACTGCTCAACATCCTGGTTCTTTCTTTCAGTCTGTCCATTAGACTCAGGATGATAACCAGACGAAAATGACAAATGGACTCCCAACCTGTCACAAAAAGCACGCCAAAAGCGAGCCACAAACTGAGGTCCTCTATCAGAAACAATATCCGGGGGGAAGAAGAATCCAACTGCCACAGGCGACTTAGAAGGTCTACTGTGACCAGCAGCCAGGCTAGTCTGTATGTACTCCTCCAAGGCCTTTCTTTCAGGGATAGTCAGATTAAACAAGCGACTTTTGGGAAGAGTAGCACCCGGAACAAACTCAATGGCTCAATCATAATCCCTATGAGGAGGTAACACTTGCGACTCCTCCTCTGAAAAAACCCTCCAAAAATCTTGAATAGGTACAGGTAATTCCACTTTTTCCACAGCTGCAATGCGACCATTACATCATTTATCATAGCACTTCAGACTCCAAGACTTAATCACATTAGTAGACCAGTCCAATAAAGGATTGTGCAGTTTTAACCAAGGCAATCCTAGAACAATCGGAGAGGGTAAATTATCCAAAACAACCAAGTCCAAAGTTTCTTAGTGAACTCCATCGATAGTGAGAGAAAATGCAGCAGTCTTGTGAGTAATACATTTCAAAGGAGTGTTATCAATTGCAACCACAGAAATAGGTGATGACAAAGGTTTGGATTTCAATTTAAGGTTTTCCAAAAACCCTTTATCAATCTCATTAAGTGTTGAACCACAATCCACAAAAACCTGAAATTCAATCAAATCTCCCTGCAGAGTAGTACTCCCAGAAAGAAATACTCCTGCAGAGCGTAAACAAGCTATACGGACGTAACTGACCTTTTTTTTTTCTTTACTTAAACGACGCTCACAATACTTAATCAAATGATCACCTTTACCACAATAAAGACACAATCCCTCGGCGAATCTCCTGTCTTTTTCCTGAGAGCGGAGTGACATCCCCCCAACCTCCATTGGTTCCCCACCGTCGGAGCAGATTTTCTGGGGACTAGGACCTGACATTACAGGAGTCTTTACCTCATTGAGCCTGCACCTCAGTCTCCTATCCACACGAACAGCTAACTGCATAGCTTCCTGCAGAGACTCAGGTGCAGGGAATGCAATTAGCAAATCCTTAACCCTTTCACTCAGACCAGCAAGAAATAAACATCTCAGCGCCGAATCATTCCGTTTAACTTCTGAAGCCCATCTTCTGAAGTGTGTGCAATAGTTTTCAACATCATCAGACCCCTGATTCAAACGTCTAAGTTCTGATTCAGCAGATGAGATTCGATCAGGATCGTCATATAATAGCCCCATAGCAGAAAAAAATTCTTCAACAGAACTTAAACACGGATCATTAGGCTGAAGAGAAAAGGCCCAACCCTGTGGTTCTTTGCACAAAAGTGACATAATAAAACCAATGCGCTGTGATTCATTCTCAGAGGATCTTGGTCTCAAACGTAAATATAACAAACAATCATTTTTAAAGGAAAAAAAATCTTGCTGTTTACCACAAAAAACATCAGGCAGTCCTACCTTGGGTTCGACAAAATGCGCTCCAGGACAGCTACTCACGTGTTGCTGAAGCTCAGCCACCTCCAGAGACAATCCCTGCAGGTGTTGAGCAAACTCCTGGACGGAAACCATACTGATCCCCGAATTTCTTTCCTTTTAGTTTTTTTGGGCTGGACTTACTGTTATGATCTGCAACAAGAACTAAGGAAAGATAGGGGAAAGCTGTCCCTACAGTAAGACTAAGCTGAATCCCTGCGATGTAGCAGGCTGCCTGTTCCTTGTGAACAGACCCGCCTTAGTCCTCGGCTAGTCTGAACGAAGACCTATAGAAATAAGGGAGGGGTCCCTAAAAGAACTAAGGACTGGGACAAAAATGGGACACCTCCTAAACAGAAATTGTTGTAGAACACAAAAGACAAACTGACAAAAAGTACTAGAGCAAACTGACAGAGATAGACACCGAAGCACCAGGCTAGCAAAACAGTATAACAACACTGAAGTCCAGCAAAGCCAGAAGGGCGGAGCTGGAATATATAGGCAGATGGTCACGTGACCGCAAAACACAAGATAGAAAAAACTAACAGGAGGGTTCTAACAGCATCCTTTGGACAGATGAATCAAAGATTCATCTTCACCAAAATAATGGGAATAAGAAAGAATGGAGAAGGCTTGGAATGGGTCATGATCCAAAGCACAGCCCATCCTCTGTAACACATGAAGGAGGAGGTGTGATGGTGCGGGCTTGCATGGCTTCCAGTGGGGCTCGGTCACTAGTATTTATTGATGATGTGACTGAAGACCAAAGCAGCCGGATGAATTCTGAAGTGTACAGGTCGATATTTTATGCTCAGATTCAACCAAATGCAGTAAGGTTGATTGGACGGCGCTTCGCAGTACAGAGAGACAATGACCCAAAATATAGGACAAAAGCAATCCAGGAATTTTTAAGGGCAAAGAAGTGGAATATTCTGCAATGGCCGAGTCAATCACCAGATCTCAACCACATCGAGCTGCATTTCAAAGGCTAAAAGGGGTATTCCCATCTCCAAGATTCCAATATGTAGATGTAACAATAATAATATTAGCAAATTTCTCCAATTAGAAATGTTATATCTTTTTTCTGATTTGCTATGTCTCTTTCCTCATGTGCAGGCATTGTAGGACCTTAGGTATCCATGGTTACGACCACTAGCAAACTAACTGTCACTATATCAGTAGTCGTAGCCATGGATACCTAAGGTCCTGCAATACTTGCACATGAGGTAAGAGACATAGTGAATCAGAAAAACTATACTACATTTGTAATTGGAGGTATTTGCTAAGATTATTATTATTACACCTACTACATATTGGGGTAGGATCTTGGACATGGGAAAACTCCTTTAAGACAAATCATAAGGCAGAAAGACCCACAAATAAGCATAAACTGACGTCACTGCAGTAAAGGCCTGGAAAAGCCTCTCAAAGGAGGAAACCCAGCGTTTGGTGACATCCATGGTTTCCAGACTTCAGGCCGTCATTGCTGCAAAGGATTCTCTACAAAGGATTGAACGTGAACATTTTATTTATTGTAAAGTTAATTATTATTTTTAAGCCCCTGAAATGAGGAGGCTTTGTAGAGAAATGGTTGTAATTCCTAAACAATTCACAGGATATTTTTGTTCAACCCCTTTAATTAAGCCTGAAAGTCTCCACTTCAATTGTATCTCAGTTGTTTTATTTTAAATCCAAATTCAGAAAGGTAGAATATACTAAAATATAAGTTATAATAGATAGGATAAAATAGCCACTGGCCAGTGAACATGCAGTACATATAGACACACAAATAACCCCATGTATGACTAGAATAGGTGACACCAATCAGTTCTCATGTGCAATGAGGCACCTATCAAGGTGATGTATACAAAGCTGTATATAAATATATACACTGCTCCAAAAAATAAAGGGAACACTCAAATAACACATTCTAGATCTGAATGAATGAAATATTCTCATTGAAATATTCTCATTGAATACTTTGTTCTGTACAAAGTTGAATGTGCTGACAACAAAATCACACAAAAATCATCAATGGAAATCAAATTTATTAACCAATGGAGGCACTGCGCATGACCAAAATATCTTCCTGCTGTCTGGTGACCCGGATGTTGTAATGACGACATCGGGTCATCATGGCAACATCCGGGAAGCCGCTATGTGCAGGGGGACCGCTCCCTGCACATAGCACCGGATGTCAGCTGTGACAATCAGCTGACACCCGGCGGCAATCGCGCCCACACAACCTGTGTGCGGGCGCGATCGCCAAGACGTACTAATACATATCAGGCTCTTAAAGCCCAGGGCGCAGATACGTATTAGTACATCTAGGCCTTTAAAGGGGTATTACCATCTCCAAGATCCTATCCCAATTTGTAGTAGGTGTAATAATAATAATATTAGCAAATGCTTCCAATTAGAAATGTACTATCGTTTTTCTGATTCGGTATGTCTCTTTTCTTATGTGTAGGTGACGCGCCCCCTGGGCCTGTGCTGTGCAGGGGATACCCGGAGCCGGATCGCTGGGAGTTGTAGTCTTCCGTGGCGGTGACCCGGTCCGTGCCCAGGGCGGTCAAACCAGTGGCAGTCTTAGTGCAATAACAAATGTCCGACTACGCCACCCGTGGATTGCGGTCAGTGGGGACCGCCGCTGCGCTGCAGACCGCTGAGGCTGATGTTGTATGCGCAGCCAAGTATGGGATAACTCCCCACGGGAGAAGTATTGCCTCAGGGCAGCTAGTGTGGATGATGGGAGTAATGGTGTGAGCGTCTCAGTACTAATGGTGCTGGTGTGGCGATGAAACACAGAGACGTGTGGTGCAGTTCAGGGTCTTTACTGATGGTATAAAGAAGACCCTCCCGGGAGTACTGGCTAGCGGTAGAGGTCTGGTCAGTCTGAGAGCTAGCAAGATCTTCCCCTGGCCAGGTGGAGTTGTAGGCCTCCCCGTCTATCTGCACTCTTTCCTGGCTACCTTGCTGTGTGCGGGTAGAAGTAGCCCACGTCCCTGAGTATACCGTGTGGTGCTCACCCGTATGGCCGGTGACTTGGGGCCTTCTGTTAGCCTCCGCTCCTGGATGGCGGTGCTGGTCCCTTGCTTGTGACCGTGCCTCCGGGCTTCTATGGCCAGAATACATGGAATCCCCTGCCGGTTGGATTCTGCTGCTGGACCTGGATGTCCCCACAGCCTCGGACTCCGTGTCCGGGTTTAGTGTCTTCAGCCAAGGCGAGCTATCTAGCTTCCAGCCTCTGGCACTCGCTCCTGCTCCTACAGAGCTCCTGTTGTAACTCTCCCTTTCTAGGCTCTGACTGCTCTGCTTGTTCTGCAGGCTCTGTCTCACCTAATCCCGCCCCAGACCCAGTTTATAAGGGCAGATTCCTCCCCTCCAGGTCTGGGTGGACCGTGTTGCATGCTTAGGGCTCCTGACCAGAGAAACCTCCTACTTGCTCTCAGACATAATATTTCTATTACTGTGGCAACCAGACCCCCTGGGGTGCCACATAGGCATTTCAGGACCTTAGGTATCCATGGTTACGACCACTAGCAGCTAGCTATTTAACTGTCACTTTATCAGTGGACGTAACCATGGATACTTAAGGTTCTGCAATGCTTGCACATGAGGAAAGAGACATAGCGAATCAAAAAAACTATGCTTCATTTCTAATTGGAGGTATTTGCTAATATTATTATTATTACACCTACTACATATTGGGATTGGATCTTGGAGATGGGAATACCCCTTTAAAATTGGTACTTTATGAATACTACTCCTGATTCTGCCAGCAGTTTGACTACATTGCCTTATGTGGATGATTCTTCCTCTCAATGGAATAGAACGTTTTTCTTTACTGAATTGTTAAGTCTCACTACTCTGAGAGATCGGATTCACATGAGATGCAGGATTCTCTAAATGACCTATTTGTCACTCAGAACCATTTTTTCTATGCGGTCCAATCTAGACCGCGTGACCTGGACGTATTTCAAGAACTGGTAGAAAAAGAACATCTGTTGGACTGTAATAGTACTTACAGCTCTGGCAAAAATTAAGAGATCACTGCAAAATTTTCAGTTTCTCTGATATTTTATAGGTATATTATAGAGTAAAATGTACATTGTTGTTTGTACTGACAACTTGTCTCCGAAATTCAAAGCTAAAAATTTTGTATTTATTTGCAGCAAATGATAAAGTGTCAAAATACTAAAAAATAAACAGTGCTTTCAGACCTCAAATTACTCATGTTTTAACTCAGGAAGAGTTCAGAAATCAATATTTGGTGGACTAACCATGATTTTAATCACAGCTTTCATTCGTCTTGCCATGCTTTCCACCAGTCTTTCCATGCTTTCCAATAGAAAACTGTTCAGTGGTCTCTTAATTTTTGCCAGAGCTGTATATTAAGGACAATTTATCTGTTCATGAACGAATTGCATTAACAGAACTAACAATAAAGATCTATTAATTAGACCGGCAGACAAAAGAGGGGGTATAGTCCTCTTGACTGCTGTGAACAATGTTGTCAGAGTATTACGCCACTTTTACAGGCTCACAATAAAACATACAAAAACGAAACCAAAATGGATTTTCCTGTGAAAAAATATTAAGGAACATCCTTTCCAGGGTAATGACTTGCATAAAAGGCAAAATAAATAACTAAAAACAAAAATGATCCTCCACACCTTGGGCTATGTTCACATGTAGCGTTTTTAATGCGTTTTTGCACTTTTGCATTGCTTTCAACAGTGAAAAATACATTCACCGGTAAATGTCATTTTAACATTTTACTACCTTATCTGGCTATGTAGTGCCTGCTGAGGGAGCACAACAAACACCCACATCATGTCGAACTACATTCCTGTCCCAATTTCTAAGGGGCCACGGAACACCACTATTGAAGCCAGAGCAGTGTGAAAAGGTTGCTGGTTGGATGGCAGATAATGCTTCCAGTTAGTTTGCCACCACCACCACCCTGTCTTCCACACGGTCCAGTCTAGGTAGCCATGAGTCTGGACCACATTACTATTATTACTTTAGCGCCATTTATTACATGGTGCTTTACTTGTGAAAGAGGGGTATACATCACAAAAACAATTACAATAATCTTGAACAAAAATGTGACAGCGACTGGTACAGGAAAGGAGATGACCCTGCCCTTGAGGGCTCACAGTCTTCAAGGGATGGGTACTGATACAGTAGATGAGGGTAGAGCTGGTCGTGCAGCGGTATGGTGGAGCGAGGAATACTGCAGTTTGTACACTTGCTGGAAGAGGTGGGTCTTCAGGTGCCTTTTGAAGGTTTCAACACTAGGTGAGAGTTCCAGAGTAATGGGGAGGCATGGGAGAAATCTTGTATGCGATTGTGGGAAGAGAGGATAAGAGGGGAGTAGAGAAGGAGATCTTGTGAGGATCGGAGGTTCCATGCAGGTAAATACCGAGAGACTAGGTCACAGATATATGGAGGAGACAGGTTGTGGATGGCTTTGCATGCTAAGGTTATGGTTCTGAACTGGAGTCTCTGGGCAATGGGGAGCCAGTGAAGGGAGAGAAGAGGCCAGGGAATAGTGGGGGGACAGGTGGATTAGTCAGGCAACAGAGTTTAGGATAGATTAGAGGGGTGAAAGATTGGAGGCCACAGAGCAGGAGGTTGCATTAGTCGAGGCGGGAGATGATGAGGGCGTGCACTAGTGTTTTTAGGCAGATTCTTGTTTGAGGAATGTGCAGATCCAGGAGATTTTTTTTACTTCGAGTCGGCATATTCCTCACCCTGATCCTCCTTTCTCCCATCATGCCTAGTGCCCTGAGACAACTGATCCCATACTTGGACACTCTGAAGAGCTGTTTTGTTCATCTTTCCATTTATGGATTCTGGTCTCTCACTTGGTCCGCTCAGAAGTGGAAAGAGCTTGGATATGCAGTTTGAAGGAGAGATTAGAGTCCAGGGTTACCCCAAGAGTTGTTGACTTTTCCATTTATAGATTTGGGTCTCTCGCCCGGACCACTTCAAGCAGGGCAACAGAAGATCGCATATAACGATGCCCAAATATTTGAGCAGCCACGGTCACCCGAAGGTGACGGTGGGAACGTGCAATTACTGTCGCAAGAGGTGGATGATGATGAGACACAATGGACAGAAAGGAGGAGAACCAGGGTGCAGAAGTAGAAGATGAGATGGTGGAAGATGAAATCAATGGGCAGAATGCCAGGATCCAGAAACAGTGTCTGCGGGTGACACCACTGCCTCTTCCCCTGTTGTACATGCATGCCAAGCCTCCATCCATGATGCAGGCGAAAATGCCTCCCACCTTGCACCTGTCGTTGCACACTTGCAACCATCACCATCTGCAACCATGTCCACGTCCTTGTCCCAGCGCAGCATTTAGATGTCCCTACCCCAGTCCTTTGAACAAAAGTGCAAATATGCAGTCAACCCCCAGAGGCCACAATAATAAACGGCCACATTTCTCGACTGCTTCCACTAGAAATTTTGCCTTTTAGGCTCATGGAGGCGGAAGCTTTCCGCAAACCTCATGGCGGCGACTGGCCCTTGGTACTCGGTCCCCAGCCGCCACTATTTCTCCTGGTTTCGCCCCCGCCTTATACAAGCATGGGTCCCAGAACATTACCCGTGCCCTCACAAGCGCAGTTAGTGGGAAGGACCGCCTAACCACAGACACGTGGACAAGTAAATGTGGCCAGGGACAGTACATCTCACTGACTCATCACTGGGTTAATATTTTGGAAGCCGGGACTCAGTCAGATCCTGGGATGGGACACGTCTTCCCGACGCATAGGATTGCAGGCCCTGGGTCAATCAAGCTTGTTCATAAGGTAGACAGCAGAAGTAGTCGGTCTTCTAGTCAACGAGCAAATTATTCATGATGATAAAGGCCACCATCTCCTTAGCTTTCTGGTACTTTTCTGTGGGAATGAGCTGGCTCCAACCAGCCTGGAATATTTCCAATGAATTATGGCACGGCACCATGGTATTAGCAGTGCCCCCAGTACCAGAAGGAAAGCCATCCACAATTTCCTTTTCAGGAATTTGATTTAGTATACTGAGTGGCTGGCCAAATACATTCGTTTCTCACAAAGGAGCTGTAGATACTGAGTGGTGGCAGTAGGTGCATATTTATCCAGCATGTTAGATATCAGAGGGAGAATAGAGAAGGCAGCACAGTGGCTCAGTGGTTAGCACTGCAGCCTTGCAGCGCTAGGGTCCCAGGTTCAAATCCCACCATGACAACATCTGCAAGGATTTTGTATGTTCTCACCATGTTTGCTTGGGTTTCGCCCTCAGTAAAAAAGCACCCATAGAGTGTCTGGGAACCATCCCATAGAGAGACTCCTCCGGTGGGCCCTGGCTTCTTCAGGAGAGTTCATAGTGCAAACCTTGCAACTGCTATGGGGCTCATGAGCAGGGGGAGAAATGTGGGCCCTCAGAATCAAATCCTCTGGTGGGCCCAATGTTCTTCAGTCTGACACTGCTTCTTGGTGAGAGAGCCATATTCTTTAGCTTGGTGAAAGGACTGGCATAGAGGGAATCTAGTCCGACTGTCATTTCTCCACCACCAGGTTCCGGACATTGTGACACAAGACCATGCCGGGCTGTAGGTTCAGCAGTGAGAGCCACGGATCTGCCTGCTGTGTTACAGATTTCAACAACCCTGCAGCGGTGTGCGGTTAGTCACCTAAGCATAAGCATATTATCTTCAACACAGCCTGTTGCCGATTGGCCGAGGTGCTGCAGTGCTTCCAGCTTGTGACTGATGTCATTTCTGAGATGGAGGCCGAACAGGAGGAAGAGGAGGTGCTAGAGCTGAATAATGTGATTATATTGAGATTATATTGGCGAGTCTGGTTGAATACTAAAGATCCTGCTGTGTTTATATATATATTTTTTGTTTTTTTCTTGCGTCTCTTCAAATCCGTATTGGAGTGCGTCCTAATTTTTGCCAGCCCTTCTAATTGCTGCATATACGGAATAACAGTATAGGAGATCCACTCTTTAATAATGGAAAGGACGATTGAAATAGATTCTATATTCTAGAATATTATCTGTCTTATCTGAAATTCGTTTACAAGTGAGGTATCGCAGTATGGATAGCGTATTACACCGATCCAGCCAGGTATTATTGCCTTATACTGCGTGCTGCTGGTGCGGCCCCAAAAAATTTAAAATCTATTCTATTCTCTATTGATAACGCTGTTAGATGCATTTACAATAGGGACAGGTGCTAGGTGGTATCATCAGCTCCAGATGAGTGTTCATTCTGGTTGCATAAATGTCTTCCACAGTCCATAACTTTTTTTTATTATTTCTTTGGCCTTATATACAAGTCATTACCCTGGAAAGAATGTTTCTTAACATTTTTTCCATTTTTGCTTGTTTTTTGTATGTTTTTTTTATTGTCAGTCCGTAAAAGTGGCGTGATACTCTGACAACATTGTTCATTGTACATTGCTATTTGTCATCCACCAACTGTGAATAGGTTTGAACCCACAACTGCAATACTATAAATGGAGTGTAATATTTGACACATTCACGAAAATTGCTGGATTATTAGGGCAGTAATATAGAATCATGTCTGATGACCACAGTTTCAGGCAGTTGCTTAATAGGATGGAATTTGTCAGCAACCAAGTGTCAATAGTTTGGAACAACATAGACCTGGCAGATTTTAAAAGCAGTGTAATATATGACATGTTCCCAAAAGGCAGTTATATGAGATCATGTCTGATGGTCACGGTTTCACGCAGTCGCCTAATAGTATGGTATTTGTCAGCGACCAACTGTGAATAGGTTTGAACACACAACTGCCATGTAACATCCCTGGCGGCGTGCTGGCATGGCTTACCATCTCCCACCATGCAAGACCACCAACCTACCTACCAGTCCAGGCTGTGCACTATGATCCTCTACTCGCTGTGTGCATGTCTCTTGTCTGCTGGCTTAGGGCGGAGGCGCTGGAACTTCCTGATTCTTAAAGTTACAATGTGCGCAGTCCTAATGCATCCCCAGCCTATTGCTGTGAGTCACTGGATACTTAAACCTCCTCCACCCAGTAGGAGGTGCCTGAGCAACACTTTCTTACAGTGTGTTCTGTGCAACTGTGAGTTGCCAGGTCCTGTCCTGAATCTTGCCTGTTTCTGCCACCCTGGGAGCTGAGTACCCAGGCCCGTTACCTGTATCTGTGACTTCTAGTCTATTCCGCCATCCTGGGGGCTGAATGCCCAGGTTCGTTCCTGTATCTCGTTCCTGTGTCAGTTCCTGTCTGAACTGTGTCCTAGCCCGTTACCTGTTTGTCTCTATGTCCGATCCTTCCCTTTTCCTGCAGTGTCTGAACCAGTACCTAACTCCCACTCATTGTCTCTGTACTTCTGTTTGAGTTTTGTGTCCACTCGCTACTTCATAGCAAGTACCTTGTGTGTATCTGGTTCTGCTTTTCCCATTTCCCTGCCTCTGTATCTACCTCGTGTGTTCTAGCTATCTTCCTGTGTTTCCCTGTCCCTGTCTGTTCCATTTGAACAGAGCCCTGTCCTGTCTGTTTGCTCCTGCGGCACTGCTCTGCTACGCTTCCCGTCCACACCTGCGGCTCTGCCCAGCTGCCACTCTGCACCTGTGGCTCTGCTCTGCCCTGCTCAGCTTCCCCTCCACACCTGCGGCTCTGCCCTGCCCTGCTCCGCTTCCCCTCCGCTCCTGTGGCTCTGCTCTGCTTCCCCTCTTCACCTGCGGCTCTGCTCTGCCCTGCTCCACTTCCTCTCCACACCTGCGGCTCTGCTCTGCCCTGCTCTGCTCCACTTCACCTCCGCACCTGCGCGCTCTGCTCTGCCCTGCTCCGCTTCCCTTCCGCACCTGCAGCTCTGCTCGGCCCTCCTCCGCTTCCCCTCCACACCTGCAGCTCTGCTCTGCCCTGGTCCGCTTCTCCTCCGCACCTTCTGCTCTGCTCTGCCCAGCTCTGCTTCCCCTTCGCACCTACGGTTCTGCTCTGCCCGGCTCCGCTTCCCCTCCGCACCTGCGGCTCTGTTCCTGTATCCCAGTCTGCACTGGTCCCTATCCACCCTGTTTACCTGCCTGCCAGTACCCGCCTGTCAGTATACCAGCCGTGCCTGCCAGTACCCACCTGTCTGCATACCAGCCGTGCCTGCCACTACCCGCCTGTCAGCATACCAGCCGTGCCTGCCAGTACCCGCCTGTCTGCATACCAGCCAAACCTGCCCATTCCTGCATTCCCCGGTGCGGGTCAACAGCTGTGTGACCGGGGTCTGACCTGGAGTAGCACCTAGGCCACCTTCCACTTCCCTCCTTTGACCAGAGAGTCGATTAAGCCGCCGTGCGTCCAGGGTCGGATCTGGCGAGGCCCTTAGTCATGCCCCTCCTGGCACTCCTCGGTTCATGGCCCAGTGGGACCACTAACCACCTTCACACCAAATAGTCCGGGCGTGAGCGTAACATGACATACTTTAAATGTAGTGTGATATCTGACACGTTCCCAAAATTTATGTATTATTACGGCAGTCATATGGGATCACGTCTGATGGCCACGGTTTCACGCAGTTGCCTAATAGTATGGTATTTGTCAGCAACCAAGTGTCATTAGTTTGGAACAACATACACCTGGCAGACTTTAAATCTAGTGTGATAGCTGACAAGTTCCGAAAACTTTCTGTATTATTACGGCAGTTATATGGGATCATGTCTGATCATGGAAAAAAGTTTCTCTGCTTCCACAATACAGTAATGATAATAAAATTAAATAAAAATCTGGCTGTATTCTGCTAACAAGCAAATGGAGCACTAAAATGTTGGACAGTATTGCTTTTTAAAGAAATAATCAGGATTAAGTGCAAAAAAAAAAATTATTCATGATATCTAGTCCAATGGCTATCTATAACAGGCAGAAGCAGACAGAACGTGCAATGGACACTATTGTGCTGTATAGTGTTCACAATCTCTGTCTACCTAACTCCTGCTATCACCACTGAATATATGCAGCTGGATTAGTCCTTAGAAGGACTGTTAGTTCAGATGGATATACAGTGCTGGCCAAAAGTATTGGCACCCCTGCAATTCTGTCAGATAATACTCAGTTTCTTCCTGAAAATGATTGCTATCACAAATTCTTTGGTATTATTCTCTTCATTTAATTTGTCTTCAATGAAAAAAACACAAAAAGAATTGTCCTAAAGCCAAATTGGATATAATTCCACACCAAACCTAAAAAAGGGGGTGGACAAAAGTATTGGCACCCTTTGAAAAATCATGTGATGCTTCTCTAATTCGTGTAATTAACAGCACCTGTAACTTACCTGTGGCATCTAAAAGGTGTTGGCAATAACTAAATCACACCTGCAGCCAGTTAACATGGATTAAAGTTGACTCAACCTCTGTCCTGTGTCCTTTTGTGCACCACATTGAGCATGGAGAAAAGAAAGAAGACCAAAGAACTGTCTGAGGACTTGAGAAACCAAATTGTGAGGAAGCATGAGCAATCTCAAGGCTACAAGTCCATCTCCAAAGACCTGAATGTTCCTGTGTCTTCCGTGCGCAGTGTCATCAAGAAGTTTAAAGCCCATGGCACTGTGGCTAACCTCCCTAGATGTGGACGGAAAAGAAAAATTGACGAGAGATTTCAACGCAAGATTGTGCGGATGGCGGATAAAGAACCTCGACTAACATCCAAACAAGTTCAAGCTGCCCTGCAGTCCGAGGGTACAACAGTGTCAACCCGTACTATCCGTCGGCGTCTGAATGAAAAGGGACTGTATGGTAGGATACCCAGGAAGACCCCACTTCTTACCCCGAGACATAAAAAAGCCAGGCTGGAGTTTGCCAAAACTTACCTGAGAAAGCCTAAAACGTTTTGGAAGAATGTTCTCTGGTCAGATGAGACAAAAGTAGAGCTTTTTGGGAAAAAAGCATCAACATAGAGTGTACAGGAAAAAAAAAGAGGCATTCAAAGAAAAGAACACGGTCCCTACAGTCAAACATGGCGGAGTTTCCCTGATGTTTTGGGGTTGCTTTGCTGCCTCTGGCACTGGACTGCTTGACCGTGTGCATGGCATTATGAAGTCTGAAGACTACCAACAATTTTTGCAGCATAATGTAGGGCCCAGTGTGAGAAAGCTGGGTCTCCCTCAGAGGTCATGGGTCTTCCAGCAGGACAATGACCCAAAACACACTTCCAAAAGCACTATAAAATGGTTTGAGAGAAAGCACTGGAGACTTCTAAGGTGGCCAGCAATGAGTCTAGACCTGAATCCCATAGAACACCTGTGGAGAGATCTCAAAATGGCAGTTTGGAGAAGGCACCCTTCAAATATCAGGGACCTGGAGCAGTTTGCCAAAGAAGAATGGTCTACAATTCCAGCAGAGCATTGTAAGAAACTCATTGATGGTTACCGGCTGTTCGCAGTTATTTTGGCTAAAGGTTGTGCAACCAAGTATTAGGCTGAGGGTGCCAATACTTTTGTCCAGCCCTTTTTTGGAGTTTTGTGTGAAATGATCAATGATTTGATTTTTTGCTTCATTCTCTTTTGTGTTTTTTTCCTTGCAAGCAAATTAAATGAAGAGAATAATACCAAAGAATTTGTGATTGCAATCATTTTCAGGAAGAAATTGAGTATTATCTGACAGAATTGCAGGGGTGCCAATACTTTTGGCCAGCACTGTATATCTTGATGTGGAATACCTATACCTAACTATTACACCGCCAATTCTCTCCCTAGCTAAGCAACATCTCTCCCTACTCTGCTTGTTTCCGGGTAAGACTGTGACGAGCATAGGACCACCAGGTCTTATATAGACCTGATGACGCTATGCGACCTGCCAATCACTGTAATGCCACAACCAACCTGGCTTCGGCATTACAGTGCGTGGAAAGCAATCCCTGCATGTTCATTGGCTCTCTAAAGAGCGCCAAACATGCGGGGAAGAGACCCGAGCTCCCACCGAGCATGTTGAGCAGTGCTGGAAATACTCGCCGAGCATGTTGAGCAGTGAGATGCTCGGGCGAGTACTGAGCAGTGACGAGCACACTAGTCATTACATAGATGACATGATCATGATTTGGGAAGGGACAGAGGAGGAGGCGAAACATTTTGCTTCTGATACAGTATGAATAATAATGAATTCAATTTACGCTTTACTTCAAAATTGTCCTGTAATAAAACTGAATATTTGGATGTGGTGTTATCTGGGGATGTAGATACAGGTAAAATGTAAGTCTTTCCATATAGAAAAAACAAAAATAGTAACTCCATTCTTTCAGCAGATTCTTGCCATCCTTCACACGTCATAAATAATATTCCCATTGGAGAACTAGTGAGAACTAAAAGAAACTGTTCAACTATGGTCAATTATTCTGTTGAGTCAAAAAGAGTGGTGAATCGGTTAAAACATAAAGGGTATTCTAATCGTATTTAAAAAAGGGCTGAAAATATCGTAGAAAAAAAACGATCGCACCAGTTTATTAATAGAAAATAAAAAAGTTATTAATAATAGACAAAATAAACAAAATAATGATTGTTCTACTAATTTCATAACTTAATACAGCCCACAATATTTTGATATTATAAAGATTATTCAGAAATAACTACCCATTCTTAATGAAGATGAAAAACTTGCGGCAATTCTACAAAAATCTAAAGTTAAATATATATAGAAAAGAGCTCCCACACTGGGAAATATTTTATCACCCAGTTTTAAAACATATGTCTAAACCGGTTATTCAATCTACCTGGCTTTCTGTGAAAGGATTTCATAGGTTCGGTCATGTCCCTTGCAAAGAGTGTCTTTATTTTTCAAATATCTCACGAATCGCAGCAAGCCGGTCATATTTTTTTCGCTTAGTTCTGGTACTTCTGTCGTCAAAACGAAGACACCGCATTATAATTTTGAATCTCTTTCTATTCATTACCAAGGAAAATTTCTCAATGCCATCCCCATCTCTACCCCAGAGCTCCTCCAAACTCTGTCGGTTTGCCCTATAGGCGCCTGCAAGATATAGCAAACCAATAAACGCCCTCAGTTCAATTACATCAATAGGGTTGACATCTTGCTTTCTAATGAAACTGTCCCTTATGGTGTCCATGTACTGATTTGTATATGTCACAATTGTGACCAGAATGTCATCAGTGAATAAACAGTTCCAGCATTCCATTTCATTTTTAGCATTCCTTGCAGTTCCTATGACACCAGGAAGGTGGCTCAAAATGTTATGCGAGCGTGGGCGAGAACTTTTAGGGGGTGGCTTTTTTATCCATTTTGTTGTTTTATCTTTGCCCAAATAATATGTTTCTATGTCTTGAGCATCCTCCTCACTCTCTCCATCTTGATCTGTATCAGACACATCTGGACATTCTTCCACATCATCTTCTGAATCAATGTCACTTTCTTCCCCTAAATCTTCTAGCTGTAAGGGGTCTGTCTCATCATCATCAAGGAGTATATTTTGCACTTGCTCAACATGAAGGGCATTTGACAAGTCAAATATTCTCCTCGCCATTTCAGAAGAAAAGCTGAAGCAAGAGAGAGAATATGTGTTAGGGCGCAATGTGCCTGAGAAGCCAAAACACTGATATCTGATCTCCTGAAGCTCTGCAGCACAAGAGGCTTCTCAGGTTTCACACAGCCTTTACAGTTAGGAAGGTACTGGGAGGAGGGTGTTTCCCAGACAAACCACTGAAAATAGAGAAATGAAACGAAGTGAGCTGCGCCTGTCAGATCAGTTGCCCCTGACGGAGGGTTAAAGGACCTGTGGCAAGAGCCACTGGAAAACCCGGGTTGGAGGGAGGAGGCTGCCCACTGCCTTCCTGTAACCTCCTCCAAGAAATGAAGGCCCTGCTGGGTTTTACTTAATCTGCGTTAGCCAGATAGCCTGACCAGGTCAATGCTCACCTTCATTCCTGCATTGCAGTCGCAGGTGAGTTTGTGACTGAAATGCACTCCAATGGATTTAATAGGTCTTTGTACACATTCTGGGGGATATATAACGTCCCTTGTATATGATCCCGGTCACTGCCTCACACAAGCATTATCAGTCATATCAACGGGAGGCAAATAGATACATTATTGTAAAACAGATGAAAACAAGTATGTACAAAACACTGGTGAGATTACTGTAGAACATTGCAATGGTGAATCAGATTAGATGGAACGTACAAATCCATGCTATCCAGGAGTTGGATGTATAACAGATCAATTGCAATGGAATACGTCTGCATAGAGTCTGATGCAAAACCTGATCGTGAGGCTATTAGGTATAGCAAGCATTTCTATCTGTATCAATGAAAAACAGATTGTCATGGAAATATTGAAAATCTTTTCTTCTCCCCTGTCATAGATATTAAGAATTCTCTCTCAGACTCCTCTTCCCTCCTCCCCTATAGTAATTGTCCATGGGCGAAGAGCTGACACTTTGGCCAGTGGCCTCTATGCACATTAACACACACATGAGAAGGGCCTTGTAAGCAAATGCTGGCCCAAAAGGTGCTACCAAACCCAATTAACACAGGCTTGTGATAGATTTATAGCTAACTGAGAAGGGTGTATTCCCAGTGCTTCAAAGGGAATGTAACAAAGGCCTGCAGATGGCCCGAAGCTGATACGGAATATGGAATAACTAAAGTTCCATATGTCCAATAATAATGGGGCCTATATTTTGGGTGGCAGGGTCAGCTAAGGAACAATATGGATATTTTCCCGTCGCTGTAAGCCCCTCCGGGGAGCTGTGGCGCAAAAGTAACAAAATAGCAGACGGCAGCTATACCGTGTGTGGTCTCTGGAGAAAGGTAAAATCATAACGGAAAATATGGTATCACTTTTGGGCCTCTACGATCAACCAACGATAAATTATCGCAAAAAACAGATAACTAATAAAAATATGAAGGCTGGAGACCAGACCCCGTGATGTCATCACAGGGGGTGTGTGGGCAGGGCTCCCCTTAGGCATAAAAGAATCCACGGAGGATGGCTCAGCACTTATGTTGGAAGTTACATATTTTGTGTAGTACGGGTCACATTCGCTGAACGGGCATCGGAGTGCTTCCCTCCAACTATACTGAGTCATCCCTGCGAACTGTATAGAGTAAGTTGAGAATTGGAGACGTTAATTAAGTAGAATTTGCATGCACTCTGTCCGGGTAGAGGTGCTGATACAATAGGCAACTGGTGCCTAGTTACTACAGAGAATTGTTTCATCGCACTCAATTGAATGCAAAGTTCATTTATTGTGGACAAAGTGAAACAGAATTAAACAATCAAACCGAGTTTCAGGGCGACAGTAGACGTTTCGGCCTCTGATATGGCCTTAATCATTACGTCGCTACTGCAAAAGGAAAAGACATACAAGGTGTCAATGGAGATAATATGTACACATATTACATTATACATATTACATTATATACAGTTGTTATCCAAGGTGAATGTAGAAAGAGCATGACTGTGAAAGAAGGGTGGGGGAAAGGAAAGGGAAAGAGGGAGGGGGGAATTGGATTAGAGGGGTGATCTAGAGAGCAGAGGAATAGAGAAGGGGCAAGAAGAGAGGATTAGGGAGAGGGATCACAGGACAGTGTACTAATATATACATTATATACATAGCATAATATTTACAATCAGAGTAGTACCAGGGATTATTTTACTTGTTATGCGGTTCGAGGGTGTGCTAAAGCTTAGTAAATGGATCAAGGGAAAGAAATTTCCAGGTGCACGGCTGTAATATCAAGGCAGTGTGATTAGGTATGCTGTGCAAGTTAGTAGCAGAGTACAATGGTGTAGCCAGGAGTTTTCTTATATACTTGCAGGGTGGTTACCTTAAGTTCACAGTAGATATGGGGTCACAGGGATCTATAAGATACAGTGCAATTGATTATTAGGAGTGAATATTGTGCTGACTTGTTGGTATAGGGACACAGTCCTGGTGGCATTGTACCTTGTGGTGGATACCCGACTCGTTCCTGTGTCAGTTATAGTCCCCTTATGGCGTCCCCTGGAGAGGTGGGTCAGGCAGTGGTGGTCTAGTGGAGTTGAGCGGCGCTCCCGCACCTTGCTGTAGCCGTCGGTGGTGGCAGTGTGCTGAGGCTCCGCTTATATGTGTGTCACAGCGGCGCCAGACCGGAAATGCGTCACCGGTGGGGGCGTGTCACCGGAAGTGACGTTACGCCAGCTCCTTGCTGTATGCAGTGCTGAATACAGATGATGCCTAAACAAAGGGGTTGCCAGGGAGACCAACTGGGCGCATCTGACTCGCCCCCTGGGCCGTGGGGTACCCGGAACCGGGCTTCTGTACGATGCTGGGAGTAGTAGTGGCAACCCGATCCCGTGGCTCAGGGTGGTCAGACCAAATTGTGGCAGTCTATTTATCAGTGTTTTGAATGTCCGACTACGCCACCCGTGGATTGCGGTCAGAGATAACCGCCGCTGCAAGACAGACCGCTGAGGCTGGTGTTGGTGTGCAGCACAGGGATAGGATAACTCCCCACAGGAAGAGTGTAGCCTCAGGGCAGAGTAGGTGGATGCTGGGGGTGATAGTGCCGGCCGCAATAGTAAAAGTTCAGAGCCTGTTTAAACAGTCCTGGGTCTTTATTGCAGATGTTACTAATGACCCAACAGGAGTACCGGTTAGGAATGGGCCTGGGTATCTGAGAGCACTCGGGCGAGCCCCACTGGTCAGGGTGAGTGTGTAGGCCTACCGTTCTCTCTATGCTCTTTCTGACTATCCCCTTCTTTGTGGTGTAATAGCCCACGTCCCTGAGCTGGCCGTGTACTTCTTGCCTGTATGGCTTGCGACTCGGGCCTTGGGTACCTTTTGCTTTCTCCTTGCTGTACTGGTCCCTCTGTGTGGCGGAGCCTCCAGGCTTCTTAGGCCAAGGGGCCTGAAATCCCTCACGGGTTTGTTCTCTGCTGCTGGGCTTACAACCCTGACAGCCTCGGACCCCAATGTCCGGTGGTGTGATTCTCTCAGCCAGGACCGGCTCTCGTCGCCTCTGTCCCTGGCTTGCAGTTTCTCCTCTGCCTCACGGACTCCTCGGCTACAGCTGAACTGTCCCTCCTTCTCTGGGACTAGTCTCAGTCCTGAGCTAGGTCATCCAGTTCTCCCTAACCCTGCCCCCAGTTCCAGCTATTTATAGGGGCAGCCAGCTCTCCCTACTGGCCTGGGACAGGAGGTGCTGTATGCTAATTGTCCCTAACCAGGGAACCTCCCTCCTGCTCTCAGACACAGCCTTTATATTTGTGGCATCCAGGCCTGGGGTGACACATTCCCCCCTAGTAAAATTTAGTACTCTGGACTAAACACAATTTTAGGGAACACAAATACAGGGTATAAACAATAACATAACATATGTACAAGTATATTTTGTCCTTAAGGCCACGGCGCTTCTGTGACCGGGTGTCCATATCACCCAACAAGGTGAAGTTTTGAATGGTGTGGGGACCTGTCTCCATAAACCCCAAGTTCCTGGCCTTGGGCGTGGCGACAAGGCTGAGCTACCTACTTTGGGCCACAAGGGGGCCATGCTGGACAGGTTTTTTTTTCTTTGGCCATCTTCGCAAGAGGGCACCAAGTGCAACTATCTACAAGACAGTTCCGGCCATTCAGTGTCCATGACTTTTCAGTCCATTGAACTAGGAAAACTGGAAAAACAGTATTAATAATCGGGTAACAAACATAAAACATTAAATATATACACTTTGCATTTAGATCTTCCAGCGAGCTGGTATTTGACCCCTAGTGATCCAGGTTGACCTGCGTAACCCACTGTCTGGTGGTGGTCTAACCTGGCTTTCCCCACTATCATTTAGGGTACAGCTACTAGCTGGGTTTACAGGCAGGGCAGGCAGCTGTCTGTGGGGCTCCCAGCCCCACATTACTGGCATCTGTGTGGAGGATAAAAGGCTGGCCATAATCCGGGTAGGCCAGGATCTCATCCCCCGTGAGGGCCATCTTCAACTGGCGGAAGTACTCATCTTCTGGCTTGTCCCACTTGAAGGGTGGCTTTTGGCTTCTGGTCTTAGATTGTCCTATCAGGAGGTCCTGCATAGGAGCTGCCATCTTTGTGAACCCGGGGATGAACCTTCGGTAGTAGCCTACCAACCCGAGGAACTGCCTCACTTCTTTGATGTTAGAGGGACTTGGCCAGCTCTTGATTACTGTAACCTTGTCGGGGTCGGGGGCTACTCCCTCTGCACTCACCACGTGTCCTAGGTACTGTACCTTCGGTTTCAACAGGTGACACTTTGAGGGTTTCACTTTCAGGCCATAGCCTGCCAGGGCTTCGAACACCTCTGCCAGGTGTTTTAGATGGTCCTCGTAGGTCTTTGAATATACAATCACGTCGTCCAGGTAAAGTAGGACCGTCTCAAAGTTTTGGTGCCCTAGGCAGCATTCCATCAGCCTCTGGAAGGTCCCGGGTTCTCAATTCTTGGAACCTAGCTCGTGGCAATGGCTTTGTCATAATGTCAGCTACCATCTTATCAGTTTCACAATAGACAAACTGAATTATGCCACGATCTATCAAATCACGTAGATGATGATGTCTGACGTCAATATGCTTGGTTCTAGCACTGATCTTTTCACTGCATGCAAGTTTAATGCATCCTTGGTTGTCCTCATAAATCACCGTCGGCTGAGTTGTCTGTTTGCCAAGATCGTCCATCAATTGTCTTAGCCAAACAACCTCCTGGCTTGCATAGGCTGCGGACACATACTCCGCTTCTGTAGATGACAAGGCAACAGACACTTGTTTCCTACTAGACCAGGAGATTGAACTTTCTCCAACTTTAAACAAGTATCCACTTGTGGATTTACGATCACGCGAATCACCAGCCCAATCCACATCTACATAGCCGGTAAGTTCTAGATCTCCTGCTGCAGATAGTTTTAAATTTACATCTTGCATTTCTTTCAAATATCGGAGAAGTCTCTTAACAGCATTCCAGTCTCTTTGGCGCTGTTTTTCCACATATCTGCAAAGAATTCCAACTGTTGTTGTGATATCCGGTCGAGTCATAGTTGATATGTATAGAAGTGCCTCCACTGCCTGACGATATTTCTCATTGTTAGGCAACAGGTTATCTTCTCCTTCCAGCTTCAGGTAGGATGGTTCCATTGGGGTTGATATACCTTTGGCCTCTGACATTTTAAACTGATTCAGAATCAAATTAATTTTTGAACTTTGGTTTAGAAGAAAACTTCCATCTTCCTCTCTCTGGATTTGGATTCCTAGATAATATGTCACACTTCCAAGGTCTTTTGTTTCAAAGTGCTGATTCAGAATTTCAGTCATTTTTCCAATTTCTGCGTCGTCTTGATGAACAACAATCACGTCGTCCACATATAAGAGAATATACATCCACTTTCCATCTGTATATTTTGTGTATAAGCACGGATCTGCTTGACCTCTTTTAAATCCTTCTTCCAACAAGACTTTATTCATCTTGGTGTTCCATGCTCTTGCTGATTGCTTAAGACCATAGAGAGATTTTTGTAGTTGCAAACAAGATTCTCTTCACCTCCTTTTACATAACCTTCAGGTTGAGTCATGTATAAGTCCTCCTCAATGTCACCATTTAAAAAGGCAGTTTTTATATCCAAATGTCTGACATACATCTTTTGTACAGCAGCTACAGCTAACAAAGCTCTGAACGTGGTCTGTTTAGCGACTGGAGCAAATGTAGCATCGTAATCTTCGCCATACTTTTGAGAATATCCTTTTGCGACCAACCTTGCTTTGAATCTGTGGACTTTACCTTCAGAGTCATATTTGGTTTTGATGACCCACTTGCACTTGATTGCCTTTTTTCCCTGTGGTAGCTTGGTGAGTTTCCAAGTTTGGAGTTGATGAAGCGATTTGATTTCCTCATTGGCGGCATCGATCCACTTTGTTCTTTCATGGACAGGTAGTGCTTGCATTTCATCCCATGACTGCGGCTCTGATTCAGGTAGTGTCTTGACAATGTAGGATAGACGTTTAGCTGGTATACCTTTGTTTGATCTTGACGATCTCCTGATTTCAGATTCACCTGATTTTTCTGTTGTTCCTTCATTAGTTGAAGAATCCAGCCAGACTCCTTGTTGCTGTCTTGTAATTGTGACTTCAGCTGGACTACTGGCGTGATGTCACAAAACTTGGGTGATACAAAGTTCTCATCAATCACTACATCTCTACTTATTGTGACCTTGTTTGTTTCTGGGTGTAGAATCCTATAACCTTTCTGGGTTTCGCTGTAGCCTACCAGGATACCTTCCTTAGCGTGAGATTCCCACTTAGTTCGCTTTTCTTTGGGAACATGTACAAATGCTTTACTTCCGAATATTCTTATGTGATGTAGTTTTGGCTTTCTGCTATTCCATTGCTCAAATGGAGTTTTCTCTGTAGCTTTACCTGGTAGTCTGTTCTGAAGTTAGCAAGCTGTCATGATTGCTTCACCCCAATATGCTGTGGGCAGATTTGCATCAAATAACATGCTTCTTCCACTTTCACACAGTGTTCGGTTCCTTCTTTCCGCGACACCATTTTGCTCTGGGTTGTACGGTACAGTGGTCTGAAATAGGATTCCATTTTTCTTTAAAATGCTCTGTGTCTCATTACTTGTATATTCAGTCCCATTATCTGCACGTAGAATCTTTGGCATTCTTCCAAATTTATTATATACTTCAGCTAGGTATATTTCAAGTTTCTCTGGAACTTCCTTCTTGCTGTGAAGCAGGTGGACAACTGTATATCTTGAATGATCATCAATAAATGTGAGAAAATATCTCTTCTTCCCTGGAGTCAGAGTGCTCATTGGACCACAGACATCAGTGTGTATTAAATCTAATGGCTGTGCTGTTGTACTAATTCTCTTAGGAAAAGCTTTCCTAGACATTTTCCCTTTGATGCAGCTAGTACACTTCATTGTCTGGTTACATAGATCAATTGTAATATCCTCAGCTAGTTGCTTTTGGACTAACTTTCTTATTGCTTCTGGGTCTCTGTGTGCCAGACGCCTATGCCACACATGAATACAGTTTTTATGCTCTTCTTGTTGCTCTGTATACACACACTCTTTGCATTTCAGCTGATAAAGTTCATCTGTGATGTTTCCCTCTGCTAGTGTGTGACCTTCCTTTGAGATGATGCAGCTATCATGCTTAAATGTAACTTAATTTCCTTGTTTTGTGAGTTTCTTCACAGATAGTAGATTACTTTCAAGACTAGGCACATACAGCACATCCTTTACTGGGATCTTCCTGCTTTGTGTTGGTGAGATTTGACAATCAATATAACCATCTCCTATGCCTTCTGAAGTCATGTACTGACCATTAGCCATAATCACTTTCTCTGATTTACGTTGGTCAAGCTTAGAAAAGAAGTCTCTGTTATTAGTCATGTGACTAGTTGCTCCAGAGTCTATACACCATGCATGCTTTGATGTATTTGCACTGACAGTAAATGCAGTTTCAGTATTCACAGAATCATTTTCTCCAGATACAGCACTTTTAACCCTTTGATGACTGCTTTGCTTTTTCAGCTGATTCATTCTAGCTTCCCAGACTCTGCAGTCAGCTTTCAAATGTCCTGATTTCTTGCAAACAAAACATTCACGTGTTTCTTTTATGTGCTTCCTGTTATCAGTTAGGTTTTGTGTCTGTAAAGCAGATTCTGTGTTGCATGTCCTACTGTTTACACCTTCTGCCTTTCGCTTATATTCATCTATGAGCTTCCCCCTGACATACTCCAGTGTAAGCTCATCATCTGGACGCGCATCTAGTGCGGTTACAAGCGTATCATAGCTCTCTGGTAGGCCACTAAGCAGTAATGCGGCCACATGAAAGTCCTTTAGATCTTCCCAATGCCTCTCAGGCGTTCTACAACTTCCAGAACACTTCTTATGTAATCCTGCATATCCTGGACTTTCTGTAGGTTAGACTGGTACAGCTTTCTCATGAGATAGAGCTTATTGCTTAAATTTATCCTCTCATGTACCTTTTGCAACTGCTCCCACATTTCCTTTGCAGTATTACATTTACACACATGCACAATCTGGTCATCATCTATACTGAGTGATATGGTACTTTGTGCTTTCTGATCCATCTCTGTCCACTCCTGTGGCACTGGGTCAGGTTTAGGCTCCTGTGTGTATTTCCACGTACCTTCTCTTATCAGCAGCATTTTCACTTTGAATTTCCAGGATTGATAATTCTGGTTAGCGAGACTTGGCACTGTAAATTTCATGGCCGTCTTTCCTTCTTCTCAGTTTGCTGTCTTTCTTTCTTTTCTTTCCTCTGTGTTCTGGGGATCTGGAACTCTGGGGATTCTGGTACATCTGGGCCCATAACCTGTTAGCAGAGGATTAATCCACGTGACATCCAGAGTTTAGAACACAGAATGTAGGTTTATTCATATCCAACATAGGCACAGCATGGAGTCTGGTGTTACTGCAGCATGAGGAAATCAAAAGACATATATAACAACAACACAGGAAGAGAAGGAGGGGGCATCCTGTCTGTGTGAGTTTTTTTTTTTAACTAAACTTTGTTAACAACCTCACATTATGCACAACATATGAAACAGCACAGTAGTTGTTGCAATACACATACAGATTAATATGTATTATTCCAACAGCAACCAATTGCCGCAACTTCTTTAATTTCATGCCTGCAGACTATAAAAAATAACCCAAAAAAGTTTGGTTGATTGGTCTGTGGCGTTCTTTTAAAGTGTTGCTTATAGCGGTCTCTGTGAGCTTCTCAATGCTGTTCAGCCAGCCAGGTATCCTGCCTGCAGTAGATGGAATGTGGCAATGGAACACTGCTGCACGTGTCACAATAGGCTCTGAGCCTTAATATACCTGCGCACGGCAGCAGCCACATTCAGTCTGCTGCTGGACAGCCAGCAGCAGCAGCAGCAAGCCGAAAAGTGCAGGCATGTAAGGGATCTAGAGGTTGACAACATGTCTTCTTAACGGGAGTCCAGGTGCCCATCTCCACAAATGGACTTTTCAGGATCCGAGGGTGGCACCGTAGGCCGCAACCAATTGCCGCAACTTCTCAAATTTCATGCTTGCAGACTATAAAAAATAACCCCAAAAAGTTTGGTTGATTGGTCTATGGCGTTCTTTTAAAGTGTTGCTTATAGCGGTCTCTGTGAGCTTCTCAATGCTGTTCAGCCAGCCAGGTATCCTGCCTGCAGTAGATGGAATGTGGCAATGGAGCACTGCTGCGCGTGTCACAATAGGCTCTGAGCCTTTATATACCTGCGCACGGCAGGAGCCACCTTCAGTCTGCTGCCGGACAGCTAGCAGCAGCAGCAGCAAGCCGAAAAGTGCAGGCATTTAAGGGATCTAGAGGTTGACAACATGTCTTCTTCACGGGAGTCCAGGTGCCCATCTCCACAAATGGACTTTTCAGCATCCGAGGGTGGCACCGTAGGCCGCAACCAATTGCCGCAACTTCTTTAATTTCATGCCTGCAGACTATAAAAAATAACACAAAAAAGTTTGGTTGATTGGTCTGTGGCGTTCTTTTAAAGTGTTGCTTATAGCGGTCTCTGTGAGCTTCTCAATGCTGTTCAGCCGGCCAGGTATCCTGCCTGCTGGAACACTGCTGCGCGTGTCACAGTAGGCTCTGAGCCTTTATATACCTGCGCACGGCAGCAGCCACCTTCAGTCTGCTGCTGGACAGCCAGCAGCAGCAAGCCGAAGAGTGCAGGCATGTAAGGGATCTAGAGGTTGACAACATGTCTTCTTAACGGGAGTCCAGGTGCCCATCTCCACAAATGGACTTTTCAGGATCCGAGGGTGGCACCGTAGGCCGCAACCAATTGCCGCAACTTCTTTAATTTCATGCCTGCAAACCATAAAAAATAACCCAAAAAAGTTTGGTTGATTGGTCTGTGGCGTTCTTTTAAAGTGTTGCTTATAGCGATCTCTGTGAGCTTCTCAATGCTGTTCAGCCAGCCAGGTATCCTGCCTGCAGTAGATGGAATGTGGCAATGGAACACTGCTGCGCGTGTCACAATAGGTGCTGAGCCTTTATATACCTGAGCACAGCAGGAGACACCTTCAGTCTGCTGCTGGACAGCCAGCAGCAGCAGCAGCAAGCCGAAAAGTGCAGGCATGTAAGGGATCTAGAGGTTGACAACATGTCTTCTTAACGGGAGTCCAGGTGCCCATCTCCACAAATGGACTTTTCAGGATCCGAGTGTGGCACCGTAGGCCGCAACCAATTGCCGCAACTTCTTTAATTTCATGCCTGCAGACTTTAAAAAATAATCCAAAAAAGTTTGGTTGATTGGTCTGTGGCGTTCTTTTAAAGTGTTGCTTATAGCGGTCTCTGTGAGCTTCTCAATGCTGTTCAGCCAGCCAGGTATCCTGCCTGCAGTAGATGGAATGTGGCAATGGAACACTGCTGCGCATGTCACAATAGGCTCTGAGCCTTTATATACCTGCGCACGGCAGCAGCCACCTTCAGTCTGCTGCTGGACAGCCAGCAGCAGCAGCAAGCCGAAAAGTGCAGGCATGTAAGGGATCTAGAGGTTGACATGTCTTCTTAACGGGAGTACAGGTGCCCATCTCCACAAATGGACTTTTCAGGATCCGAGGGTGGCACCGTAGGCCGCAACCAGTTGCCGCAACTTATTTAATTTCATGCCTGCAGACCATAAAAAATAACCCAAAAAAGTTTGGTTGATTGGTCTGTGGCGTTCTTTTAAAGTGTTGCTTATAGCGGTCTCTGTGAGCTTCTCAATGCTGTTCAGCCAGCCAGGTATCCTGCCTGCAGTAGATGGAATGTGGCAATGGAACACTGCTGCGCTTGTCACAGTAGGTTCTGAGCCTTTATATACCTGCGCACGGCAGCAGCCACCTTCAGTCTGCTGCTGGACAGCCAGCAGCAGCAAGCCGAAAAGTGCAGGCATGTAAGGGATCTAGAGGTTGACATGTCTTCTTAACGGGAGTACAGGTGCCCATCTCCACAAATGGACTTTTCAGGATCCGAGGGTGGCACCGTAGGCCGCAACCAATTACCGCAACTTCTTTAATTTCATGCCTGCAGACTATAAAAAATAACCCAACAAAGTTTAGTTGATTGGTCTGTGGCGTTCTTTTAAAGTGTTGCTTATAGCGGTCTCTGTGAGCTTCTCAATGCTGTTCAGCCAGCCAGGTATCCTGCCTGCAGTAGATGGAATGTGGCAATGGAACACTGCTGCGCGTGTCACAGTAGGTTCTGAGCCTTTATATACCTGCGCACGGCAGCAGCCACCTTCAGTCTGCTGCTGGACAGCCAGCAGCAGCAGCAAGCCGAAAAGTGCAGGCATGTAAGGGATCTAGAGGTTGACATGTCTTCTTAACGGGAGTACAGGTGCCCATCTCCACAAATGGACTTTTCAGGATCCGAGGGTGGCACCGTAGGCCGCAACCAATTACCGCAACTTCTTTAATTTCATGCCTGCAGACTATAAAAAATAACCCAAAAAAGTTTAGTTGATTGGTCTGTGGCGTTCTTTTAAAGTGTTGCTTATAGGGGTCTCTGTGAGCTTCTCAATGCTGTTCAGCCAGCCAGGTATCTTGCCTGCAGTAGATGGAATGTGGCAATGGTACACTGCTGCGCGTGTCCCAATAGGCTCTGAGCCTTTATATACCTGCGCAGAGCAGGAGCCACCTTCAGTCTGCTGCTGGACAGCCAGCAGCAGCACCAGCAAGCCGAAAATTGCAGGCATGTAAGGGATCTAGAGGTTGACAACATGTCTTCTTAACGGGAGTCCAGTTGCCCATCTCCACGAATGGACTTTTCAGGATCCGAGGGTGGCACCGTAGGTCGCAACCAATTGCCGCAACTTCTTTAATTTCATGCCTGCAGACTATAAAAAATAACCCAAAAAAGTTTGGTTGATTGGTCTGTGGCGTTCTTTTAAAGTGTTGCTTATAGCGGTCACTGTGAGCTTCTCAATGCTGTTCAGCCGGACAGGTATCCTGCCTGCAGTAGATGGAATGTGGCAATGGAACACTGCTGCGCGTGTCACAGTAGGCTCTGAGACATTATATACCTGCGCACTGCAGCAGCCACCTTCAGTCTGCTGCTGGACAGCCAGCAGCAGCAGCAGCAAGCCGAAAAGTGCAGGCATGTAAGGGATCTAGAGGTTGACAACATGTCTTCTTAACGGGAGTCCAGGTGCCCATCTCCACAAATGGACTTATGGACTTTTCAGGATCCGAGGGTGGCACCGTAGGCCGCAACCAATTGCCGCAACTTCTTTAATTTCATGCCTGCAGACTATAAAAAATAACCCAAAAAAGTTTGGTTGATTGGTCTGTGGCGTTCTTTTAAAGTGTTGCTTATAGCGGTCTCTGTGAGCTTCTCAATGCTGTTCAGCCAGCCAGGTATCCTGCCTGCAGTAGATGGAATGTGGCAATTGAACACTGCTGCGTGTGTCACAATAGGCTCTGAGCCTTTATATACCTGCGCACTGCAGCAGCCACCTTCAGTCTGCTGCTGGACAGCCAGCAGCAGCAGCAGCAAGCCGAAAAGTGCAGGCATGTAAGGGATCTAGAGGTTGACAACATGTCTTCTTAACGGAAGTCCAGGTGCCCATCTCCACAAATGGACTTTTCAGGATCCGACAGTGGCACCGTAGGCCGCAACCAATTGCCGCAACTTCTTTAATTTCATGACTGCAGACTATAAAAAATAACCCAAAAAAGTTTGGTTGATTGGTCTGTGGCGTTCTTTTAAAGTGTTGCGTATAGCGGTCTCTGTGAGCTTCTCAATGCTGTTCAGCCAGCCAGGTATTCTGCCTGCAGTAGATGGAACGTGGCAATGGAACACTGCTGCGCGTGTCACAATAGGCGCTGAGCCTTTATATACCTGAGCAGAGCAGGAACCACCTTCAGTCTGCTGCTGGACAGCCAGCAGCAGCAGCAGCAAGCCGAAAAGTGCAGGCATGTAAGGGATCTAGAGGGTGACAACATGTCTTCTTAAAGGGAGTCCAGGTGCCCATCTCCACAAATGGACTTTTCAGGATCCGAGGGTGGCACCGTAGGTCGCAACTAATTCCCGCAACTTCTTTAATTTCATGCCTGCAGACTATAAAAAATAAGCCAAAAAAGTTTGGTTGATTGGTCTGTGGCGTTCTTTTAAAGTGTTGCTTATAGCGGTCTCTGTGAGCTTCTCAATGCTGTTCAGCCAGCCAGGTATCCTGCGTGCAGTAGATGGAATGTGGCAATGGAACACTGCTGCGCGTGTCACAATAGGCTCTGAGCCTTTATATACCTGAGCAGAGCAGGAACCACCTTCAGTCTGCTGCTGGACAGCCAGCAGCAGCAGCAAGCCGAAAAGTGCAGGCATGTAAGGGATCTAGAGGGTGACAACATGTCTTCTTAACGGGAGTCCAGGTGCCCATCTCCACAAATGGACTTTTCAGGATCCGAGGGTGGCACCGTAGGTCGCAACCAATTGCCGCAACTTCTTTAATTTCATGCCTGCAGACTATAAAAAATAACCCAAAAAAGTTTGGTTGATTGGTCTGTGGCGTTCTTTTAAAGTGTTGCTTATAGCGGTCTCTGTGAGCTTCTCAATGCTGTTCAGCCGGCCAGGTATCCTGCCTGTAGTAGATGGAATGTTGCAATGGAACACTGCTGCGCGTGTCACAGTAGGCTCTGAGACTTTATATACCTGCGCACTGCAGCAGCCACCTTCAGTCTGCTGCTGGACAGCCAGCAGCAGCAGCAAGCCGAAAAGTGCAGGCATGTAAGGGATCTAGAGGTTGACAACATGTCTTCTTAACGGGAGTCCAGGTGCCCATCTCCACAAATGGACTTATGGACTTTTCAGGATCCGAGGGTGTCACCGTAGGCCGCAACCAATTGCCGCAACTTCTTTAATTTCATGCCTGCAGACTATAAAAAATAACCCAAAAAAGTTTGGTTGATTGGTCTGTGGCATTCTTTTAAAGTGTTGCTTATAGCGGTCTCTGTGAGCTTCTTAATGCTGTTCAGCCAGCCAGGTATCCTGCCTACAGTAGATGGAATGTGGCAATGGAACACTGCTGCGCATGTCACAATAGGCTCTGAGCCTTTATATACCTGCGCACGGCAGCAGCCACCTTCAGTCTGCTGCTGGACAGCCAGCAGCAGCAAGCCGAAAAGTGCAGGCATGTAAGGGATCTAGAGGTTGACAACATGTCTTCTTAACGGAAGTCCAGGTGCCCATCTCCACAAATGTACTTTTCAGGATCCGACGGTGGCACCGTAGGCCGCAACCAATTACCGCAACTTCTTTAATTTCATGCCTGCAGACTATAAAAAATAACCCAAAAAAGTTTGGTTGATTGGTCTGTGGCGTTCTTTTAAAGTGTTGCTTATAGCGGTCTCTGTGAGCTTCTCAATGCTGTTCAGCCAGCCAGGTATTCTGCCTGCAGTAGACGGAACGTGGCAATGGAACACTGCTGCGCGTGTCACAATAGGCGCTGAGCCTTTATATACCTGAGCAGAGCAGGAGCCACCTTCAGTCTGCTGCTGGACAGCCAGCAGCAGCAGCAAGCCGAAAAGTGCAGGCATGTAAGGGATGTAGAGGGTGACAACATGTCTTCTTAACGGGAGTCCAGGTGCCCATCTCCACAAATGGACTTTTCAGGATCCGAGGGTGGCACCGTAGGCCGCAACCAATTGCCGCAACTTCTTTAATTTCATGCCTGCAGACTATAAAAAATAACCCAAAAAAGTTTGGTTGATTGGTCTGTGGCGTTCTTTTAAAGTGTTGCGTATAGCGGTCTCTGTGAGCTTCTCAATGCTGTTCAGCCAGCCAGGTATTCTGCCTGCAGTAGATGGAACGTGGCAATGGAACACTGCTGCGCGTGTCACAATAGGCGCTGAGCCTTTATATACCTGAGCAGAGCAGGAACCACCTTCAGTCTGCTGCTGGACAGCCAGCAGCAGCAGCAAGCCGAAAAGTGCAGGCATGTAAGGGATCTAGAGGGTGACAACATGTCTTCTTAACGGGAGTCCAGGTGCCCATCTCCACAAATGGACTTTTCAGGATCCGAGGGTGGCACCGTTGGTCGCAACCAATTGCCGCAACTTCTTTAATTTCATGCCTGCAGACTATAAAAAATAACCCAAAAAAGTTTGGTTGATTGGTCTGTGGCGTTCTTTTAAAGTGTTGCTTATAGCGGTCTCTGTGAGCTTCTCAATGCTGTTCAGCCGGCCAGGTATCCTGCCTGTAGTAGATGGAATGTTGCAATGGAACAATGCTGCGCGTGTCACAGTAGGCTCTGAGACTTTATATACCTGCGCACTGCAGCAGCCACCTTCAGTCTGCTGCTGGACAGCCAGCAGCAGCAGCAAGCCGAAAAGTGCAGGCATGTAAGGGATCTAGAGGTTGACAACATGTCTTCTTAACGGGAGTCCAGGTGCCCATCTCCACAAATGGACTTATGGACTTTTCAGGATCCGAGGGTGGCACCGTAAGCCGCAACCAATTGCCGCAACTTCTTTAATTTCATGCCTGCAGACTATAAAAAATAACCCAAAAAAGTTTGGTTGATTGGTCTGTGGCATTCTTTTAAAGTGTTGCTTATAGCGGTCTCTGTGAGCTTCTTAATGCTGTTCAGCCAGCCAGGTATCCTGCCTACAGTAGATGGAATGTGGCAATGGAACACTGCTGCGCATGTCACAATAGGCTCTGAGCCTTTATATACCTGCGCACGGCAGCAGCCACCTTCAGTCTGCTGTTGGACAGCCAGCAGCAGCAAGCCGAAAAGTGCAGGCATGTAAGGGATCTAGAGGTTGACAACATGTCTTCTTAACGGAAGTCCAGGTGCCCATCTCCACAAATGGACTTTTCAGGATCCGACGGTGGCACCGTAGGCCGCAACCAATTGCCGCAACTTCTTTAATTTCATGCCTGCAGACTATAAAAAATAACCCAAAAAAGTTTGGTTGATTGGTCTGTGGCGTTCTTTTAAAGTGTTGCTTATAGCGGTCTCTGTGAGCTTCTCAATGCTGTTCAGCCAGCCAGGTATTCTGCCTGCAGTAGACGGAACGTGGCAATGGAACACTGCTGCGCGTGTCACAATAGGCGCTGAGCCTTTATATACCTGAGCAGAGCAGGAGCCACCTTCAGTCTGCTGCTGGACAGCCAGCAGCAGCAGCAGCAAGCCGAAAAGTGCAGGCATGTAAGGGATGTAGAGGGTGACAACATGTCTTCTTAACGGGAGTCCAGGTGCCCATCTCCACAAATGGACTTTTCAGGATCCGAGGGTGGCACCGTAGGCCGCAACCAATTGCCGCAACTTCTTTAATTTCATACCTGCAGACTATAACAAATAACCCAAAAAAGTTTAGTTGATTGGTCTGTGGCGTTTTTTTAAAGTGTTGCTTATAGCGGTCTCTGTGAGCTTCTCAATGCTGTTCAGCCAGCCAGGTATCCTGCCTGCAGTAGATTGAATGTGGCAATGGAACACTGCTGCGCGTGTCACAATAGGCTCTGAGCCTTTATATACCTGCACACGGCAGCAGCCACCTTCAGTCTGCTGCTGGACAGCCAGCAGCAGCAGCAGCAGTAAGCCGAAAAGTGCAGGCATGTAAGGGATCTAAAGGTTGACAACATGTCTTCTTAACGGGAGTCCAGGTGCCCATCTCCACGAATGGACTTTTCAGGATCCGAGGGTGGCACCGTAGGCCGCAACCAATTGCCGCAACTTCTTTAATTTCATGCCTGCAGACTATAAAAAATAACCCAAAAAGTTTTGGTTGATTGGTCTGTGGCGTTCTTTTAAAGTTTGCTTATAGCGTTCTCTGTGAGCTTCTCAATGCTGTTCAGCCAGCCAGGTATCCTGCCTGCAGTAGATGGAACGTGGCAATGGAACACAGCTGCGCGTGTCACAATAGGCGCTGAGCCTTTATATACCTGAGCACAGCAGGAGACACCTTCAGTCTGCTGCTGGACAGCCAGCAGCAGCAGCAGCAAGCCGAAAGGTGCAGGCATGTAAGGGATCTAGAGGTTGACAACATGTCTTCTTAACGGGATTCCAGGTGCCCATCTCCACAAATGGAATTTTCAGGATCCGAGTGTGGCACCGTAGGCCGCAACCAATTGCCGCAACTTCTTTAATTTCATGCCTGCAGACTTTAAAAAATAATCCAAAAAGGTTTGGTTGATTGGTCTGTGGCGTTCTTTTAAAGTGTTGCTTATAGCGGTCTCTGTGAGCTTCTCAATGCTGTTCAGCCAGCCAGGTATCCTGCCTGCAGTAGATGGAATGTGGCAATGGAACACTGCTGCGCGTGTCACAATAGGCTCTGAGCCTTTATATACCTGCGCACGGCAGCAGCCACCTTCAGTCTGCTGCTGGACAGCCAGCAGCAGCAAGCCGAAAGGTGCAGGCATGTAAGGGATCTAGAGGTTGACATGTCTTCTTAACGGGAGTACAGGTGCCCATCTCCACAAATGGACTTTTCAGGATCCGAGGGTGGCACCGTAGGCCGCAACCAATTACCGCAACTTCTTTAATTTCATGCCTGCAGACTATAAAAAATAACCCAAAAAAGTTTAGTTGATTGGTCTGTAGCGTTCTTTTAAAGTGTTGCTTATAGGGGTCTCTGTGAGCTTCTCAATGCTGTTCAGCCAGCCAGGTATCCTGCCTGCAGTAGATGGAATGTGGCAATGGAACACTGCTGCGCTTGTCACAGTAGGTTCTGAGCCTTTATATACCTGCGCACTGCAGCAGCCACCTTCAGTCTGCTGCTGGACAGCCAGCAGCAGCAGCAAGCCGAAAAGTGCAGGCATGTAAGGGATCTAGAGGTTGACAAGATGTCTTCTTAACGGGAGTCCAGGTGCCCATCTCCACAAATGGACTTTCCAGGATCCGAGGGTGGCACCGTAGGCCGCAACCAATTGCCGCAACTTATTTAATTTCATGCCTGCAGACCATAAAAAATAACCCAAAAAAGTTTGGTTGATTGGTCTGTGGCGTTCTTTTAAAGTGTTGCTTATAGCGGTCTCTGTGAGCTTCTCAATGCTGTTCAGCCAGCCAGGTATCCTCCCTGCAGTAGATGGAATGTGGCAATGGAACACTGCTGCGCGTGTCACAATATTCTCTGAGCCTTTATATACCTGCGCACGGCAGCTGCCACCTTCAGTCTGCTGCTGGACAGCCAGCAGCAGCACCAGCAAGCCGAAAAGTGCAGGCATGTAAGGGATCTAGAGGTTGACAACATGTCTTCTTAACGGGAGTCCAGTTGCCCATCTCCACGAATGGACTTTTCAGGATCCGAGGGTGGCACCGTAGGTCGCAACCAATTGCCGCAACTTCTTTAATTTCATGCCTGCAGACTATAAAAAATAACACAAAAAAGTTTGGTTGATTGGTCTGTGGCGTTCTTTTAAAGTGTTGCTTATAGCGGTCTCTGTGAGCTTCTCAATGCTGTTCAGCCGGCCAGGTATCCTGCCTGCAGTAGATGGAATGTGGCAATGGAACACTGCTGCGCGTGTCACAGTAGGCTCTGAGACTTTATATACCTGCGCACTGCAGCAGCCACCTTCAGTCTGCTGCTGGACAGCCATTAGCAGCAGCAAGCCGAAAAGTGCAGGCATGTAAGGGATCTAGAGGTTGACAACATGTCTTCTTAACGGGAGTCCAGGTGCCCATCTCCACAAATGGACTTATGGACTTTTCAGGATCCGAGGGTGGCACCGTAGGCCGCAACCAATTGCCGCAACTTCTTTAATTTCATTCCTGCAGACTATAAAAAATAACCCAAAAAAGTTTGGTTGATTGGTCTGTGGCGTTCTTTTAAAGTGTTGCTTATAGCGGTCTCTGTGAGCTTCTCAATGCTGTTCAGCCAGCCAGGTATCCTGCCTGCAGTAGATGGAATGTGGCAATTGAACACTGCTGCGTGTGTCACAATAGGCTCTGAGCCTTTATATACCTGCGCACTGCAGCAGCCACCTTCAGTCTGCTGCTGGACAGCCAGCAGCAGCAGCAGCAAGCCGAAAAGTGCAGGCATGTAAGGGATCTAGAGGTTGACAACATGTCTTCTTAACGGGAGTCCAGGTGCCCATCTCCACAAATGGACTTTTCAGGATCCGACAGTGGCACCGTATGCCGCAACCAATTGCCGCAACTTCTTTAATTTTATGACTGCAGACTATAAAAAATAACCCCAAAAAGTTTGGTTGATTGGTCTGTGGCGTTCTTTTAAAGTGTTGCTTATAGCGGTCTCTGTGAGCTTCTCAATGCTGTTCAGCCAGCCAGGAATTCTGCCTGCAGTAGATGGAACGTGGCAATGGAACACTGCTGCGCGTGTCACAATAGGCGCTGAGCCTTTATATACCTGAGCAGAGCAGGAACCACCTTCAGTCTGCTGCTGGACAGCCAGCAGCAGCAGCAAGCCGAGAAGTGCAGGCATGTAAGGGATCTAGAGGGTGACAACATGTCTTCTTAACGGGAGTCCAGGTGTCCCTCTCCACAAATGGACATTTCAGGATCCGAGGGTGGCACCATAGGCCGCAACCAATTGCCGCAACTTCTTTAATTTCATGCCTGCAGACTATAACAAATAACCCAAAAAAGTTTAGTTGATTGGTCTGTGGCGTTTTTTTAAAGTGTTGCTTATAGCGTTCTCTGTGAGCTTCTCAATGCTGTTCAGCCAGCCAGGTATCCTGCCTGCAGTAGATGGAATGTGGCAATGGAACACTGCTGCGCGTGTCACAATAGGCTCTGAGCCTTTATATACCTGCACACGGCAGCAGCCACCTTCAGTCTGCTGCTGGACAGCCAGCAGCAGCAGCAGTAAGCCGAAAAGTGCAGGCATGTAAGGGATCTAAAGGTTGACAACATATCTTCTTAACGGAAGTCCAGGTGCCCATCTCCACAAATGGAATTTTCAGGATCCGAGTGTGGCACCGTAGGCCGCAACCAATTGCCGCAACTTCTTTAATTTCATGCCTGCAGACTATAAAAAATAACCCAAAAAAATTTGATTGATTGGTCTGTGGCATTCTTTTAAAGTTTTGCTTATAGCGGTCTCTGTGAGCTTCTCAATGCTGTTCAGCCAGCCAGGTATCCTGCCTGCAGTAGATGGAATGTGGCAATGGAACACTGCTGCGCGTGTCACAATAGGCTTTGAACCTTTATATACCTGCGCACGGCAGCAGCCACCTTCAGTCTGCTGCTGGACAGCCAGCAGCAGCAGCAAGCCGAAAAGTGCAGGCTTCTAGGGAATCTAGAGGTTGACAACATGTCTTCTTAACGGGAGTCCAGGTGCCCATCTCCACAAATGTACTTTTCAGGATCCGAGGGTGGCACCGTAGGCCGCAACCAATTGCCGCAACTTCTTTAATTTCATGCCTGCAGACTTTAAAAAATAATCCAAAAAAGTTTGGTTGATTGGTCTGTGACGTTCTTTTAAAGTGTTGCTTATAGCGGTCTCTGTGAGCTTCTCAATGCTGTTCAGCCTACCAGGTATCCTGCCTGCAGTAGATGGAATGTGGCAATGGAACACTGCTGCGCGTGTCACAATAGGCTCTGAGCCTTTATATACCTGTGCACGGCAGCAGCCACCTTCAGTCTGCTGCTGGACAGCCAGCAGCAGCAAGCCGAAAAGTGCAGGCATGTAAGGGATCTAGAGGTTGATATGTCTTCTTAACGGGAGTACAGGTGCCCATCTCCACAAATGGACTTTTCAGGATCCGAGGGTGGCACCGTAGGCCGCAACCAATTGCCACAACTTCTTTAATTTCATGCCTGCAGACTATAAAAAATAATCCAAAAAAGTTTGGTTGATTGGTCTGTGGAGTTCTTTTGAAGTGTTGCTTATAGCGGTCTCTGTGAGCTTCTCAATGCTGTTCAGCCAGCCAGGTATCCTGCCTGCAGTAGATGGAATGTGGCAATGGAACACTGCTGCGCGTTTCACAATAGGCTCTGAGCCTTTATATACCTGCGCATGGCAGCAGCCACCTTCAGTCTGCTGCTGGACAGCCAGCAGCAGCAACAGCAAGCCGAAAAGTGCAGGCATGTAAGGAATCTAGAGGTTGACAACATGTCTTCTTAACGGGAGTCCAGGTGCCCATCTCCACAAATGGACTTTTCAGGATCCGAGGATGGCACCGTAGGCCGCAACCAATTGCCACAACTTCTTTAATTTCATGCCTGCAGACTATTAAAAATAACCCAAAAAAGTTTGGTTGATTGGTCTGTGGCGTTCTTTTAAAGTGTTGCTTATAGCGGTCTCTGTGATCTTCTCAATGCTGTTCAGCCAGCCAGGTATCCTGCCTGCAGTAGATGGAACGTGGCAATGGAACACTGTTGCGCGTGTCACAATAGGCGCTGAGCCTTTATATACCTGAGCAGAGCAGGAGCCACCTTCAGTCTGCTGCTGGACAGCCAGCAGCAGCAGCAAGCCGAAAAGTGCAGGCATGTAAGGTATCTAGAGGTTGACAACATGTCTTCTTAACGGGAGTCCAGGTGCCCATCTCCACAAATGGACTTTTCAGGATCCGAGGGTGGCACCGTAGGCCGCAACCAATTGCCGCAACTTCTTTAATTTCATGCCTGCAAACTATAACAAATAACCCAAAAAAGTTTAGTTGATTGGTCTGTGGCGTTTTTTTAAAGTGTTGCTTATAGCGGTCTCTGTGAGCTTCTCAATGCTGTTCAGCCAGCCAGGTATCCTGCCTGCAGTAGATGGAACGTGGCAATGGAACACTGCTGCGCGTGTCACAATAGGCGCTGAGCCTTTATATACCTGAGCAGAGCAGGAGACACCTTCAGTCTGCTGCTGGACAGCCAGCAGCAGCAGCAGCAAGCCGAAAAGTGCAGGCATGTAAGGTATCTAGAGGTTGACAACATGTCTTCTTAACGGGAGTCCAGGTGCCTTTAGCACCCTGAGGATTCGGCTGCTACAGGGGTATTACACCTCAAGCCAGAGGTGTGGTATTCCACTCCCGGGTAAGGATGGAGTGTGGAACTGAGCTTAGTAGGCTGCATGCACTACATACATCCCATTTCCGGGGGACAGAACTACGGTACTCCCACCAGTATATGTGCAGGTACGACAGCGTCTGTCCCTGGCTGGAGTGGGAGGGGGGTGGAACATCCCAGTAGTGTAGGGGCAGATAGGGGGAGCAGTCTGGGTAAAGCTAGGAGCCCATTGGGTGCTGGTCACCTGGGTTCACACTTAGAGATAGTATATAAGGTGGGCACCATCTTAGGACAGGGTCTTGTCTAGTAGTAGAGGAGCAGAGCAGAGGAGCTCAGCCAGGAGGGCTGACAGGGAGCTGTGGCTCCGGCTGGGCCCAGCTCCAGAGCCAAGCCTGCAGAGGAGAGAGGAGTAAGAAGGACCCAGAGAGGAAGACAGAGGGAACCCCAAGAACCCAGAATCAGACCAGAAAGGGTGAAGGGTTGGCGGACACGGGTACCGGAACCCGAACTGGTGGAGGCCACTAATCCTCAGCCAGAAACCGGAGGTCGTGGTCAAGATTTGCCACGACCCTCACCAAATCCACCAGAAAGGCACACCAAGCATAGGGTCAGGGAACCCAGAGGAGGTTTGACCACCAAGAGACCCGAGGGAGCCGGCCAAAGGTGGATCCCTGGTGGGAACGGCCAGGAGGAAGAGAGAGAGACAGGGAAGCTCAGGACCACGCTCCGGACTGCCTGGGGGTTAGCCGAGTCCAGGACCTGGTGGATGCAGCACGGCTCGGGTGGTCACTCAAGGCCAGAGTGACTGAGAGAACACCCGTGAGTAAAAACCCTGAAACTGCATCTCCTGACTCTGACTCTTCTTACTGCACCGTCACAACCCCCATCATCTTCACCTGCTGCCCTGAGGCCATACCCCTCCCGTTGGGGGTTATACCATGACTGCTGCACATATACCACCGGCCTCAGTGGACTGTTCTGCAGCGGCGGCTTCAAAGCCGCACTCAACGGGTGGCGTAGTCGATCAAGTTAACATCTACTGCCATAGACTGCCACTTAGTTTGACACCCTGGGCACGGACCGGGTCACCGCCACAAGGACTACTACCCCTATCCAGATCCGGCTCCGGGTATCCCCTGAATATGGCCCAGGGGGCGCGTCAACCTTTTGGCGTAGTCGGCAGGATTTCGTGCCCGCAACCACCGGGTACTGCGTGCCTGAAAAAGACTGTTCAAACTTACCAGTGGTGAAGATTCCCGCCATCCGGCGCCATCTTCAGCCTTCTTCCCGCCATCGGTGAAGATTCCCGCCATCCGGCGCCATTTTCAGCTTTTTCCCGCCATCCACGGAGTTTCCCGCCACTGGGAGACGATTCCCGCCATTTGAGAAGATTTCCCGCCCTTGCAGAGCGGACGCCATTATGGGCGTGCCAGAGGGTGGCAAGAGGCCACCTCCCATCGTGGGCCAGGTCCAAGAATGGCGCCAAAAGCGGAAACCACCCCCACCAGCAGAGACTGTGATGCTTGAGATGTCCATCAGCGTGGGGGGTCTGCCCCTGGAACTGACAATCACCAAGTTGCCCCAGGACCGCCCTCAATGGGGGCGGATACAGAACAAAACAGAGAAGATGGGTGCAGCCTGGAGGAGTCTGGAGAGGAGTCTGGAGAAGCCGTACCCGGAGATGGAGGGAGAGTCAGGCAGCACCGACCCTGTGGTCAGGAGCCTGCTGCAAGCAACCACCCCACAAGACCTGGTGGAGATCCTGGCACAGCTCCCCCGAAACCGGGAGCGTGCACAGACAGCGCTGGAGGGCCTCGCACGGAGGATGGCCCAGGTGCAGCGAGAAACGCTGACGGAGTGGAGCAGAGAGATGGCCCAGCAGGCTGGAACCCGCCAGCGAAGCACACCATCGGCAACGAGGAGCACACCAGCCCCTGAAGAGGATGCAGAAGGGACGGAGGCCGGAGACGACGCCGCAGAGGGAGCTGAAGAGACGGAGGCAAGTAAAGGGGACATCACTACCCCAAGCCCAGCCACCGTAAGCCTACCCCCGCTCCCCGTCGCAGAGCCCGAAGTCCCACTGATTGATCCCGTCGCCGCACCGTCACCGCTCCCGACTAGGCCTCAAACAGAAGCCGCGGCCACGCCCCCTGTGACGTCACGGGCCTCAACCCTGAGCGCGGCCAAGCAGGAGACGCCACCGGCCTGGTCGCAAGGCCGAGTGCCCCCGGGCGCCGCAGTACCAACAGCGCCCTCTACCTCCATTAAGCCACCGGCCTGGTCGCAAGGTCAAGTACCTCCGGGCGCCGCCATCTTCACAGTGCCCTTTACCTTCAGGGTACCCCAAGCCTGGTCGCAAGGCCTAGTGATTCCGGGCGCCGCTACCACCACAGCGCCCTCAACTTCCACTGTGCCGCACCTGGGTGAGGACTTGTTTGCCCAGCACACTTGCCCGGATGGGCAGCCCTTTGTGTGGCCACCGGAGTACCACCATCCCCGACTCCGGAAAGAAAGACCCCTGGATGAGCCCCTAATCCCGGCTCCGGCGCCCGTCAAGATGACCTCACTCTCGTTAGAGGAGGCGCAGTTTGAGTGGGACCCCGCAGGAGGAGATCTCATCGGGTTCACTCAGGAGACCCGGGCGGCCGCAGCTGAGCGTGCGGAGTGCTGCCGCCAGCAGTTGGAAGTCTTTGAGCGAGAACGGAGAGAGAGACGGGTCCGCGAGGAGCGGCTGCAAGTAAAGAGTGCAGAACAAAAGAGCCGGACCCGAAGGAACCCCCGTGCAGCACACGGTCCCCGTGCCACCGGGACTGTAATTAAATTCCAACTGCAGCACGGTTGGGGCTTCATCAGAGATCATCACACCCCCGGCGACGTCTTCGTGACCAGAAGAGATGTCGAGTCCCACCTACCGGAGGGACACAGAGGTCGTGACCTTTACCTGGGTGATGAGGTCACCTTTACCCGGCACCAATGTGCCAAAGGACCCTATGCCCTTCATGTACACCGACTGACAGAGGACGAGCTGAGGTGTCAGGAGGAGCAAGAGGACCCGGACGGGTCTGAAGGGTACATGGAGGAAGGAGAAGGAGGACGCCGCTACTAAAGTACGGTAAATGGAACTGTAAAATAGTTACCCGTCAGGGTACAGGAACTGTTACCATTATAGTCCCCGTTGGGACCAGCAAATTAAACTGTTACCCGTATGTCCCTTATCCCACTGGCCGAGGACTGAGAGCGGCCACCTCCCCTTGTATATAGTTGCGCTTTCTAAGGCGCCCCCTACTGGTTTTATAAGGAACTGTGTTTTTTCCAGAAGAGACTGTTGCACTTTACCCGGTCACAAGTTGCACCGTGGCCGGAGGAACAAGAATGTTTATATATGAAAAGTTTTATGCTGCTGATAATATATATAGTGTTTTATATGTTTATGATGTTTTGAAGAAAAAAAAAAGTATGTTTTTGGATATTTTATTCTTTTACAGCCCGAGGACGTGCTGTGGTTTACCAGGGGGGAATGTAGCACCCTGAGGATTCGGCTGCTACAGGGGTATTACACCTCAAGCCAGAGGTGTGGTATTCCACTCCCGGGTAAGGATGGAGTGTGGAACTGAGCTTAGTAGGCTGCATGCACTACATACATCCCATTTCTGGGGGACAGAACTACGGTACTCCAACCAGTATATGTGCAGGTACGACAGCGTCTGTCCCTGGCTGGAGTGGGAGGGGGGTGGAACATCCCAGTAGTGTAGGGGCAGATAGGGGGAGCAGTCTGGGTAAAGCTAGGAGCCCATTGGGTGCTGGTCACCTGGGTTCACACATAGAGGGAGTATATAAGGTGGGCACCATCTTAGGACAGGGTCTTGTCTAGTAGTAGAGGAGCAGAGCAGAGGAGCTCAGCCAGGAGGGCTGACAGGGAGCTGTGGCTCCGGCTGGGCCCAGCTCCAGAGCCAAGCCTGCAGAGGAGAGAGGAGTAAGAAGGACCCAGAGAGGAAGACAGAGGGAACCCCAAGAACCCAGAATCAGACCAGAAAGCGTGAAGGGTTGGCGGACACGGGTACCGGAACCCGAACTGGTGGAGGCCACTAATCCTCAGCCAGAAACCGGAGGTCGTGGTCAAGATTTGCCACGACCCTCACCAAATCCACCAGAAAGGCACACCAAGCATAGGGTCAGGGAACCCAGAGGAGGTTTGACCACCAAGAGACCCGAGGGAGCCGGCCAAAGGTGGATCCCTGGTGGGAACGGCCAGGAGGAAGAGAGAGAGACAGGGAAGCTCAGGACCACGCTCCGGACTGCCTGGGGGTTAGCCGAGTCCAGGACCTGGTGGACGCAGCACGGCTCGGGTGGTCACTCAAGGCCAGAGTGACTGAGAGAACACCCGTGAGTAAAAACCCTGAAACTGCATCTCCTGACTCTGACTCTTCTTACTGCACCGTCACAACCCCCATCATCTTCACCTGCTGCCCTGAGGCCATACCCCTCCCGTTGGGGGTTATACCATCACTGCTGCACATATACCACCGGCCTCAGTGGACTGTTCTGCAGCGGCGGCTTCAAAGCCGCACTCAACGGGTGGCGTAGTCGATCAAGTTAACATCTACTGCCATAGACTGCCACTTAGTTTGACACCCTGGGCACGGACCGGGTCACCGCCACAAGGACTACTACCCCTATCCAGATCCGGCTCCGGGTATCCCCTGAATATGGCCCAGGGGGCGTGTCATGCCCATCTCCACAAATGGACTTTTCAGGATCCGAGGGTGGCACCGTAGGCCGCAACCAATTGCCGCAACTCCTTTAATTTCATGCCTGCAGACTATAAAAAATAACCCAAAAAAGTTTGGTTGATTGGTCTGTGGTGTTCTTTTAAAGTGTTGCTTATAGCGGTCTCTGTGAGCTTCTCAATGCTGTTCAGCCAGCCAGATATCCTGCCTGCAGTAGATGGAATGTGGCAATGGAACACTGCTGCGCGTGTCACAATAGGCTCTGACCCTTTATATACCTGCGCACGGCAGCAGCCACCTTCAGTCTGCTGCTGGACAGCCAGCAGCAGCAGCAAGCCGAAAAGTGCAGGCATGTAAGGTATTTAGAGGTTGACAACATGTCTTCTTAACGGGAGTCCAGGTGCCCATCTCCACAAATGGACTTTTCAGGATCCGAGGGTGGCACCGTAGGCAGCAACCAATTGCCGCAACTTCTTTAATTTCATGCCTGCAGACTATAAAAAATAACCCAAAAAGTTTGGTTGATTGGTCTGTGGCGTTCTTTTAAAGTGTTGCTTATAGCGGTCTCTGTGAGCTTCTCAATGCTGTTCAGCCAGCCAGGTATCCTGCCTGCAGAAGATGGAATGTGGCAATGGAACACTGCTGCGCGTGTCACAATAGGCGCTGAGCCTTTATATACCTGCGCACGGCAGCAGCCACCTTCAGTCTGCTGCTGGACAACCAGCAGCAGCAGCAAGCCGAAAAGTGCAGGCATGTAAGGGATCTAGAGGTTGACAACATGTCTTCTTAACGGGAGTCCAGGTGCCCATCTCCACAAATGGACTTTTCATGATCCGAGGGTGGCACCGTAGGCCGCAACCAATTGCCCCAACTTCTTTAATTTCATGCCTGCAGACTATAAAAAATAACCCAAAAAAGTTTGGTTGATTGGTCTGTGGCGTTCTTTTTAAGTGTTGCTTATAGAGGTCTCTGTGAGCTTCTCAATGCTGTTCAGCCAGCCAGGTATCCTGCCTGCAGTAGATGGAATGTGGCAATGGAACACTGCTGCGCATGTCACAATAGGCTCTGAGCCTTTATATACCTGCGCACGGCAGCAGCCACCTTCAGTCTGCTGCTGGGTAGCCAGCAGCAGCAGCAAGCCGAAAAGTGCAGGCATGTAAGGGATCTAGAGGTTGACAACATGTCTTCTTAACGAGAGTTCAGGTGCCCATCTCCACAAATGGACTTTTCAGGATCCGAGGGTGGCACCGTAGGCCGCAACCAATTGCCGCAACTTCTTTAATTTCATGCCTGCAGACTATAAAAAATAACCCAAAAAAGTTTGGTTGATTGGTCTGTGGCGTTCTTTTAAAGTGTTGCTTAAAGCGGTCTCTGTGAGCTTCTCAATGCTGTTCAGCCAGCCAAGTATCCTGCCTGCAGTAGATGGAATGTGGCAATGGAACACTGCTGCGCGTGTCACAATAGGCGCTGAGCCTTTATATACCTGCGCACGGCAGCAGCCACCTTCAGTCTGCTGCTGGACAACCAGCAGCAGCAGCAAGCCGAAAAATGCAGGCATGTAAGGGATCTAGAGGTTGACAACATGTCTTCTTAACGGGAGTCCAGGTGCCCATCTCCACAAATGGACTTTTCAGGATCCGAGGGTGGCACCGTAGGCCTCAACCAATTGCCGCAACTTCTTTAATTTCATGCCTGCAGACTATAAAAAATAACCCAAAAAAGTTTGGTTGATTGGTCTGTGGCGTTCTTTTAAAGTGTTGCTTATAGCGGTCTCTGTGAGCTTCTCAATGCTGTTCAGCCAGCCTGGTATCCTGCCTGCAGTAGATGGAATGTGGCAATGGAACACTGCTGCGCGTGTCACAATAGGCTCTGAGCCTTTATATACCTGCGCACGGCAACAGCCACCTTCAGTCTGCTGCTGGACAGCAAGCAGCAGCAGCAGCAAGCCGAAAAGTGCAGGCATGTAAGGGATCTAGAGGTTGACAACATGTCTTCTTAACGGGAGTCCAGGTGCCCATCTCCACAAATGGACTTTTCAGGATCCGAGGGTGGCACCGTAGGCCGCAACCAATTGCCGCAACTTCTTTAATTTCATGCCTGCAGACTATAAAAAATAACCCAAAAAAGTTTGGTTGATTGGTCTGTGGCGTTCTTTTAAAGTGTTGCTTATAGCGGTCTCTGTGAGCTTCTCAATGCTGTTCAGCCAGCCTGGTATCCTGCCTGCAGTAGATGGAATGTGGCAATGGAACACTGCTGCGCGTGTCACAATAGGCTCTGAGCCTTTATATACCTGCGCACGGCAACAGCCACCTTCAGTCTGCTGCTGGACAGCAAGCAGCAGCAGCAGCAAGCCGAAAAGTACAGGCATGTAAGGGATCTAGAGGTTGACAACATGTCTTCTTAACGGGAGTCCAGGTGCCCATCTCCACAAATGGACTTTTCAGGATCCGAGGGTGGCACCGTAGGCCGCAACCAATTGCCGCAACTTCTTTAATTTCATGCCTGCAGACTATAAAAAATAACCCAAAAAAGTTTGGTTGGTCTGTGGCGTTCTTTTAAAGTGTTGCTTATAGCGGTCTCTGTGAGCTTCTCAATGCTGTTCAGCCAGCCAGGTATTCTGCCTGCAGTAGATGGAATGTGGCAATGGAACACTGCTGCGCGTGTCACAATAGGCTCTGAGCCTTTCTATACCTGCGCACGGCAACAGCCACCTTCAGTCTGCTGCTGGACAGCCAGCAGCAGCAGCAGCAAGCCGAAAAGTGCAGGCATGTAAGGGATCTAGAGGTTGACAGCATGTCTTCTTAACGGGAGTCCAGGTGCCCATCTCCACAAATGGACTTTTCAGGATCCGAGGGTGGCACCGTAGGCCGCAACCAATTGCCGCAACTTCTTTAATTTCATGCCTGCAGACTATAAAAAATAACCCAAAAAAGTTTGGTTGATTGGTCTGTGGCGTTCTTTTAAAGTGTTGCTTATAGCGGTCTCTGTGAGCTTCTCAATGCTGTTCAGCCAGCCTGGTATCCTGCCTGCAGTAGATGGAATGTGGCAATGGAACACTGCTGCGCGTGTCACAATAGGCTCTGAGCCTTTATATACCTGCGCACGGCAACAGCCACCTTCAGTCTGCTGCTGGACAGCAAGCAGCAGCAGCAGCAAGCCGAAAAGTGCAGGCATGTAAGGGATCTAGAGGTTGACAACATGTTTTCTTAACGGGAGTCCAGGTGCCCATCTCCACAAATGGACTTTTCAGGATCCGAGGGTGGCACCGTAGGCCGCAACCAATTGCCGCAACTTCTTTAATTTCATGCCTGCAGACTATAAAAAATAACCCAAAAAAGTTTGGTTGGTCTGTGGCGTTCTTTTAAAGTGTTGCTTATAGCGGTCTCTGTGAGCTTCTCAATGCTGTTCAGCCAGCCAGGTATTCTGCCTGCAGTAGATGGAATGTGGCAATGGAACACTGCTGCGCGTGTCACAATAGGCTCTGAGCCTTTCTATACCTGCGCACGGCAACAGCCACCTTCAGTCTGCTGCTGGACAGCCAGCAGCAGCAGCAGCAAGCCGAAAAGTGCAGGCATGTAAGGGATCTAGAGGTTGACAGCATGTCTTCTTAACGGGAGTCCAGGTGCCCATCTCCAGAAATGGACTTTTCAGGATCCGAGGGTGGCACCGTAGGCCGCAACCAATTGCCACAACTTCTTTAATTTCATGCCTGCAGACTATAAAAAATAATCCAAAAAAGTTTGGTTGATTGGTCTGTGGCGTTCTTTTAAAGTGTTACTTATAGCGGTTGTAACATACCTGGCGGCGTCCTTGCATGGTGGTCCATCTCCCACTGTGCAAGAGGGCGCACTTGATCTCCTGTCCAGAATGTCTCTCTGGCTTCCCTCCATGCTGTCTGTTTGTGTCTGTTTCTGCTGCTTAAGGGCGGCGCCCGATCACTTCCTGCCTTTTGTACCTGCTGTGGGTCACACCCCTTGTGCGTCCTCAGCCTATTGCTGTCTGTCACTTGGTATATAGCTCAGCAGCTCCCTTCTATCCCTGCCTGAGCATAGTGTTTCCTTCAGTGTGTGCTTGCACTCTGAAGGTGCCAGGTCCCGTCTCTTGTCTCCTGCTTTTTGTATCAGTTCCCGTGTCTGAACTGAGTCCTGTATGTCTCCTGCTTTGCGGTATCAGCTCCCGTGTCTGAACTGAGTCCTGTATGTCTCCTGCTTTGCGGTATCAGCTCCCGTGTCTGAACTGAGTCCTGTATGTCTCCTGCTTTGCGGTATCAGCTCCCGTGTCTGAACTGAGTCCTGTATGTCTCCTGCTTTGCGGTATCAGCTCCCGTGTCTGAACTGAGTCCTTTCTGTGTTCTCTTGTCTGTCCTGTCTGAACACGCTCCTAGCCTGTTCCTCCTGCCTTCTAGGGGCCGATTACCTAGACCCGTTCCTGTATCTTGTCTGTCCTGTCTGAACACGCTCCTTGCCTGTTCGTTCCGCCTTTTAGTGGCCGATTTCCTAGACCCGCTCCTGTGTCTGGTCTGTCCTGTCTGAACACGCTCCTTGCCTGTTCGTTTCGCCTTCTAGTGGCCGATTTCCTAGACCCGCTCCTGTGTCTGGTCTGTCCTGTCTGAACACGCTCCTTGCCTGTTCGTCCCGCCTCTCTGGGGGCCGTATTCCCAGACCCGCTCCTGTATCCCTCTGCAGTGTCGGTCTCCTCCGTACACTCAGTTCCAGTCTGAACTCTCTCCTGTCCTTTACCTGTTTTGCCTCTATGTCCGTTCCCTTCCTTTTTCTGCAGAGTCTGAACTCGTACCTAACTCCTGCTTGTTGTCTCTGCAAGTACTGTGTGAGTATCTGGCTCTGTCTTTCCCTTCCTGTCTGTTCCGTGTGAACAGAGCCCTGTCCTCCCTGCTCAGCCTTGTCTGCACTCTAGCTGTGCTTGCCTGTAACCCTCTGCCTGTATTGTTCCTGAGTCCCGGTGTGTACTGGGTCCTATCCCGCCTGTGTTCCTACCTGCTAGTGCCTCCCTGTCTGCACTCTAGCTGTGCTTGTCTTTACCCCCCTGCCTGCATACCCGCCTGCCTGCATACCAGTCGTGCCTGCCCATACCCACCAGTCTGTGTGCCAGCCTACCAGCCTGTTCCTGTATTCCCCTGTGTGGGTCAACAGCCGTGTCCGGGGTCTGTCCTGGAGTAGCACCTGGTCCCTCTGCTCGGTTCCTCCTTGGTGCACTGGCGTCGTATGCCGTCGTGCGACCCTGGTCGGATCGGGTGAATACTTAGTCACGCCCCTCCAGGCATTCACTCTCCGGCACGGTCCAGTGGAATCACTACCAATCACACGCACACGCCGCTTAGCCCGGGCGTGTGCATAACAGCATGCTCAGGCCATGGTTCCCGTTGAGCCCCACGGCCTTCGCTCTTTGAGAAGTTTTTCCAGCGAATACATACATTAAAATAAAATAAATAAATTTTTTTCCCCCTTTAGCTGAGTTCCAGGCGAGTTACGCACCCGTCCAGATGGATCTATCAGCCCTCGTTCCTGCGGATCCGCCACGTTACTATGGGGATCCAAGACAGTGTCGTGCATTTGTGGAGCAATGCATGCTACACTTTAAGGCCTACCCTCTCTATTTTCCTTCCGATTGGGCTAAAGTGGCCTTTATGATTGACTACCTAGCGGGTGATGCCTTGAAATGGGTCACCCCCCTATGGGAAGCATGGGATCCTGTCATCCTTGACCTGCAGGCCTTCCTGGTGGCCTTTCGTATGGTCTTCGAGGACCCTAACTCTGAAGCCCCTGCTGAAGCTTCACTTCCCAATATCCCGGAGCAGCCCCGACGGGTAATGTGTGTGGGTAGCGCAATAGTCCTCCAGCCCAATGAGACTACTGCCCACCCAGAATCCTCACAGGGTGACTACGCTTTCCGGAATACTTCTCTCAACCTCAAGAGGCAGCCCAGACGTGCTAGACTTAGAGGCAAGCCGTCACGCCAGGGTCTGTCCTCCCTGAGACCTCCTGACCCCAACCTTGAAGTCCCTACTGAAGATTCATCTCCCTGTATCCCGGAGAAACCCCAATGGGTAATGTGCGTGGGTAGTGCACCAGTTCTCCTGGCCGAAGAGACTTCTGCCCATCCAGACTCCACACAGGAGAACTTCCTGCACCCGGCATCAGATGCTTCTTTCTCTTTAACCGGTGTGCATGTCCAAGGATGCTCCAAAGCTGTGGTTACCTCAGAGTCTGTGCACCTCTACTACCTGGCGGAGGATCCCCTGTTGCCTCCTGAACCCTCCGGGATACCACTCGATGACAAATGGAGAGAGACTTCTCTACACCCGGTACTCAATACTTTGTCCGCTTCGTCCTGTGAGCCTGACAATGGGTACCCCAAAGTGGTAGTTACCTCCGAGTCTCTACACCCCTCCGACCAGGCGGAGGATCTCCAGTTGTCTCCTGAACCCTTCGGGGTGCTACCTGGTAGCGAAAGGACAGAGACTCTCCTATACTCTGTACCTGATACCTCGCTCGCTTCGTCCAGTGAGTCCAACTTAGTGTACTCCGAAGCAGAGGTTACTCCTGAGTCTCTACACCCCTCCGACCAGGCGGAGGACCTCCAGTTGTGTTCAGAATCCTTCGGGGTGCCACCTGGTGGTGAATGGACAGAGACTTTCCTATATCCTGGATCTGATACCTCGCTTGCTTCGTCCAGTGAGTCCGACCTAGTGTACTCTGAAGCAGAGGTTACCCGTGAGTCTCTACACCCCTCTGACCAGGCGGAGGACCGCCAGCTGTCTCCAGAACCCTTCGGGGTGCCACCTGGTGGTGAATGGACAGAGACTTTCCTATACTCGGTACCCGATACCTCGCCTGCTTCCTCCAGTGAGTCCGACCTAGTGTACTCTGAAGCAGAGGTTACCCGTGAGTCTCTACACCCCTCTGACCAGGCGGAGGACCGCCAGCTGTCTCCAGAACCCTTCGGGGTGCCACCTGGTGGTGAATGGACAGAGACTTTCCTATACTCGGTACCCGATACCTCGCCTGCTTCCTCCAGTGAGTCCGACCTAGTGTACTCTGAAGCAGTTGTTTTCTCTGAGCCTCTGCACTCTTCTGACCCGGCGGAGGACCTCCAGTTGTTTCCTGAATCCTCCGGGATACCACCAGATAACAAAGAGACAGTGACTTTTCCTCATTATGTACGTGATAACCCGTCTATTTCTTCCTGTGAGCTTGACAAGATGTACCTCGAAGCAGAGATTACCCCCAAGTCTCTGTTCCCCTCCAACCCAGTGAACGACTGGCCCTCGAATTCCCTGCGGAAGATTCTGGCAGGCCTGAAGAAGAGGGGGCGTAAGGGGGGAGGTACTGTAACATACCTGGCGGCGTCCTTGCATGGTGGTCCATCTCCCACTGTGCAAGAGGGCGCACTTGATCTCCTGTCCAGAATGTCTCTCTGGCTTCCCTCCATGCTGTCTGTTTGTGTCTGTTTCTGCTGCTTAAGGGCGGCGCCCGATCACTTCCTGCCTTTTGTACCTGCTGTGGGTCACACCCCTTGTGCGTCCTCAGCCTATTGCTGTCTGTCACTTGGTATATAGCTCAGCAGCTCCCTTCTATCCCTGCCTGAGCATAGTGTTTCCTTCAGTGTGTGCTTGCACTCTGAAGGTGCCAGGTCCCGTCTCTTGTCTCCTGCTTTTTGTATCAGTTCCCGTGTCTGAACTGAGTCCTGTATGTCTCCTGCTTTGCGGTATCAGCTCCCGTGTCTGAACTGAGTCCTGTATGTCTCCTGCTTTGCGGTATCAGCTCCCGTGTCTGAACTGAGTCCTGTATGTCTCCTGCTTTGCGGTATCAGCTCCCGTGTCTGAACTGAGTCCTTTCTGTGTTCTCTTGTCTGTCCTGTCTGAACACGCTCCTAGCCTGTTCCTCCTGCCTTCTAGGGGCCGATTACCTAGACCCGTTCCTGTATCTTGTCTGTCCTGTCTGAACACGCTCCTTGCCTGTTCGTTCCGCCTTTTAGTGGCCGATTTCCTAGACCCGCTCCTGTGTCTGGTCTGTCCTGTCTGAACACGCTCCTTGCCTGTTCGTTTCGCCTTCTAGTGGCCGATTTCCTAGACCCGCTCCTGTGTCTGGTCTGTCCTGTCTGAACACGCTCCTTGCCTGTTCGTCCCGCCTCTCTGGGGGCCGTATTCCCAGACCCGCTCCTGTATCCCTCTGCAGTGTCGGTCTCCTCCGTACACTCAGTTCCAGTCTGAACTCTCTCCTGTCCTTTACCTGTTTTGCCTCTATGTCCGTTCCCTTCCTTTTTCTGCAGAGTCTGAACTCGTACCTAACTCCTGCTTGTTGTCTCTGCAAGTACTGTGTGAGTATCTGGCTCTGTCTTTCCCTTCCTGTCTGTTCCGTGTGAACAGAGCCCTGTCCTCCCTGCTCAGCCTTGTCTGCACTCTAGCTGTGCTTGCCTGTAACCCTCTGCCTGTATTGTTCCTGAGTCCCGGTGTGTACTGGGTCCTATCCCGCCTGTGTTCCTACCTGCTAGTGCCTCCCTGTCTGCACTCTAGCTGTGCTTGCCTTTACCCCCCTGCCTGCATACCCGCCTGCCTGCATACCAGTCGTGCCTGCCCATACCCACCAGTCTGTGTGCCAGCCTACCAGCCTGTTCCTGTATTCCCCTGTGTGGGTCAACAGCCGTGTCCGGGGTCTGTCCTGGAGTAGCACCTGGTCCCTCTGCTCGGTTCCTCCTTGGTGCACTGGCGTCGTATGCCGTCGTGCGACCCTGGTCGGATCGGGTGAATACTTAGTCACGCCCCTCCAGGCATTCACTCTCCGGCACGGTCCAGTGGAATCACTACCAATCACACGCACACGCCGCTTAGCCCGGGCGTGTGCATAACAGCGGTCTCTGTGAGCTTCTCAATGCTGTTCAGCCAGCCAGGTATCCTGCTTGCAGTAGATGGAACGTGGCAATGGAACACTGCTGCGCGTGTCACAATAGGCTCTGAGCCTTTATATACCTGCGCACGGCAGCAGCCACCTTCAGTCTGCTGCTGGACAGCCAGCAGCAGCAGCAAGCCGAAAAGTGCAGGCATGTAAGGGATCTAGAGGTTGACAACATGTCTTCTTAACGGGAGTCCAGGTGCCCATCTCCACAAATGGACTTTTCATGATCCGAGGGTGGCACCGTAGGCCGCAACCAATTGCCCCAACTTCTTTAATTTCATGCCTGCAGACTATAAAAAATAACCCAAAAAAGTTTGGTTGATTGGTCTGTGGCGTTCTTTTTAAGTGTTGCTTATAGAGGTCTCTGTAAGCTTCTCAATGCTGTTCAGCCAGCCAGGTATCCTGCCTGCAGTAGATGGAATGTGGCAATGGAACACTGCTGCGCATGTCACAATAGGCTCTGAGCCTTTATATACCTGCGCACGGCAGCAGCCACCTTCAGTCTGCTGCTGGGTAGCCAGCAGCAGCAGCAAGCCGAAAAGTGCAGGCATGTAAGGGATCTAGAGGTTGACAACATGTCTTCTTAACGAGAGTCCAGGTGCCCATCTCCACAAATGGACTTTTCAGGATCCGAGGGTGGCACCGTAGGCCGCAACCAATTGCCGCAACTTCTTTAATTTCATGCCTGCAGACTATAAAAAATAACCCAAAAAAGTTTGGTTGATTGGTCTGTGGCGTTCTTTTAAAGTGTTGCTTATAGCGGTCTCTGTGAGCTTCTCAATGCTGTTCAGCCAGCCAAGTATCCTGCCTGCAGTAGATGGAATGTGGCAATGGAACACTGCTGCGCGTGTCACAATAGGCGCTGAGCCTTTATATACCTGCGCACGGCAGCAGCCACCTTCAGTCTGCTGCTGGACAACCAGCAGCAGCAGCAAGCCGAAAAATGCAGGCATGTAAGGGATCTAGAGGTTGACAACATGTCTTCTTAACGAGAGTCCAGGTGCCCATCTCCACAAATGGACTTTTCAGGATCCGAGGGTGGCACCGTAGGCCGCAACCAATTGCCGCAACTTCTTTAATTTCATGCCTGCAGACTATAAAAAATAACCCAAAAAAGTTTGGTTGATTGGTCTGTGGCGTTCTTTTAAAGTGTTGCTTATAGCGGTCTCTGTGAGCTTCTCAATGCTGTTCAGCCAGCCAGGTATCCTGCCTGCAGTAGATGGAATGTGGCAATGGAACACTGCTGCGCATGTCACAATAGGCTCTGAGCCTTTATATACCTGCGCACGGCAGCAGCCACCTTCAGTCTGCTGCTGGGTAGCCAGCAGCAGCAGCAAGCCGAAAAGTGCAGGCATGTAAGGGATCTAGAGGTTGACAACATGTCTTCTTAACGAGAGTCCAGGTGCCCATCTCCACAAATGGACTTTTCAGGATCCGAGGGTGGCACCGTAGGCCGCAACCAATTGCCGCAACTTCTTTAATTTCATGCCTGCAGACTATAAAAAATAACCCAAAAAAGTTTGGTTGATTGGTCTGTGGCGTTCTTTTAAAGTGTTGCTTATAGCGGTCTCTGTGAGCTTCTCAATGCTGTTCAGCCAGCCAAGTATCCTGCCTGCAGTAGATGGAATGTGGCAATGGAACACTGCTGCGCGTGTCACAATAGGCGCTGAGCCTTTATATACCTGCGCACGGCAGCAGCCACCTTCAGTCTGCTGCTGGACAACCAGCAGCAGCAGCAAGCCGAAAAATGCAGGCATGTAAGGGATCTAGAGGTTGACAACATGTCTTCTTAACGGGAGTCCAGGTGCCCATCTCCACAAATGGACTTTTCAGGATCCGAGGGTGGCACCGTAGGCCTCAACCAATTGCCGCAACTTCTTTAATTTCATGCCTGCAGACTATAAAAAATAACCCAAAAAAGTTTGGTTGATTGGTCTGTGGCGTTCTTTTAAAGTGTTGCTTATAGCGGTCTCTGTGAGCTTCTCAATGCTGTTCAGCCAGCCAGGTATTCTGCCTGCAGTAGATGGAATGTGGCAATGGAACACTGCTGCACGTGTCACAATAGGCTCTGAGCCTTTATATACCTGCGCACGGCAGCAACCACCTTCAGTCTGCTGCTGGACAGCCAGCAGCAGCAGCAGCAAGCCGAAAAGTGCAGGCATGTAAGGGATCTAGAGGTTGACAACATGTCTTCTTAACGGGAGTCCAGGTGCCCATCTCCACAAATGGACTTTTCAGGATCCGAGGGTGGCACCGTAGGCCGCAACCAATTGCCGCAACTTCTTTAATTTCATGCCTGCAGACTATAAAAAATAACCCAAAAAAGTTTGGTTGATTGGTCTGTGACGTTCTTTTAAAGTGTTGCTTATATCGGTCTCTGTGAGATTCTCAATGCTGTTCAGCCAGCCAGGTATCCTGCCTGCAGTAGATGGAATGTGGCAATGGAACACTGCTGCGCGTGTTACAATAGGCTCTGAGCCTTTATATACCTGCGCACGGCAGCAGCCAACTTCAGTCTGCTGCTGCAGCAGCAGCAGCAAGCCGAAAAGTGCAGGCATGTAAGGGATCTAGAGGTTGACAACATGTCTTCTTAACGGGAGTCCAGGTGCCCATCTCCACAAATGGACTTTTCAGGATCCGAGGGTGGCACCGTAGGCCACAACCAATTCCCGCAACTTCTTTAATTTCATGCCTGCAGACTATAAAAAATAACCCAAAAAAGTTTGGTTGATTGGTCTGTGGCGTTCTTTTAAAGTGTTGCTTATAGCGGTCTCTGTGAGCTTCTCAATGTTGTTCAGCCAGCCAGGTATCCTGCCTGCAGTAGATGGAATGTGGCAATGGAACACTGCTGCGCGTGTCACAATAGGCTCTGAGCCTTTATATACCTGCGCACGGCAGCAGCCAACTTCAGTCTGCTGCTGCAGCAGCAGCAGTAAGCCTAAAAGTGCAGGCATCTAAGGCAGGGTTCCCCAACTCCAGTCCTCAAGGCCCACCAACAGGCCATGTTTTCAGGATTTCCTTAGTATTGCACAGGTGATGGAATTATTGCCTGTGCAGGTGATGGAATTATCACCTGTGCAATACTAAGGAAATCCTGAAAACATGATCTGTTGGTGGGCCTTGAGGACTGGAGTTGGGGAACCCTGATCTAAGGGATCTAGAGGTTGACAACATGTCTTCTTAACGGGAGTCCATGTGCCCATCTCCACAAATGGACTTTTCAGGATCCGAGGGTGGCACCGTAGGCCGCAACCAATTGCCGCAACTTCTTTAATTTCATGCCTGCAGACTATAAAAAATAACCCAAAAAAGTTTGGTTGATTGGTCTGTGGCGTTCTTTTAAAGTGTTGCTTATAGCGGTCTCTGTGAGCTTCTCAATGCTGTTCAGCCAGCCTGGTATCCTGCCTGCAGTAGATGGAATGTGGCAATGGAACACTGCTGCGCGTGTCACAATAGGCTTTGAGTCTTTATATACCTGCGCACGGCAACAGCCACCTTCAGTCTGCTGCTGGACAGCCAGCAGCAGCAGCAGCAAGCCGAAAAGTGCAGGCATGTAAGGGATCTAGAGGTTGACAACATGTCTTCTTAACGGGAGTCCAGGTGCCCATCTCCACAAATGGACTTTTCAGGATCCGAGGGTGGCACCGTAGGCCGCAACCAATTGCCGCAACTTCTTTAATTTCATGCCTGCAGACTATAAAAAATAACCCAAAAAAGTTTGGTTGGTCTGTGGCGTTCTTTTAAAGTGTTGCTTATAGCGGTCTCTGTGAGCTTCTCAATGCTGTTCAGCCAGCCAGGTATCCTGCTTGCAGTAGATGGAACGTGGCAATGGAACACTGCTGCGCGTGTCACAATAGGCTCTGAGCCTCTATATACCTGCGCACGGCAGCAGCCACCTTCAGTCTGCTGCTGGACAGCCAGCAGCAGCAGCAAGCCGAAAAGTGCAGGCATGTAAGGGATTTAGAGGTTGACAACATGTCTTCTTAACGGGAGTCCAGGTGCCCATCTCCACAAATGGACTTTTCAGGATCCGAGGGTGGCACCGTAGGCAGCAACCAATTGCCGCAACTTCTTTAATTTCATGCCTGCAGACTATAAAAAATAACCCAAAAAAGTTTGGTTGATTGGTCTGTGGCGTTCTTTTAAAGTGTTGCTTATAGCGGTCTCTGTGAGCTTCTCAATGCTGTTCAGCCAGCCAGGTATCCTGCCTGCAGAAGATGGAATGTGGCAATGGAACACTGCTGCGCGTGTCACAATAGGCGCTGAGCCTTTATATACCTGCGCACGGCAGCAGCCACCTTCAGTCTGCTGCTGGACAACCACCAGCAGCAGCAAGCCGAAAAATGCAGGCATGTAAGGGATCTAGAGGTTGACAACATGTCTTCTTAACGGGAGTCCAGGTGCCCATCTCCACAAATGGACTTTTCAGGATCCGAGGGTGGCACCGTAGGCCTCAACCAATTGCCGCAACTTCTTTAATTTCATGCCTGCAGACTATAAAAAATAACCCAAAAAAGTTTGGTTGATTGGTCTGTGGCGTTCTTTTAAAGTGTTGCTTATAGCGGTCTCTGTGAGCTTCTCAATGCTGTTCAGCCAGCCTGGTATCCTGCCTGCAGTAGATGGAATGTGGCAATGGAACACTGCTGCGCGTGTCACAATAGGCTCTGAGCCTTTATATACCTGCGCTCGGCAACAGCCACCTTCAGTCTGCTGCTGGACAGCCAGCAGCAGCAAGCCGAAAAGTGCAGGCATGTAAGGGATCTAGAGGTTGACAACATGTCTTCTTAACGGGAGTCCAGGTGCCCATCTCCACAAATGGACTTTTCAGGATCCGAGGGTGGCACCGTAGGCCGCAACCAATTGCCGCAACTTCTTTAATTTCATGCCTGCAGACTATAAAAAATAACCCAAAAAAGTTTGGTTGATTGGTGTGGGACGTTCTTTTAAAGTGTTGCTTATATCGGTCTCTGTGAGATTCTCAATGCTGCTCAGCCAGCCAGGTATCCTGCCTGCAGTAGATGGAATGTGGCAATGGAACACTGCTGCGCGTGTCACAATAGGCTCTGAGCCTTTATATACCTGCGCACGGCAGCAGCCAACTTCAGTCTGCTGCTGCAGCAGCAGCAGCAAGCCGAAAAGTGCAGGCATGTAAGGGATCTAGAGGTTGACAACATGTCTTCTTAACGGGAGTCCAGGTGCCCATCTCCACAAATGGACTTTTCAGGATCCGAGGGTGGCACCGTAGGCCGCAACCAATTCCCGCAACTTCTTTAATTTCATGCCTGCAGACTATAAAAAATAACCCAAAAAAGTTTGGTTGATTGGTCTGTGGCGTTCTTTTAAAGTGTTGCTTATAGCGGTCTCTGTGAGCTTCTCAATGCTGTTCAGCCAGCCTGGTATCCTGCCTGCAGTAGATGGAATGTGGCAATGGAACACTGCTGCGCGTGTCACAATAGGCTCTGAGCCTTTATATACCTGCGCACGGCAACAGCCACCTTCAGTCTGCTGCTGGACAGCCAGCAGCAGCAGCAGCAAGCCGAAAAGTGCAGGCATGTAAGGGATCTAGAGGTTGACAACATGTCTTCTTAACGGGAGTCCAGGTGCCCATCTCCACAAATGGACTTTTCAGGATCCGAGGGTGGCACCGTAGGCCGCAACCAATTGCCGCAACTTCTTTAATTTCATGCCTGCAGACTATAAAAAATAACCCAAAAAAGTTTGGTTGGTCTGTGGCGTTCTTTTAAAGTGTTGCTTATAGCGGTCTCTGTGAGCTTCTCAATGCTGTTCAGCCAGCCAGGTATCCTGCCTGCAGTAGATGGAATGTGGCAATGGAACACTGCTGCGCGTGTCACAATAGGCTCTGAGCCTTTATATACCTGCGCACGGCAGCAGCCACCTTCAGTCTGCTGCTCGGTAGCCAGCAGCAGCAGCAAGCCGAAAAGTGCAGGCATGTAAGGGATCTAGAGGTTGACAACATGTCTTCTTAACGAGAGTCCAGGTGCCCATCTCCACAAATGGACTTTTCAGGATCCGAGGGTGGCACCGTAGGCCGCAACCAATTGCCGCAACTTCTTTAATTTCATGCCTGCAGACTATAAAAAATAACCCAAAAAAGTTTGGTTGATTGGTCTGTGGCGTTCTTTTAAAGTGTTGCTTATAGCGGTCTCTGTGAGCTTCTCAATGCTGTTCAGCCAGCCAAGTATCATGCCTGCAGTAGATGGAATGTGGCAATGGAACACTGCTGCGCGTGTCACAATAGGCGCTGAGCCTTTATATACCTGCGCACGGCAGCAGCCACCTTCAGTCTGCTGCTGGACAACCAGCAGCAGCAGCAAGCTGAAAAATGCAGGCATGTAAGGGATCTAGAGGTTGACAACATGTCTTCTTAACGGGAGTCCAGGTGCCCATCTCCACAAATGGACTTTTCAGGATCCGAGGGTGGCACCGTAGGCCTCAACCAATTGCCGCAACTTCTTTAATTTCATGCCTGCAGACTATAAAAAATAACCCAAAAAAGTTTGGTTGATTGGTCTGTGGCGTTCTTTTAAAGTGTTGCTTATAGCGGTCTCTGTGAGCTTCTCAATGCTGTTCAGCCAGCCAGGTATTCTGCCTGCAGTAGATGGAATGTGGCAATGGAACACTGCTGCGCGTGTCACAATAGGCTCTGAGCCTTTATATACCTGCGCTCGGCAACAGCCACCTTCAGTCTGCTGCTGGACAGCCAGCAGCAGCAGCAGCAAGCCGAAAAGTGCAGGCATGTAAGGGATCTAGAGGTTGACAACATGTCTTCTTAACGGGAGTCCAGGTGCCCATCTCCACAAATGGACTTTTCAGGATCCGAGGGTGGCACCGTAGGCCGCAACCAATTGCCGCAACTTCTTTAATTTCATGCCTGCAGACTATAAAAAATAAACCAAAAAAGTTTGGTTGATTGGTCTGTGGCGTTCTTTTAAAGTGTTGCTTATAGCGGTCTCTGTGAGCTTCTCAATGCTGTTCAGCCAGCCAGGTATTCTGCCTGCAGTAGATGGAATGTGGCAATGGAACACTGCTGCGCGTGTCACAATAGGCTCTGAGCCTTTATATACCTGCGCTCGGCAACAGCCACCTTCAGTCTGCTGCTGGACAGCCAGCAGCAGCAGCAGCAAGCCAAAAAGTGCAGGCATGTAAGGGATCTAGAAGTTGACAACATGTGTTCTTAATGGGAGTCCAGGTGCCCATCTCCAAAAATGGACTTTTCAGGATCCGAGGGTGGCACCGTAGGCCACAACCAATTGCCGCAACTTCTTTAATTTCATGCCTGCAGACTATAAAAAATAACCCAAAAAAGTTTGGTTGATTGGTCTGTGGCGTTCTTTTAAAGTGTTGCTTATATCGGTCTCTGTGAGCTTCTCAATGCTGTTCAGCCAGCCAGGTATCCTGCCTGCAGTAGATAGAATGTGGCAATGGAACACTGCTGCGCGTGTCACAATAGGCTCTGAGCCTTTATATACCTGCGCACGGCAGCAGCCACCTTCAGTCTGCTGCTGGACAGCCAGCAGCAGCAGCTGCAAGCCGAAAAGTGCAGGCATGTAAGGGATCTAGAGGTTGACAACATGTCTTCTTAACGGGAGTCCAGGTGCCCATCTTCACAAATGGACTTTTCAGGATCCGAGGGTGGCACTGTTGGTCGCAACCAATTGCCGCAACTTCTTTAATTTCATGCCTGCGGACTATAAAAAATAACCCAAAAATGTTTGGTTGATTGGTCTGTGGCGTTCTTTTAAAGTGTTGCTTATAGCGGTCTCTGTGAGCTTCTCAATGCTGTTCAGCCAGCCAGGTATCCTGCCTGCAGTAGATGGAATGTGGCAATGGAACACTGCTGCGCGTGTCACAATAGGCTCTGAGCCTTTATATACCTGCGCACGGCAGCAGCAACCTTCAGTCTGCTGCTGGACAGCCAGCAGCAGCAGCAGCAGTAGGCGAAAAAGTGCAGGCATGTAAGGGATCTAGAGGCTGACAACATGTCTTCTTAACGGGAGTCCAGGTGCCCATCTCCACAAATGGACTTTTCAGGACCCGAGGGTGGCACCGTAGGCCGCAACCAATTCCCGCAACTTCTTTAATTTCATTCCTGCAGACTATAAAAAATAACCCAAAAAAGTTTGGTTGATTGGTCTGTGGCGTTCTTTTAAAGTGTTGCTTATAGCGGTTTCTGTGAGCTTCTCAATGCTGTTCAGCCAGCCAGGTATCCTGCCTGCAGTAGATGGAATGTGGCAATGGAACACTGCTGCGCGTGTCACAATAGGCCCTGAGCCTTTATATACCTGCGCACGGCAGCAGCCACCTTCAGTCTGCTGCTGGACAGCCAGCAGCAGCAGCAAGCCGAAAAGTGCAGGCATGTAAGGGATCTAGAGGATGACAACATGTCTTCTTAACGGGAGTCCAGGTGCCCATCTCCACAAATGGACCTTTCAGGATCTGAGGGTGGCACCGTAGGCCGCAATCAATTGCCGCAACTTCTTTAATTTCATTCCTGCAGACTATAAAAAATAACCCAAAAAAATTTGGTTGATTGCTCTGTGGCGATCTTTTAAAGTGTTGCTTATAGCAGTCTCTGTGAGCTTCTTAATGCTGTTCAGCCAGCCAGGTATCCTGCCTGCAGTAGATGGAATGTGGCAATGGAACACTGCTGCGCGTGTCACAATAGGCTCTGAGCCTTTATATACCTGCTCACGGCAGCAGCCACCTTCAGTCTGCTGCTGGACAGCCAGCAGCAGCAGTAAGCCGAAAAGTGCAGACATGTAAGGGATCTAGAGGTTGACAACATGTCTTCTTAACGGGAGTCCAGGTGCCCATCTTCACAAATGGACTTTTCTGTATCCGATGGTGGCACTGTTGGCCGCAACCAATTGCCGCAACTTCTTTAATTTCATTCCTGCAGACTATAAAAAATAACCCAAAAAAGTTTGGTTGATTGGTCTGTGGCGTTCTTTTAAAGTGTTGCTTATAGCGGTCTCTGTGAGCTTCTCAATGCTGTTCAGCCAGCCAAGTATCCTGCCTGCAGTAGATGGAATGTGGCAATGGAACACTGCTGCGCGTGTCACAATAGGCTCTGAGCCTTTATATACCTGCGCACGGCTGCAGCCACCTTCAGTCTGCTGCTGGACAGCCAGCAGCAGCAGCAAGCCGAAAAGTGCAGGCATGTAAGGGATCTAGAGGTTGACAACATGTCTTCTTAACGGGAGTCCAGGTGCCCATCTCCACAAATGAACTTTTCAGGATCCGAGGGTGGCACCGTAGGCCGCAACCAATTGCCGCAACTTCTTTAATTTCATGCCTGCAGACTATAAAAAATAACCCAAAAAAGTTTGGTTGATTTGTCTGTGGCGTTCTTTTAAAGTGTTGCTTATAGCGGTCTCTGTGAGCTTCTCAATGCTGTTCAGCCATCCAGATATCCTGCCTGCAGTAGATGGAATGTGGCAATGGAACACTGCTGCGCGTGTCACAATAGGCTCTGAGCCTTTTTATACCTGCGCACGGCAGTAGCCACCTTCAGTCTGCTGTTGGATAGCCAGCAGCAGCAGCAGCAAGCCGAAAAGTGCAGGCATGTAAGGGATCTAGAGGTTGACAACATGTCTTCTTAACGGGAGTCCAGGTGCCCATCTCCACAAATGGACTTTTCAGGATCCGAGGGTGGCACCGTAGGCCGCAACCAATTGCCCCAACTTCTTTAATTTCATGCCTGCAGACTATAAAAAATAACCCAAAAAAGTTTGGTTGATTGGTCTGTGGCGTTCTTTTAAAGTGTTGCTTAAAGCGGTCTCTGTGAGCTTCTCAATGCTGTTCAGCCAGCCAGGTATCCTGCCTGCAGTAGATGGAATGTGGCAATGGAACACTGCTGCACATGTCACAATAGGCTCTGAGCCTTTATATACCTGCGCACGGCAGCAGCCACTTTCAGTCTGCTGCTGGACAGCCAGCAGCAGCAGCAGCATGCCAAAAAGTGCAGGCATGTAAGGGATCTAGAGGTTGACAACATGTCTTCTTAACGGGAGTCCAGGAGCCCATCTCCACAAATGGACTTTTCAGGATCCGAGGGTGGCACCGTAGGCCGCAACCAATTGCCGCAACTTCTTTAATTTCATGCCTGCAGACTATAAAAAATAACCCAAAAAAGTTTGGTTGATTGGTCTGTAGCATTCTTTTAAAGTGTTGCTTATAGCGGTCTCTGTGAGCTTCTCAATGCTGTTCAGCCAGCCAAGTATCCTGCCTGCAGTAGATGGAATGTGGCAATGGAACACTGCTGCGCATGTCACAATAGGCTATGAGCCTGTATATACCTGCGCACGGCAGCAGCCACCTTCAGTCTGCTGCTGGACAGCCAGCAGCAGCAAGCCGAAAAGTGCAGACATGTAAGGGATCTAGAGGTTGACAACATGTCTTCTTAACGGGAGTCCAGGTGCCCATCTCCACAAATGGACTTTTCAGGATCCGAGGGTGGCACTGTAGGCCGCAACCAATTGCCGCAACTTCTTTAATTTCATGCCTGCAGACTATAAAAAATAACCCAAAAAAGTTTGGTTGATTGGTCTGTGGCGTTCTTTTAAAGTGTTGCTTATAGCGGTCTCTGTGAGCTTCTCAATGCTGTTCAGCCATCCAGGTATCCTGCCTGCAGTAGATTGAATGTGGCAATGGAACACTGCTGCGCGTGTCACAATAGGCTCTGAGCCTTTATATACCTGCGCACGGCAGCAGCCACCTTCAGTATGCTGCTGGACAGCCAGCAGCAGCAGCAGCAAGCCGAAAAGGGCAGGCATGTAAGGGATCTAGAGGTTGACAACATGTCTTCTTAACGGGAGTCCAGGTGCCCATCTCCACAAATGGACTTTTCAGGATCCGAGGGTGGCACCGTAGGCAGCAACCAATTGCCGCAACTTCTTTAATTTCATGCCTGCAGACTATAAAAAATAACCCAAATAAATTTGGTTGATTCGTCTGTGGCGTTCTTTTAAAGTGTTGCTTATAGCGGTCTCTGTGAGCTTCTCAATGCTGTTCAGCCAGCCAGGTACCCTGCCTGCAGTAGATAGAATGTGTCAATAGAACACTGCTGCGCGTGTCACAATAGGCTCTGAGCCTGTATATACCTGCGCACGACAGCAGCCACCTTCAGTCTGCTGCTGGACAGCCAGCAACAGCAAGCCGAAAAGTGCAGGCATGTAAGGGATCTAGAGGTTGACAACATGTCTTCTTAATGGGAGTCCAGGTGCCCATCTCCACAAATGGACTTTTCAGGATCCGAGGGTGGCACCGTAGGCCGCAACCAATTGCTGCAACTTCTTTAATTTCATGCCTGCAGACTATAAAAAATAACCCAAAAAAGTTTGGTTGATTGGTCTGTGGCGTTCTTTTAAAGTGTTGCTTATAGCGGTCTCTGTGAGCTTCTCAATGCTGTTCAGCCAGCCAGGTATCCTGCCTGCAGTAGATGGAATGTGGCAATGGAACACTGCTGCGCGTGTCACAATAGGCTCTGAGCCTTTATATACCTGCGCACGGCAGCAACCACCTTCAGTCTGCTGCTGGACAGCCAGCAGCAGCATCATGCCGAAAAGTGCAGGCATGTAAGGGATCTAGAGGTTGACAACATGTCTTCTTAATGGGAGTCCAGGTGCCCATCTCCACAAATGGACTTTTCAGGATCCGAGGGTGGCACCGTAGGCCGCAACCACTTGCCACAACTTTTTTAATTTCATGCCTGCAGACTATAAAAAATAACCCAAAAAAGTTTGGTTGATTGGTCTGTGGCGTTCTTTTAAAGTGTTGCTTATAGCAGTCTCTGTGAGCTTCTCAATGCTGTTCAGCCAGCCAGGTATCCTGCCTGCAGTAGATGGAATGTGACAATGGAACACTGCTGCGCATGTCACAATAGGCTCTGAGCCTTTATATACCTGCGCACGGCAGCAGCCACCTTCAGTATGCTGCTGGACCGCCAGCAGCAGAAAGCCGAAAAGTGCAGGCATGTAAGGTATCTAGAGGTTGACAACATGTCTTCTTAACGGGAGTCCAGGTGCCCATCTCCACAAATGGACTTTTCAGGATCCGAGGGTGGCACCGTAGGCAGCAACCAGTTGCCGCAACTTCTTTAATTTCATGCCTGCAGACTATAAAAAATAACCCAAATAAGTTTGGTTGATTGGTCTGTGGCGTTCTTTTAAAGTGTTGCTTATAGCGGTCTCTGTGAGCTTCTCAATGCTGTTCAGCCAGCCAGGTATCCTGCCTGCAGTAGATAGAATGTGGCAATGGAACACTGCTGCGCGTGTCACAATAGGCTCTGAGCCTTTATATACCTGTGCACGGCAGCAGCCACCTTCAGTCTTCTGCTGGACAGCCAGCAGCAGCAGCAGCAAGCCGAAAAGTGCAGGCATGTAAGGGATCTAGAGGTTGACAACATGTCTTCTTAACGGGAGTCCAGGTGCCCATCTCCACAAATGGACTTTTCAGGATCCGAGGGTGGCACTTTTGGCAGCAAACAATTGCCGCAACTTCTTTAATTTCATGCCTGCAGACTATAAAAAAAAAAAAAAAAAAGTTTGGTTGATTGGTCTATGGCGTTCTTTTAAAGTGTTGCTTATAGCGGTCTCTGTGAGCTTCTCAATGCTGTTCAGCCAGCCAGGTATCCTGCCTGCAGTAGATGGAATGTGGCAATGGAACACTGCTGCGCGTGTCACAATAGGCTCTGAGCCTTTATATACCTGCGCACGGCAGCAGCCACCTTCAGTCTGCTGCTGGACAGCCAGCAGCAGCAAGCCGAAAAGTGCAGGCATGTAAGGGATCTAAAGGTTGACAACATGTCTTCTTAATGGGGTCCAGGTGCCCATCTCCACAAATGGACTTTTCAGGATCCGAGGGTGGCACCGTAGGCCGCAACCAATTGCCGCAGCTTCTTTAATTTCATGCCTGCAGACTATAAAAAATAACCCCAAAAAGTTTGGTTGATTGGTCTGTGGCGTTCTTTTAAAGTGTTGCTTATAGCGGTCTCTGTGAGCTTCTCAATGCTGTTCAGCCAGCCAGGTATCCTGCCTGCAGTAGATGGAATGTGGCAATGGAACACTGCTGCGCGTGTCACAATAGGCTCTGAGCCTTTATATACCTGCGAACTGCAGCAACCACCTTCAGTCTGCTACTGGACAGCCAGCAGCAGCAGCAGCAAGCCGAAAAGTGCAGGCATGTAAGGGATCTAGAGGTTGACAACATGTCTTCTTAACGGGAGTCCAGGTGCCCATCTCCACAAATGGACTTTTCAGGATCCAAGGGTGGCACCGTAGGCCGCAACCAATTGCCGCAACTTCTTTAATTTCATGCCTGCAGACTATAAAAAATAACCCCAAAAAGTTTGGTTGATTGGTCTGTGGCGTTCTTTTAAAGTGTTGCTTATAGCGGTCTCTGTGAGCTTCTCAATGCTGTTCAGCCAGCCAGGTATCCTGCCTGCAGTAGATGGAATGTGGCAATGGAACACTGCTGCGCGTGTCACAATAGGCTCTGAGCCTTTATATACTTGCGCACGGCAGCAGCCACCTTCAGTCTGCTACTGGACAGCCAGCAGCAGCAGCAGCAAGCCGAAAAGTGCAGGCATGTAAAGGATCTAGAGGTTGACAACATGTCTTCTTAACGGGAGTCCAGGTGCCCATCTCCACAAATGGACTTTTCAGGATCCGAGGGTGGCACTGAAGGCCGCAAGCAATTGCCGCAACTTCTTTAATTTCATGCCTGCAGACTATAAAAAATAACCCAAAAACGTTTGGTTGATTGGTCTGTGGCGTTCTTTTAAAGTGTTGCTTATAGCGGTCTCTGTGAGCTTCTCAATGCTATTCAGCCAGCCAGGTATCCTGCCTGCAGTAGACGATATGTGAGAATGGAACACTGCTGCGCGTGTCATAATAGGCTCTGAGCCTTTATATACCTGCGCACGGCAGCAGCCACCTTCAGTCTGCTGCTGGACAGCCAGCAGCAGCAGCAGCAAGCCGAAAAGTGCAGGCATGTAAGGGATATAGAGGTTGACAACATGTCTTCTTAACGGGAGTCCAGGTGCCCATCTCCACAAATGGACTTTTCAGGATCCGAGGGTGGCACCGTAGGCCGCAACCAATTGCCGTAACTTCTTTAATTTCATGCCTGCAGAATATAAAAAATAACCCAAAAAGTTTGGTTGATTGATCTGTGGCGTTCTTTTAAAGTGTTGCTTATAGCGGTCTCTGTGAGCTTCTCAATGCTGTTCTTCCAGCCAGGTATCCTGCCTGCAGTAGATAGAATGTGGCAATGGAACACTGCTGTGCGTGTCACAATAGGCTCTGAGCCTTTATATACCTGCGCACGGCAGCAGCCACCTTCAGTCTGCTGCTGGACAGCCAGCAGCAGCAGCAATAAGCCGAAAAGTGCAGGCATTTAAGGGATATAGACGTTGGCAACATGTCTCCTTAACGGAAGTCCAGGTGCCCATCTCTAGAAATGGACTTTTCAGGATCCGAGGGTGGCACCGTAGGCCGCAACCAATAGCCGCAACTTCTTTAATTTCATGCCTGCAGACTATAAAAAATAACCCAAAAAAGTTTGGTTGATTGGTCTGTTGCGTTCTTTTAAAGTGTTGCTTATAGCGGTGTCTGTGAGCTACTCAATGCTGTTCAGCCAGCCAGGTATCCTGCCTGCAGTAGATGGAATGTGGCAATGGAACACTGCTGCGCGTGTCACAATAGGCTCTGAGCCTTTATATACCTGCGCACGGCAGCAGCCACCTTCAGTCTGCTGCTGGACAGCCATCAGCAGCAGCAGCAAGCCGAAAAGTGCAGGCATGTAAGGGATATAGACGTTGACAACATGTCTTCTTAACGGGAGTCCAGGTGCCCATCTCCACAAATGGACTTTTCAGGATCCGAGGGTGGCACCGTCGGCCGCAACCAATTGCCGCAACTTCTTTAATTTCATGCCTGCAGACTATAAAAAATAACCCAAAAAAGTTTGGTTGATTGGTCTGTGACGTTCTTTTAAAGTGTTGCTTATAGCGGTGTCTGTGAGCTTCTCAATGCTGTTCAGCCAGCCAGGTATCCTGCCTGCAGTAGATGGAATGTGGCAATGAAACACTGCTGCGTGTGTCACAATAGGCTCTGAGCCTTTATATACCTGCGCACGGCAGCAGCCACCTTCAGTCTGCTGCTGGACAGCCAGCAGCAGCAGCAAGCCGAAAAGTGCAGGCATGTAAGGGATCTAGAGGTTGACAACATGTCTTCTTAACGGGAGTCCAGGTGCCCATCTCCACAAATGGACTTTTCAGGATCCGAGGGTGGCACCGTAGGCCGCAACCAATTGCCGCAACTTCTTTAATTTCATGCCTGCAGACTATAAAAAATAACCCAAAAAAGTTTGGTTGATTGGTCTGTGGCGTTCTTTTAAAGTGTTGCTTATAGCGGTCTCTGTGAGCTTCTCAATGCTGTTCAGCCAGCCAGGTATCCTGCCTGCAGTAGATGGAATGTGGCAATGGAACACTGCTGCGCATGTCACAATAGGCTCTGAGCCTTTATATACCTGCGCACGGCAGCAGCCACCTTCAGTCTGCTGCTGGACAGCCAGCATCAGCTGCAGCAAGACTAAAAGTGCAGGCATCTAAGGGATCTAGAGGTTGACAACATGTCTTCTTAACGGGAGTCCAGGTGCCCATCTCCACAAATGAACTTTTCAGAATCCGAGGGTGGCACCGTAGGCCGCAACCAATTGCCGCAACTTCTTTCATTTCATGCCTGCAGACTATAAAAAAATAACCCAAAAAAGTTTGGTTGATTGGTCTGTGGCATTCTTTTAAAATGTTGCTTATAGCGGTCTCTGTGAGCTTCTCAATGCTGTTCAGCCAGCCAGGTATCCTGCCTGCAGTAGATGGAATGTGGCAATGGAACACTGCTGCGCGTGTCACAATAGGCTCCGAGCCTTTATATACCTGTGCACGGCAGCAGCCACCTTCAGTCTGCTGCTGGACAGCCAGCAGCAGCAAGCCGAAAAGTGCAGGCATGTAAGGGATATAGAGGTTGACAACATGTCTTCTTAATGGGAGTCCAGGTGCCCATCTCCACAAATGGACTTTTCAGGATCCGAGGGTGGCACCGTAGGCCGCAACCAATTGCCGCAACTTCTTTAATTTCATGCCTGCAGACTATAAAAAATAACCCAAAAAAGTTTGGTTGATTGGTCTGTTGCATTCTTTTAAAGTGTTGCTTATAGCGGTCTCTGTGAGCTTCTCAATGCTGTTCAGCCAGCCAGGTATCCTGCCTGCAGTAGATGGAATGTGGCAATGGAACACTGCTGCGCGTGTCACAATAGGCGCTGAGCCTTTATATACCTGCGCACGGCAGCAGCCACCTTCAGTCTGCTGCTGGACAGCCAGCAGCAGCAGCAAGCCGTAAAGTGCAGGTATGTAAGGGATCTAGAGGTTGACAACATGTCTTCTTAACGGAAGTCCAGGTGCCCATCTCCACAAATGGACTTTTCAGGATCCGAGGCTTGGCACCGTAGGCCGCAACCAATTGCCGCAACTTCTTTAACTTCATGCCTGCAGACTATGAAAAATAACCCAAAAAAGTTTGGTTGATTGGTCTGTGGCGTTCTTTTAAAGTGTTGCTTATAGCGGTCTCTGTGAGCTTCTCAGTGCTGTTCAGCCAGCCAGGTATCCTGCCTGCAGTAGATGGAATGTGGCAATGGAACACTGCTGCGCGTGTCACAATAGGCTCTGAGCCTTTATATACCTGCACATGGCAGCAGCCACCTTCAGTCTGCTGCTGGACAGCCAGCAGCAGCAGGAGTAAGCCGAAAAGTGCAGGCATGTAAGGGATCTATAGGTTGACAACATGTCTTCTTAACGGGAGTCCAGGTGCCCATCTCCACAAATGGACTTTTCAGGACCCGAGGGTGGCACCGTAGGCCGCAACCAATTGCCGCAACTTCTTTAATTTCATGCCTGCAGACTATAAAAAATAACCCAAAAAAGTTTGGTTGATTGGTCTGTGGCGTTCTTTTAAAGTGTTGCTTATAGCAGTCTCTGTGAGCTTCTAAATGCTGTTCAGCCAGCCAGGTATCCTGCCTGCAGTACAAGGAATGTGGCAATGGAACACTGCTGCGCGTGTCACAATAGGCTCTGAGCCTTTATATACCTGCGCACGGCAGCAGCCACCTTCAGTCTGCTGCTGGACAGCCAGCAGCAGCAGCAGCAGCAAGCCGAAAAGTGCAGGCATGTAAGGGATCTAGAGGTTGACAACATGTCTTCTTAACGGGAGTCCAGGTGCCCATCTCCACAAATGGACTTTTCAGGATCCGAGGGTGGCACCGTAGGCCGCAACCAATTGCCGCAACTTCTTTAATTTCATGCCTGCAGACTATAAAAAATAACCCAAAAAGTTTGGTTGATTGGTCTGTGGCGTTCTTTTAAAGTATTGCTTATAGCGGTCGCTGTGAGCTTCTCAATGCTGTTCAGCCAGCCAGGTATCCTGCCTGCAGTAGATGGAATGTGGCAATGGAACACTGCTGCGCGTATCACAATAGGCTCTGAGCCTTTATATACCTGCGCACGGCAGCAGCCACCTTCAGTCTGCTGCTCGACAGCCAGCAGCAGCAGCAAGCCGAAAAGTGCAGGCATGTAAGGGATCTAGAGGTTGACAACATGTCTTCTTAACGGGAGTCCAGGTGCCCATCTCCACAAATGGACTTTTCAGGATCCGAGGGTGGCACCGTAGGCCGCAACCAATTGCCGCAACTTCTTTAATTTCATGCCTGCAGACTATAAAAAATAACCCAAAAAAGTTTGGTTGATTGGTCTGTGGCGTTCTTTTAAAGTGTTGCTTATAGCGGTCTTTGTCAGCTTCTCAATGCTGTTCACCCAGCCAGGTATTCAGCCTTCAGTAGATGGAATGTGGCAATGGAACACTGCTGCGCGTGTCACAGTAGGCTCTGAGCCTTTATATACCTGCACACGGCAGCAGCCACCTTCAGTCTGCTGCTGGACAGCCAGAAGCAGCAGCAGCAAGCCGAAAAGTGCAGCCATGTAAGGGATCTAGAGGTTGACAACATGTCTTCTTAACGGGAGTCCAGGTGCCCATCTCCACAAATGGACTTTTCAGGATCCGAGGGTGGCACCGTAGGCCGCAAGCAATTGCCGCAACTTCTTTAATTTCATGCCTGCAGACTATAAAAATAACCCAAAAATGTTTGGTTGATTGGTCTGTGGCGTTCTTTTAAAGTGTTGCTTATAGCGGTCTCTGTGAGCTTCTCAATGCTGTTCAGCCAGCCAGGTATCCTGCCTGCAGTAGATGGAATGTGGCAATGGAACACTGCTGCGCGTGTCACAATAGGCTCTGAGCCTTTATATACCTGCGCACCGCAGCAGCCACCTTCAGTCTGCTGCTGGACAGCCAGCAGCAGCAGCAAGCCGAAGAGTGCAGGCATGTAAGGGATCTAGAAGTTGACAACATGTCTTCTTAACGGGAGTCCAGGTGCCCATCTCCACAAATGGACTTTTCAGGATCTGAGGGTGGCACCGTAGGCCGCAACCAATTGCCGCAACTTCTTTAATTTCATGCCTGCAGACTATAAAAAATAACCCAAAAAGTTTGGTTGATTGGTCTGTGGCGTTCTTTTAAAGTGTTGCTTATAGCGGTCTCTGTGAGCTTCTCAATGCTGTTCAGCCAGCCAGGTATCCTTCCTGCAGTAGATGGAATGTGGCAATGGAACACTGTTGCGCGTGTCACAATAAGCTCTGAGCCTTTATATACCTGCGCACGGCAGCAGCCACCTTCATTCTGCTGCTGGACAGCCAGCAGCAGCAGCAAGCCGAAAAGTGCAGGCATGTAAGGGATCTAGAGGTTGAGAACATGTCTTCTTAACGGGAGTCCAGGTGCCCATCTCGACAAATGGACTTTTCAGGATCCGAGGGTGGCACCGTAGGCCGCAACCAATTGCCGCAACTTCTTTAATTTCATGCCTGCAGACTATAAAAAATAAACCAAAAAAGTTTGGTTGATTGGTCTGTGGCGTTCTTTTAAAGTGTTGCTTATAGCGGTCTCTGTGAGCTTCTCAATGCTGTTCAGCCAGCCAGGTATCCTGCCTGCAGTAGATGGAATGTGGCAATGGAACACTGCTGCGCGTGTCACAATAGGCTCTGAGCCTTTATATACCTGCACATGGCAGCAGCCACCTTCAGTCTGCTGCTGGACAGCCAGCAGCAGTAGCAGTAAGCCGAAAAGTGCAGGCATGTAAGGGATCTATAGGTTGACAACATGTCTTCTTAACGGGAGTCCAGGTGCCCATCTCCACAAATGGACTTTTCAGGACCCGAGGGTGGCACCGTAGGCCGCAACCAATTGCCGCAACTTCTTTAATTTCATGCCTGCAGACTATAAAAAATAACCCAAAAAAGTTTGGTTGATTGGTCTGTGGCGTTCTTTTAAAGTGTTGCTTATAGCAGTCTCTGTGAGCTTCTAAATGCTGTTCAGCCAGCCAGGTATCCTGCCTGCAGTACAAGGAATGTGGCAATGGAACACTGCTGCGCGTGTCACAATAGGCTCTGAGCCTTTATATACCTGCGCACGGCAGCAGCCACCTTCAGTCTGCTGCTGGACAGCCAGCAGCAGCAGCAGCAGCAAGCCGAAAAGTGCAGGCATGTAAGGGATCTAGAGGTTGACAACATGTCTTCTTAACGGGAGTCCAGGTGCCCATCTCCACAAATGGACTTTTCAGGATCCGAGGGTGGCACCGTAGGCCGCAACCAATTGCCGCAACTTCTTTAATTTCATGCCTGCAGACTATAAAAAATAACCCAAAAAGTTTGGTTGATTGGTCTGTGGCGTTCTTTTAAAGTATTGCTTATAGCGGTCGCTGTGAGCTTCTCAATGCTGTTCAGCCAGCCAGGTATCCTGCCTGCAGTAGATGGAATGTGGCAATGGAACACTGCTGCGCGTATCACAATAGGCTCTGAGCCTTTATATACCTGCGCACGGCAGCAGCCACCTTCAGTCTGCTGCTCGACAGCCAGCAGCAGCAGCAAGCCGAAAAGTGCAGGCATGTAAGGGATCTAGAGGTTGACAACATGTCTTCTTAACGGGAGTCCAGGTGCCCATCTCCACAAATGGACTTTTCAGGATCCGAGGGTGGCACCGTAGGCCGCAACCAATTGCCGCAACTTCTTTAATTTCATGCCTGCAGACTATAAAAAATAACCCAAAAAAGTTTGGTTGATTGGTCTGTGGCGTTCTTTTAAAGTGTTGCTTATAGCGGTCTTTGTCAGCTTCTCAATGCTGTTCACCCAGCCAGGTATTCAGCCTTCAGTAGATGGAATGTGGCAATGGAACACTGCTGCGCGTGTCACAGTAGGCTCTGAGCCTTTATATACCTGCACACGGCAGCAGCCACCTTCAGTCTGCTGCTGGACAGCCAGAAGCAGCAGCAGCAAGCCGAAAAGTGCAGCCATGTAAGGGATCTAGAGGTTGACAACATGTCTTCTTAACGGGAGTCCAGGTGCCCATCTCCACAAATGGACTTTTCAGGATCCGAGGGTGGCACCGTAGGCCGCAAGCAATTGCCGCAACTTCTTTAATTTCATGCCTGCAGACTATAAAAATAACCCAAAAAAGTTTGGTTGATTGGTCTGTGGCGTTCTTTTAAAGTGTTGCTTATAGCGGTCTCTGTGAGCTTCTCAATGCTGTTCAGCCAGCCAGGTATCCTGCCTGCAGTAGATGGAATGTGGCAATGGAACACTGCTGCGCGTGTCACAATAGGCTCTGAGCCTTTATATACCTGCGCACCGCAGCAGCCACCTTCAGTCTGCTGCTGGACAGCCAGCAGCAGCAGCAAGCCGAAGAGTGCAGGCATGTAAGGGATCTTGAAGTTGACAACATGTCTTCTTAACGGGAGTCCAGGTGCCCATCTCCACAAATGGACTTTTCAGGATCTGAGGGTGGCACCGTAGGCCGCAACCAATTGCCGCAACTTCTTTAATTTCATGCCTGCAGACTATAAAAAATAACCCAAAAAGTTTGGTTGATTGGTCTGTGGCGTTCTTTTAAAGTGTTGCTTATAGCGGTCTCTGTGAGCTTCTCAATGCTGTTCAGCCAGCCAGGTATCCTTCCTGCAGTAGATGGAATGTGGCAATGGAACACTGTTGCGCGTGTCACAATAAGCTCTGAGCCTTTATATACCTGCGCACGGCAGCAGCCACCTTCATTCTGCTGCTGGACAGCCAGCAGCAGCAGCAAGCCGAAAAGTGCAGGCATGTAAGGGATCTAGAGGTTGAGAACATGTCTTCTTAACGGGAGTCCAGGTGCCCATCTCGACAAATGGACTTTTCAGGATCCGAGGGTGGCACCGTAGGCCGCAACCAATTGCCGCAACTTCTTTAATTTCATGCCTGCAGACTATAAAAAATAAACCAAAAAAGTTTGGTTGATTGGTCTGTGGCGTTCTTTTAAAGTGTTGCTTATAGCGGTCTCTGTGAGCTTCTCAATGCTGTTCAGCCAGCCAGGTATCCTGCCTGCAGTAGATGGAATGTGGCAATGGAACACTGCTGCGCGTGTCACAATAGGCTCTGAGCCTTTATATACCTGCACATGGCAGCAGCCACCTTCAGTCTGCTGCTGGACAGCCAGCAGCAGCAGCAGTAAGCCGAAAAGTGCAGGCATGTAAGGGATCTATAGGTTGACAACATGTCTTCTTAACGGGAGTCCAGGTGCCCATCTCCACAAATGGACTTTTCAGGACCCGAGGGTGGCACCGTAGGCCGCAACCAATTGCCGCAACTTCTTTAATTTCATGCCTGCAGACTATAAAAAATAACCCAAAAAAGTTTGGTTGATTGGTCTGTGGCGTTCTTTTAAAGTGTTGCTTATAGCAGTCTCTGTGAGCTTCTAAATGCTGTTCAGCCAGCCAGGTATCCTGCCTGCAGTACAAGGAATGTGGCAATGGAACACTGCTGCGCGTGTCACAATAGGCTCTGAGCCTTTATATACCTGCGCACGGCAGCAGCCACCTTCAGTCTGCTGCTGGACAGCCAGTAGCAGCAGCAGCAGCAAGCCGAAAAGTGCAGGCATGTAAGGGATCTACAGGTTGACAACATGTCTTCTTAACGGGAGTCCAGGTGCCCATCTCCACAAATGGACTTTTCAGGATCCGAGGGTGGCACCGTAGGCCGCAACCAATTGCCGCAACTTCTTTAATTTCATGCCTGCAGACTATAAAAAATAACCCAAAAAGTTTGGTTGATTGGTCTGTGGCGTTCTTTTAAAGTATTGCTTATAGCGGTCGCTGTGAGCTTCTCAATGCTGTTCAGCCAGCCAGGTATCCTGCCTGCAGTAGATGGAATGTGGCAATGGAACACTGCTGCGCGTATCACAATAGGCTCTGAGCCTTTATATACCTGCGCACGGCAGCAGCCACCTTCAGTCTGCTGCTCGACAGCCAGCAGCAGCAGCAAGCCGAAAAGTGCAGGCATGTAAGGGATCTAGAGGTTGACAACATGTCTTCTTAACGGGAGTCCAGGTGCCCATCTCCACAAATGGACTTTTCAGGATCCGAGGGTGGCACCGTAGGCCGCAACCAATTGCCGCAACTTCTTTAATTTCATGCCTGCAGACTATAAAAAATAAACCAAAAAAGTTTGGTTGATTGGTCTGTGGCGTTCTTTTAAAGTGTTGCTTATAGCGGTCTTTGTCAGCTTCTCAATGCTGTTCACCCAGCCAGGTATTCAGCCTTCAGTAGATGGAATGTGGCAATGGAACACTGCTGCGCGTGTCACAGTAGGCTCTGAGCCTTTATATACCTGCACACGGCAGCAGCCACCTTCAGTCTGCTGCTGGACAGCCAGAAGCAGCAGCAGCAAGCCGAAAAGTGCAGCCATGTAAGGGATCTAGAGGTTGACAACATGTCTTCTTAACGGGAGTCCAGGTGCCCATCTCCACAAATGGACTTTTCAGGATCCGAGGGTGGCACCGTAGGCCGCAAGCAATTGCCGCAACTTCTTTAATTTCATGCCTGCAGACTATAAAAATAACCCAAAAAAGTTTGGTTGATTGGTCTGTGGCGTTCTTTTAAAGTGTTGCTTATAGCGGTCTCTGTGAGCTTCTCAATGCTGTTCAGCCAGCCAGGTATCCTGCCTGCAGTAGATGGAATGTGGCAATGGAACACTGCTGCGCGTGTCACAATAGGCTCTGAGCCTTTATATACCTGCGCACCGCAGCAGCCACCTTCAGTCTGCTGCTGGACAGCCAGCAGCAGCAGCAAGCCGAAGAGTGCAGGCATGTAAGGGATCTAGAAGTTGACAACATGTCTTCTTAACGGGAGTCCAGGTGCCCATCTCCACAAATGGACTTTTCAGGATCTGAGGGTGGCACCGTAGGCCGCAACCAATTGCCGCAACTTCTTTAATTTCATGCCTGCAGACTATAAAAAATAACCCAAAAAGTTTGGTTGATTGGTCTGTGGCGTTCTTTTAAAGTGTTGCTTATAGCGGTCTCTGTGAGCTTCTCAATGCTGTTCAGCCAGCCAGGTATCCTTCCTGCAGTAGATGGAATGTGGCAATGGAACACTGTTGCGCGTGTCACAATAAGCTCTGAGCCTTTATATACCTGCGCACGGCAGCAGCCACCTTCATTCTGCTGCTGGACAGCCAGCAGCAGCAGCAAGCCGAAAAGTGCAGGCATGTAAGGGATCTAGAGGTTGAGAACATGTCTTCTTAACGGGAGTCCAGGTGCCCATCTCGACAAATGGACTTTTCAGGATCCGAGGGTGGCACCGTAGGCCGCAACCAATTGCCGCAACTTCTTTAATTTCATGCCTGCAGACTATAAAAAATAAACCAAAAAAGTTTGGTTGATTGGTCTGTGGCGTTCTTTTAAAGTGTTGCTTATAGCGGTCTCTGTGAGCTTCTCAATGCTGTTCAGCCAGCCAGGTATCCTGCCTGCAGTAGATGGAATGTGGCAATGGAACACTGCTGCGCGTGTCACAATAGGCTCTGAGCCTTTATATACCTGCGCACCTCAGCAGCCACCTTCAGTCTGCTGCTGGACAGCCAGCAGCAGCAGCAAGCCGAAAAGTGCAGGCATGTAAGGGATCTAGAGGTTGACAACATGTCTTCTTAACGGGAGTCCAGGTGCCCATCTCCACAAATGGACTTTTCAGGATCTGAGGGTGGCACCGTAGGCCGCAACCAATTGCCGCAACTTCTTTAATTTCATGCCTGCAGACTATAAAAAATAACCCAAAAAGTTTGGTTGATTGGTCTGTGGCGTTCTTTTAAAGTGTTGCTTATAGCGGTCTCTGTGAGCTTCTCAATGCTGTTCAGCCAGCCAGGTATCCTTCCTGCAGTAGATGGAATGTGGCAATGGAACATTGTTGCGCGTGTCACAATAGGCTCTGAGCCTTTATATACCTGCGCACGGCAGCAGCCACCTTCATTCTGCTGCTGGACAGCCAGCAGCAGCAGCAAGCCGAAAAGTGCAGGCATGTAAGGGATCTAGAGGTTGAGAACATGTCTTCTTAACGGGAGTCCAGGTGCCCATCTCCACAAATGGACTTTTCAGGATCCGAGGGTGGCACCGTAGGCCGCAACCAATTGCCGCAACTTCTTTAATTTCATGCCTGCAGACTATAAAAAAATAAACCAAAAAAGTTTGGTTGATTGGTCTGTGGCGTTCTTTTAAAGTGTTGCTTATAGCGGTCTCTGTGAGCTTCTCAATGCTGTTCAGCCAGCCAGGTATCCTTCCTGCAGTAGATGGAATGTGGCAATGGAACACTGTTGCGCGTGTCACAATAAGCTCTGAGCCTTTATATACCTGCGCACGGCAGCAGCCACCTTCATTCTGCTGCTGGACAGCCAGCAGCAGCAGCAAGCCGAAAAGTGCAGGCATGTAAGGGATCTAGAGGTTGAGAACATGTCTTCTTAACGGGAGTCCAGGTGCCCATCTCGACAAATGGACTTTTCAGGATCCGAGGGTGGCACCGTAGGCCGCAACCAATTGCCGCAACTTCTTTAATTTCATGCCTGCAGACTATAAAAAATAAACCAAAAAAGTTTGGTTGATTGGTCTGTGGCGTTCTTTTAAAGTGTTGCTTATAGCGGTCTCTGTGAGCTTCTCAATGCTGTTCAGCCAGCCAGGTATCCTGCCTGCAGTAGATGGAATGTGGCAATGGAACACTGCTGCGCGTGTCACAATAGGCTCTGAGCCTTTATATACCTGCGCACCTCAGCAGCCACCTTCAGTCTGCTGCTGGACAGCCAGCAGCAGCAGCAAGCCGAAAAGTGCAGGCATGTAAGGGATCTAGAGGTTGACAACATGTCTTCTTAACGGGAGTCCAGGTGCCCATCTCCACAAATGGACTTTTCAGGATCTGAGGGTGGCACCGTAGGCCGCAACCAATTGCCGCAACTTCTTTAATTTCATGCCTGCAGACTATAAAAAATAACCCAAAAAGTTTGGTTGATTGGTCTGTGGCGTTCTTTTAAAGTGTTGCTTATAGCGGTCTCTGTGAGCTTCTCAATGCTGTTCAGCCAGCCAGGTATCCTTCCTGCAGTAGATGGAATGTGGCAATGGAACATTGTTGCGCGTGTCACAATAGGCTCTGAGCCTTTATATACCTGCGCACGGCAGCAGCCACCTTCATTCTGCTGCTGGACAGCCAGCAGCAGCAGCAAGCCGAAAAGTGCAGGCATGTAAGGGATCTAGAGGTTGAGAACATGTCTTCTTAACGGGAGTCCAGGTGCCCATCTCCACAAATGGACTTTTCAGGATCCGAGGGTGGCACCGTAGGCCGCAACCAATTGCCGCAACTTCTTTAATTTCATGCCTGCAGACTATAAAAAAATAAACCAAAAAAGTTTGGTTGATTGGTCTGTGGCGTTCTTTTAAACTGTTGCTTATAGCGGTCTCTGTGAGCTTCTCAATGCTGTTCAGCCAGCCAGGTATCCTGCCTGCAGTAGATGGAATGTGGCAATGGAACACTGCTGCGCGTGTCACAATAGGCTCCGAGCCTTTATATACCTGTGCACGGCAGCAGCCACCTTCAGTCTGCTGCTGGACAGCCAGCAGCAGCAAGCCGAAGAGTGCAGGCATGTAAGGGATATAGAGGTTGACAACATGTCTTCTTAATGGGAGTCCAGGTGCCCATCTCCACAAATGGACTTTTCAGGATCCGAGGGTGGCACCGTAGGCCGCAACCAATTGCCGCAACTTTTTTAATTTCATGCCTGCAGACTATAAAAAATAACCCAAAAAAGTTTGGTTGATTGGTCTGTTGCATTCTTTTAAAGTGTTGCTTATAGCGGTCTCTGTGAGCTTCTCAATGCTGTTCAGCCAGCCAAGTATCCTGCCTGCAGTAGATGGAATGTGGCAATGGAACACTGCTGCGCGTGTCACAATAGGCTCTGAGCCTTTATATACCTGCGCACGGCAGCAGCCACCTTCAGTCTGCTGCTGGACAGCCAGCAGCAGCAGCAGCAAGCCGTAAAGTGCAGGTATGTAAGGGATCTAGAGGTTGACAACATGTCTTCTTAACGGAAGTCCAGGTGCCCATCTCCACAAATGGACTTTTCAGGATCCGAGGCTTGGCACCGTAGGCCGCAACCAATTGCCGCAACTTCTTTAACTTCATGCCTGCAGACTATGAAAAATAACCCAAAAAAGTTTGGTTGATTGGTCTGTGGGGTTCTTTTAAAGTGTTGCTTATAGCGGTCTCTGTGAGCTTCTCAGTGCTGTTCAGCCAGCCAGGTATCCTGCCTGCAGTAGATGGAATGTGGCAATGGAACACTGGTGCACGTGTCACAATAGGCTCTGAGCCTTTATATACCTGCACATGGCAGCAGCAACCTTCAGTCTGCTGCTGGACAGCCAGCAGCAGCAGCAGTAAGCCGAAAAGTGCAGGCATGTAAGGGATCTATAGGTTGACAACATGTCTTCTTAACGGGAGTCCAGGTGCCCATCTCCACAAATGGACTTTTCAGGATCCGAGGGTGGCACCGTAGGCCGCAACCAATTGCCGCAACTTCTTTAATTTCATGCCTGCAGACTATAAAAAATAACCCAAAAAAGTTTGGTTGAGTGGTCTGTGGCGTTCTTTTAAAGTGTTGCTTATAGCAGTCTCTGTGAGCTTCTAAATGCTGTTCAGCCAGCCAGGTATCCTGCCTGCAGTACAAGGAATGTGGCAATGGAACACTGCTGCGCGTGTCACAATAGGCTCTGAGCCTTTATATACCTGCGCACGGCAGCAGCCACCTTCAGTCTGCTGCTGGACAGCCAGCAGCAGCAGCAGCAGCAAGCCGAAAAGTGCAGGCATGTAAGGGATCTAGAGGTTGACAACATGTCTTCTTAGCGGGAGTCCAGGTGCCCATCTCCACAAATGGACTTTTCAGGATCCGAGGGTGGCACCGTAGGCCGCAACCAATTGCCGCAACTTCTTTAATTTCATGCCTGCAGACTATAAAAAATAACCCAAAAAGTTTGGTTGATTGGTCTGTGGCGTTCTTTTAAAGTATTGCTTATAGCGGTCGCTGTGAGCTTCTCAATGCTGTTCAGCCAGCCAGGTATCCTGCCTGCAGTAGATGGAATGTGGCAATGGAACACTGCTGCGCGTATCACAATAGGCTCTGAGCCTTTATATACCTGCGCACGGCAGCAGCCACCTTCAGTCTGCTGCTCGACAGCCAGCAGCAGCAGCAAGCCGAAAAGTGCAGGCATGTAAGGGATCTAGAGGTTGAGAACATATCTTCTTAACGGGAGTCCAGGTGCCCATCTCCACAAATGGACTTTTCAGGATCCGAGGGTGGCACCGTAGGCCGCAACCAATTGCCGCAACTTCTTTAATTTCATGCCTGCAGACTATAAAAAATAAACCAAAAAAGTTTGGTTGATTGGTCTGTGGCGTTCTTTTAAAGTGTTGCTTATAGCGGTCTCTGTGAGCTTCTCAATGCTGTTCAGCCAGCCAGGTATCCTGCCTGCAGTAGATGGAATGTGGCAATGGAACACTGCTGCGCGTGTCACAATAGGCTCTGAGCCTTTATATACCTGCGCACGGCAGCAGCCACCTTCAGTCTGCTGCTGGACAGCCAGCAGCAGCAGCAGCAAGCCGAAAAGTGCAGGCATGTAAGGGATCTAGACGTTGACAACATGTCTTCTTAACGGGAGTCCAGGTGCCCATCTCCACAAATGGACTTTTCAGGATCCGAGGGTGGCACCGTAGGCCGCAACCAATTGCCGCAAATTCTTTAATTTCATGCCTGCAGACTATAAAAAATAACCCCAAAAAGTTTGGTTGATTGGTCTGTGGCGTTCTTTTAAAGTGTTGCTTATAGCGGTCTCTGTGAGCTTCTCAATGCTGTTCAGACAGCCAGGTATCCTGCCTGCAGTAGAAGGAATGTGGCAATGGAACACTGCTGCGCGTGTCACAATAAGCTCTGAGCCTTTATATACCTGCGCACGGCAGCAGCCACCTTCAGTCTGCTGCTGGACAGCCAGCAGCAGCAGCAGTAAGCCGAAAAGTGCAGGCATGTAAGAGATCTAGAGGTTGACAACATGTCTTCTTAACGGGAGTCCAGGTGCCCATCTCCACAAATGGACTTTTCAGGATCCGAGGGTGGCAACGTAGGCCGCAACCAATTGCCGCAACTTCTTTAATTTCATGCCTGCAGACTATGAAAAATAAACCAAAAAAGTTTGGTTGATTGGTCTGTGGCGTTCTTTTAAAGTGTTGCTTATAGCGGTCTCTGTGAGCTTCTCAATGCTGTTCAGCCAGCCAGGTATCCTGCCTGCAGTAGATGGAATGTGGCAATAGAACACTGCTGCGCGTGTCACAATAGGCGCTGAGCCTTTATATACCTGCGCACGGCAGCAGCCACCTTCAGTCTGCTGCTGGACAGCCAGCAGCAGCAGCAAGCCGAAAAGTGCAGGCATGTAAGGGATCTAGAAGTTGACAACATGTCTTCTTAACGGGAGTCCAGGTGCCCATCTCCACAAATGGACTTTTCAGGATCCGAGGGTGGCACCGTAGGCCGCAACCAATTGCCGCAACTTCTTTAATTTCATGCTTGCAGACTGCAAAAAATAACCCAAAAAAGTTTGGTTGATTGGTCTGTGGCGTCCTTTTAAAGTGTTGCTTATAGCGGTCTCTGTGAGCTTCTCAATGCTGTTCAGCCAGCCAGGTATCCTGCCTGCAGTAGATGGAATGTGGCAATGGAACACTGCTGCGCGTGTCACAATAGGCTCTGAGCCTTCATATACCTGCACACCGCAGCAGCCACCTTCAGTCTGCTGCTGGACAGCCAGCAGCAGCAGCAAGCCGAAAAGTGCAGGCATGTAAGGGATCTAGAGGTTGACAACATGTCTTCTTAACGGGAGTCCAGGTGCCCATCTCCACAAATGGACTTTTCAGGATCTGAGGGTGGCACCGTAGGCCGCAACCAATTGCCGTAACTTCTTTAATTTCATGCCTGCAGACTATAAAAAATAACCCAAAAAGTTTGGTTGATTGGTCTGTGGCGTTCTTTTAAAGTGTTGCTTATAGCGGTCTCTGTGAGCTTCTCAATGCTGTTCAGCCAGCCAGGTATTCTGCCTGCAGTAGATGGAATGTGGCAATGGAACACTGTTGCGCGTGTCACAATAAGCTCTGAGCCTTTATATACCTGCGCACGGCAGCAGCCACCTTCATTCTGCTGCTGGACAGCCAGCAGCAGCAGCAAGCCGAAAAGTGCAGGCATGTAAGGGATCTAGAGGTTGAGAACATGTCTTCTTAACGGGAGTCCAGGTGCCCATCTCCACAAATGGACTTTTCAGGATCCGAGGGTGGCACCGTAGGCCGCAACCAATTGCCGCAACTTCTTTAATTTCATGCCTGCAGACTATAAAAAATCAACCAAAAAAGTTTGGTTGATTGGTCTGTGGCGTTCTTTTAAAGTGTTGCTTATAGCGGTCTCTGTGAGCTTCTCAATGCTGTTCAGCCAGCCAGGTATCCTGCCTGCAGTAGAAGGAATGTGGCAATGGAACACTGCTGCGCGTGTCACAATAGGCTCTGAGCCTTTATATACCTGCGCACGTCAGCAGCCACCTTCAGTCTGCTGCTGGACAGCCAGCAGCAGCAGCAGCAGCAGCAGCAGCAAGCCGAAAAGTGCAGGCATGTAAGGGATCTAGAGGTTGACAACATGTCTTCTTAACGGGAGTCCAGGTGCCCATCTCCACAAATGGACTTTTCAGGATCCGAGGGTGGCACCGTAGGCCGCAACCAATTGCCGCAACTTCTTTAATTTCATGCCTGCAGACTATGAAAAATAAACCAAAAAAGTTTGGTTGATTGGTCTGTGGCGTTCTTTTAAAGTGTTGCTTATAGCAGTCTCTGTGAGCTTCTCAATGCTGTTCAGCCAGCCAGGTATCCTGCCTGCAGTAGATGGAATGTGGCAATAGAACACTGCTGCGCGTGTCACAATAGGCGCTGAGCCTTTATATACCTGCGCACGGCAGCAGCCACCTTCAGTCTGCTGCTGGACAGCCAGCAGCAGAAGCAGCAGCAAGCCGAAAAGTGCAGGCATGTAAGGGATCTAGAGGTTGACAACATGTCTTCTTAACGGGAGTCCAGGTGCAAATCTCCACAAATGGACTTTTCAGGATCCGAGGGTGGCACCGTAGGCCGCAACCAATTGCCGCAACTTCTTTAATTTCATGCCTGCAGACTATAAAAAATAATCCAAAAAAGTTTGGTTGATTGGTCTGTGGCGTTCTTTTAAAGTGTTGCTTATAGCGGTCTCTGTGAGCTTCTCAATGCTGTTCAGCCAGCCAGGTATCCTGACTGCAGTAGATGGAACACTGCTGCGCGTGTCACAATAGGCTCTGAGCCTTTATATACCTGCGCACGGCAGCAGCCACCTTCAGTCTGCTGCTGGACAGCCAGCAGCAGAAGCAGCAGCAAGCCGAAAAGTGCAGGCATGTAAGGGATCTAGAGGTTGACAACATGTCTTCTTAACGGGAGTCCAGGTGCCCATCTCCACAAATGGACTTTTCAGGATCCGAGGGTGGCACCGTAGGCCGCAACCAATTGCCGCAACTTATTTAATTGCATGCCTGCAGACTATGAAAAAAAAAAAAAAAAGTTTGGTTGATTGGTCTGTGGCGTTCTTTTAACGTGTTGCTTATAGCGGTCTCTGTGATCTTCTCAATGCTGTTCAGCCAGCCAGGTATCCTGCCTGCAGTAGATGGAATGTGGCAATAGAACACTGCTGCGCGTGTCACAATAGGCTCTGAGCCTTTATATACCTGCGCACGGCAGCAGCCACCTTCAGTCTGCTGCTGGACAGCCAGCAGCAGCAGCAGCAAGCCGAAAAGTGCAGGCATGTAAGGGATCTAGAGGTTGACAACATGTCTTCTTAACGGGAGTCCAGGTGCAAATCTCCACAAATGGACTTTTCAGGATCCGAGGGTGGCACCGTAGGCCGCAACCAATTGCCGCAACTTCTTTAATTTCATGCCTGCAGACTATAAAAAATAATCCAAAAAAGTTTGGTTGATTGGTCTGTGGCGTTCTTTTAAAGTGTTGCTTATAGCGGTCTCTGTGAGCTTCTCAATGCTGTTCAGCCAGCCAGGTATCCTGCCTGCAGTAGATGGAATGTGGCAATGGAACACTGCTGCGCGTGTCACAATAGGCTCTGAGCCTTTATATACCTGCGCACGGCAGCAGCCACCTTCAGTCTGCTGCTGGACAGCCAGCAGCAGCAGCAGCAAGCCGAAAAGTGCAGGCATGTAAGGGATCTAGATGTTGACAACATGTCTTCTTAACGGGAGTCCAGGTGCCCATCTCCACAAATGGACTTTTCAGGATACGAGGGTGGCACCGTAGGCTGCAAACAATTGCCGCAACTTCTTTAATTTCATCCCTGCAGACTATAAAAAATAACCTAAAAAAGTTTGGTTGATTGGTCTGTGGCGTTCTTTTAAAGTGTTGCTTATAGCGGTCTCTGTGGGCTTCTCAATGCTGTTCAGCCAGCCAGGTATCCTGCCTGCAGTAGATGGAATGTGGCAATGGAACACTGCTGCGCGTGTCACAATAGGCTCTGAGCCTTTATATACCTGCGCACGGCAGCAGCCACCTTCAGTCTGCTGCTGGACAGCCAGCAGTAGCAGCAAGCCGAAAAGTGCAGGCATGTAAGGGATCTAGAGGTTGACAACATGTCTTCTTATCGGGAGTCCAGGTGCAAATCTCCACAAATGGACTTTTCAGGATCCGAGGGTGGCACCGTAGGCCGCAACCAATTGCCGCAACTTCTTTAATTTCATGCCTGCAGACTATAAAAAATAATCCAAAAAAGTTTGGTTGATTGGTCTGTGGCGTTCTTTTAAAGTGTTGCTTATAGCGGTCTCTGTGAGCTTCTCAATGCTGTTCAGCCAGCCAGGTATCCTGACTGCAGTAGATGGAACACTGCTGCGCGTGTCACAATAGGCTCTGAGCCTTTATATACCTGCGCACGGCAGCAGCCACCTTCAGTCTGCTGCTGGACAGCCAGCAGCAGAAGCAGCAGCAAGCCGAAAAGTGCAGGCATGTAAGGGATCTAGAAGTTGACAACATGTCTTCTTAACGGGAGTCCAGGTGCCCATCTCCACAAATGGACTTTTCAGGATCCGAGGGTGGCACCGTAGGCCGCAACCAATTGCCGCAACTTATTTAATTGCATGCCTGCAGACTATGAAAAAAAAAAAAAAAAGTTTGGTTGATTGGTCTGTGGCGTTCTTTTAAAGTGTTGCTTATAGCGGTCTCTGTGATCTTCTCAATGCTGTTCAGCCAGCCAGGTATCCTGCCTACAGTAGATGGAATGTGGCAATAGAACACTGCTGCGCGTGTCACAATAGGCTCTGAGCCTTTATATACCTGCGCACGGCAGCAGCCACCTTCAGTCTGCTGCTGGACAGCCAGCAGCAGCAGCAGCAAGCCGAAAAGTGCAGGCATGTAAGGGATCTAGAGGTTGACAACATGTCTTCTTAACGGGAGTCCAGGTGCCCATCTCCACAAATGGACTTTTCAGGATCCGAGGGTGGCACCGTAGGCCGCAACCAATTGCCGCACCTTCTTTAATTTCATGCCTGCAGGCTATAAAAAATAACCCAAAAAAGTTTGGTTGATTAGTGTGTGGCGTTCTTTTAAAGTGTTGCTTATAGCGGTCTCTGTGAGCTTCTCAATGCTGTTCAGCCAGCCAGGTATCCTGCCTGCAGTAGATGGAATGTGGCAATGGAACACTGCTGCGCGTGTCACAATAGGCTCTGAGCCTTTATATACCTGCGCACTGCAGCAGCCACCTTCAGTCTGCTGCTGGACAGTCAGCAGCAGAGGCAGCAGCAAGCCGAAAAGTGCAGGCATGTAAGGGATCTAGAGGTTGACAACATGTCTTCTTAACGGGAGTCCAAGTGCCCATCTCCACAAATGGACTTTTCAGGATCCGAGGGTGGCACCGTAGGCCGCAACCAATTGCCGCAACTTCTTTAATTTCATGCCTGCAGACTATAAAAAAAAAAAAAAAAAAAAGTTTGGTTGATTGGTCTGTGGCGTTCTTTTAAAGAGTTGCTTATAGCGGTCTCTGTGATCTTCTCAATGCTGTTCAGCCAGCCAGGTATCCTGCCTACAGTAGATGGAATGTGGCAATAGAACACTGCTGCGCGTGTCACAATAGGCTCTGAGCCTTTATATACTTGCGCACGGCAGCAGCCACCTTCAGTCTGCTGCTGGACAGCCAGCAGCAGCAGCAAGCCGAAAAGTGCAGGCATGTAAGGGATCTAGAGGTTGACAATATGTCTTCTTAATGGGAGTCCAGGTGCCCATCTCCACAAATGGACTTTTCAGGATCCGAGGGTGGCACCGAAGGCCGCAACCAATTGCCGCAACTTCTTTAATTTCATGCCTGCAGACTATAAAAAAAAAAAAAAAAAGTTTGGTTGATTGGTCTGTGGCGTTCTTTTAAAGTGTTGCTTATAGCGGTCTCTGTGGGCTTCTCAATGCTGTTCAGCCAGCCAGGTATCCTGCCTGCAGTAGATGGAATGTGGCAATGGAACACTGCTGCGCGTGTCACAATAGGCTCTGAGCCTTTATATACCTGCGCACGGCAGCATCCACCTTCAGTCTGCTGCTGGACAGCCAGTAGCAGCAGCAGCAAGCCTAAAAGTGCAGGCATGTAAGGGATCTAGAGGTTGACAACATGTCTTCTTAACGGGAGTCCAGGTGCCCATCTCCACAAATGGACTTTTCAGGATCCGAGGGTGGCACCGCAGGCCGCAACCAATTGCCGCACCTTCTTTAATTTCATGCCTGCAGGCTATAAAAAATAACCCCAAAAAGTTTGGTTGATTGGTCTGTGGCGTTCTTTTAAAGTGTTGCTTATAGCGCTCTCTGTGAGCTTCTCAATGCTGTTCAGCCAGCCAGGTATCCTGCCTGCAGTAGATGGAATGTGGCAATGGAACACTGCTGCGCGTGTCACAATAGGCTCTGAGCCTTTATATACCTGCGCACGGCAGCAGCCACCTTCAGTCTGCTGCTGGACAGCCAGCAGCAGAAGCAGCAGCAAGCCGAAAAGTGCAGGCATGTAAGGGATCTAGAGGTTGACAACATGTCTTCTTAACGTTAGTCCAGGTGCCCATCTCCACAAATGGACTTTTCAGGATCCGAGGGTGGCACCGTAGGCCGCAACCAATTGCCGCAACTTATTTAATTTCATGCCTGCAGACTATAAAAAATAACCCCAAAAAGTTTGGTTGATTGGTCTGTGGCGTTCTTTTAAAGTGTTGCTTATAACGGTCTCTGTGAGCTTCTCAATGCTGTTCAGCCAGCCAGGTATCCTGCCTGCAGTAGATGGAATGTGGCAATGGAACACTGCTGCGCGTGTCACAATAGACTATGAGCCTTTATATACCTGCGCACGGAAGCAGCCACCTTCAGTCTGCTGCTGGACAGCCAGCAGCAGCAGCAAGCCGAAAAGTGCAGGCATGTAAGGGATCTAGAGGTTGACAACATGTCTTCTTATCGGGAGTCCAGGTGCAAATCTCCACAAATGGACTTTTCAGGATCCGAGGGTGGCACCGTAGGCCGCAACCAATTGCCGCAACTTCTTTAATTTCATGCCTGCAGACTATAAAAAATAATCCAAAAAAGTTTGGTTGATTGGTCTGTGGCGTTCTTTTAAAGTGTTGCTTATAGCGGTCTCTGTGAGCTTCTCAATGCTGTTCAGCCAGCCAGGTATCCTGACTGCAGTAGATGGAACACTGCTGCGCGTGTCACAATAGGCTCTGAGCCTTTATATACCTGCGCACGGCAGCAGCCACCTTCAGTCTGCTGCTGGACAGCCAGCAGCAGAAGCAGCAGCAAGCCGAAAAGTGCAGGCATGTAAGGGATCTAGAGGTTGACAACATGTCTTCTTAACGGGAGTCCAGGTGCCCATCTCCACAAATGGACTTTTCAGGATCCGAGGGTGGCACCGTAGGCAGCAACCAATTGCCGCAACTTATTTAATTGCATGCCTGCAGACTATGAAAAAAAAAAAAAAAAGTTTGGTTGATTGGTCTGTGGCGTTCTTTTAAAGTGTTGCTTATAGCGGTCTCTGTGATCTTCTCAATGCTGTTCAGCCAGCCAGGTATCCTGCCTACAGTAGATGGAATGTGGCAATAGAACACTGCTGCGCGTGTCACAATAGGCTCTGAGCCTTTATATACCTGCGCACGGCAGCAGCCACCTTCAGTCTGCTGCTGGACAGCCAGCAGCAGCAGCAGCAAGCCGAAAAGTGCAGGCATGTAAGGGATCTAGAGGTTGACAACATGTCTTCTTAACGGGAGTCCAGGTGCAAATCTCCACAAATGGACTTTTCAGGATCCGAGGGTGGCACCGTAGGCCGCAACCAATTGCCGCAACTTCTTTAATTTCATGCCTGCAGACTATAAAAAATAATCCAAAAAAGTTTGGTTGATTGGTCTGTGGCGTTCTTTTAAAGTGTTGCTTATAGCGGTCTCTGTGAGCTTCTCAATGCTGTTCAGCCAGCCAGGTATCCTGCCTGCAGTAGATGGAATGTGGCAATGGAACACTGCTGCGCGTGTCACAATAGGCTCTGAGCCTTTATATACCTGCGCACGACAGCAGCCACCTTCAGTCTGCTGCTGGACAGCCAGCAGCAGCAGCAGCAAGCCGAAAAGTGCAGCATGTACGGGATCTAGAGGTTGACAACATGTCTTCTTAACGGGAGTCCAGGTGCCCATCTCCACAAATGGACTTTTCAGGATACGAGGGTGGCACCATAGGCTGCAAACAATTGCCGCAACTTCTTTAATTTCATGCCTACAGACTATAAAAAATAACGTAAAAAAGTTTGGTTGATTGGTCTGTGGCGTTCTTTTAAAGTGTTGCTTATAGCGGTCTCTGTGAGCTTCTCAATGCTGCTCAGCCAGCCAGGTATCCTGCCTGCAGTAGATGGAATGTGGCAATGGAACACTGCTGCGCGTGTCACAATAGGCTCTGAGCCTTTATATACCTGCGCACGGCAGCCGCCACCTTCAGTCTGCTGCTGGTCAGCCAGCAGCAGAAGCAGCAGCAAGCCGAAAAGTGCAGGCATGTAAGGGATCTAGAGGTTGACAACATGTCTTCTTAACGGGAGTCCAGTTGCCCATCTCCACAAATGGACTTTTCAGGATCCGAGGGTGGCACCGTAGGCCGCAACCAATTGCCGCAACTTATTTAATTGCATGCCTGCAGACTATGAAAAAAAAAAAAAAAAGTTTGGTTGATTGGTCTGTGGCGTTCTTTTAAAGTGTTGCTTATAGCGGTCTCTGAGATCTTCTCAATGCTGTTCAGCCAGCCAGGTATCCTGCCTACAGTAGATGGAATGTGGCAATAGAACACTGCTGCGCGTGTCACAATAGGCTCTGAGCCTTTATATACCTGCGCACGGCAGCAGCCACCTTCAGTCTGCTGCTGGACAGCCAGCAGCAGCAGCAGCAAGCCGAAAAGTGCAGGCATGTAAGGGATCTAGAGGTTGACAACATGTCTTCTTAACGGGAGTCCAGGTGCAAATCTCCACAAATGGACTTTTCAGGATCCGAGGGTGGCACCGTAGGCCGCAACCAATTGCCGCAACTTCTTTAATTTCATGCCTGCAGACTATAAAAAATAATCCAAAAAAGTTTGGTTGATTGGTCTGTGGCGTTCTTTTAAAGTGTTGCTTATAGCGGTCTCTGTGAGCTTCTCAATGCTGTTCAGCCAGCCAGGTATCCTGCCTGCAGTAGATGGAATGTGGCAATGGAACACTGCTGCGCGTGTCACAATAGGCTCTGAGCCTTTATATACCTGCGCACGACAGCAGCCACCTTCAGTCTGCTGCTGGACAGCCAGCAGCAGCAGCAGCAAGCCGAAAAGTGCAGCATGTAAGGGATCTAGAGGTTGACAACATGTCTTCTTAACGGGAGTCCAGGTGCCCATCTCCACAAATGGACTTTTCAGGATACGAGGGTGGCACCGTAGGCTGCAAACAATTGCCGCAACTTCTTTAATTTCATGCCTGCAGACTCTGAAAAATAACGTAAAAAAGTTTGGTTGATTGGTCTGTGGCGTTCTTTTAAAGTGTTGCTTATAGCAGTCTCTGTGAGCTTCTCAATGCTGCTCAGCCAGCCAGGTATCCTGCCTGCAGTAGATGGAATGTGGCAATGGAACACTGCTGTGCGTGTCACAATAGGCTCTGAGCCTTTATATACCTGCGCACGGCAGCAGCCACCTTCAGTCTGCTGCTGGACAGTCAGCAGCAGAGGTAGCAGCAAGCCGAAAAGTGCAGGCATGTAAGGGATCTAGAGGTTGACAACATGTCTTCTTAACGGGAGTCCAAGTGCCCATCTCCACAAATGGACTTTTCAGGATCCGAGGGTGGCACCGTAGGCCGCAACCAATTGCCGCAACTTCTTTAATTTCATGCCTGCAGACTATAAAAAAAAAAAAAAAAAGTTTGGTTGATTGGTCTGTGGCGTTCTTTTAAAGAGTTGCTTATAGCGGTCTCTGTGATCTTCTCAATGCTGTTCAGCCAGCCAGGTATCCTGCCTACAGTAGATGGAATGTGGCAATGGAACACTGCTGCGCGTGTCACAATAGGCTCTGAGCCTTTATATACTTGCGCACGGCAGCAGCCACCTTCAGTCTGCTGCTGGACAGCCAGCAGCAGCAGCAAGCCGAAAACTGCAGGCATGTAAGGGATCTAGAGGTTGACAACATGTCTTCTTAACGGGAGTCCAGGTGCCCATCTCCACAAATGGACTTTTCAGGATCCGAGGGTGGCACCGTAGGCCGCAACCAATTGCCGCAACTTATTTAATTTCATGCCTGCACACTATAAAAAATAACCCCAAAAAGTTTGGTTGATTGGTCTGTGGCGTTCTTTTAAAGTGTTGCTTATAACGGTCTCTGTGAGCTTCTCAATGCTGTTCAGCCAGCCAGGTATCCTGCCTGCAGTAGATGGAATGTGGCAATGGAACACTGCTGCGCGTGTCACAATAGACTCTGAGCCTTTATATACCTGCGCACGGCAGCAGCCACCTTCAGTCTGCTGCTGGACAGCCAGCAGCAGCAGCAATCACAATAGGTTCTGAGCCTTTATATACCTGCGCACGGCAGCAGCCACCTTCAGTCTGCTGCTGGACAACCAGCAGCAGAAGCAGCAGCAAGCCGAAAAGTGCAGGCATGTAAGGGATCTAGAGGTTGACAACATGTCTTCTTAACGGGAGTCCAGGTGCAAATCTCCACAAATGGACTTTTCAGGATCCGAGGGTGGCACCGTAGGCCGCAACCAATTGCCGCAACTTCTTTAATTTCATGCCTGCAGAATATAAAAAATAATCCAAAAAAGTGTGCTTGATTGGTCTGTGGCGTTCTTTTAAAGTGTTGCTTATAGCGGTCTCTGTGAGCTTCTCAATGCTGTTCAGCCAGCCAGGTATCCTGACTGCAGTAGATGGAACACTGCTGCTCGTGTCACAATAGGCTCTGAGCCTTTATATACCCGCGCACGGCAGCAGCCACCTTCAGTCTGCTGCTGGTCAGCCAGTAGCAGAAGCAGCAGCAAGCCGAAAAGTGCAGGCATGTAAGGGATCTAGAGGTTGACAACATGTCTTCTTAACGGGAGTCCAGGTGCCCATCTCCACAAATGGACTTTTCAGGATCCGAGGGTGGCACCGTAGGCCGCAACCAATTGCCGCAACTTATTTAATTGCATGCCTGCAGACTATGAAAAAAAATAAATAAAAGTTTGGTTGATTGGTCTGTGGCGTTCTTTTAAAGTGTTGCTTATAGCGGTCTCTGTGATCTTCTCAATGCTGTTCAGCCAGCCAGGTATCCTGCCTACAGTAGATGGAATGTGGCAATAGAACACTGCTGCGCGTTTCACAATAGGCTCTGAGCCTTTATATACCTGCGCACGGCAGCAGCCACCTTCAGTCTGCTGCTGGACAGCCAGCAGCAGCAGCAGTAAGCTGAAAAGTGCAGGCATGTAAGGGATCTAGATGTTGACAACATGTCTTCTTAACGGGAGTCCAGGTGCAAATCTCCACAAATGGACTTTTCAGGATCCGAGGGTGGCACCGTAGGCCGCAACCAATTGCCGCAACTTCTTTAATTTCATGCCTGCAGACTATAAAAAATAATCCAAAAAAGTTTGGTTGATTGGTCTGTGGCGTTCTTTTAAAGTGTTGCTTATAGCGGTCTCTGTGAGCTTCTCAATGCTGTTCAGCCAGCCAGGTATCCTGCCTGCAGTAGATGGAATGTGGCAATGGAACACTGCTGCGCGTGTCACAATAGGCTCTGAGCCTTTATATACCTGCGCACGGCAGCAGCCACCTTCAGTCTGCTGCTGGACAGCCAGCAGCAGCAACAGCAAGCCGAAAAGTCCAGCATGTAAGGGATCTAGAGGTTGACATCATGTCTTCTTAACGGGAGTCCAGGTGCCCATCTCCACAAATGGACTTTTCAGGATACGAGGGTGGCACCGTAGGCTGCAAACAGTTGCCGCAACTTCTTTAATTTCATGCCTGCAGACTATAAAAAATAACCTAAACAAGTTTGGTTGATTGGTCTGTGGCGTTATTTTAAAGTGTTGCTTATAGCGGTCTCTGTGAGCTTCTCAATGCTGCTCAGCCAGCCAGGTATCCTGCCTGCAGTAGATGGAATGTGGCAATGGAACACTGCTGCGCATGTCACAATAGGCTCTGAGCCTTTATATACCTGCGCACGGCAGCAGCCACCTTCAGTCTGCTGCTGGACAGCCAGTAGCAGCAGCAGCAAGCCTAAAAGTGCAGGCATGTAAGGGATCTAGAGGTTGACAACATGTCTTCTTAACGGGAGTCCAGGTGCCCATCTCCACAAATGGACTTTTCAGGATCCGAGGGTGGCACCATAGGCCGCAACCGATTGCCGCAACTTCTTTAATTTCATGCCTGCAGACTACAAAAAATAACCCAAAAAAGTTTGGTTGATTGGTCTGTGGCGTTCTTTTAAAGTGTTGCTTATATCGGTCTCTGTGAGCTTCTCAATGCTGTTCAGCCAGCCAGGTATCCTGCCTGCAGTAGATGGAATGTGGCAATGGAACACTGCTGCGCGTGTCACAATAGGCTCTGAGCCTTTATATACCTGCGCACGGCAGCAGCCACCTTCAGTCTGCTGCTGGACAGCCAGCAGCAGCAGCAGCAAGCCGAAAAGTGCAGGCATGTAAGGGATCTAGAGGTTGACAACATGTCTTCTTAACGGGAGTCCAGGTGCCCATCTCCACAAATGGACTTTTCAGTATCCGAGGGTGGCACCGAAGGCCGCAACCAATTGCCGCAACTTCTTTAATTTCATGCCTGCAGACTATAAAAAAAAAAAAAAAAGTTTGGTTGATTGGTCTGTGGCGTTGTTTTAAAGTGTTGCTTATAGCGGTCTCTGTGGGCTTCTCATTGCTGTTCAGCCAGCCAGGTATCCTGCCTGCAGTAGATGGAATGTGGCAATGGAACACTGCTGCGCGTGTCACAATAGGCTCTGAGCCTTTATATACCTGCGCACGGCAGCAGCCACCTTCAGTCTGCTGCTGGACAGCCAGTAGCAGCAGCAGCAAGCCTAAAAGTGCAGGCATGTAAGGGATCTAGAGGTTGACAACATGTCTTCTTAACGGGAGTCCAGGTGCCCATCTCCACAAATGGACTTTTCAGGATCCGAGGGTGGCACCGTAGGCCGCAACCAATTGCCGCACCTTCTTTAATTTCATGCCTGCAGGCTATAAAAAATAACCCAAAAAAGTTTGGTTGATTGGTCTGTGGCGTTCTTTTAAAGTGTTGCTTATAGCGGTCTCTGTGAGCTTCTCAATGCTGTTCAGCCAGCCAGGTATCCTGCCTGCAGTAGATGGAATGTGGCAATGGAACACTGCTGCGCGTGTCACAATAGGCTCTGAGCCTTTATATACTTGCGCACGGCAGTAGCCACCTTCAGTCTGCTGCTGGACAGCCAGCAGCAGCAGCAAGCCGAAAAGTGCAGGCATGTAAGGGATCTAGAGGTTGACAACATGTCTGCTTAACGGGAGTCCAGGTGCCCATCTCCACAAATGGACTTTTCAGGATCCGAGGGTGGCACCGTAGGCCGCAACCAATTGCCGCAACTTCTTTAATTTCATACCTGCAGACTATAAAAAATAACCCAAAAAAGTTTGGTTGATTGGTCTGTGGCGTTCTTTTAAAGTGTTTCTTATAGCGGTCTCTGTGAGCTTCTCAATGCTGTTCAGCCAGTCAGGTATCCTGCCTGCAGTAGATGGAATGTGGCAATGGAACACTGCTGCGCGTGTCACAATAGGCTCTGAGCCTTTATATACCTTTGCAAGGCAGCAGCCACCTTCAGTCTGCTGCTGGACAGCCAGCAGCAGCAGCAGCAAGCCGAAAAGTGCAGGCATGTAAGGGATCTAGAGGTTGACAACATGTCTTCTTAACGGAAGTCCAGGTGCCCATCTCCACAAATGGACTTTTCAGGATCCGAGGGTGGCACCGTAGGCCACAGCCAATTGCCGCAACTTCTTTAATTTCATGCCTGCAGACTATAAAAAATAACCCAAAAAAGTTTGGTTGATTGGTCTGTGGCGTTCTTTTAAAGTGTTGCTTATAGCGGTCTCTGTGAGCTTCTCAATGCTGTTCAGCCAGCCAGGTATCCTGCCTGCAGTAGATGGAACACTGCTGCGCGTGTCACAATAGGCTCTGAGCCTTTATATACCTGTGCAAGGCAGCAGCCACCTTCAGTCTGCTGCTGGACAGCCAGCAGCAGCAGCAAGCCGAAAAGTGCAGGCATGTAAGGGATCTAGAGGTTTACAACATGTCTTCTTAACGGGAGTCCAGGTGCAAATCTCCACAAATGGACTTTTCAGGATCCGAGGGTGGCACCGTAGGCCGCAACCAATTGCCGCAACTTCTTTAATTTCATGCCTGCAGACTATAAAAAATAATCCAAAAAAGTTTGGTTGATTGGTCTGTGGCGTTCTTTTAAAGTGTTGCTTATAGCGGTCTCTGTGAGCTTCTCAATGCTGTTCAGCCAGCCAGGTATCCTGCCTGCAGTAGATGGAACACTGCTGCGCGTGTCACAATAGGCTCTGAGCCTTTATATACCTGCGCACGGCAGCAGCCACCTTCAGTGTACTGCTGGACAGCCAGCAGCAGCAGCAAGCCGAAAAGTGCAGCATGTAAGGGATCTAGAGGTTGACAACATGTCTTCTTAACGGAAGTGCAGGTGCCCATCTCCACAAATGGACTTTTCAGGATCCGAGAGTGGCACCGTAGGCCGCAACCAATTGCCGCAACTTCTTTAATTTCATGCCTGCAGACTATAAAAAATAACCCAAAAAAGTTTGGTTGATTGGTCTGTGGCGTTCTTTTAAAGTGTTGCTTATAGCGGTCTCTGTGAGCTTCTCAATGCTGTTCAGCCAGCCAGGTATCCTGCCTGCAGTAGATGGAACACTGCTGCACGTGTCACAATAGGCTCTGAGCCTTTATATACCTGCGCACGGCAGCAGCCACCTTCAGTCTGCTGCTGAATAGCCAGCAGCAGCAGCAGCAAGCCGAAAAGTGCAGCATTTAAGGATCTAGAGGTTGACAACATGTCTTCTTAACGGGAGTCCAGGTGCCCATCTCCACAAATGGACTTTTCAGGATCCGAGGGTGGCACCGTAGGCTGCAAACAATTGCCGCAACTTCTTTAATTTCATGCCTGCAGACTATAAAAAATAAGCTAAAAAAGTTTGGTTGATTGGTGTGTGGCGTTCTTTTAAAGTGGTACTTATAGCGGTCTCTGTGAGCTTCTCAATGCTGTTCAGCCAGCCAGGTATCCTGCCTGCAGTAGATGGAATGTGGCAATGGAACACTGCTGCGCGTGTCACAATAGGCTCTGAGCCTTTATATACCTGCGCACGGCAGCAGCCACTTTCGGTCTGCTGCTGGACAGCCAGTAGCAGCAGCAGCAAGCCTAAAAGTGCAGGCATGTAAGGGATCTAGAGGTTGACAACATGTCTTCTTAACGGGAGTCCAGGTGCCCATCTCCACAAATGGACTTTTCAGGATCCGAGGATGGCACCGTAGGCCGCAACCAATTGCCGCACCTTCTTTAATTTCATGCCTGCAGACTATAAAAAATAACCCAAAAAAGTTTGGTTGATTGGTCTGTGGCGTTCTTTTAAAGTGTTGCTTATAGCGGTCTCTGTGAGCTTCTCAATGCTGTTCAGCCAGCCTGGTATCCTGCCTGCAGTAGATGGAATGTGGCAATGGAACACTGCTGCGCGTGTCACAATAGGCTCTGAGCCTTTATATACCTGCGCACGGCAGCAGCCACCTTCAGTCTGCTGCTGGACAGCCAGCAGCAGCAGCAGCAAGCCGAAAAGTGCAGCATTTAAGGATCTAGAGGTTGACAACATGTCTTCTTAATGGGAGTCCAGGTGCCCATCTCCACAAATGGACTTTTCAGGATCCGAGGGTGGCACCGTAGGCTGCAAACAATTGCCGCAACTTCTTTAATTTCATGCCTGCAGACTATAAAAAATAACCCAAAAAAGTTTGGTTGATTGGTCTGTGGCGTTGTTTTAACGTGTTGCTTATAGCGGTCTCTGTGAGCTTCTCAATGCTGTTCAGCCAGCCAGGTATCCTGCCTTCAGTAGATGGAATGTGACAATGGAACACTGCTGCGCGTGTCACAATAGTCTCTGAGCCTTTACATACCTGCCCACTGCAGCAGCCACCTTCAGTCTGCTGCTGGACAGCCAGTAGCAGCAGCAGCAAGCCTAAAAGTGCAGGCATGTAAGGGATCTAGAGGTTGACAACATGTCTTCTTAACGGGAGTCCAGGTGCCCATCTCCACAAATGGACTTTTCAGGATCCGAGAGTGGCACAGTAGGCCGCAACCAATTGCCGCACCTTCTTTAATTTCATGCCTGCAGACAATAAAAAATAACCCAAAAAAGTTTGGTTGATTGGTCTGTGGTGTTCTTTTAAAGTGTTGCTTATAGCGGTCTCTGTGAGCTTCTCAATGCTGTTCAGCCAGCCAGGTATCCTGCCTGCAGTAGATGGAATGTGGCAATTGAACACTGCTGCGCGTGTCACAATAGGCTCTGAGCCTTTATATACCTGCGCACGGCAGCAGCCACCTTCAGTCTGCTGCTCCACAGCCAGCAGCAGCAGCAAACCGAATAGTGCAGGCATGTAAGGGATCTAGACGTTGACAATATGTCTTCTTAACGGGAGTCCAGGTGCCCATGTCCACAAATGGACTTTTCAGGATCCGAAGGTGGCACCGTAGGCCGCAACCAATTGCCGCACCTTCTTTAATTTCATGCCTGCAGACTATAAAAAATAACCTAAAAAAGTTTGGTTGATTGGGCTGTGGCGTTCTTTTAAAGTGTTGCTTATAGCGGTCTCTGTGAGCTTCTCAATGCTGTTCAGCCAGCCAGGTATCCTGCCTGCAGTAGATGGAATGTGGCAATGGAACACTGCTGCGCGTGTCACAATAGGCTCTGAGCCTTTATATACCTGCGCACGGCAGCAGCCACCTTCAGTCTGCTGCTGGACAGCCAGCAGCAGAAGCAGCAGCAAGCCAAAAAGTGCAGGCATGTAAGGGATCTAGAGGTTGACAACATGTCTTCTTAACGGGAGTCCAGGTGCCTATCTCCACAAATGGACTTTTCAGGATCCGAGGGTGGCACCGTAGGCTGCAACAATTGCCGCAACTTCTTTAATTTCATGCCTGCAGACTATAAAAAATAACCTAAAAAAGTTTGGTTGATTGGTCTGTGGTGTTCTTTTAAAGTGTTGCTTATAGCGGTCTCTGTGAGCTTCTCAATGCTGTTCAGCAAGGTAGGTATCCTGCCTGCAGTAGATGGAATGTGGCAATGGAACACTGCTGCGCGTGTCACAATATGCTCTGAGCCTTTATATACCTGCGCACGGCAGCAGCCACCTTCAGTCTGCTGCTGGACAGCCAGTAGCAGCAGCAGCAAGCCTAAAAGTGCAGGCATGTAAGTTATGTAGAGGTTGACAACATGTCTTCTTAACGGGAGTCCAGGTGCCCATCTCCACAAATGGACTTTTCAGGATCCGAAGGTGGCACCGTAGGCCTCAACCAATTGCCGCACCTTCTTTAATTTCATGCCTGCAGACTATAAAAAATAACCCAAAAAAGTTTGGTTGATTGGTCTGTGGCGTTCTTTTAAACTGTTGCTTATAGCGGTCTCTGTGAGCTTCTCAATGCTGTTCAGCCAGCCAGGTATCCTGCCTGCAGTTGATGGAATGTGGCAATGGAACACTGCTGCGCGTGTCACAATAGGCTCTGAGCCTTTATATACCTGCGCACGGCAGCAACCACCTTCAGTCTGCTGCTGGACAGCCAGCAGCAGCAGCAGTAAGCCGAAAAGTGCAGGCATGTAAGGGATCTAGAGGTTGACAACATGTCTTCTTAACGGGAGTCCAGGTGCCCATCTCCACAGATGGACTTTTCAGGATCCGAGGGTGGCACCGTAGGCCGCAACCAATTGCCACAACTTCTTTAATTTCATGCCTGCAGACTTTAAAAAAAAAAAGTTTGATTGATTGGTCTGTGGCGTTCTTTTAAACTGTTGCTTATAGCGGTCTCTCTGAGCTTCTCAGTGCTGTTCAGCCAGTCAGGTATCCTGCCTGCAGTAGATGGAATGTGGCAATGGAACACTGCTGCGCGTGTCACAATAGGCTCTGAGCCTTTATATACCAGCGCACGGCAGCAGCCACCTTCAGTCTGCTGCTGGACAGCAAGCAGCAGCAGCAGCAGCAAGCCGAAAAGTGCAGCATCTAAGGGATCTAGAGGTTGACAACATGTCTTCTTAACGGGAGTCCAGGTGCCCATCTCCACAAATGGACTTTTCAGGATCCGAGGGTGGCACCGTAGGCCGCAACCAATTGCGGCAACTTCTTTAATTTCATGCCTGCTGACTATAAAAAAAAAAAAAAAAAGTTTGGTTGATTGGTCTGTGGCGTTCTTTTAAAGTGTTGCTTATATCGGTCTCTGTGAGCTTCTCAATGCTGTTCAGCCAGCCAGGTATCCTGCCTGCAGTAGATGGAATGTGGCAATGGAACACTGCTGCGCGTGTCACAATAGGCTCTGAGCCTTTATATACCTGCGCACGGCAGCAGCCACCTTCAGTCTGCTGCTGGACAGCCAACAGCAGCAGCAGCAAGCCGAAAAGTGCAGGCATGTAATGGATCTAGAGGTTGACAACATGTCTTCTTAATGGGAGTCCAGGTGCCCATCTCCACAAATGGACTTTTCAGGATCCGAGGGTGGCACTGTAGGCCGCAACCAATTGCCGCAACTTCTTTAATTTCATGCCTGCAGACTAGAAAAAAAAAAAAAAAAAGTTTGGTTGATTGGTCTGTGGCGTTCTCTTAACGTGTTGCTTATAGCGGTCTCTGTGAGCCTCTCAATGCTGTTCAGCCAGCCAGGTATCCTGCCTGCAGTAGATGGAATGTGGCAAGGGAACACTGCTGCGCGTGTCACAATAGGCTCTGAGCATTTATATACCTGCGCACGGCAGCAGCCACCTTCAGTCTGCTGCTGGACAGCCAGCAGCAGCAGCAGCAAGCCGAAAAGTGCAGGCATGTAAGGGATCTAGAGGTTGACAATATGTCTTCTTAACGGGAGTCCAGGTGCCCATCTCCACAAATGGACTTTTCAGGATCCGAGGGTGGCAGAGTAGGCCGCAACCAATTGCCACAACTTCTTTAATTTCATGCCTGCAGACTATAAAAAATAACCCCAAAAAGTTTGGTTGATTGGTCTGTGGCGTTCTTTTAAAGTGTTGCTTATAGCAGTCTCTGTGAGCTTCTCAATGCTGTTCAGCCAGCCAGGTATCCTGCCTGCAGTAGATGGAATGTGGCAATGGAACACTGCTGCGCGTGTCACAATAGGCTCTGAGCCTTTATATACCTGCGCACGGCAGCAGCCACCTTCAGTCTGCTGCTGGACGGCCAGCAGCAGCAGCAGCAGCAAGCCGAAAAGTGCAGGCATGTAAGGGATCTAGAGGTTGACAACATGTCTTCTTAACGGGAGTCCAGGTGCCCATCTCCACAAATGGACTTTTCAGGATCCGAGGGTGGCACCGTAGGCCGCAACCAATTGCCGCAACTTCTTTAATTTCATGCCTGCTGACTATAAAAAAAAAAAAAAAAAGTTTGGTTGATTGGTCTGTGGCGTTCTTTTAAAGTGTTGCTTATAGCGGTCTCTGTGAGCTTCTCAATGCTGTTCAGCCAGCCAGGTATCCTGCCTGCAGTAGATGTAATGTGGCAATGGAACACTGCTGCGCGTGTCACAATAGGCTCTGAGCCTTTATATACCTGCGCACGGCAGCAGCCACCTTCAGTCTGCTGCTGGACAGCCAACAGCAGCAGCAGCAAGCCGAAAAGTGCAGGCATGTAAGGGATCTAGAGGTTGACAACATGTCTTCTTAATGGGAGTCCAGGTGCTCATCTCCACAAATGGACTTTTCAGGATCCGAGGGTGGCACCGTAAGCCGCAACCAATTGCCGCAACTTCTTTAATTTCATGCCTGCAGACTATAAAAAAAAAAAAAAAAAGTTTGGTTGATTGGTCTGTGGCGTTCTTTTAACGTGTTGCTTATAGCGGTCTCTGTGAGCCTCTCAATGCTGTTCAGCCAGCCAGGTATCCTGCCTGCAGTAGATGGAATGTGGCAAGGGAACACTGCTGCGCGTGTCACAATAGGCTCTGAGCATTTATATACCTGCGCACGGCAGCAGCCACCTTCAGTCTGCTGCTGGACAGCCAGCAGCAGCAGCAAGCCGAAAAGTGCAGGCATGTAAGGGATCTAGAGGTTGACAATATGTCTTCTTAATGGGAGTCCAGGTGCCCATCTCCACAAATTGACTTTTCAGGATCCGAGGGTGGCACCGAAGGCCGCAACCAATTGCCGCAACTTCTTTAATTTCATGCCTGCAGACTATAAAAAAAAAAAAAAAAAGTTTGGTTGATTGGTCTGTGGCGTTCTTTTAAAGTGTTGCTTATAGCGGTCTCTGTGGGCTTCTCAATGCTGTTCAGCCAGCCAGGTATCCTGCCTGCAGTAGATGGAATGTGGCAATGGAACACTGCTGCGCGTGTCACAATAGGCTCTGAGCCTTTATATACCTGCGCACGGCAGCAGCCACCTTCAGTCTGCTGCTGGACAGCCAGTAGCAGCAGCAGCAAGCCTAAAAGTGCAGGCATGTAAGGGATCTAGAGGTTGACAACATGTCTTCTTAACGGGAGTCCAGGTGCCCATCTCCACAAATGGACTTTTCAGGATCCGAGGGTGGCACCGCAGGCCGCAACCAATTGCCGCACCTTCTTTAATTTCATGCCTGCAGGCTATAAAAAATAACCCCAAAAAGTTTGGTTGATTGGTCTGTGGCGTTCTTTTAACGTGTTGCTTATAGCGGTCTCTGTGAGCCTCTCAATGCTGTTCAGCCAGCCAGGTATCCTGCCTGCAGTAGATGGAATGTGGCAAGGGAACACTGCTGCGCGTGTCAAAATAGGCTCTGAGCATTTATATACCTGCGCACGGCAGCAGCCACCTTCAGTCTGCTGCTGGACAGCCAGCAGCAGCAGCAGCAGCAAGCCGAAAAGTGCAGGCATGTAAGGGATCTAGAGGTTGACAATATGTCTTCTTAACGGGAGTCCAGGTGCCCATCTCCACAAATGGACTTTTCAGGATCCGAGGGTGGCACAGTAGGCCGCAACCAATTGCCACAACTTCTTTAATTTCATGCCTGCAGACTATAAAAAATAACCCCAAAAAGTTTGGTTGATTGGTCTGTGGCGTTCTTTTAAAGTGTTGCTTATAGCGGTCTCTGTGAGCTTCTCAATGCTGTTCAGCCAGCCAGGTATCCTGCCTGCAGTAGATGGAATGTGACAATGGAACACTGCTGCGCGTGTCACAATAGGCTCTGAGCCTTTATATACCTGCGCACGGCAGCAGCCACCTTCAGTCTGCTGCTGGACAGCCAGCAGCAGCAAGCCGAAAAGTGCAGGCTTGTAAGGGATCTAGAGGTTGACAACATGTCTTCTTAATGGGAGTCCAGGTGCCCATCTCCACAAATGGACTTTTCAGGATCCGAGGGTGGCACAGTAGGCCGCAACCATTTGCCAAAACTTCTTTAATTTCATGCCTGCAGACTATAAAAAATAACCCCAAAAAGTTTGGTTGATTGGTCTGTGGCGTTCTTTTAAAGTGTTGCTTATAGCGGTCTCTTTGAGTTTCTCAATGCTGTTCAGCCAGCCAGGTATCCTGCCTGCAGTAGATGGAATGTGGCAATGGAACACTGCTGCTCGTGTCACAATAGGCTCTGAGCCGTTATATACCTGCGCACGGCAGCAGCCACCTTCAGTCTGCTGCTGGACAGCCAGAAGCAGCAGCAAGAAGAAAAGTGCAGGCATGTAAGGGATCTAGAGGTTGACAATATGTCTTCTTAACGGGAGTCCAGGTGCAAATCTCCACAAATGGACTTTTCAGGATCACAGGGTGGCACCGTAAGCCGCAACCAATTGCCGCACCTTCTTTAATTTCATGCCTGCAGACTATAAAATATAACCCAAAAAAGTTTGTTTGATTGGTCTGTGGCGTTCTTTTAAAGTGTTGCTTATAGCGGTCTCTGTGAGCTTCTCAATGCTGTTCAGCCAGCCAGGTATCCTGCCTGCAGTAGATGGAATGTGGCAATGGAACACTGCTGCGCGTGTCACAATAGGCTCTGAGCCTTTATGTACCTGCGCACGGCAGCAGCCACCTTCAGTCTGCTGCTGGACAGCCAGCAGCAGCACCAGCAAGCCGAAAAGTGCAGGCATGTAAGGGATCTAGAGGTTGACAACATGTCTTCTTAACGGGAGTCCAGGTGCCCATCTCCACAAATGGACTTTTCAGGATCCGAGGGTGGCACCGTAGGCCGCAACCAATTGCCGCAACTTCTTTAATTTCATGCCTGCAGACTATAAAAAATAACCCAAAAAAGTTTGGTTGATTGGTCTCTGGCGTTCTTTTAAAGTGTTGCTTATAGCGGTCTCTGTGAGCTTCTCAATGCTGTTCAGCCAGCCAGGTATCCTGCCTGCAGTAGATGGAATGTGGCAATGGAACACTGCTGCGCGTGTCACAATAGGCTCTGAGCCTTTATATACCTGCGCACGGCAGCAGCCACCTTCAGTCTGCTGCTGGACAGCCAGCAGCAGCAGCAAGCCGAAAAGTGCAGGCATGTAAGGGATCTAGAGGTTGACAACATGTCTTCTTACTGGGAGTCCAGGTGCCCATCTCCACAAATGGACTTTTCAGGATCCGAGGGTGGCACCGTAGGCCGCAACCAATTGCCGCAACTTCTTTAATTTCATGCCTGCAGGCTATAAAAAATAACCCAAAAAAGTTTGGTTGATTGGTCTGTGGCGTTCTTTTAAAGTGTTGCTTATAGCGGTCTCTGTGAGCTTCTCAATGCTGTTCAACCAGCCAGGTATCCTGCCTGCAGTAGATGGAATGTGGCAATGGAACACTGCTGCGCGTGTCACAATAGGCTCTGAGCCTTTATATACCTGTGCACGGCAGCAGCCACCTTCAGTCTGCTGCTGGACAGCCAGCAGCAGCAGCAGCAAGCCGAAAAGTGCAGGCATGTAAGGGATCTAGAGGTTGACAAAATGTCTTCTTAACGGGAGTCCAGGTGGCCATCTCCACAAATAGACTTTTCAGGATCCGAGGGTGGCACCGTAGGCCGCAACCAATTGCCGCAACTTCTTTAATTTCATGCCTGCAGACTATAAAAAATAACCCAAAAAAGTTTGGTTGATTGGTCTGTGGCGTTCTTTTAAAGTGTTGCTTATAGCGGTCTCTGTGAGCTTCTCAATGCTGCTCAGCCAGCCAGGTATCCTGCCTGCAGTAGATGGAATGTGGCAATGGAACACTGCTGCGCGTGTCACAATAGGCTCTGAGCCTTTATATACCTGCGCACGGCAGCAGCCACCTTCAGTCTGCTGCTGGACAGCCAGCAGCAGCAGCAAGCCGAAAAGTGCAGGCATGTAAGGGATCTAGAGGTTGACAATATGTCTTCTTAATGGGAGTCCAGGTGCCCATCTCCACAAATTGACTTTTCAGGATCCGAGGGTGGCACCGAAGGCCGCAACCAATTGCCGCAACTTCTTTAATTTCATGCCTGCAGACTATAAAAAAAAAAAAAAAAAGTTTGGTTGATTGGTCTGTGGCGTTCTTTTAAAGTGTTGCTTATAGCGGTCTCTGTGGGCTTCTCAATGCTGTTCAGCCAGCCAGGTATCCTGCCTGCAGTAGATGGAATGTGGCAATGGAACACTGCTGCGCGTGTCACAATAGGCTCTGAGCCTTTATATACCTGCGCACGGCAGCAGCCACCTTCAGTCTGCTGCTGGACAGCCAGTAGCAGCAGCAGCAAGCCTAAAAGTGCAGGCATGTAAGGGATCTAGAGGTTGACAACATGTCTTCTTAACGGGAGTCCAGGTGCCCATCTCCACAAATGGACTTTTCAGGATCCGAGGGTGGCACCGCAGGCCGCAACCAATTGCCGCACCTTCTTTAATTTCATGCCTGCAGGCTATAAAAAATAACCCCAAAAAGTTTGGTTGATTGGTCTGTGGCGTTCTTTTAACGTGTTGCTTATAGCGGTCTCTGTGAGCCTCTCAATGCTGTTCAGCCAGCCAGGTATCCTGCCTGCAGTAGATGGAATGTGGCAAGGGAACACTGCTGCGCGTGTCAAAATAGGCTCTGAGCATTTATATACCTGCGCACGGCAGCAGCCACCTTCAGTCTGCTGCTGGACAGCCAGCAGCAGCAGCAGCAGCAAGCCGAAAAGTGCAGGCATGTAAGGGATCTAGAGGTTGACAACATGTCTTCTTAATGGGAGTCCAGGTGCCCATCTCCACAAATGGACTTTTCAGGATCCGAGGGTGGCACAGTAGGCCGCAACCATTTGCCAAAACTTCTTTAATTTCATGCCTGCAGACTATAAAAAATAACCCCAAAAAGTTTGGTTGATTGGTCTGTGGCGTTCTTTTAAAGTGTTGCTTATAGCGGTCTCTTTGAGTTTCTCAATGCTGTTCAGCCAGCCAGGTATCCTGCCTGCAGTAGATGGAATGTGGCAATGGAACACTGCTGCTCGTGTCACAATAGGCTCTGAGCCGTTATATACCTGCGCACGGCAGCAGCCACCTTCAGTCTGCTGCTGGACAGCCAGAAGCAGCAGCAAGAAGAAAAGTGCAGGCATGTAAGGGATCTAGAGGTTGACAATATGTCTTCTTAACGGGAGTCCAGGTGCAAATCTCCACAAATGGACTTTTCAGGATCACAGGGTGGCACCGTAAGCCGCAACCAATTGCCGCACCTTCTTTAATTTCATGCCTGCAGACTATAAAATATAACCCAAAAAAGTTTGTTTGATTGGTCTGTGGCGTTCTTTTAAAGTGTTGCTTATAGCGGTCTCTGTGAGCTTCTCAATGCTGTTCAGCCAGCCAGGTATCCTGCCTGCAGTAGATGGAATGTGGCAATGGAACACTGCTGCGCGTGTCACAATAGGCTCTGAGCCTTTATGTACCTGCGCACGGCAGCAGCCACCTTCAGTCTGCTGCTGGACAGCCAGCAGCAGCACCAGCAAGCCGAAAAGTGCAGGCATGTAAGGGATCTAGAGGTTGACAACATGTCTTCTTAACGGGAGTCCAGGTGCCCATCTCCACAAATGGACTTTTCAGGATCCGAGGGTGGCACCGTAGGCCGCAACCAATTGCCGCAACTTCTTTAATTTCATGCCTGCAGACTATAAAAAATAACCCAAAAAAGTTTGGTTGATTGGTCTCTGGCGTTCTTTTAAAGTGTTGCTTATAGCGGTCTCTGTGAGCTTCTCAATGCTGTTCAGCCAGCCAGGTATCCTGCCTGCAGTAGATGGAATGTGGCAATGGAACACTGCTGCGCGTGTCACAATAGGCTCTGAGCCTTTATATACCTGCGCACGGCAGCAGCCACCTTCAGTCTGCTGCTGGACAGCCAGCAGCAGCAGCAAGCCGAAAAGTGCAGGCATGTAAGGGATCTAGAGGTTGACAACATGTCTTCTTACTGGGAGTCCAGGTGCCCATCTCCACAAATGGACTTTTCAGGATCCGAGGGTGGCACCGTAGGCCGCAACCAATTGCCGCAACTTCTTTAATTTCATGCCTGCAGGCTATAAAAAATAACCCAAAAAAGTTTGGTTGATTGGTCTGTGGCGTTCTTTTAAAGTGTTGCTTATAGCGGTCTCTGTGAGCTTCTCAATGCTGTTCAACCAGCCAGGTATCCTGCCTGCAGTAGATGGAATGTGGCAATGGAACACTGCTGCGCGTGTCACAATAGGCTCTGAGCCTTTATATACCTGTGCACGGCAGCAGCCACCTTCAGTCTGCTGCTGGACAGCCAGCAGCAGCAGCAGCAAGCCGAAAAGTGCAGGCATGTAAGGGATCTAGAGGTTGACAAAATGTCTTCTTAACGGGAGTCCAGGTGGCCATCTCCACAAATAGACTTTTCAGGATCCGAGGGTGGCACCGTAGGCCGCAACCAATTGCCGCAACTTCTTTAATTTCATGCCTGCAGACTATAAAAAATAACCCAAAAAAGTTTGGTTGATTGGTCTGTGGCGTTCTTTTAAAGTGTTGCTTATAGCGGTCTCTGTGAGCTTCTCAATGCTGCTCAGCCAGCCAGGTATCCTGCCTGCAGTAGATGGAATGTGGCAATGGAACACTGCTGCGCGTGTCACAATAGGCTCTGAGCCTTTATATACCTGCGCACGGCAGCAGCCACCTTCAGTCTGCTGCTGGACAGCCAGCAGCAGCAGCAGCAAGCCGAAAAGTGCAGGCATGTAAGGGATCTAGAGGTTGACAACATGTCTTCTTAGCGGGAGTCCAGGTGCCCATCTCCACAAATGGACTTTTCAGGATCCGAGGATGGCACCGTAGGCCGCAACCAATTGCCGCAACTTCTTTAATTTCATGCCTGCAGACTATAAAAAATAACCCAAAAAAGTTTGGTTGATTGGTCTGTGGCGTTCTTTTAAGGTGTTGCTTATAGCGGTCTCTGTGAGCTTCTCAATGCTGTTCAGCCAGCCAGGTATCCTGACTGCAGTAGATGGAATGTGGCAATGCAACACTGCTGCGCGTGTCACAATAGGCTCTGAGCCTTTATATACCTGCGCACGGCAGCAGCCACCTTCAGTCTGCTGCTGGACAGCCAGCAGCAGCAGCAGCAAGCCGAAAAGTGCAGCCACGTAAGGGATCTAGAGGTAGACAACATGTCTTCTTAACGGGAGTCCAGGTGCCCATCTCCACAAATGGACTTTTCAGGATCCGAGGGTGGCACCGTAGGCCGCAACCAATTGCCGCAACTTCTTTAATTTCATGCCTGCAGACTATAAAAAATAACCCAAAAAAGTTTGGTTGATTGGTCTGTGGCGTTCTTTTAAAGTGTTGCTTATAGCGGTCTCTGTGAGCTTCTCAATGCGGTTCAGCCAGCCAGGTATCCTGCCTGCAGTAGATGGAATGTGGCAATGGAACACTGCTGCGCGTGTCACAATAGGCTCTGAGCCTTTATATACCTGCGCACCGCAGCAGCCACCTTCAGTCTGCTGCTGGACAGCCAGCAGCAGCAGCAGCAAGCCGAAAAGTGCAGGCATGTAAGGGATCTAGAGGTTGACAACATGTCTTCTTAACGGGAGACCAGGTGCCCATCTCCACAAATGGACTTTTCAGGATCCGAGGGTGGCACCGTAGGCCGCAACCAATTGCCACAACTTCTTTAATTTCATGCCTGCAGACTATAAAAAATAACCCAAAAAAGTTTGGTTGATTGGTCTGTGGTGTTCTTTTAAAGTGTTGCTTATAGCGGTCTCTGTGAGCTTCTCAATGCTGTTCAGCCAGCCAGGTATCCTGCCTGCAGTAGATGGAATGTGGCAATGGAACACTGCTGCGCGTGTCACAAAAGGCTCTGAGCCTTTATATATCTGCGCACGGCAGCAGCCACCTTCAGTCTGCTGCTGGACAGCCAGCAGCAGCAGCAAGCCGAAAAGTGCAGGCATGTAAGGGATCTAGAGGTAGACAACATGTCTTCTTAACGGGAGTCCAGGTGCCCATCTCCACAAATGGACTTTTCAGGATCCGAGGGTGGCACCGTAGGCCGCAACCAATTGCCGTAACTTCTTTAATTTTATGCCTGCAGACTATAAAAAATAACCCAAAAAAGTTTGGTTAATTGGTCTGTGGCGTTCTTTTAAAGTGTTGCTTATAGCGGTCTCTGTGAGCTTCTCAATGCTGTTCAGCCAGCCAGGTATCCTGCCTGCAGTAGATGGAATGTGGCAATGGAACACGGCTGCGCGTGTCTCAATAGGCTCTGAGCCTTTATATACCTGCGCACGGCAGCAGCAACCTTCAGTCTGCTGCTGGACAGCCAGCAGCAGCAGCAGCAAGCCGAAAAGTGCAGGCATGTAAGGGATCTAGAGGTTGACTACATGTCTTCTTAACGGGAGTCCAGGTGCCCATCTCCACAAATGGACTTTTCAGGATCCGAGGGTGGCACCGTAGGCCGCAACCAATTGCCGTAACTTCTTTAATTTTATGCCTGCAGACTATAAAAAATAACCCAAAAAAGTTTGGTTAATTGGTCTGTGGCGTTCTTTTAAAGTGTTGCTTATAGCGGTCTCTGTGAGCTTCTCAATGCTGTTCAGCCAGCCAGGTATCCTGCCTGCATTAGATGGAATGTGGCAATGTAACACTGCTGCGCGTGTCACAATAGACTCTGAGCCTTTATATACCTGCGCACGGCAGCAGCCACCTTCAGTCTGCTGCTGGACAGCCAGCAGCAGCAGCAGCAAGCCGAAAAGTGCAGGCATGTAAGGGATCTAGAGGTTGACAACATGTCTTCTTAACGGGAGTCCAGGTGCCCATCTCCACAAATGGACTTTTCAGGATCCGAGGGTGGCACCGTAGGCCGCAACCAATTGCCGTAACTTCTTTAATTTTATGCCTGCAGACTATAAAAAATAACCCAAAAAAGTTTGGTTAATTGGTCTGTGGCGTTCTTTTAAAGTGTTGCTTATAGCGGTCTCTGTGAGCTTCTCAATGCTGTTCAGCCAGCCAGGTATCCTGCCTGCAGTAGATGGAATGTGGCAATGGAACACGGCTGCGCGTGTCACAATAGGCTCTGAGCCTTTATATACCTGCGCACGGCAGCAGCAACCTTCAGTCTGCTGCTGGACAGCCAGCAGCAGCAGCAGCAAGCCGAAAAGTGCAGGTATGTAAGGGATCTAGAGGTTGACAACATGTCTTCTTAAAGGGAGTCCAGGTGCCCATCTCCACAAATGGACTTTTCAGGATCCGAGGGTGGCACCGTAGGCCGCAACCAATTGCCGCAACTTCTTTAATTTCATGCCTGCAGACTATAAAAAATAAACCAAAAAAGTTTGGTTGATTGGTCTGTGGCGTTCTTTTAAAGTGTTGCTTATAGCGGTCTCTGTGAGCTTCTCAATGCTGTTCAGCCAGCCAGGTATCCTGCCTGCATTAGATGGAATGTGGCAATGGAACACTGCTGCGCGTGTCACAATAGACTCTGAGCCTTTATATACCTGCGCACGGCAGCAGCCACCTTCAGTCTGCTGCTGGACAGCCAGCAGCAGCAGCAGCAAGCCGAAAAGTGCAGGCATGTAAGGGATCTAGAGGTTGACAACATGTCTTCTTAACGGGAGTCCAGGTGCCCATCTCCACAAATGGACTTTTCAGGATCCGAGGGTGGCACCGTAGGCCGCAACCAATTGCCGCAACTTCTTTAATTTCATGCCTGCAGACTATAAAAAATAACCCAAAAAAGTTTGGTTGATTGGTCTGTGGCGTTCTTTTAAAGTGTTGCTTATAGCGGTCTCTGTGAGCTTCTCAATGCTGTTCAGCCAGCCAGGTATCCTGCCTGCAGTAGATGGAATGTGGCAATGGAACACGGCGGCGTGTGTCACAATAGGCTCTGAGCCTTTATATACCTGTGCAAGGCAGCAGCCACCTTCAGTCTGCTGCTGGACAGCCAGCAGCAGCAGCAGCAATCCGAAAAGTGCAGCCATGTAAGGGATCTAGAGGTTGACAAAATGTCTTCTTAACGGGAGTCCAGGTGGCCATCTCCACAAATAGACTTTTCAGGATCCGAGGGTGGCACCGTAGGCCGCAACCAATTGCCGCAACTTCTTTAATTTCATGCCTGCAGACTATAAAAAATAACCCAAAAAAGTTTGGTTGATTGGTCTGTGGCGTTCTTTTAAAGTGTTGCTTATAGCGGTCTCTCTGAGCTTCTCAATGCTGCTCAGCCAGCCAGGTATCCTGCCTGCAGTAGATGGAATGTGGCAATGGAACACTGCTGCGCGTGTCACAATAGGCTCTGAGCCTTTATATACCTGCGCACAGCAGCAGCCACCTTCAGCCTGCTGCAGGACAGCCAGCAGCAGCAGCAAGCCGAAAAGTGCAGGCATGTAGGGGATCTAGAGGTTGACAACATGTCTTCTTAACGGGAGTCCAGGTGCCCATCTCCACAAATGGACTTTTCAGGATCCGAGGGTGGCACCGTCGGCCGCAACCAGTTGCAGCAACTTCTTTAATTTCATGCCTGCAGACTATAAAAAATAGCCCAAAAAAGTTTGGTTGATTGGTCTGTGGCATTCTTTTAAAGTGTTGCTTATAGCGGTCTCTGTGAGCTTCGCAATGCTGTTCAGCCAGCCAGGTATCCTGCCTGCAGTAGATGGAATGTGGCAATGGAACACTGCTGCGCGTGTCACAATAGGCTCTGAGCCTTTATATACCTGCGCACGGCAGCAGCCACCTTCAATCTGCTGCTGGACAGCCAGCAGCAGCAGCAAGCCGAAAAGTGCAGGCATGTAAGGGATCTAGAGGTTGACAACATGTCTTCTTAACGGGAGTCCAGGTGCCCATCTGCACAAATGGACTTTTCAGGATCCGAGGGTGGCATCGTAGGACGCAACCAATTGCCGCAACTTCTTTAATTTCATGCCTGCAGACTATAAAAAATAACCCAAAAAGTTTGGTTGATTGGTCTGTGGCGTTCTTTTAAAGTGTTGCTTATAGCGGTCTCTGTGAGCTTCTCAATGCTGTTCAGCCAGCCAGGTATACAGCCTGCAGTAGATGGAACGTGGCAATGGAACACTGCTGCGCGTGTTACAATAGGCTCTGAGCCTTTATATACCTGCGCACGGCAGCAGCCACCTTCAGTCTGCTGCTGGACAGCCAGCAGCAGCAAGCCGAAAAGTGCAGGCATGTAAGGGATCTAGAGGTTGACAACATGTCTTCTTAACTGGAGTCCAGGTGCCCATCTCCACAAATGGACTTTTCAGGATCCGAGGGAGGCACCATAGGCCGCAACCAATTGCCGCAACTTCTTTAATTTCATGCCTGCAGACTATAAAAAATAACCCAAAAAAGTTTGGTTGATTGGTCTGTGGCGTTCTTTTAAAGTGTTGCTTATAGCGGTCTCTGTGAGCTTCTCAATGCTGTTCAGCCAGCCAGGTATCCTGCCTGCAGTAGATGGAATGTGGCAATGGAACATTGCTGCGCGTGTCACAATAGGCTCTGAGCCTTTATATACCTGCGCACGGCAGCAGCCACCTTTAGTCTGCTGCTGGGCAGCCAGCAGCAGCAGCAGCAAGCTGAAAAGTGCAGGCATGTAAGGGATCTAGAGGTTTACAACATGTCTTCTTAACGGGAGTCCAGGGGCCCATCTCCACAAATGGACTTTTCAGGATCCGAGGGTGGCACCGTAGGCCGCAACCAATTGCCGCAACTTCTTTAATTTCATGCCTGCAGAATATAAAAAATAACCCAAATAGTTTGGTTGATTGGTCTGTGGCGTTCTTTTAAAGTGTTGCTTATAGCGGTCTCTGTGAGCTTCTCAATGCTGTTCAGCCAGCCAGGTATCCTGCCTGCAGTAGATGGAATGTGGCAATGGAACACTGCTGCGCGTGTCACAATAGGCTCTGAGCCTTTATATACCTGCGCACGGCAGCAGCCACCTTCAGTCTGCTGCTGGAAAGCCAGCAGCAGCAAGCCGAAAAGTGCAGGCATGTAAAGGATCTAGAGGTTGACAACATGTCTTCTTAACGGGAGTCCAGGTGCCCATCTCCACAAATGGACTTTTCAGGATCCGAGGGTGGCACCGTAGGCCGCAACCAATTGCCGCAACTTCTTTAATTTCATGCCTGCAGACTATAAAAAATAACCCAAAAAAGTTTGGTTGATTGGTCTGTGGCGTTCTTTTAAAGTGTTGCTTATAGCGGTCTCTGTGAGCTTCTCAATGCTGTTCAGCCAGCCAGGTATCCTGCCTGCAGTAGATGGAATGTGGCAATGGAACACTGCTGCGAATGTCACAATAGGCTCTGAGCCTTTATATGCCTGCGCACGGCAGCAGCCACCTTTAGTCTGCTGCTGGGCAGCCAGCAGCAGCAGCAGCAAGCTGAAAAGTGCAGGCATGTAAGGGATCTAGAGGTTGACAACATGTCTTCTTAACGGGAGTCCAGGTGCCCATCTCCACAAATGGACTTTTCAGAATCCAAGGGTGGCACCGTAGGCCGCAACCAATTGCCGCAACTTCTTTAATTTCATGCCTGCAGACTATAAAAAATAACCCAAAAAAGTTTGGTCGATTGGTCTGTGGCGTTCTTTTAAAGTGTTGCTTATAGCTGTCTCTGTGAGCTTCTCAATGCTGTTCAGCCAGCCAGGTATCCTGCCTGCAGTAGATGGAATGTGGCAATGGAACACTGCTGCGCCTGTCACAATAGGCTCTGAGCCTTTATATACCTGCGCACGGCAGCAGCCACCTTCAGTCTGCTGCTGGACAGCCAGCAGCAGCAGCAAGCCGAAAAGTGCAGGCATGTAAGGGATCTAGAGGTTGACAACATGTCTTCTTAACGGGAGTCCAGGTGCCCATCTCCACAAATGGACTTTTCAGGATCCGAGGGTGGCACCGTAGGCCGCAACCAATTGCCCCAACTTCTTTAATTTCATGCCTGCAGACTATAAAAAATAACCCAAAAAAGTTTGGTTGATTGGTCTGTGGCGTTCCTTTAAAGTGTTGCTTATAGCGGTCTCTGTGAGCTTCTCAATGCTGTTCAGCCAGCCAGGTATCCTGCCTGCAGTAGATGGAATGTGGCAATGGAACACTGCTGCGCCTGTCACAATAGGCTCTGAGCCTTTATATACCTGCGCACGGCAGCAGCCACCTTCAGTCTGCTGCTGGACAGCCAGCAGCAGCAGCAAGCCGAAAAGTGCAGGCATGTAAGGGATCTAGAGGTTGACAACATGTCTTCTTAACGGGAGTCCAGGTGCCCATCTCCACAAATGGACTTTTCAGGATCCGAGGGTGGCACCGTAGGCCGCCACCAATTGCCCCAACTTCTTTAATTTCATGCCTGCAGACTATAAAAAATAACCCAAAAAAGTTTGGTTGATTGGTCTGTGGCGTTCTTTTAAAGTGTTGCTTATAGCGGTCTCTGTGAGCTTCTCAATGCTGTTCAGCCAGCCAGGTATTCTGCCTGCAGTAGATGGAATGTGGCAATGGAACACTGCTGCGCGTGTCACAATAGGCTCTGAGCCTTTATATACCTGCGCACGGCAGCAGCCACCTTCAGTCTGCTGCTGGACAGCCAGCAGCAGCAAGCCGAAAAGTGCAGGCATGTAAAGGATCTAGAGGTTGACAACATGTCTTCTTAACGGGAGTCCAGGTGCCCATCTCCACAAATGGACTTTTCAGGATCCGAGGGTGGCACCGTAGGCCGCAACCAATTGCCGCAACTTCTTTAATTTCATGCCTGCAGACTATAAAAAATAACCCAAAAAAGTTTGGTTGATTGGTCTGTGGCGTTCTTTTAAAGTGTTGCTTATAGCGGTCTCTGTGAGCTTCTCAATGCTGTTCAGCCAGCCAGGTATCCTGCCTGCAGTAGATGGAATGTGGCAATGGAACACTGCTGCGCGTGTCACAATAGGCTCTGAGCCTTTATATACCTGCGCACGACAGCAGCCACCTTCAGTCTGCTGCTGGACAGCCAGCAGCAGCAGCAGCAAGCCAAAAAGTGCAGGCATGTAAAGGATATAGAGGTTGACAACGTCTTCTTAACGGGAGTCCAGGTGCCCATCTCCACAAATGGACTTTTCAGGATCCGAGGGTGGCACCGTAGGCCGCAACCAATTGCCGCAACTTCTTTAATTTCATGCCTGCAGACTATAAAAAATAACCCAAAAAAGTTTGGTTGATAGGTCTGTGGCGTTCTTTTAAAGTGTTGATTATAGCGGTCTCTGTGAGCTTCTCAATGCTGTTCAGCCAGCCAGGTATCCTGCCTGCAGTAGATGGAATGTGGCAATGGAACACTGCTGCGAATGTCACAATAGGCTCTGAGCCTTTATATGCCTGCGCACGGCAGCAGCCACCTTTAGTCTGCTGCTGGGCAGCCAGCAGCAGCAGCAGCAAGCTGAAAAGTGCAGGCATGTAAGGGATCTAGAGGTTGACAACATGTCTTCTTAACGGGAGTCCAGGTGCCCATCTCCACAAATGGACTTTTCAGAATCCAAGGGTGGCACCGTAGGCCGCAACCAATTGCCGCAACTTCTTTAATTTCATGCCTGCAGACTATAAAAAATAACCCAAAAAAGTTTGGTCGATTGGTCTGTGGCGTTCTTTTAAAGTGTTGCTTATAGCTGTCTCTGTGAGCTTCTCAATGCTGTTCAGCCAGCCAGGTATCCTGCCTGCAGTAGATGGAATGTGGCAATGGAACACTGCTGCGCCTGTCACAATAGGCTCTGAGCCTTTATATACCTGCGCACGGCAGCAGCCACCTTCAGTCTGCTGCTGGACAGCCAGCAGCAGCAGCAAGCCGAAAAGTGCAGGCATGTAAGGGATCTAGAGGTTGACAACATGTCTTCTTAACGGGAGTCCAGGTGCCCATCTCCACAAATGGACTTTTCAGGATCCGAGGGTGGCACCGTAGGCCGCAACCAATTGCCCCAACTTCTTTAATTTCATGCCTGCAGACTATAAAAAATAACCCAAAAAAGTTTGGTTGATTGGTCTGTGGCGTTCCTTTAAAGTGTTGCTTATAGCGGTCTCTGTGAGCTTCTCAATGCTGTTCAGCCAGCCAGGTATCCTGCCTGCAGTAGATGGAATGTGGCAATGGAACACTGCTGCGCCTGTCACAATAGGCTCTGAGCCTTTATATACCTGAGCACGGCAGCAGCCACCTTCAGTCTGCTGCTGGACAGCCAGCAGCAGCAGCAAGCCGAAAAGTGCAGGCATGTAAGGGATCTAGAGGTTGACAACATGTCTTCTTAACGGGAGTCCAGGTGCCCATCTCCACAAATGGACTTTTCAGGATCCGAGGGTGGCACCGTAGGCCGCCACCAATTGCCCCAACTTCTTTAATTTCATGCCTGCAGACTATAAAAAATAACCCAAAAAAGTTTGGTTGATTGGTCTGTGGCGTTCTTTTAAAGTGTTGCTTATAGCGGTCTCTGTGAGCTTCTCAATGCTGTTCAGCCAGCCAGGTATCCTGCCTGCAGTAGATGGAATGTGGCAATGGAACACTGCTGCGCGTGTCACAATAGGCTCTGAGCCTTTATATACCTGCGCACGGCAGCAGCCACCTTCAGTCTGCTGCTGGACAGCCAGCAGCAGCAAGCCGAAAAGTGCAGGCATGTAAAGGATCTAGAGGTTGACAACATGTCTTCTTAACGGGAGTCCAGGTGCCCATCTCCACAAATGGACTTTTCAGGATCCGAGGGTGGCACCGTAGGCCGCAACCAATTGCCGCAACTTCTTTAATTTCATGCCTGCAGACTATAAAAAATAACCCAAAAAAGTTTGGTTGATTGGTCTGTGGCGTTCTTTTAAAGTGTTGCTTATAGCGGTCTCTGTGAGCTTCTCAATGCTGTTCAGCCAGCCAGGTATCCTGCCTGCAGTAGATGGAATGTGGCAATGGAACACTGCTGCGCGTGTCACAATAGGCTCTGAGCCTTTATATACCTGCGCACGACAGCAGCCACCTTCAGTCTGCTGCTGGACAGCCAGCAGCAGCAGCAGCAAGCCAAAAAGTGCAGGCATGTAAAGGATATAGAGGTTGACAACGTCTTCTTAACGGGAGTCCAGGTGCCCATCTCCACAAATGGACTTTTCAGGATCCGAGGGTGGCACCGTAGGCCGCAACCAATTGCCGCAACTTCTTTAATTTCATGCCTGCAGACTATAAAAAATAACCCAAAAAAGTTTGGTTGATAGGTCTGTGGCGTTCTTTTAAAGTGTTGATTATAGCGGTCTCTGTGAGCTTCTCAATGCTGTTCAGCCAGCCAGGTATCCTGCCTGCAGTAGATGGAATGTGGCAATGGAACACTGCTGCGCGTGTCACAATAGGCTCTGAGCCTTTATATACCTGCGCACGGCAGCAGCCACCTTCAGTCTGCTGCTGGGCAGCCAGCAGCAGCAGCAGCAAGCTGAAAAGTGCAGGCATGTAAGGGATCTAGAGATTGATAACATGTCTTCTTAACGGGAGTCCAGGTGCCCATCTCCACAAATGGACTTTTCAGAATCCGAGGGTGGCACCGTAGGCCGCAACCAATTGCCGCAACTTCTTTAATTTCATGCCTGCAGACTATAAAAAATAACCCAAAAAAGTTTGGTTGATTGGTCTGTGGCGTTCTTTTAAAGTGTTGCTTATAGCGGTCTCTGTGAGCTTCTCAATGCTGTTCAGCCAGCCAGGTATCCTGCCTGCAGTAGATGGAATGTGGCAATGGAACACTGCTGCGCGTGTCACAATAGGCTCTGAGCCTTTATATACCTGCGTACGGCAGCAGCCACCTTCAGTCTGCTGCTGGACAGCCAGCAGCAGCAGCAGCAGCAGCAAGCCGAAAAGTGCAGGCATGTAAGGGATCTAGAGGTTGACAACATGTCTTCTTAACGGGAGTCCAGGTGCCCATCTCCACAAATGAACTTTTCAGGATCCGAGGGTGGCACCGTAGGCCGCAACCAATTGCCGCAACTTCTTTAATTTCATGCCTGCAGACTATAAAAAATAACCCAAAAAAGTTTGGTTGATTGGTCTGTGGCGTTCTTTTAAAGTGTTGCTGATAGCGGTCTCTGTGAGCTTCTCAATGCTGTTCAGCCAGCCAGGTATCCTGCCTGCAGTAGATGGAATGTGGCAATGGAACACTGCTGCGCGTGTCACAATAGGCTCTGAGCCTTTATATACCTGCGCACGGCAGCAGCCACCTTCAGTCTGCTGCTGGACAGCCAGCAGCAGCAAGCCGAAAAGTGCAGGCATGTAAAGGATCTAGAGGTTGACAACATGTCTTCTTATAGGGAGTCCAGGTGCCCATCTCCACAAATGGACTTTTCAGGATCCGAGGGTGGCACCGTAGGCCGCAACTGACTCGCCCCCTGGGCCGTGGGGCACTCGGATCCGGGCAATAGGGGGACCGATGGGAGTAGTAGTGGCAACCCGGTTCCGTGGCTCAGGGTGGTCAGGCCAATGGTAGTTCGTTATATTGATTATGTCCGACTACGCCACCCGTGGATTGCGGTTATTAGGAACCGCCGCTGCTTGCAGACCGCTGGGGCTGATGAGGTGTGCAGCTAGGGTAGTGTGACTCCCCACGGGAAGAGTGCGGCCCCAGGGCAGTATAGTGGATGGTGGGAGTGATGGTAGTGAGAGTCCCAGTGATGATAGTGCTGGAGGAGCAAGGAGCACACAGACAACAGGTTGCAGTCCAGGGTCTTTACTGAAACAGGCAAACTGACCCATAAACGGTCCCAGCTAGGAGGGGACCTGGATGTCTGAGAGCAACGGGGAAATTGGCCCTGGTCAGGGTGAGGGTGTAGGCCTACCGTGCTTTCTGCGCTCCTTCTGGCTATCCCCTCCTTATAGAGTAACAGCCCACATTTCCGAGCTTCCGTGCTTTCTCGCCTGTATGGCCTGCGACGTGGGTTCCTTTCTGCTCCCAGCCTTGTACGGCTTCACTGGTCCCTTCGGTTGTGGCAGGGCCTCCAGGCTTCTTAGGCCAAGGAATGTATAGTCCCTTGCGGACTGGTTCTCTGCTGGGGGATGTGGAATCCTTCCAGCCTCAGACACCAAAGTCTGGTAAAATGAAGTCTTTTCTCTTCCAAGACAGGCTCTCTTCGCCTCTTGTCTCTGGCTTGTGGCTCTCTCCTACTGCCACACTTCCTCTTAGGTGCAATGCAACTTTCTGTCCCTGCTCCACTCTGGGACACGTCTCAAAGCTGAGACAGGCAATCCAGTTCTCTCTAACCCTGTCCCCAGTACCAGCTTTTATAGGGGCAGCCTGCTCCCCCTACTTGCTCTCAGACACAGCTTTAATTACACTTGTGGCATCCAGGCCTGGGTGACACATTCCCCCCTAGTGAAATTTAGTACTCCGGGACTAAACAATAAACAAAGACAATATGCATAACAATAAAACATTAATAGACAGACGACGCACAAATTGAGTTCTTAAGGTCACAGTGTGGCCTGTGACCGGGTGTCCATATCACCAAAACAACGGGGAGCCTTAACCAGGTGGGGGACTGTCCTACCCCAAGTCCTTTACAGTCTTAGTTCATTCCTGGTTTAGGCTCAGAATGCAGTCCATACAAGGTCCCGGTTATAAAAGTCCATAACCTGTGAATCCTTACGGTAGCTGCAAGAAACTGAAACACACTATTAATAAACATGCAGGTAACTTGGCAAACAATTCAACATTTGGCAACAGGGTTATTTACAATCTTATTGCACACTATATTCTCCAGCGAGCGGGTATCTGTCCCTTTGTGCTCCTGGTTGACCTCCTTAACCCACTGTCTGGTGGTGGACCAACCTGGCTTTCCCCACTAGCGTTAGGGGTACAGCTACCAGCTGGGTGTACAGGTAAGGCAGGCAGCTGTCTGCGGGTTCTTTGGCTTACCGCAGGCATGGCAGGCTCACTGTCAGCAGAGGGTTGACTCTCCTGGGCTGCTGGAACAGGCTCTTCTGCCTCTGGAACCGCTTGCTCCTCTTCACCTTCCGGCTCTGGTGTTGGTTGTTGCTGTGCCGGTTGCAGGAAATGCAGGACGGGTACCACTATAGCATAATTTATGCGAGTCCAGGACTGAGGGAACTCTCCGAGAACGGTGCTGATCATTTCTTCCTTGTCCTCTGCGGGTTCAAGGTCACTCTGATCCTCTTCTGCACTACGGAGTTGCTCGGGGCACCTTTTGAGGTGGTCTCTGGAGACGACACTAGTGGTTTCTCCTCCGTCCTTGGTGATTACGCACACCTTTGGGTTGTCATGGTCAGACTGCAGTACGGTGTAGGGTTCCCTTTCCCACTGGTCGTCCAACTTATGTAGCCTTCTTTTTCGCTTTAAGACTTGCTCACCAGGTTCTAGGGGACTAGCAGGGGCGTGTTGATTGAATAGTCTTTCTTGCTTCTCTCTCACCTGGGCCAGGCTCTTCTCCACACTCTCCTGTACCTTCTTGTACTGCAGTTGCCTTTCCGTATCCCAGTCCGCATCCGGGGAGGTGTCCTCAGGTATTAGGACTCCCATCTCCAGGTCTACGGGCAGCTTACCTGGTCTAGCTCGCATCAGGTAAGCCGGGGTGCAGTTTGTAGCATTCACCGGGATATTGTTGTACATGTCTACCAGGTCCGGCAATTTTTCTGGCCACAGGCTGCGTTCCTCCAGGGGCAACGTCTTCAGGAGATCAATGACTATATTGTTCATCTTCTCACACATCCCGTTGGTTTGGGGGTGGTAAGGCGTTGTCCGAATCTTCTTACAGCCATAGAGGTTGCAGAACTCCTGGAAGATTTCAGCCTCGAACGCTGGACCCTGGTCTGTCAGGACCTGTTCCGCATACCCGTGTGGACGGCAGAAATATTGCTGGAAGGCTCTGGCCGCTGTTTGGGCTGTCAAGTCCTTTACCGGGACCACCACTAGAAAACGGGAATAGTGGTCCACGATTGTCAGGGCATAGATGTATCCAGACCGGCTTGGAGCCAATTTGACGTGGTCCAGAGCTACCAGCTCAAGAGGCTGCGTGGTGACGATGGGCCTCAAGGGTGTCTTCTGGCTGGTGCGGTCCTTCCTCCTCAGGTGACAAGGGCCACAGTCTCTGCACCATTTTTCTACAGCTCCTCTCATGCCGACCCAAAAGAATCTTCCTCTTAGCAGGAACTCCAGTTTCTTCCAACCGAAGTGTCCCGCTCGGTCATGGTAAGCCCCCAGGACCATAGCTGCATCTCGCCTTGGGACCACGACTTGCCAGGTCAGCTCGTGCGTCCGGTGGTTGACAATCCTTCTGCACAACTTGCCTTCGTAGAGGAACAGCTTGCTCTTCTCCTTCCATAGCTGCTTGGCTTCCTCTGGGGCATCTGGATCTAGGCGGGCGTCTTCCCGGGTCAGCAGATCTTTCACCAGACGGACTGCAGGGTCACTATCTTGGGTCTCGGCCCAGCTGTGGTGAGGTAGGGGATTCATCATCACCGTTGTTAGATCCTCCTCCTTCACGCGGTGAGAGTGTTGAGCGGCTCCATACCGGTGAAACGCGGGGAGTTCTACCTCTTCCAGCTCTTCTGGGTCTTCGTCACCTTCAGGTAAGTGAGGCATTCTTGATAGGGCGTCCGCGTTGGCGTTGGTTTTGCCTGCCCGGTACTTGATCACGAAGTCATAGTTGGAGAGACGGGCCATCCACCGCTGTTCCAGGGCACCCAGTCTTGCATTGTCCAGGTGTGTCAACGGGTTGTTGTCCGTGTACACGGTGAATTTGCGGAGGCCAGGTAATGCTTGAAGCGTTCCGTCACGGCCCACACCACCGCCAAGAATTCTAGCTTGAAGGAGCTGTAATTCTCCGGGTTCCTTTCGGTGGGCCTCAGCTTCCGGCTGGCGTATGCGATCACCCGTTCTCTGCCCTGTTGGTTTTGGGACAGTATGGCTCCCAGTCCCACATTACTGGCATCTGTGTGGAGAATGAAAGGCTGGCCATAATCAGGGTAGGCCAGGATCTCATCCCCAGTGAGGGCCAACTTTAGCTGGCGGAAGGACTCCTCTTCCGGTTTATCCCACTTGAAGGGTGGCTTTTGACTTCTGGACTTGGACTGTCTGATCAGGAGGTCCTGCATAGGAGCTGCCATCTTAGTGAACCCGGGGATGAACCTTCGGTAGTAGCCTACCAACCCGAGAAACTGTCTCACCTCTTTGATGTTCGAGGGGCTTGGCCAGCTCTTGATTGCCGTGACCTTGTCAGGGTCGGGGGCCACTCCTTCCACGCTTACCACGTGCCCTAGGTACTGGACCTTCGGTTTCAGCAGGTGGCACTTCGATGGTTTCACCTTCAGGCCATAGCCTGCCAGGGCTTCGAACACCTCGGCCAGGTGCTTTAGATGGTCCTCGTAGGTTTTCGAATAGACGATCACGTCGTCCAGGTAAAGGAGGACCGTCTCGAAGTTTCGGTGCCCTAGACAGCATTCCATCAGCCGCTGGAAGGTCCCTGGTGCGTTGCAGAGCCCGAAAGGCATACAGTTGAACTCACTCAGTCCCATCGGGGTGGTGAAGGCGGTCTTCTCCTTGTCAGCCTCTGCCACAGGAACCTGCCAGTACCCGCTAGTAAGGTCCAAAGTAGAAAAGAAGTTAGCAGATTTTAGTGCGGCTAAAGACTCTTCTATTCTAGGCAGCGGATATGCGTCTTTGTGGGTGATACGGTTGATTTGTCTATAGTCCACGCACATTCTCATGGTGCCGTCTTTCTTTTTGACCAGAACCAAGGGGGCTGCCCAGGGGCTACAGCTGTCTCTAATGACCCCAGCTTCTTTCATCTCCCTTAGCATACCCTTGGCGTTCTGATAATGTGCAGGGGGTACAGGTCTGTGCCTCTCTTTTATTGGTGGGTGGCTCCCTGTGGGGATGTGGTGTTCTATCCCTTTTACTCTGCCGAAGTCTAGCGGGTGCTTACTAAAGACTCTCTCGTACTCCCGTACCACCCGGTAGACTCCTTGTTTTTGGTGCAGGGGAGTGGAGTCAGCACCCACGTGGAGTTTCTGGCACCAGTCCTCCTTTTGTTTCTGGGAGCCATTACCCTCCGCCTGTGGAGATGGAGGCAAGGGTTCCACGGCCCTGATAGCTTGGTGTTCGACGACAAACAGTTTGGCGAGTGTAGCGTACCTGGGTAAGTGTACTTCCCTCTCCCCAATGTTGAGGATGCGGACGGGCACCCTCCCATGACGGACATCAACCACCCCCCGGGCTGTCAAAATGGTGGGCCTGCTGTCTGAGTACACGGGTTCTACCATGGCTTGGTAGTCTCTACCTCTCAACCCGATTGCAGTCCGACACCAGATCATCATTTCACTTTTGGGAGGCATGGAAATGGGGAATGGATCACTGAGTCTTACGCTACCGATCTCACCACCAGACAGTTCTACCTGCTGCCGTCTCATCAGGGCTTTTATCTCCTTGTTGAGGACTCTCTGTTGGCTGGAACTAGCATTCACCGCCACCTGTTGTAGAATTACAATTACCTCTGAAAGACAATTTTCAATTATGTTAGTACCCACAGTTATTTTAGGGTGACTTTCATGACGGTCAATGTCCACAATAATCACTCCCTGTGCCGGCAGTTCAACTTTACCAATTTTAATGGTCATCTCCTTGAACCCCATCTGCGGCACGGGTAAGCCGTTACTGGCGATGATGCTCAAGTTACTGTCTGGATACCGTGTGATATCAGCATCAGTCCAATACTGCTTAAAAAGTACATAAGGGATTGTGGTTACTTGTGACCCAGTATCCAGCAAGGCGCTCATGGGGATACCATCCAGCACCACGGGTAAAACCGGGCGCCCCCCAACGTACTTATTACGCCAATTGTAAGGGCCTGGTGATCTTATGCCTGGGGGTCGGCCCTCTGCCCCAGGTTGGACCCGTTTAAATTACAGTACCTGGAAATGTGTCCGGGCTGGTTGCATCGACGGCAAATGGGCTGTCCATCCTCTGCGTAGCGGTCTGTGGGCCTCCCTCGGAACGACGGGATCCTCCTCTGTCGACGCTACGGGACATCCTCCGGACTTGAAGCCAGCTTGATGGGTCTTGACGGGTCCACTTGCAATGCCTGGACGGTCCTGGTCAACGCCGCGACGCTCCTGGTCAGCTCCTGGACTTGGTGGTGCAGGCCTTTCGACGGGGCTTGGTTCAGGGCCTGTGCATCAGCCTCCACGGAGTCCATAGAGGAGGGCGCCGCCTCCTGGTGGTAGGTGATAGCAGGGCGCCGGGGGTTTATAGCGCCACTGGGTGCAGATTCACGGAGCACCCTTATGGCCCTGTCCTTAAATTGGGCAAAGGTCAGGTTGGGGTTCTGAAAGAACATGAGGCGCAGCTGGGCCCTGTGGGCGCTGGACAGCAGACCCTCTATGAATTGTTCTGTTAGCAGCTTATCGGTTTCCTGCACACTGCCAGGGTCAGTTTGTTGAATAGCCCTCAAGGCTTCCTGCAGATTTAGGGCATAGTCTCTGATGCTGTCCTGTGCCCGCTGCTTACATCCATAGAACCTCATTTTAATTTCAGCGGAGGTACGTGTATCAAAGGTACCCCGCAGCCAGGCCAGAATACCCTTCACAGTCCCTTTCTCCTCAATGGGCCATGATTTTACCTCCCTTTGGGCTGCGCCAGTTAACTGCCCTGTCAATATGCTGACCTTCTGTTCCTCTGTCAGGGGGTAAACTTGGAACAAACTATACAGTCTTTCCTTGAAGTCAGTTAGGGCATGGGGCTCCCCTGAGTATTTGGGCAGCCAGGCCGCTCCAGGGATGTAGGGCAGGGAAAAGGGCATCACCGCTGCTGCAGCTCCGTTGGTGGTAGTGGGCGCCTCTGTGTCCGACATCTTTCTACCCCCCTAGTGGACCGTGGCCTACCTTCCGACGATCCTCTTCTGTAGGCCGCGGCTCCGCTGCTGCTGCTATGGACGAGGACCTGGCGTCGCGTCCTGATGACGTCAGCGTCGCTCTCTCTCCCTTCCAGGACCTTGCGGAGCGTCGGAGCGTGGGGCGGAGCTTCGGATCTTGCGCGGTTTTGACGTCCACGCCCCTCTTCTTCCCACGCGGCGTCCTGAAGATGGCGTCCGATGGCGGGAAACAGCTGCGGATGGCGGGAAGACGGCAGAAGACGGCGGGAAAAGGTCCAAGATGGCGTCTGATGGCGGGAATCGGCTCCGGATGGCGGGAAACTTCTCCACAGGTAAGTTTACAACAGTCTTTTTCAGGCACGCAGTACCCGGTGGTTGCGGGCACGAAATCCTGCCGACTACGCCAAAGCTGACTCGCCCCCTGGGCCGTGGGGCACTCGGATCCGGGCAATAGGGGGACCGATGGGAGTAGTAGTGGCAACCCGGTTCCGTGGCTCAGGGTGGTCAGGCCAATGGTAGTTCGTTATATTGATTATGTCCGACTACGCCACCCGTGGATTGCGGTTATAAGGAACCGCCGCTGCTTGCAGACCGCTGGGGCTGATGAGGTGTGCAGCTAGGGTAGTGTGACTCCCCACGGGAAGAGTGCGGCCCCAGGACAGTATAGTGGATGGTGGGAGTGATGGTAGTGAGAGTCCCAGTGATGATAGTGCTGGAGGAGCAAGGAGCACACAGACAACAGGTTGCAGTCCAGGGTCTTTACTGAAACAGGCAAACTGACCCATAAACGGTCCCAGCTAGGAGGGGACCTGGATGTCTGAGAGCAACGGGGAAATTGGCCCTAGTCAGGGTGAGGGTGTAGGCCTACCGTGCTTTCTGCGCTCCTTCTGGCTATCCCCTCCTTATAGAGTAACAGTCCACGTTTCCGAGCTTCCGTGCTTTCTCGCCTGTATGGCCTGCGACGTGGGTTCCTTTCTGCTCCCAGCCTTGTACGGCTTCACTGGTCCCTTCGGTTGTGGCAGGGCCTCCAGGCTTCTTAGGCCAAGGAATGTATAGTCCCTTGCGGACTGGTTCTCTGCTGGGGGATGTGGAATCTTTCCAGCCTCAGACACCAAAGTCTGGTAAAATGAAGTCTTTTCTCTGCCAAGACAGGCTCTCTTCGCCTCTTGTCTCTGGCTGGTGGCTCTCTCCTACTGCCACACTTCCTCTTAGGTGCAATGCAGCTTTCTGTCCCTGCTCCACTCTGGGACAAGTCTCAAAGCTGAGACAGGCAATCCAGTTCTCTCTAACCCTGTCCCCAGTACCAGCTTTTATAGGGGCAGCCTGCTCCCCCTACTGGCCTGAGACAGGAGGCATTGCATGTTAATGTTCCCCTGGCCAGAGAACCTTCCCCTTGCTCTCAGACACAGCTTTAATTACACTTGTGGCATCCAGGCCTGGGTGACACACGACCAATTGCCGCAACTTCTTTAATTTCATGCCTGCAGACTATAAAAAATAACCCAAAAAAGTTTGGTTGATTGGTCTGTGGCGTTCTTTTAAAGTGTTGCTTATAGCGGACTCTGTGAGCTTCTCAATGCTGTTCAGCCAGCCAGGTATCCTGCCTGCAGTAGATGGAATGTGGCAATGGAACACTGCTGCGCGTGTCACAATAGGCTCTGAGCCTTTATATACCTGCGCACGGCAGCAGCCACCTTCAGTCTGCTGCTGGACAGCCAGCAGCAGCAGCAAGCCGAAAAGTGCAGGCATGTAAGGGATCTAGAGGTTGACAACATGTCTTCTTAACGGGAGTCCAGTTGCCCATCTCCACAAATGGACTTTTCAGGATCCGAGGGTGGCACCGTAGGCCGCAACTTCTTTAATTTCATGCCTGCAGACTATAAAAAATAACCCAAAAAAGTTTGGTTGATTGGTCTGTGGCGTTCTTTTAAAGTGTTGCTTATAGCGGTCTCTGTGAGCTTCTCAATGCTGTTCAGCCAGCCAGGTATCCTGCCTGCAGTAGATGGAATGTGGCAATGGAACACTGCTGCGCGTGTCACAATAGGCTCTGAGCCTTTATATACCTGCGCACGGCAGCAGCCACCTTCAGTCTGCTGCTGGACAGCCAGCAGCAGCAAGCCGAAAAGTGCAGGCATGTAAAGGATCTAGAGGTTGACAACATGTCTTCTTAACGGGAGTCCAGGTGCCCATCTCCACAAATGGACTTTTCAGGATCCGAGGGTGGCACCGTAGGCCGCAACCAATTGCCGCAACTTCTTTAATTTCATGCCTGCAGACTATAAAAAATAACCCAAAAAAGTTTGGTTGATTGGCCTGTGGCGTTCTTTTAAAGTGTTGCTTATAGCGGTCTCTGTGAGCTTCTCAATGCTGTTCAGCCAGCCAGGTATCCTGCCTGCAGTAGATGGAATGTGGCAATGGAACACTGCTGCGCGTGTCACAATAGGCTCTGAGCCTTTATATACCTGCGCACGACAGCAGCCACCTTCAGTCTGCTGCTGGACAGCCAGCAGCAGCAAGCCGAAAATTGCAGGCATGTAAGGGATCTAGAGGTTGACAACATGTCTTCTTAACGGGAGTCCAGGTGCCCATCTCCACAAATGAACTTTTCAGGATCCGAGGGTGGCACCGTAGGCCGCAACCAATTGCCGCAACTTCTTTAATTTCATGCCTGCAGACTATAAAAAATAACCCAAAAAAGTTTGGTTGATTGGTCTGTGGCGTTCTTTTAAAGTGTTGCTTATAGCGGTCTCTGTGAGCTTCTCAATGCTGTTCAGCCAGCCAGGTATCCTGCCTGCAGTAGATGGAATGTGGCAATGGAACACTGCTGCGCGTGTCACAATAGGCTCTGAGCCTTTATATACCTGCGCACGGCAGCAGCCACCTTCAGTCTGCTGCTGGGCAGCCAGCAGCAGCAGCAGCAAGCTGAAAAGTGCAGGCATGTAAGGGATCTAGAGGTTGACAACATGTCTTCTTAACGGGAGTCCAGGTGCCCATCTCCACAAATGGACTTTTCAGAATCCGAGGGTGGTACCGTAGGCCGCAACCAATTGCCGCAACTTCTTTAATTTCATGCCTGCAGACTATAAAAAATAACCCAAAAAAGTTTGGTTGATTGGTCTGTGGCGTTCTTTTAAAGTGTTGCTTATAGCGGTCTCTGTGAGCTTCTCAATGCTGTTCAGCCAGCCAGGTATCCTGCCTGCAGTAGATGGAATGTGGCAATGGAACACTGCTGCGCGTGTCACAATAGGCTCTGAGCCTTTATATACCTGCGAACGGCAGCAGCCACCTTCAGTCTGCTGCTGGACAGCCAGCAGCAGCAAGCCGAAAAGTGCAGGCATGTAAGGGATCTAGAGGTTGACAACATGTCTTCTTAACGGGAGTCCAGGTGCCCATCTCCACAAATGGACTTTTCAGGATCCGAGGGTGGCACAGTAGGCCGCAACCAATTGCCGCAACTTCTTTAATTTCATGCCTGCAGACTATAAAAAATAACCCAAAAAAGTTTGGTTGATTGGTCTGTGGCGTTCTTTTAAAGTGTTGCTTATAGCGGTCTCTGTGAGCTTCTCAATGCTGTTCAGCCAGCCAGGTATCCTGCCTGCAGTAGATGGAATGTGGCAATGGAACACTGCTGCGCGTGTCACAATAGGCTCTGAGCCTTTATATACCTGTGCACGGCAGCAGCCACCTTTAGTCTGCTGCTGGACAGCCAGCAGCAGCAGCAAGCCGAAAAGTGCAGGCATGTAAGGGATCTAGAGGTTGACAACATGTCTTCTTAACGGGAGTCCAGGTGCCCATCTCCACAAATGGACTTTTCAGGATCCGAGGGTGGCACCGTAGGCCGCAACCAATTGCCGCAACTTCTTTAATTTCATGCCTGCAGACTATAAAAAATAACCCAAAAAAGTTTGGTTGATTGGTCTGTGGCGTTCTTTTAAAGTGTTGCTTATAGCGGTTTCTGTGAGCTTCTCAATGCTGTTCAGCCAGCCAGGTATCCTGCCTGCAGTAGATGGAATGTGGCAATGGAACACTGCTGCGCGTGTCACAATAGGCTCTGAGCCTTTATATACCTGCGCACGGCAGCAGCCACCTTCAGTCTGCTGCTGGACAGCCAGCAGCAGCAGCAGCAAGCCGAAAAGTGCAGGCATGTAGGGGATCTGGAGGTTGACAACATGTCTTCTTAACGGGAGTCCAGGAGCCCATCTCCACAAATGGACTTTTCAGGATCCGATGGTGGCACCGTAGGCCGCAACCAATTGCCGCAACTTCTTTAATTTCATGCCTGCAGACTATAAAAAATAACCCAAAAAAGTTTGGTTGATTGGTCTGTGGCGTTCTTTTAAAGTGTTGCTTATAGCGGTCTCTGTGAGCTTCTCAATGCTGTTCAGCCAGCCAGGTATCCTGCCTGCAGTAGATGGAATGTGGCAATGGAACACTGCTGCGTCTGTCACAATAGTCTCTGAGCCTTTATATACCAGCGCACGGCAGTAGCCACCTTCAGTCTGCTGCTGGAAAGCCAGCAGCAGCAGCAGCAAGCCGAAAAGTGCAGGCATGTAAGGGATCTAGAGGTTGACAACATGTCTTCTTAACGGGAGTCCAGGTGCCCATCTCCACAAATGAACTTTTCAGGATCCGAGGGTGGCACCGTAGGCCGCAACCAATTGCCGCAACTTCTTTAATTTCATGCCTGCAGACTATAAAAAATAACCCAAAAAAGTTTGGTTGATTGGTCTGTAGCGTTCTTTTAAAGTGTTGCTTATAGCGGTCTCTGTGAGCTTCTCAATGCTGTTCAGCCAGCCAGGTATTCTGCCTGCAGTAGATGGAATGTGGCAATGGAACACTGCTGCGCGTGTCACAATAGGCTCTGAGCCTTTATATACCTGCGCACAGCAGCAGCCACCTACAGTCTGCTGCTGGACAGCCATCATCAGCAGCAGCAAGCCGAAAAGTGCAGGCATGTAAGGGATCTAGAGGTTGACAACATGTCTTCTTAACGGGAGTCCAGGTGCCCATCTCCACAAATGGACTTTTCAGGATCCGAGGGTGGCACCGTAAGCCGCAACCAATTGCCGCAACTTCTTTAATTTCATGCCTGCAGACTATAAAAAATAGCCCAAAAAAGTTTGGTTGATTGGTCTGTGGCGTTCTTTTAAAGTGTTGCTTATAGCGGTCACTGTGAGCTTCTCAATGCTGTTCAGCCAGCCCGGTATCCTGCCTGCAGTAGATGGAATGTGGCAATGGAACACTGCTACGCGTGTCACAATATTCTCTGAGCCTTTATATACCTGCGCACGGCAGCAGCCACCTTCAGTCTGCTGCTGGGCAGCCAGCAGCAGCAGCAAGCTGAAAAGTGCAGGCATGCAAGAGATCTAGAGGTTGACAACATGTCTTCTTAACGGGAGTCCAGGTGCCCATCTCCACAAATGGACTTTTCAGGATCCGAGGGTGGCACCGTAGGCTGCAACCAATTGCCGCAACTTCTTTAATTTCATGCCTGCAGACTATAAAAAATAACCCAAAAAAGTTTGGTTGATTGGTCTGTGGTGTTCTTTTAAAGTGTTGCTTATAGCGGTCTCTGTGAGCTTCTCAATGCTGTTCAGCCAGCCAGGTATCCTGCCTGCAGTAGATGGAATGTGGCAATGGAACACTGCTGCGCGTGTCACAATAGGCTCTGAGCCTTTATATACCTGCGCACGGCAGCAGCCACCTTTAGTCTGCTGCTGGGCAGCCAGCAGCAGCAGCAAGCCGAAAAGTGCAGGCATGTAAGGGATCTAGAGGTTCACAACATGTCTTCTTAACGGGAGTCCAGGTGCCCATCTCCACAAATGGACTTTTCAGGATCCGAGGGTGGCACCGTAGGCCGCAACCAATTGCCGCAACTTCTTTAATTTCATGCCTGCAGACTATAAAAAATAACCCAAAAAAGTTTGGTTGATTGGTCTGTGGCGTTCTTTTAAAGTGTTGCTTATAGCGGTCTCTGTGAGCTTCTCAATGCTGTTCAGCCAGCCAGGTATCCTGCCTGCAGTAGATGGAATGTGGCAATGGAACACTGCTGCGCGTGTCACAATAGGCTCTGAGCCTTTATATGCCTGCGCACGGCAGCAGCCACCTTTAGTCTGCTGCTGGGCAGCCAGCAGCAGCAGCAAGCTGAAAAGCGCAGGCATGTAAGGGATCTAGAGGTTGACAACATGTCTTCTTAACGGGAGTCCAGGTGCCCATCTCCACAAATGGACTTTTCAGAATCCGAGGGTGGCACCGTAGGCCGCAACCAATTGCCGCAACTTCTTTAATTTCATGCCTGCAGACTATAAAAAATAACCCCAAATAGTTTGGTTGATTGGTCTGTGGCGTTCTTTTAAAGTGTTGCTTATAGCGGTCTCTGTGAGCTTCTCAATGCTGTTCAGCCAGCCAGGTATCCTGCCTGCAGTAGATGGAAAGTGGCAATGGAACACTGCTGCGCGTGTCACAATAGGCTCTGAGCCTTTATATACCTGCGCACGGCAGCAGCCACCTTTAGTCTGCTGCTGGGCAGCCAGCAGCAGCAGCAAGCCGGAAAGTGCAGGCATGTAAGGGATCTAGAGGTTGACAACATGTCTTCCTAACGGGAGTCCAGGTGCCCATTTCCACAAATGGACTTTTAAGGATCCGAGGGTGGCACCGTAGGCCGCAACCAATTGCCGCAACTTCTTTAATTTCATGCCTGCAGACTATAAATAATAACCCAAAAAAGTTTGGTTGATTGGTCTGTGGCGTTCTTTTAAAGTGTTGCTTATAGCGGTCTCTGTGAGCTTCTCAATGCTGTTCAGCCAGCCAGGTATTCTGCCTGCAGTAGATGGAATGTGGCAATGGAACACTGCTGCGCGTGTCACAATAGGCTCTGAGCCTTTATATACCTGCGCACGGCAGCAGCCACCTTCAGTCTGCTGCTGGGCAGCCAGAAGCAGCAGCAGCAAGCTGAAAAGTGCAGGCATGTAAGGGATCTAGAGGTTGACAACATGTCTTCTTAACGGGAGTCCAGGTGCCCATCTCCACAAATGGACTTTTCAGATTCCGAGGGTGGCAACGTAGGCCGCAACCAATTGCCGCAACTTCTTTAATTTCATGCCTGCAGACTATAAAAAATAACCCAAAAAAGTTTGGTTGATTGGTCTGTGGCGTTCTTTTAAAGTGTTGCTTATAGCGATCTCTGTGAGCTTCTCAATGCTGTTCAGCCAGCCAGGTATCCTGCCTGCAGTAGATGTAATGTGGCAATGGAACACTGCTGCACCTGTCACAATAGGCTCTGAGCCTTTATATACCTGCGCACGGCAGCAGCCACCTTCAGTCTGCTGCTGGACAGCCAGCAGCAGCAGCAGCAAGCCGAAAAGTGCAGGCATGTAAGGGATCTAGAGGTTGACAACATGTCTTCTTAACGGGAGTCCAGGTGCCCATCTCCACAAATGGACTTTTCAGAATCCGAGGGTGGCACCGTAGGCCGCAACCAATTGCCGCAACTTCTTTAATTTCATGCCTGCAGACTATAAAAAATAACCCAAAAAAGTTTGGTTGATTGGTCTGTGGCGTTCTTTTAAAGTGTTGCTTATAGCGGTCTCTGTGAGCTTCTCAATGCTGTTCAGCCAGCCAGGTATCCTGCCTGCAGTAGATGGAATGTGGCAATGGAACACTGCTGCGCGTGTCACAATAGGCTCTGAGCCTTTATATACCTGCGCACGGCAGCAGCCACCTTCAGTCTGCTGCTGGGCAGCCAGCAGCAGCAGCAGCAAGCTGAAAAGTGCAGGCATGTAAGGGATCTAGAGGTTGACAACATGTCTTCTTAACGGGAGTCCAGGTGCCCATCTCCACAAATGGACTTTTCAGAATCCGAGGGTGGTACCGTAGGCCGCAACCAATTGCCGCAACTTCTTTAATTTCATGCCTGCAGACTATAAAAAATAACCCAAAAAAGTTTGGTTGATTGGTCTGTGGCGTTCTTTTAAAGTGTTGCTTATAGCGGTCTCTGTGAGCTTCTCAATGCTGTTCAGCCAGCCAGGTATCCTGCCTGCAGTAGATGGAATGTGGCAATGGAACACTGCTGCGCGTGTCACAATAGGCTCTGAGCCTTTATATACCTGCGAACGGCAGCAGCCACCTTCAGTCTGCTGCTGGACAGCCAGCAGCAGCAAGCCGAAAAGTGCAGGCATGTAAGGGATCTAGAGGTTGACAACATGTCTTCTTAACGGGAGTCCAGGTGCCCATCTCCACAAATGGACTTTTCAGGATCCGAGGGTGGCACAGTAGGCCGCAACCAATTGCCGCAACTTCTTTAATTTCATGCCTGCAGACTATAAAAAATAACCCAAAAAAGTTTGGTTGATTGGTCTGTGGCGTTCTTTTAAAGTGTTGCTTATAGCGGTCTCTGTGAGCTTCTCAATGCTGTTCAGCCAGCCAGGTATCCTGCCTGCAGTAGATGGAATGTGGCAATGGAACACTGCTGCGCGTGTCACAATAGGCTCTGAGCCTTTATATACCTGTGCACGGCAGCAGCCACCTTTAGTCTGCTGCTGGACAGCCAGCAGCAGCAGCAAGCCGAAAAGTGCAGGCATGTAAGGGATCTAGAGGTTGACAACATGTCTTCTTAACGGGAGTCCAGGTGCCCATCTCCACAAATGGACTTTTCAGGATCCGAGGGTGGCACCGTAGGCCGCAACCAATTGCCGCAACTTCTTTAATTTCATGCCTGCAGACTATAAAAAATAACCCAAAAAAGTTTGGTTGATTGGTCTGTGGCGTTCTTTTAAAGTGTTGCTTATAGCGGTTTCTGTGAGCTTCTCAATGCTGTTCAGCCAGCCAGGTATCCTGCCTGCAGTAGATGGAATGTGGCAATGGAACACTGCTGCGCGTGTCACAATAGGCTCTGAGCCTTTATATACCTGCGCACGGCAGCAGCCACCTTCAGTCTGCTGCTGGACAGCCAGCAGCAGCAGCAGCAAGCCGAAAAGTGCAGGCATGTAGGGGATCTGGAGGTTGACAACATGTCTTCTTAACGGGAGTCCAGGAGCCCATCTCCACAAATGGACTTTTCAGGATCCGATGGTGGCACCGTAGGCCGCAACCAATTGCCGCAACTTCTTTAATTTCATGCCTGCAGACTATAAAAAATAACCCAAAAAAGTTTGGTTGATTGGTCTGTGGCGTTCTTTTAAAGTGTTGCTTATAGCGGTCTCTGTGAGCTTCTCAATGCTGTTCAGCCAGCCAGGTATCCTGCCTGCAGTAGATGGAATGTGGCAATGGAACACTGCTGCGTCTGTCACAATAGTCTCTGAGCCTTTATATACCAGCGCACGGCAGTAGCCACCTTCAGTCTGCTGCTGGAAAGCCAGCAGCAGCAGCAGCAAGCCGAAAAGTGCAGGCATGTAAGGGATCTAGAGGTTGACAACATGTCTTCTTAACGGGAGTCCAGGTGCCCATCTCCACAAATGAACTTTTCAGGATCCGAGGGTGGCACCGTAGGCCGCAACCAATTGCCGCAACTTCTTTAATTTCATGCCTGCAGACTATAAAAAATAACCCGAAAAAAAGTTTGGTTGATTGGTCTGTAGCGTTCTTTTAAAGTGTTGCTTATAGCGGTCTCTGTGAGCTTCTCAATGCTGTTCAGCCAGCCAGGTATTCTGCCTGCAGTAGATGGAATGTGGCAATGGAACACTGCTGCGCGTGTCACAATAGGCTCTGAGCCTTTATATACCTGCGCACAGCAGCAGCCACCTACAGTCTGCTGCTGGACAGCCATCATCAGCAGCAGCAAGCCGAAAAGTGCAGGCATGTAAGGGATCTAGAGGTTGACAACATGTCTTCTTAACGGGAGTCCAGGTGCCCATCTCCACAAATGGACTTTTCAGGATCCGAGGGTGGCACCGTAAGCCGCAACCAATTGCCGCAACTTCTTTAATTTCATGCCTGCAGACTATAAAAAATAGCCCAAAAAAGTTTGGTTGATTGGTCTGTGGCGTTCTTTTAAAGTGTTGCTTATAGCGGTCACTGTGAGCTTCTCAATGCTGTTCAGCCAGCCCGGTATCCTGCCTGCAGTAGATGGAATGTGGCAATGGAACACTGCTACGCGTGTCACAATATTCTCTGAGCCTTTATATACCTGCGCACGGCAGCAGCCACCTTCAGTCTGCTGCTGGGCAGCCAGCAGCAGCAGCAAGCTGAAAAGTGCAGGCATGCAAGAGATCTAGAGGTTGACAACATGTCTTCTTAACGGGAGTCCAGGTGCCCATCTCCACAAATGGACTTTTCAGGATCCGAGGGTGGCACCGTAGGCTGCAACCAATTGCCGCAACTTCTTTAATTTCATGCCTGCAGACTATAAAAAATAACCCAAAAAAGTTTGGTTGATTGGTCTGTGGTGTTCTTTTAAAGTGTTGCTTATAGCGGTCTCTGTGAGCTTCTCAATGCTGTTCAGCCAGCCAGGTATCCTGCCTGCAGTAGATGGAATGTGGCAATGGAACACTGCTGCGCGTGTCACAATAGGCTCTGAGCCTTTATATACCTGCGCACGGCAGCAGCCACCTTTAGTCTGCTGCTGGGCAGCCAGCAGCAGCAGCAAGCCGAAAAGTGCAGGCATGTAAGGGATCTAGAGGTTCACAACATGTCTTCTTAACGGGAGTCCAGGTGCCCATCTCCACAAATGGACTTTTCAGGATCCGAGGGTGGCACCGTAGGCCGCAACCAATTGCCGCAACTTCTTTAATTTCATGCCTGCAGACTATAAAAAATAACCCAAAAAAGTTTGGTTGATTGGTCTGTGGCGTTCTTTTAAAGTGTTGCTTATAGCGGTCTCTGTGAGCTTCTCAATGCTGTTCAGCCAGCCAGGTATCCTGCCTGCAGTAGATGGAATGTGGCAATGGAACACTGCTGCGCGTGTCACAATAGGCTCTGAGCCTTTATATGCCTGCGCACGGCAGCAGCCACCTTTAGTCTGCTGCTGGGCAGCCAGCAGCAGCAGCAAGCTGAAAAGCGCAGGCATGTAAGGGATCTAGAGGTTGACAACATGTCTTCTTAACGGGAGTCCAGGTGCCCATCTCCACAAATGGACTTTTCAGAATCCGAGGGTGGCACCGTAGGCCGCAACCAATTGCCGCAACTTCTTTAATTTCATGCCTGCAGACTATAAAAAATAACCCCAAATAGTTTGGTTGATTGGTCTGTGGCGTTCTTTTAAAGTGTTGCTTATAGCGGTCTCTGTGAGCTTCTCAATGCTGTTCAGCCAGCCAGGTATCCTGCCTGCAGTAGATGGAAAGTGGCAATGGAACACTGCTGCGCGTGTCACAATAGGCTCTGAGCCTTTATATACCTGCGCACGGCAGCAGCCACCTTTAGTCTGCTGCTGGGCAGCCAGCAGCAGCAGCAAGCCGGAAAGTGCAGGCATGTAAGGGATCTAGAGGTTGACAACATGTCTTCCTAACGGGAGTCCAGGTGCCCATTTCCACAAATGGACTTTTAAGGATCCGAGGGTGGCACCGTAGGCCGCAACCAATTGCCGCAACTTCTTTAATTTCATGCCTGCAGACTATAAATAATAACCCAAAAAAGTTTGGTTGATTGGTCTGTGGCGTTCTTTTAAAGTGTTGCTTATAGCGGTCTCTGTGAGCTTCTCAATGCTGTTCAGCCAGCCAGGTATTCTGCCTGCAGTAGATGGAATGTGGCAATGGAACACTGCTGCGCGTGTCACAATAGGCTCTGAGCCTTTATATACCTGCGCACGGCAGCAGCCACCTTCAGTCTGCTGCTGGGCAGCCAGAAGCAGCAGCAGCAAGCTGAAAAGTGCAGGCATGTAAGGGATCTAGAGGTTGACAACATGTCTTCTTAACGGGAGTCCAGGTGCCCATCTCCACAAATGGACTTTTCAGATTCCGAGGGTGGCAACGTAGGCCGCAACCAATTGCCGCAACTTCTTTAATTTCATGCCTGCAGACTATAAAAAATAACCCAAAAAAGTTTGGTTGATTGGTCTGTGGCGTTCTTTTAAAGTGTTGCTTATAGCGATCTCTGTGAGCTTCTCAATGCTGTTCAGCCAGCCAGGTATCCTGCCTGCAGTAGATGTAATGTGGCAATGGAACACTGCTGCACCTGTCACAATAGGCTCTGAGCCTTTATATACCTGCGCACGGCAGCAGCCACCTTCAGTCTGCTGCTGGACAGCCAGCAGCAGCAGCAGCAAGCCGAAAAGTGCAGGCATGTAAGGGATCTAGAGGTTGACAACATGTCTTCTTAACGGGAGTCCAGGTGCCCATCTCCACAAATGGACTTTTCAGAATCCGAGGGTGGCACCGTAGGCCGCAACCAATTGCCGCAACTTCTTTAATTTCATGCCTGCAGACTATAAAAAATAACCCAAAAAAGTTTGGTTGATTGGTCTGTGGCGTTCTTTTAAAGTGTTGCTTATAGCGGTCTCTGTGAGCTTCTCAATGCTGTTCAGCCAGCCAGGTATCCTGCCTGCAGTAGATGGAATGTGGCAATGGAACACTGCTGCGCGTGTCACAATAGGCTCTGAGCCTTTATATACCTGCGCACGGCAGCAGCCACCTTTAGTCTGCTGCTGGGCAGCCAGCAGCAGCAGCAAGCTGAAAAGCGCAGGCATGTAAGGGATCTAGAGGTTGACAACATGTCTTCTTAACGGGAGTCCAGGTGCCCATCTCCACAAATGGACTTTTCAGAATCCGAGGGTGGCACCGTAGGCCGCAACCAATTGCCGCAACTTCTTTAATTTCATGCCTGCAGACTATAAATAATAACCCAAAAAAGTTTGGTTGATTGGTCTGTGGCGTTCTTTTAAAGTGTTGCTTATAGCAGTCTCTGTGAGCTTCTCAATGCTGTTCAGCCAGCCAGGTATCCTGCCTGCAGTAGATGGAATGTGGCAATGGAACACTGCTGCGCGTGTCACAATAGGCTCTGAGCCTTTATATACCTGCGCACGGCAGCAGCCACCTTCAGTCTGCTGCTGGGCAGCCAGAAGCAGCAGCAGCAAGCTGAAAAGTGCAGGCATGTAAGGGATCTAGAGGTTGACAACATGTCTTCTTAACGGGAGTCCAGGTGCCCATCTCCACAAATGGACTTTTCAGATTCCGAGGGTGGCAACGTAGGCCGCAACCAATTGCCGCAACTTCTTTAATTTCATGCCTGCAGACTATAAAAAATAACCCAAAAAAGTTTGGTTGATTGGTCTGTGGCGTTCTTTTAAAGTGTTGCTTATAGCGCTCTCTGTGAGCTTCTCAATGCTGTTCAGCCAGCCAGGTATCCTGCCTGCAGTAGATGTAATGTGGCAATGGAACACTGCTGCACCTGTCACAATAGGCTCTGAGCCTTTATATACCTGCGCACGGCAGCAGCCACCTTCAGTCTGCTGCTGGACAGCCAGCAGCAGCAGCAGCAAGCCGAAAAGTGCAGGCATGTAAGGGATCTAGAGGTTGACAACATGTCTTCTTAACGGGAGTCCAGGTGCCCATCTCCACAAATGGACTTTTCAGAATCCGAGGGTGGCACCGTAGGCCGCAACCAATTGCCGCAACTTCTTTAATTTCATGCCTGCAGACTATAAAAAATAACCCAAAAAAGTTTGGTTGATTGGTCTGTGGCGTTCTTTTAAAGTGTTGCTTATAGCGGTCTCTGTGAGCTTCTCAATGCTGTTCAGCCAGCCAGGTATCCTGCCTGCAGTAGATGGAATGTGGCAATGGAACACTGCTGCGCATGTCACAATAGGCTCTGAGCCTTTATATACCTGCGCACGGCAGCAGCCACCTTCAGTCTGCTGCTGGACAGCCAGCAGCAGCAGCAAGCCGAAAAGTGCAGGCATGTAAGGGATCTAGAGGTTGACAACATGTCTTCTTAACGGGAGTCCAGGTGCCCATCTCCACAAATGGACTTTTCAGGATCCGAGGGTGGCACCGTAAGCCGCAACCAATTGCCGCAACTTCTTTAATTTCATGCCTGCAGACTATAAAAAATAGCCCAAAAAAGTTTGGTTGATTGGTCTGTGGCGTTCTTTTAAAGTGTTGCTTATAGCGATCACTGTGAGCTTCTCAATGCTGTTCAGCCAGCCCGGTATCCTGCCTGCAGTAGATGGAATGTGGCAATGGAACACTGCTACGCGTGTCACAATAGGCTCTGAGCCTTTATATACCTGCGCACGGCAGCAGCCACCTTCAGTCTGCTGCTGGGCAGCCAGCAGCAGCAGCAAGCTGAAAAGTGCAGGCATGCAAGGGATCTAGAGGTTGACAACATGTCTTCTTAACGGGAGTCCAGGTGCCCATCTCCACAAATGGACTTTTCAGGATCCGAGGGTGGCACCGTAGGCCGCAACCAATTGCCGCAACTTCTTTAATTTCATGCCTGCAGACTATAAAAAATAACCCAAAAAAGTTTGGTTGATTGGTCTGTGGTGTTCTTTTAAAGTGTTGCTTATAGCGGTCTCTGTGAGCTTCTCAATGCTGTTCAGCCAGCCAGGTATCCTGCCTGCAGTAGATGGAATGTGGCAATGGAACACTGCTGCGCGTGTCACAATAGGCTCTGAGCCTTTATATACCTGCGCACGGCAGCAGCCACCTTTAGTCTGCTGCTGGGCAGCCAGCAGCAGCAGCAAGCCGAAAAGTGCAGGCATGTAAGGGATCTAGAGGTTCACAACATGTCTTCTTAACGGGAGTCCAGGTGCCCATCTCCACAAATGGACTTTTCAGGATCCGAGGGTGGCACCGTAGGCCGCAACCAATTGCCGCAACTTCTTTAATTTCATGCCTGCAGACTATAAAAAATAACCCAAAAAAGTTTGGTTGATTGGTCTGTGGCGTTCTTTTAAAGTGTTGCTTATAGCGGTCTCTGTGAGCTTCTCAATGCTGTTCAGCCAGCCAGGTATCCTGCCTGCAGTAGATGGAATGTGGCAATGGAACACTGCTGCGCATGTCACAATAGGCTCTGAGCCTTTATATACCTGCGCACGGCAGCAGCCACCTTTAGTCTGCTGCTGGGCAGCCAGCAGCAGCAGCAAGCTGAAAAGCGCAGGCATGTAAGGGATCTAGAGGTTGACAACATGTCTTCTTAACGGGAGTCCAGGTGCCCATCTCCACAAATGGACTTTTCAGAATCCGAGGGTGGCACCGTAGGCCGCAACCAATTGCCGCAACTTCTTTAATTTCATGCCTGCAGACTATAAAAAATAACCCCAAAAAGTTTGGTTGATTGGTCTGTGGCGTTCTTTTAAAGTGTTGCTTATAGCGGTCTCTGTGAGCTTCTCAATGCTGTTCAGCCAGCCAGGTATCCTGCCTGCAGTAGATGGAAAGTGGCAATGGAACACTGCTGCGCGTGTCACAATAGGCTCTGAGCCTTTATATACCTGCGCACGGCAGCAGCCACCTTTAGTCTGCTGCTGGGCAGCCAGCAGCAGCAGCAAGCCGGAAAGTGCAGGCATGTAAGGGATCTAGAGGTTGACAACATGTCTTCCTAACGGGAGTCCAGGTGCCCATTTCCACAAATGGACTTTTAAGGATCCGAGGGTGGCACCGTAGGCCGCAACCAATTGCCGCAACTTCTTTAATTTCATGCCTGCAGACTATAAATAATAACCCAAAAAAGTTTGGTTGATTGGTCTGTGGCGTTCTTTTAAACTGTTGCTTATAGCAGTCTCTGTGAGCTTCTCAATGCTGTTCAGCCAGCCAGGTATCCTGCCTGCAGTAGATGGAATGTGGCAATGGAACACTGCTGCGCGTGTCACAATAGGCTCTGAGCCTTTATATACCTGCGCACGGCAGCAGCCACCTTCAGTCTGCTGCTGGGCAGCCAGAAGCAGCAGCAGCAAGCTGAAAAGTGCAGGCATGTAAGGGATCTAGAGGTTGACAACATGTCTTCTTAACGGGAGTCCAGGTGCCCATCTCCACAAATGGACTTTTCAGATTCCGAGGGTGGCAACGTAGGCCACAACCAATTGCCGCAACTTCTTTAATTTCATGCCTGCAGACTATAAAAAATAACCCAAAAAAGTTTGGTTGATTGGTCTGTGGCGTTCTTTTAAAGTGTTGCTTATAGCGATCTCTGTGAGCTTCTCAATGCTGTTCAGCCAGCCAGGTATCCTGCCTGCAGTAGATGTAATGTGGCAATGGAACACTGCTGCACCTGTCACAATAGGCTCTGAGCCTTTATATACCTGCGCACGGCAGCAGCCACCTTCAGTCTGCTGCTGGACAGCCAGCAGCAGCAGCAGCAAGCCGAAAAGTGCAGGAATGTAAGGGATCTAGAGGTTGACAACATGTCTTCTTAACGGGAGTCCAGGTGCCCATCTCCACAAATGGACTTTCAGAATCCGAGGGTGGCACCGTAGGCCGCAACCAATTGCCGCAACTTCTTTAATTTCATGCCTGCAGACTATAAAAAATAACCCAAAAAAGTTTGGTTGATTGGTCTGTGGCGTTCTTTTAAAGTGTTGCTTATAGCGGTCTCTGTGAGCTTCTCAATGCTGTTCAGCCAGCCAGGTATCCTGCCTGCAGTAGATGGAATGTGGCAATGGAACACTGCTGCGCATGTCACAATAGGCTCTGAGCCTTTATATACCTGCGCACGGCAGCAGCCACCTTCAGTCTGCTGCTGGACAGCCAGCAGCAGCAGCAAGCCGAAAAGTGCAGGCATGTAAGGGATCTAGAGGTTGACAACATGTCTTCTTAACGTGAGTCCAGGTGCCCATTTCCACAAATGGACTTTTCAGGATCCGAGGGTGGCACCGTAGGCCGCAACCAATTGCCGCAACTTCTTTAATTTCATGCCTGCAGACTATAAATAATAACCCAAAAAAGTTTGGTTGATTGGCCTGTGGCGTTCTTTTAAAGTGTTGCTTATAGCAGTCTCTGTGAGCTTCTCAATGCTGTTCAGCCAGCCAGGTATACTGCCTGCAGTAGATGGAATGTGGCAATGGAACACTGCTGCGCGTGTCACAATAGGCTCTGAGCCTTTATATACCTTCGCACGGCAGCAGCCACCTTCAGTCTGCTGCTGGACAGCCAGAAGCAGCAGCAGCAAGCTGAAAAGTGCAGGCATGTGAGGGATCTAGAGGTTGACAACATGTCTTCTTAACGAGAGTCCAGGTGCCCATCTCCACAAATGGATTTTTCAGAATCCGAGGGTGGCACCGTAGGCCGCAACCAATTGCCGCAACTTCTTTAATTTCATGCCTGCAGACTATAAAAAATAACCCAAAAAAGTTTGGTTGATTGGTCTGTGGCGTTCTTTTAAAGTGTTGCTTCTAGCGGTCTCTGTGAGCTTCTCAATCCTGTTCAGCCAGCCAGGTATCCTGCCTGCAGTAGATTGAATGTGGCAATGGAACACTGCTGCACCTGTCACAATAGGCTCTGAGACTTTATATACCAGCGCACGGCAGTAGCCACCTTCAGTCTGCTGCTGGAAAGCCAGCAGCAGCAGCAGCAAGCCGAAAAGTGCAGGCATGTAAGGGATCTAGAGGTTGACAACATGTCTTCTTAACGGGAGTCCAGGTGCCCATCTCCACAAATGGACTTTTCAGAATCCGAGGGTGGCACCGTAGGCCGCAACCAATTGCCGCAACTTCTTTAATTTCATGCCTGCAGACTATAAATAATAACCCAAAAAAGTTTGGTTGATTGGTCTGTGGCGTTCTTTTAAAGTGTTGCTTGTAGCGGTCTCTGTGAGCTTCTCAATGCTGTTCAGCCAGCCAGGTATCCTGCCTGCAGTAGATGGAATGTGGCAATGGAACACTGCTGCGCGTGTCACAATAGGCTCTGAGCCTTTATATACCTGCACACGGCAGCAGCCACCTTCAGTCTGCTGCTGGGCAGCCAGCAGCAGCAAGCTGAAAAGTGCAGGCATGTAAGGGATCTAGAGGTTGACAACATGTCTTCTCAACGGGAGTCCAGGTGCCCATCTCCACAAATGGACTTTTCAGGATCCAAGGGTGGCACCGTAGGCCACAACAAATTGACGCAACTTCTTTAATTTCATGCCTGCAGACTATAAAAAATAACCCAAAAAGGTTTGGTTGATTGGTCTGTGGCGTTCTTTTAAAGTGTTGCTTATAGTGGTCTCCGTGAGCTTCTCAAAGCTGTTCAGCCAGCCAGGTATCCTGCCTGCAGTAGATGGAATGTGGCAATGGAACACTGCTGCGCCTGTCACAATAGGCTCTGAGCCTTTATATACCTGCGCACGGCAGCAGCCACCTTCAGTCTGCTGCTGGACAGCCAGCAGCAGCAGCAAGCCGAAAAGTGCAGGCATGTAAGGGATCTAGAGGTTGACAACATGTCTTCTTAACGGGAGTCCAGGTGCCCATCTCCACAAATGAACTTTTCAGGATCCGAGGGTGGCACCGTAGGCCGCAACCAATTGCCGCAACTTCTTTAATTTCATGCCTGCAGACTATAAAAAATAACCCAAAAAAGTTTGGTTGATTGGTCTGTGGCGTTCTTTTAAAGTGTTGCTTATAGCGGTTTCTGTGAGCTTCTCAATGCTGTTCAGCCAGCCAGGTATCCTGCCTGCAGTAGATGGAATGTGGCAATGGAACACTGCTGCGCGTGTCACAATAGGCTCTGAGCCTTTATATACCTGCGCACGGCAGCAGCCACCTTCAGTCTGCTGCTGGACAGCCAGCAGCAGCAGCAGCAAGCCGAAAAGTGCAGGCATGTAGGGGATCTAGAGGTTGACAACATGTCTTCTTAACGGGAGTCCAGGTGCCCATCTCCACAAATGGACTTTTCAGGATCCGATGGTGGCACCGTAGGCCGCAACCAATTGCCGCAACTTCTTTAATTTCATGCCTGCAGACTATAAAAAATAACCCAAAAAAGTTTGGTTGATTGGTCTGTGGCGTTCTTTTAAAGTGTTGCTTATAGCGGTCTCTGTGAGCTTCTCAATGCTGTTCAGCCAGCCAGGTATCCTGCCTGCAGTAGATGGAATGTGGCATTGGAACACTGCTGCGTGTGTCACAATAGGCTCTGAGCCTTTATATACCTGCGCACGGCAGCAGCCACCTTTAGTCTGCTGCTGGGCAGCCAGCAGCAGCAGCAGCAAGCTGAAAAGCGCAGGCATGTAAGGGATCTAGAGGTTGACAACATGTCTTCTTAACGGGAGTCCAGGTGCCCATCTCCACAAATGGACTTTTCAGAATCCGAGGGTGGCACCGTAGGCCGCAACCAATTGCCGCAACTTCTTTAATTTCATGCCTGCAGACTATAAAAAATAACCCAAAAAAGTTTGGTTGATTGGTCTGTGGCGTTCTTTTAAAGTGTTGCTTATAGCGGTCTCTGTGAGCTTCTCAATGCTGTTCAGCCAGCCAGGTATGCTGCCTACAGTAGATGGAATGTGGCAATGGAACACTGCTGCGTCTGTCACAATAGGCTCTGAGCCTTTATATACCAGCGCACGGCAGTAGCCACCTTCAGTCTGCTGCTGGAAAGCCAGCAGCAGCAGCAGCAAGCCGAAAAGTGCAGGCATGTAAGGGATCTAGAGGTTGACAACATGTCTTCTTAACGGGAGTCCAGGTGCCCATCTCCACAAATGAAGTTTTCAGGATCCGAGGGTGGCACCGTAGGCCGCAACCAATTGCCGCAACTTCTTTAATTTCATGCCTGCAGACTATAAAAAATAACCCAAAAAAGTTTGGTTGATTGGTCTGTAGCGTTCTTTTAAAGTGTTGCTTATAGCGGTCTCTGTGAGCTTCTCAATGCTGTTCAGCCAGCCAGGTATTCTGCCTGCAGTAGATGGAATGTGGCAATGGAACACTGCTGCGCGTGTCACAATAGGCTCTGAGCCTTTATATACCTGCGCACAGCAGCAGCCACCTACAGTCTGCTGCTGGACAGCCATCATCAGCAGCAGCAAGCCGAAAAGTGCAGGCATGTAAGGGATCTAGAGGTTGACAACATGTCTTTTTAACGGGAGTCCAGGTGCCCATCTCCACAAATGGACTTTTCAGGATCCGAGGGTGGCACCGTAAGCCGCAACCAATTGCCGCAACTTCTTTAATTTCATGCCTGCAGACTATAAAAAATAGCCCAAAAAAGTTTGGTTGATTGGTCTGTGGCGTTCTTTTAAAGTGTTGCTTATAGCGGTCACTGTGAGCTTCTCAATGCTGTTCAGCCAGCCCAGTATCCTGCCTGCAGTAGATGGAATGTGGCAATGGAACACTGCTACGCGTGTCACAATAGGCTCTGAGCCTTTATATACCTGCGCACTGCAGCAGCCACCTTCAGTCTGCTGCTGGACAGCCAGCAGCAGCAGCAAGCTGAAAAGTGCAGGCATGCAAGGGATCTAGAGGTTGACAACATGTCTTCTTAACGGGAGTCCAGGTGCCCATCTCCACAAATGGACTTTTCAGGATCCGAGGGTGGCACCGTAGGCCGCAACCAATTGCCGCAACTTCTTTAATTTCATGCCTGCAGACTATAAAAAATAACCCAAAAAAGTTTGGTTGATTGGTCTGTGGTGTTCTTTTAAAGTGTTGCTTATAGCGGTCTCTGTGAGCTTCTCAATGCTGTTCAGCCAGCCAGGTATCCTGCCTGCAGTAGATGTAATGTGGCAATGGAACACTGCTGCGCGTGTCACAATAGGCTCTGAGCCTTTATATACCTGCGCACGGCAGTAGCCACCTTCAGTCTGCTGCTGGAAAGCCAGCAGCAGCAGCAGCAAGCCAAAAAGTGCAGGCATGTAAGGGATCTAGAGGTTGACAACATGTCTTCTTAACGGGAGTCCAGGTGCCCATCTCCACAAATGAACTTTTCAGGATCCGAGGGTGGCACCGTAGGCCGCAACCAATTGCCGCAACTTCTTTAATTTCATGCCTGCAGACTATAAAAAATAACCCAAAAAAGTTTGGTTGATTGGTCTGTGGCGTTCTTTTAAAGTGTTGCTTATAGCGGTCTCTGTGAGCTTCTCAATGCTGTTCAGCCAGCCAGGTATCCTGCCTGCAGTAGATGGAAAGTGGCAATGGAACACTGCTGCGCGTGTCACAATAGGCTCTGAGCCTTTATATACCTGCGCACGGCAGCAGCCACCTTTAGTCTGCTGCTGGGTAGCCAGCAGCAGCAGCAAGCCGGAAAGTGCAGGCATGTAAGGGATCTAGAGGTTGACAACATGTCTTCCTAACGGGAGTCCAGGTGCCCATTTCCACAAATGGACTTTTAAGGATCCGAGGGTGGCACCGTAGGCCGCAACCAATTGCCGCAACTTCTTTAATTTCATGCCTGCAGACTATAAATAATAACCCAAAAAAGTTTGGTTGATTGGTCTGTGGCGTTCTTTTAAAGTGTTGCTTATAGCGGTCTCTGTGAGCTTCTCAATGCTGTTCAGCCAGCCAGGTATCCTGCCTGCAGTAGATGTAATGTGGCAATGGAACACTGCTGCACCTGTCACTATAGGCTCTGAGCCTTTATATACCTGCGCACGGCAGCAGCCACCTTCAGTCTGCTGCTGGACAGCCAGCAGCAGCAGCAAGCCGAAAAGTGCAGGCATGTAAGGGATCTAGAGGTTGACAACATGTCTTCTTAACGGGAGTCCAGGTGCCCATCTCCACAAATGGACTTTTCAGAATCCGAGGGTGGCACCGTAGGCCGCAACCAATTGCCGCAACTTCTTTAATTTCATGCCTGCAGACTATAAATAATAACCCAAAAAAGTTTGGTTGATTGGTCTGTGGCGTTATTTTAAAGTGTTGCTTATAGCAGTCTCTGTGAGCTTCTCAATGCTGTTCAGCCAGCCAGGTATCCTGCCTGCAGTAGATGGAATGTGGCAATGGAACACTGCTGCGCGTGTCACAATAGGCTCTGAGCCTTTATATACCTGCGCACGGCAGCAGCCACCTTCAGTCTGCTGCTGGGCAGCCAGAAGCAGCAGCAGCAAGCTGAAAAGTGCAGGCATGTAAGGGATCTAGAGGTTGACAACATGTCTTCTTAACGGGAGTCCAGGTGCCCATCTCCACAAATGGACTTTTCAGATTCCCAGGGTGGCAACGTAGGCCGCAACCAATTGCCGCAACTTCTTTAATTTCATGCCTGCAGACTATAAAAAATAACCCAAAAAAGTTTGGTTGATTGGTCTGTGGCGTTCTTTTAAAGTGTTGCTTATAGCGGTCTCTGTGAGCTTCTCAATGCTGTTCAGCCAGCCAGGTATCCTGCCTGCAGTAGATGTAATGTGGCAATGGAACACTGCTGCACCTGTCACAATAGGCTCTGAGCCTTTATATACCTGCGCACGGCAGCAGCCACCTTCAGTCTGCTGCTGGACAGCCAGCAGCAGCAGCAGCAAGCCGAAAAGTGCAGGCATGTAAGGGATCTAGAGGTTGACAACATGTCTTCTTAACGGGAGTCCAGGTGCCCATCTCCACAAATGGACTTTTCAGAATCCGAGGGTGGCACCGTAGGCCGCAACCAATTGCCGCAACTTCTTTAATTTCATGCCTGCAGACTATAAAAAATAACCCAAAAAAGTTTGGTTGGTCTGTGGCGTTCTTTTAAAGTGTTGCTTATAGCAGTCTCTGTGAGCTTCTCAATGCTGTTCAGCCAGCCAGGTATCCTGCCTGCAGTAGATGGAATGTGGCAATGGAACACTGCTGCGCATGTCACAATAGGCTCTGTGCCTTTATATACCTGCGCACGGCAGCAGCCACATTCAGTCTGCTGCTGGACAGCCAGCAGCAGCAGCAAGCCGAAAAGTGCAGGCATGTAAGGGATCTAGAGGTTGACAACATGTCTTCTTAACGGGAGTCCAGGTGCCCATTTCCACAAATGGACTTTTCAGGATCCGAGGGTGGCACCGTAGGCCGCAACCAATTGCCGCAACTTCTTTAATTTCATGCCTGCAGACTATAAATAATAACCCAAAAAAGTTTGGTTGATTGGCCTGTGGCGTTCTTTTAAAGTGTTGCTTATAGCAGTCTCTGTGAGCTTCTCAATGCTGTTCAGCCAGCCAGGTATCCTGCCTGCAGTAGATGGAATGTGGCAATGGAACACTGCTGCGCGTGTCACAATAGGCTCTGAGCCTTTATATACCTGCGCACGGCAGCAGCCACCTTCAGTCTGCTGCTGGACAGCCAGAAGCAGCAGCAGCAAGCTGAAAAGTGCAGGCATGTAAGGGATCTAGAGGTTGACAACATGTCTTCTTAACGGGAGTCCAGGTGCCCATCTCCACAAATGGATTTTTCAGAATCCGAGGGTGGCACCGTAGGCCGCAACCAATTGCCGCAACTTCTTTAATTTCATGCCTGGAGACTATAAAAAATAACCCAAAAAAGTTTGGTTGATTGGTCTGTGGCGTTCTTTTAAAGTGTTGCTTATAGCGGTCTCTGTGAGCTTCTCAATCCTGTTCAGCCAGCCAGGTATCCTACCTGCAGTAGATTGAATGTGGCAATGGAACACTGCTGCACCTGTCACAATAGGCTCTGAGACTTTATATACCAGCGCACGGCAGTATCCACCTTCAGTCTGCTGCTGGAAAGCCAGCAGCAGCAGCAGCAAGCCGAAAAGTGCAGGCATGTAAGGGATCTAGAGGTTGACAACATGTCTTCTTAACGGGAGTCCAGGTGCCCATCTCCACAAATGAACTTTTCAGGATCCGAGGGTGGCACCGTAGGCCGCAACCAATTGCCGCAACTTCTTTAATTTCATGCCTGCAGACTATAAAAAATAACCCAAAAAAGTTTGGTTGATTGGTCTGTGGCATTCTTTTAAAGTGTTGCTTATAGCGGTCTCTGTGAGCTTCTCAATGCTTTTCAACCAGCCAGGTATCCTGCCTGCAGTAGATGGAATGTGGCAATGGAACACTGCTGCGCGTGTCACAATAGGCTCTGAGCCTTTATATACCTGCGCACGGCAGCAGCCACCTTCAGTCTGCTGCTGGACAGCCAGCAGCAGCAGCAGCAAGCCGAAAAGTGCAGGCATGTAAGGGATCTAGAGGTTGACAACATGTCTTCTTAACGGGAGTCCAGGTGCCCATCTCCACAAATGGACTTTTCAGGATCCGAGGGTGGCACCATAGGCCGCAACCAATTGCCGCAACTTCTTTAATTTCATGCCTGCAGACTATAAAAAATAACCCAAAAAAGTTTGGTTGATTGGTCTGTGGCGTTCTTTTAAAGTGTTGCTTATAGCGCTCTCTGTGAGCTTCTCAATGCTGTTCAGCCAGCCAGGTATCCTGCCTGCAGTAGATGGAATGTGGCAATGGAACACTGCTGCGCGTGTCACAATAGGCTCTGAGCCTTTATATACCTGCGCACGGCAGCAGCCACCTTCAGTCTGCTGCTGGACAGCCAGCAGCAGCAGCAAGCCGAAAAGTGCAGGCATGTAAGGGATCTAGAGGTTGACAACATGTCTTCTTAACGGGAGTCCAGGTGCCCATCTCCACAAATGGACTTTTCAGGATCCGAGGGTGGCACCATAGGCCGCAACCAATTGCCGCAACTTCTTTAATTTCATGCCTGCAGACTATAAAAAATAACCCAAAAAAGTTTGGTTGATTGGTCTGTGGCGTTCTTTTAAAGTGTTGCTTATAGCGGTCTCTGTGAGCTTCTCAATGCTGTTCAGCCAGCCAGGTATCCTGCCTGCAGTAGATGGAATGTGGCAATGGAACACTGCTGCGCCTGTCACAATAGGCTCTGAGCCTTTATATATCTGCGCACGGCAGCAGCCAACTTTAGTCTGCTGCTGGGCAGCCAGCAGCAGCAGCGAGCCGAAAAGTGCAGGCATGTAAGCGATCTAGAGGTTGACAACATGTCTTCTTAACGGGAGTCCAGGTGCCCATCTCCACAAATGAACTTTTCAGGATCCGAGGGTGGCACCGTAGGCCGCAACCAATTGCCGCAACTTCTTTAATTTTATGCCTGCAGACTATAAAAAATAACCCAAAAAAGTTTGGTTGATTGGTCTGTGGCATTCTTTTAAAGTGTTGCTTATAGCGGTGTCTGTGAGCTTCTCAATGCTGTTCAGCCATCCAGGTATCCTGCCTGCAGTAGATGGAATGTGGCAATGGAACACTGCTGCGCGTGTCACAATAGGCTCTGAGCCTTTATATACCTGCGCACGGCAGCAGCCACCTTCAGTCTGCTGCTGGACAGCCAGCAGCAGCAGCAAGCCGAAAAGTGCAGGCATGTAAGGGATCTAGAGGTTGACAACATGTCTTCTTAACTGGAGTCCAGGTGCCCATCTCCACAAATGGACTTTTCAGGATCCGAGGGTGGCACCATAGGCCGCAACCAATTGCCGCAACTTCTTTAATTTCATGCCTGCAGACTATAAAAAATAACCCAAAAAAGTTTGGTTGATTTGGTCTGTGGCGTTCTTTTAAAGTGTTGCTTATAGCGGTCTCTGTGAGCTTCTCAATGCTGTTCAGCCAGCCAGGTATCCTGCCTGCAGTAGATGGAATGTGGCAATGGAACACTGCTGCGCCTGTCACAATAGGCTCTGAGCCTTTATATACCTGCACACGGCAGCAGCCACCTTCAGTCTGCTGCTGTGCAGCCAGCAGCAGCAGCAGCAAGCTGAAAAGTGCAGGCATGTAAGGGATCTAGAGGTTGACAACATGTCTTCTCAACGGGAGTCCAGGTGCCCATCTCCACAAATGGACTTTTCAGGATCCAAGGGTGGCACCGTAGGCCACAACAAATTGCCGCAACTTCTATAATTTCATGCCTGCAGACTATAAAAAATAACCCAAAAAAGTTTGGTTGATTGGTCTGTGGCGTTCTTTTAAAGTGTTGCTTATAGTGGTCTCCGTGAGCTTCTCAATGCTGTTCAGCCAGCCAGGTATCCTGCCTGCAGTAGATGGAATGTGGCAATGGAACACTGCTGCGCCTGTCACAATAGGCTCTGAGCCTTTATATACCTGCGCACGGCAGCAGCCACCTTCAGTCTGCTGCTGGACAGCCAGCAGCAGCAGCAAGCCGAAAAGTGCAGGCATGTAAGGGATCTAGAGGTTGACAACATGTCTTCTTAACGGGAGTCCAGGTGCCCATCTCCACAAATGAACTTTTCAGGATCCGAGGGTGGCACCGTAGGCCGCAACCAATTGCCGCAACTTCTTTAATTTCATGCCTGCAGACTATAAAAAATAACCCAAAAAAGTTTGTTTGATTGGTCTGTGGCGTTCTTTTAAAGTGTTGCTTATAGCGGTCTCTGTGAGCTTCTCAATGCTGTTCAGCCAGCCAGGTATCCTGCCTGCAGTAGATGGAATGTGGCAATGGAACACTGCTGCGCGTGTCACAATAGGCTCTGAGCCTTTATATACCTGCGCACGGCAGCAGCCACCTTCAGTCTGCTGCTGGACAGCCAGCAGCAGCAGCCGCAAGCCGAAAAGTGCAGGCATGTAAGGGATCTAGAGGTTGACAACATGTCTTCTTAACGGGAGTCCAGGTGCCCATCTCCACAAATGGACTTTTCAGGATCCGAGGGTGGCACCGTAGGCCGCAACCAATTGCCGCAACTTCTTTAATTTCATGCCTGCAGACTATAAAAAATAACCCAAAAAAGTTTGGTTGATTGGTCTGTGGCGTTCTTTTAAAGTGTTGCTTATAGCGGTCTCTGTGAGCTTCTCAATGCTGTTCAGCCAGCCAGGTATCCTGCCTGCAGTAGATGGAATGTGGCAATGGAACACTGCTGCGCGTGTCACAATAGGCTCTGAGCCTTTATATACCTGCGCACGGCAGCAGCCACCTTCAGTCTGCTGCTGGACAGCCAGCAGCAGCAGCCGCAAGCCGAAAAGTGCAGGCATGTAAGGGATCTAGAGGTTGACAACATGTCTTCTTAACGGGAGTCCAGGTGCCCATCTCCACAAATGGACTTTTCAGGATCCGAGGGTGGCACCGTAGGCCGCAACCAATTGCCGCAACTTCTTTAATTTCATGCCTGCAGACTATAAAAAATAACCCAAAAAAGTTTGGTTGATTGGTCTGTGGCGTTCTTTTAAAGTGTTGCTTATAGCGGTCTCTGTGAGCTTCTCAATGCTGTTCAGCCAGCCAGGTATCCTGCCTGCAGTAGATGGAATTTGGCAATGGAACACTGCTGCGCGTGTCACAATAGGCTCTGAGGCTTTATATACCTGCGCACAGCAGCAGCCACCTACAGTCTGCTGCTGGACAGCCATCATCAGCAGCAGCAAGCCGAAAAGTGCAGGCATGTAAGGGATCTAGAGGTTGACAACATGTCTTCTTAACGGGAGTCCAGGTGCCCATCTTCACAAATGGACTTTTCAGGATCCGAGGGTGGCACCGTAGGCCGCAACCAATTGCCGCATCTTCTTTAATTTCATGCCTGCAGACTATAAAAAATAACCCAAAAAAGTTTGGTTGATTGGTCTGTGGCGTTTTTTTAAAGTGTAGCTTATAGCGGTCTCTGTGAGCTTCTCAATGCTGTTCAGCCAGCCAGGTATCCTGCCTGCAGTAGATGGAAAGTGGCAATGGAACACTGCTGCGCGTGTCACAATAGGCTCTGAGCCTTTATATACCTGCGCACGGCAGCAGCCACCTTTAGTCTGCTGCTGGGCAGCCAGCAGCAGCAGCAAGCCGGAAAGTGCAGGCATGTAAGGGATCTAGAGGTTGACAACATGTCTTCCTAACGGGAGTCCAGGTGCCCATTTCCACAAATGGACTTTTCAGGATCCGAGGGTGGCACCGTAGGCCGCAACCAATTGCCGCAACTTCTTTAATTTCATGCCTGCAGACTATAAATAATAACCCAAAAAAGTTTGGTTGATTGGTCTGTGGCGTTCTTTTAAAGTGTTGCTTATAGCGGTCTCTGTGAGGTTCTCAATGCTGTTCAGCCAGCCAGGTATCCTGCCTGCAGTAGATGGAATGTGGCAATGGAACACTGCTGCGCGTGTCACAATAGGCTCTGAGCCTTTAAATACCTGCGCACGGCAGCAGCCACCTTCAGTCTGCTGCTGGGCAGCCAGAAGCAGCAGCAGCAAGCTGAAAAGTGCAGGCATGTAAGGGATCTAGAGGTTGACAACATGTCTTCTTAACGGGAGTCCAGGTGCCCATCTCCACAAATGGACTTTTCAGATTCCGAGGGTGGCAACGTAGGCCGCAACCAATTGCCGCAACTTCTTTAATTTCATGCCTGCAGACTATAAAAAATAACCCAAAAAAGTTTGGTTGATTGGTCTGTGGCGTTCTTTTAAAGTGTTGCTTATAGCGGTCTCTGTGAGCTTCTCAATGCTGTTCAGCCAGCCAGGTATCCTGCCTGCAGTAGATGGAATGTGGCAATGGAACACTGCTGCACCTGTCACAATAGGCTCTGAGCTTTTATATACCTGCGCACGGCAGCAGCCACCTTCAGTCTGCTGCTGGACAGCCAGCAGCAGCAGCAGCAAGCCGAAAAGTGCAGGCATTTAAGGGATCTAGAGGTTGACAACATGTCTTCTTAACGGGAGTCCAGGTGCCCATCTCCACAAATGGACTTTTCAGAATCCGAGGGTGGCACCGTAGGCCGCAACCAATTGCCGCAACTTCTTTAATTTCATGCCTGCAGACTATAAAAAATAACCCAAAAAAGTTTGGTTGATTGGTCTGTGGCGTTCTTTTAAAGTGTTGCTTATAGCGGTCTCTGTGAGCTTCTCAATGCTGTTCAGCCAGCCAGGTATCCTGCCTGCAGTAGATGGAATGTGGCAATGGAACACTGCTGCGCATGTCACAATAGGCTCTGAGCCTTTATGTACCTGCGCACGGCAGCAGCCACCTTCAGTCTGCTGCTGGACAGCCAGTAGCAGCAGCAAGCCGAAAAGTGCAGGCATGTAAGGGATCTAGAGGTTGACAACATGTCTTCTTAACGGGAGTCCAGGTGCCCATTTCCACAAATGGACTTTTCAGGATCCGAGGGTGGCACCGTAGGCCGCAACCAATTGCCGCAACTTCTTTAATTTCATGCCTGCAGACTATAAATAATAACCCAAAAAAGTTTGGTTGATTGGTCTGTGGCGTTCTTTTAAAGTGTTGCTTATAGCAGTCTCTGTGAGCTTCTCAATGCTGTTCAGCCAGCCAGGTATCCCGCCTGCAGTAGATGAAATGTGGCAATGGAACACTGCTGCACCTGTCACAATAGGCTCTGAGACTTTATATACCAGCGCACGGCAGTAGCCACCTTCAGTCTGCTGCTGGAAAGCCAGCAGCAGCAAGCCGAAAAGTGCAGGCATGTAAGGGATCTAGAGGTTGACAACATGTCTTCTTAACGGGAGTCCAGGTGCCCATCTCCACAAATGAACTTTTCAGGACCCGAGGGTGGCACCGTAGGCCGCAACCAATTGCCGCAACTTCTTTAATTTCATGCCTGCAGACTTTAAAAAATAACCCAAAAAAGTTTCGTTGATTGGTCTGTGGCATTCTTTTAAAGTGTTGCTTATAGCGGTCTCTGTGAGCTTCTCAATGCTGTTCAGCCAGCCAGGTATCCTGCCTGCAGTAGATGGAATGTGGCAATGGAACACTGCTGCGCGTGTCACAATAGGCTCTGAGCCTTTATATACCTGCGCACGGCAGCAGCCACCTTCAGTCTGCTGCTGGACAGCCAGCAGCAGCAGCAAGCCGAAAAGTGCAGGCATGTAAGGGATCTAGAGGTTGACAACATGTCTTCTTAACAGGAGTCCAGGTGCCCATCTCCACAAATGGACTTTTCAGGATCCGAGGGTGGCACCATAGGCCGCAACCAATTGCCGCAACTTCTTTAATTTCATGCCTGCAGACTATAAAAAATAACCCAAAAAAGTTTGGTTGATTGGTCTGTGGCGTTCTTTTAAAGTGTTGCTTATAGCGGTCTCTGTGAGCTTCTCAATGCTGTTCAGCCAGCCAGGTATCCTGCCTGCAGTAGATGGAATGTGGCAATGGAACACTGCTGCGCCTGTCACAATAGGCTCTGAGCCTTTATATACCAGCGCACGGCAGCAGCCACCTTTAGTCTGCTGCTGGGCAGCCAGCAGCAGCAGGAAGCCGAAAAGTGCAGGCATGTAAGGGATCTAGAGGTTGACAACATGTCTTCTTAACGGGAGTCCAGGTGCCCATCTCCACAAATGGACTTTTCAGGATCCGAGGGTGGCACCGTAGGCCGCAACCAATTGCTGCAACTTCTTTAATTTCATGCCTACAGACTATAAATAATAACCCAAAAAAGTTTGGTTGATTGGGTTGTGGCGTTCTTTTAAAGTGTTGCTTATAGCGGTCTCTGTGAGCTTCTCAATGCTGTTCAGCCATCCAGGTATCCTGCCTGCAGTAGATGGAATGTGGCAATGGAACACTGCTGCGCGTGTCACAATAGGCTCTGAGCCTTTATATACCTGCGCACGGCAGCAGCCACCTTTAGTCTGCTGCTGGACAGCCATCAGCAGCAGCAGCAGCAAGCCGAAAAGTGCAGGCATGTAAGGGATCTAGAGGTTGACAACATGTCTTCTTAACGGGAGTCCAGGTGCCCATCTCCACAAATGGACTTTTCAGAATCCGAGGGTGGCACCGTAGGCCGCAACCAATTTCCGCAACTTCTTTAATTTCATGCCTGCAGACTATAAAAAATAACCCAAAAAAGTTTGGTTGATTGGTCTGTGGCGTTCTTTTAAAGTGTTGCTTATAGCGGTCTGTGTGAGCTTCTCAATGCTGTTCAGCCAGCCAGGTATCCTGCCTGCAGTAGATGGAATGTGGCAATGGAACACTGTTGCACCTGTCACAATAGGCTCTGAGCCTTTATATACCAGCGCACGGCAGTAGCCACCTTCAGTCTGCTGCTGGAAAGCCAGCAGCAGCAGCAGCAAGCCGAAAAGTGCAGGCATGTAAGGGATCTAGAGGTTGACAACATGTCTTCTCAACGGGAGTCCAGGTGCCCATCTCCACAAATGAACTTTTCAGGATCCGAGGGTGGCACCGTAGGCCGCAACCAATTGCCGCAACTTCTTTAATTTCATGCCTGCAGACTATAAAAAATAACCCAAAAAAGTTTGGTTGATTGGTCTGTGGCGTTTTTTTAAAGTGTTGCTTACAGCGGTCTCTGTGAGCTTCTCAATGCTGTTCAGCCAGCCAGGTATCCTGCCTGCAGTAGATGGAATGTGGCAATGGAACACTGCTGCGTCTGTCACAAAAGGCTCTGAGCCTTTATATACCTGCGCACGGCAGCAGCCAACTTCAGTCTGCTGCTGGACAGCCTGCAGCAGCAAGCCGAAAAGTGCAGGCATGTAAGGGATCTAGAGGTTGACAACATGTCTTCTTAACGGGAGTCCAGGTGCCCATCTCCACAAATGGACTTTTCAGGATCCGAGGGTGGCACCGTAGGCCGCAACCAATTGCCGCAACTTCTTTAATTTCATGCCTGCAGACTATAAAAAATAACCCAAAAAAGTTTGGTTGATTGGTCTGTGGCGTTCTCTTAAAGTGTTGCTTATAGCGGTCTCTGTGAGCTTCTCAATGCTGTTCAGCCAGCCAGGTATCCTGCCTGCAGTAGATGGAATGTGGCAATGGAACACTGCTGCGCGTGTCACAATAGGCTCTGAGCCTTTATATACCTGCGCACGGCAGCAGCCACCTTTAGTCTGCTGCTGGGCAGCCAGCAGCAGCAGCAAGCCGAAAAGTGCAAGCATGTAAGGGATCTAGAGGTTGACAACATGTCTTCTTAACGGGAGTCCAGGTGCCCATCTCCACAAATGGACTTTTCAGGATCCGAGGGTGGCACCGTAGGCCGCAACCAATTGCCGCAACTTCTTTAATTTCATGCCTGCAGACTATAAATAATAACCCAAAAAAGTTTGGTTGATTGGTCTGTGGCGTTCTTTTAAAGTGTTGCTTATAGCGGTCTCTGTGAGCTTCTCAATGCTGTTCAGCCAGCCAGGTATCCTGCCTGCAGTAGATGGAATGTGGCAATGGAACACTGCTGCGCGTGTCACAATAGGCTCTGAGCCTTTATATACCTGCGCACGGCAGCAGCCACCTTTAGTCTGCTGCTGGGCAGCCAGCAGCAGCAGCAAGCCGAAAAGTGCAGGCATGTAAGGGATCCAGAGGTTGACAACATGTCTTCTTAACGGGAGTCCAGGTGCCCATCTCCACAAATGGACTTTTCAAGATCCGAGGGTGGCACCGTAGGCAGCAACCAATTGCCGCAACTTCTTTAATTTCATGCCTGCAGACTATAAAAAATATCCCAAAAAAGTTTGGTTGATTGGTCTGTGGCGTTCTTTTAAAGTGTTGCTTATAGCGGTCTCTGTGAGCTTCTCAATGCTGTTCAGCCAGCCAGGTATCCTGCCTGCAGTAGATGGAATGTGGCAATGGAACACTGCTGCGCGTGTCACAATAGGCTCTGAGCCTTTATATACCTGCGCACGGCAGCAGCCACCTTCAGTCTGCTGCTGGACAGCCAGCAGCAGCAGCAGCAAGCCGAAAAGTGCAGGCATGTAAGGGATCTAGAGGTTGACAACATGTCTTCTTAACGGGAGTCCAGGTGCCCATCTCCACAAATGAACTTTTCAGGATCCGAGGGTGGCACCGTATGCAGCAACCAATTGCCGCAACTTCTTTAATTTCATGCCTGCAGACTATAAAAAATAGCCCAAAAAAGTTTGGTTGATTGGTCTGTGGCGTTCTTTTAAAGTGTTGCTTATAGCGGTTTCTTTGAGCTTCTCAATGCTGTTCAGCCAGCCAGGTATCCTGCCTGCAGTAGATGGAATGTGGCAATGGAACACTGCTGCGCGTGTCACAATAGGCTCTGAGCCTTTATATACCTGCGCACGGCAGCAGCCACCTTCAGTCTGCTGCTGGACAGCCAGCAGCAGCAGCAAGCCGAAAAGTGCAGGTATGTAAGGGATCTAGAGGTTGACAACATGTCTTCTTAACGGGAGTCCAGGTGCCCATCTCCACAAATGGACTTTTCAGGATCCGAGGGTGGCACCGTAGGCCGCAACCAATTGCCGCAACTTCTTTAATTTCATGCCTGCAGACTATAAATAATAACCCAAATAAGGTTGGTTGATTGGTCTGTGGCGTTCTTTTAAAGTGTTGCTTATAGCGGTCTCTGTGAGCTTCTCAATGCTGTTCAGCCACCAGGTATCCTGCCTGCAGTAGATGGAATGTGGCAATGGAACACTGCTGCGCGTGTCACAATATTCTCTGAGCCTTTATATACCTGCGCACGGCAGCAGCCACCTTCAGTCTGCTGCTGGACAGCCAGCAGCAGCAGCCGCAAGCCGAAAAGTGTAGGCATGTAAGGGATCTAGAGGTTGACAACATGTCTTCTTAACGGGAGTCCAGGTGCCCATCTCCACAAATGGACTTTTCAGGATCCGAGGGTGGCACCGTAGGCCGCAACCAATTGCCGCAACTTCTTTAATTTCATGCCTGCAGACTATAAAAAATAACCCAAAAAAGTTTGGTTGATTGGTCTGTGGCGTTCTTTTAAAGTGTTGCTTATAGCGGTCTCTGTGAGCTTCTCAATCCTGTTCAGCCAGCCAGGTATCCTGCCTGCAGTAGATTGAATGTGGCAATGGAACACTGCTGCACCTGTCACAATAGGCTCTGAGACTTTATATACCAGCGCACGGCAGTAGCCACCTTCAGTCTGCTGCTGGAAAGCCAGCAGCAGCAGCAGCAAGCCGAAAAGTGCAGGCATGTAAGGGATCTAGAGGTTGACAACATGTCTTCTTAACGGGAGTCCAGGTGCCCATCTCCACAAATGAACTTTTCAGGATCCGAGGGTGGCACCGTAGGCCGCAACCAATTGCCGCAACTTCTTTAATTTCATGCCTGCAGACTATAAAAAATAACCCAAAAAAGTTTGGTTGATTGGTCTGTGGCATTCTTTTAAAGTGTTGCTTATAGCGGTCTCTGTGAGCTTCTCAATGCTGTTCAGCCAGCCAGGTATCCTGCCTGCAGTAGATGGAATGTGGCAATGGAACATTGCTGCGCGTGTCACAATAGGCTCTGAGCCTTTATATACCTGCGCACGGCAGCAGCCACCTTCAGTCTGCTGCTGGACAGCCAGTAGCAGCAGCAGCAAGCCGAAAAGTGCAGGCATGTAAGGGATCTAGAGGTTGACAACATGTCTTCTTAACGGGAGTCCAGGTGCCCATCTCCACAAATGGACTTTTCAGGATCCGAGGGTGGCACCATAGGCCGCAACCAATTGCCGCAACTTCTTTAATTTCATGCCTGCAGACTATAAAAAATAACCCAAAAAAGTTTGGTTGATTGGTCTGTGGCGTTCTTTTAAAGTGTTGCTTATAGCGGTCTCTGTGAGCTTCTCAATGCTGTTCAGCCAGCCAGGTATCCTGCCTGCAGTAGATGGAATGTGGCAATGGAACACTGCTGCGCCTGTCACAATAGGCTCTGAGCCTTTATATACCTGTGCACGGCAGCAGCCAACTTTAGTCTGCTGCTGGGCAGCCAGCAGCAGCAGCAAGCCGAAAAGTGCAGGCATGTAAGGGATCTAGAGGTTGACAACATGTCTTCTTAACGGGAGTCCAGGTGCCCATCTCCACAAATGGACTTTTCAGGATCCGAGGGTGGCACCGTAGGCCGCAACCAATTGCTGCATCTTCTTTAATTTCATGCCTGCAGACTATAAATAATAACCCAAAAAAGTTTGGTTGATTGGTTTGTGGCGTTCTTTTAAAGTGTTGCTTATAGCGGTCTCTGTGAGCTTCTCAATGCTGTTCAGCCATCCAGGTATCCTGCCTGCAGTAGATGGAATGTGGCAATGGAACACTGCTGCGCGTGTCACAATAGGCTCTGAGCCTTTATATACCTGCGCACGGCAGCAGCCACCTTTAGTCTGCTGCTGGACAGCCATCAGCAGCAGCAGCAGCAAGCCGAAAAGTGCAGGCATGTAAGGGATCTAGAGGTTGACAACATGTCTTCTTAACGGGAGTCCAGGTGCCCATCTCCACAAATGGACTTTTCAGAATCCGAGGGTGGCACCGTAGGCCGCAACCAATTGCCGCAACTTCTTTAATTTCATGCCTGCAGACTATAAAAAATAACCCAAAAAAGTTTGGTTGATTGGTCTGTGGCGTTCTTTTAAAGTGTTGCTTATAGAGGTCTGTGTGAGCTTCTCAATGCTGTTCAGCCAGCCAGGTATCCTGCCTGCAGTAGATGGAATGTGGCAATGGAACACTGCTGCGCGTGTCATAATAGGCTCTGAGCCTTTATATACCAGCGCACGGCAGTAGCCACCTTCAGTCTGCTGCTGGAAAGCCAGCAGCAGCAGCAAGCCGAAAAGTGCAGGTATGTAAGGGATCTAGAGGTTGACAACATGTCTTCTCAGCGGGAGTCCAGGTGCCCATCTCCACAAATGAACTTTTCAGGATCCGAGGGTGGCACCGTAGGCCGCAACCAATTGCCGCAACTTCTTTAATTTCATGCCTGCAGACTATAAAAAATAACCCAAAAAAGTTTGGTTGATTGGTCTGTGGCGTTTTTTTAAAGTGTTGCTTATAGCGGTCTCTGTGAGCTTCTCAATGCTGTTCAGCCAGCCAGGTATCCTGCCTGCAGTAGATGGAATGTGGCAATGGAACACTGGCTGCGCGTGTCACAATAGGCTCTGAGCCTTTATATACCTGCGCACGGCAGCAGCCACCTTCAGTCTGCTGCTGGGCAGCCAGCAGCAGCAAGCTGAAAAGTGCAGGCATGCAAGGGATCTAGAGGTTGACAACATGTCTTCTTCACGGGAGTCCAGGTGCCCATCTCCACAAATGGACTTTTCAGGATCCGAGGGTGGCACCGTAGGCCGCAACCAATTGCCGCAACTTCTTTAATTTCATGTCTGCAGACTATAAAAAATAACCCAAAAAAGTTTCGTTGATTGGTCTGTGGCGTTCTTTTAAAGTGTTGCTTATGGCGGTCTCTGTGAGCTTCTCAATGCTGTTCAGCCAGCCAGGTATCCTGCCTGCAGTAGATGGAATGTGGCAATGGAACACTGCTGCGCATGTCACAATAGGCTCTGAGCCTTTATATACCTGCGCACGGCAGCAGCCACCTTTAGTCTGCTGCTGGGCAGCCAGCAGCAGCAGCAAGCCGAAAAGTGCAGGCATGTAAGGGATCTAGAGGTTGACAACATGTCTTCTTAACGGGAGTCCAGGTGCCCATCTCCACAAATGGACTTTTCAGGATCCGAGGGTGGCACCGTAGGCCGCAACCAATTGCTGCATCTTCTTTAATTTCATGCCTGCAGACTATAAATAATAACCCAAAAAAGTTTGGTTGATTGGTTTGTGGCGTTCTTTTAAAGTGTTGCTTATAGCGGTCTCTGTGAGCTTCTCAATGCTGTTCAGCCATCCAGGTATCCTGCCTGCAGTAGATGGAATGTGGCAATGGAACACTGCTGCGCGTGTCACAATAGGCTCTGAGCCTTTATATACCTGCGCACGGCAGCAGCCACCTTTAGTCTGCTGCTGGACAGCCATCAGCAGCAGCAGCAGCAAGCCGAAAAGTGCAGGCATGTAAGGGATCTAGAGGTTGACAACATGTCTTCTTAACGGGAGTCCAGGTGCCCATCTCCACAAATGGACTTTTCAGAATCCGAGGGTGGCACCGTAGGCCGCAACCAATTGCCGCAACTTCTTTAATTTCATGCCTGCAGACTATAAAAAATAACCCAAAAAAGTTTGGTTGATTGGTCTGTGGCGTTCTTTTAAAGTGTTGCTTATAGAGGTCTGTGTGAGCTTCTCAATGCTGTTCAGCCAGCCAGGTATCCTGCCTGCAGTAGATGGAATGTGGCAATGGAACACTGCTGCGCGTGTCATAATAGGCTCTGAGCCTTTATATACCAGCGCACGGCAGTAGCCACCTTCAGTCTGCTGCTGGAAAGCCAGCAGCAGCAGCAAGCCGAAAAGTGCAGGTATGTAAGGGATCTAGAGGTTGACAACATGTCTTCTCAGCGGGAGTCCAGGTGCCCATCTCCACAAATGAACTTTTCAGGATCCGAGGGTGGCACCGTAGGCCGCAACCAATTGCCGCAACTTCTTTAATTTCATGCCTGCAGACTATAAAAAATAACCCAAAAAAGTTTGGTTGATTGGTCTGTGGCGTTTTTTTAAAGTGTTGCTTATAGCGGTCTCTGTGAGCTTCTCAATGCTGTTCAGCCAGCCAGGTATCCTGCCTGCAGTAGATGGAATGTGGCAATGGAACACTGGCTGCGCGTGTCACAATAGGCTCTGAGCCTTTATATACCTGCGCACGGCAGCAGCCACCTTCAGTCTGCTGCTGGGCAGCCAGCAGCAGCAAGCTGAAAAGTGCAGGCATGCAAGGGATCTAGAGGTTGACAACATGTCTTCTTCACGGGAGTCCAGGTGCCCATCTCCACAAATGGACTTTTCAGGATCCGAGGGTGGCACCGTAGGCCGCAACCAATTGCCGCAACTTCTTTAATTTCATGTCTGCAGACTATAAAAAATAACCCAAAAAAGTTTCGTTGATTGGTCTGTGGCGTTCTTTTAAAGTGTTGCTTATGGCGGTCTCTGTGAGCTTCTCAATGCTGTTCAGCCAGCCAGGTATCCTGCCTGCAGTAGATGGAATGTGGCAATGGAACACTGCTGCGCATGTCACAATAGGCTCTGAGCCTTTATATACCTGCGCACGGCAGCAGCCACCTTTAGTCTGCTGCTGGGCAGCCAGCAGCAGCAGCAAGCCGAAAAGTGCAGGCATGTAAGGGATCTAGAGGTTGACAACATGTCTTCTTAACGGGAGTCCAGGTGCCCATCTCCACAAATGGACTTTTCAGGATCCGAGGGTGGCACCGTAGGCCGCAACCAATTGCCGCAACTTCTTTAATTTCATGCCTGCATACTATAAATAATAGCCCAAAAAAGTTTGGTTGATTGGTCTGTGGCGTTCTTTTAAAGTGTTGCTTATAGCGATCTCTGTGAGCTTCTCAATGCTGTTCAGCCAGCCAGGTATCCTGCCTGCAGTAGATGGAATGTGGCAATGGAACACTGCTGCGCGTGTCACAATAGGCTCTGAGCCTTTATATACCTGCGCACGGCAGCAGCCACCTTTAGTCTGCTGCTGGGCAGCCAGCAGCAGCAGCAAGCCGAAAAGTGCAGGCATGTAAGGGATCCAGAGGTTGACAACATGTCTTCTTAACGGGAGTCCAGGTGCCCATCTCCACAAATGGACTTTTCAAGATCCGAGGGTGGCACAGTAGGCAGCAACCAATTGCCGCAACTTCTTTAATTTCATGCCTGCAGACTATAAAAAATAACCCAAAAAAGTTTGGTTGATTGGTCTGTGGCGTTCTTTTAAAGTGTTGCTTATAGCGGTCTCTGTGAGCTTCTCAATGCTGTTCAGCCAGCCAGGTATCCTGCCTGCAGTAGATGGAATGTGGCAATGGAACACTGCTGCGCGTGTCACAATAGGCTCTGAGCCTTTATATACCTGCGCACAGCAGCAGCCAACTACAGTCTGCTGCTGGACACCCATCATCAGCAGCAGCAAGCCGAAAAGTGCAGGCATGTAAGGGATCTAGAGGTTGACAACATGTCTTCTTAACGGGAGTCCAGGTGCCCATCTCCACAAATGGACTTTTCAGGATCCGAGGGTGGCACCGTAGGCCGCAACCAATTGCCGCAATTTCTTTAATTTCATGCCTGCAGACTATAAAAAATAACCCAAAAAAGTTTGGTTGATTGGTCTGTGGCGTTCTTTTAAAGTGTTGCTTATAGCGGTCTCTGTGAGCTTCTCAATGCTGTTCAGCCAGCCAGGTATCCTGCCTGCAGTAGATGGAATGTGGCAATGGAACACTGCTGCGCGTGTCACAATAGGCTCTGAGCCTTTATATACCTGCACACGGCAGCAGCCACCTTCAGTCTGCTGCTGGGCAGCCAGCAGCAGCAGCAGCAAGCTGAAAAGTGCAGGCATTTAAGGGATCTAGAGGTTGACAACATGTCTTCTCAACGGGAGTCCAGGTGCCCATCTCCACAAATGGACTTTTCAGGATCCAAGGGTGGCACCGTAGGCCACAACAAATTGCCGCAACTTCTTTAATTTCATGCCTGCAGACTATAAAAAATAACCCAAAAAAGTTTGGTTGATTGGTCTGTGGCGTTCTTTTAAAGTGTTGCTTATAGTGGTCTCCGTGAGCTTCTCAATGCTGTTCAGCCAGCCAGGTATCCTGCCTGCAGTAGATGGAATGTGGCAATGGAACACTGCTGCGCCTGTCACAATAGGCTCTGAGCCTTTATATACCTGCGCACGGCAGCAGCCACCTTCAGTCTGCTGCTGGACAGCCAGCAGCAGCAGCAAGCCGAAGAGTGCAGGCATATAAGGGATCTAGAGGTTGACAACATGTCTTCTTAACGGGAGTTCAGGTGCCCATCTCCACAAATGAACTTTTCAGGATCCGAGGGTGGCACCGTAGGCCGCAACCAATTGCCGCAACTTCTTTAATTTCATGCCTGCAGACTATAAAAATTAACCCAAAAAAGTTTGGTTGATTGGTCTGTGGCGTTCTTTTAAAGTGTTGCTTATAGCGGTCTCTGTGAGCTTCTCAATGCTGTTCAGCCAGCCAGGTATCCTGCCTGCAGTAGATGGAATGTGGCAATGGAACACTGCTGCGCGTGTCACAACAGGCTCTGAGCCTTTATATACCTGCGCACAGCAGCAGCCACCTTTAGTCTGCTGCTGGGCAGCCAGCAGCAGCAGCAAGCCGAAAAGTGCAGGCATTTAAGGGATCTAGAGGTTGACAACATGTCTTCTTAACGGGAGTCCAGGTGCCCATCTCCACAAATGGACTTTTCAGGATCCGAGGGTGGCACCGTATGCAGCAACCAATTGCCGCAACTTCTTTAATTTCATGCCTGCAGACTATAAAAAATAGCCCAAAAAAGTTTGGTTGATTGGTCTGTGGCGTTCTTTTAAAGTGTTGTTTATAGCGGTTTCTTTGAGCTTCTCAATGCTGTTCAGCCAGCCAGGTATCCTGCCTGCAGTAGATGGAATGTGGCAATGGAACACTGCTGCGCGTGTCACAATAGGCTCTGAGCCTTTATATACCTGCGCACGGCAGCAGCCACCTTCAGTCTGCTGCTGGACAGCCAGCAGCAGCAGCAAGCCGAAAAGTGCAGGTATGTAAGGGATCTAGAGGTTGACAACATGTCTTCTTAACGGGAGTCCAGGTGCCCATCTCCACAAATGGACTTTTCAGGATCCGAGGGTGGCACCGTAGGCCGCAACCAATTGCCGCAACTTCTTTAATTTCATGCCTGCAGACTATAAATAATAACCCAAATAAGCTTGGTTGATTGGTCTGTGGCGTTCTTTTAAAGTGTTGCTTATAGCGGTCTCTGTGAGCTTCTCAATGCTGTTCAGCCAGCCAGGTATCCTGCCTGCAGTAGATGGAATGTGGCAATGGAACACTACTGCGCGTGTCACAATATTCTCTGAGCCTTTATATACCTGCGCACGGCAGCAGCCACCTTCAGTCTGCTGCTGGACAGCCAGCAGCAGCAGCCGCAAGCCGAAAAGTGCAGGCATGTAAGGGATCTAGAGGTTGACAACATGTCTTCTTAACGGGAGTCCAGGTGCCCATCTCCACAAATGGACTTTTCAGGATCCGAGGGTGGCACCGTAGGCCGCAACCAATTGCCGCAACTTCTTTAATTTCATGCCTGCAGACTATAAAAAATAACCCAAAAAAGTTTGGTTGATTGGTCTGTGGCGTTCTTTTAAAGTGTTGCTTATAGCGGTCTCTGTGAGCTTCTCAATGCTGTTCAGCCAGCCAGGTATCCTGCCTGCAGTAGATGGAATGTGGCAATGGAACACTGCTGCGCATGTCACAATAGGCTCTGAGCCTTTATATACCTGCGCACGGCAGCAGCCACCTTCAGTCTGCTGCTGGACAGCCAGCAGCAGCAGCAAGCCGAAAAGTGCAGGCATGTAAGGGATCTAGAGGTTGACAACATGTCTTCTTAACGGGAGTCCAGGTGCCCCTCTCCACAAATGGACTTTTCAGATTCCGAGGGTGGCAACGTAGGCCGCAACCAATTTCCGCAACTTCTTTAATTTCATGCCTGCAGACTATAAAAAATAACCCAAAAAAGTTTGGTTGATTGGTCTGTGGCGTTCTTTTAAAGTGTTGCTTATAGCGGTCTCTGTGAGCTTCTCAATGCTGTTCAGCCAGCCAGGTATCCTGCCTGCAGTAGATGGAATGTGGCAATGGAACACTGCTGCGCGTGTCATAATAGGCTCTGAGCCTTTATATACCTGCGCACGGCAGCAGCCACCTTCAGTCTGCTGCTGGACAGCCAGCAGCAGCAGCAGCAAGCCGAAAAGTGCAGGCATTTAAGGGATCTAGTGGTTGACAACATGTCTTCTTAACGGGAGTCCAGGTGCCCATCTCCACAAATGGACTTTTCAGAATCCGAGGGTGGCACCGTAGGCCGCAACCAATTGCCGCAACTTCTTTAATTTCATGCCTGCAGACTATAAAAAATAACCCAAAAAAGTTTGGTTGATTTGGTCTGTGGCGTTCTTTTAAAGTGTTGCTTATAGCGGTCTCTGTGAGCTTCTCAATGCTGTTCAGCCAGCCAGGTATCCTGCCTGCAGTAGATGGAATGTGGCAATGGAACACTGCTGCGCATGTCACAATAGGCTCTGAGCCTTTATATACCTGCGCATGGCAGCAGCCACCTTCAGTCTGCTGCTGGACAGCCAGTAGCAGCAGCAAGCCGAAAAGTGCAGGCATGTAAGGGATCTAGAGGTTGACAACATGTCTTCTTAACGGGAGTCCAGGTGCCCATTTCCACAAATGGACTTTTCAGGATCCGAGGGTGGCACCGTAGGCCGCAACCAATTGCCGCAACTTCTTTAATTTCATGCCTGCAGACTATAAATAATAACCCAAAAAAGTTTGGTTGATTGGTCTGTGGCGTTCTTTTAAAGTGTTGCTTATAGCAGTCTCTGTGAGCTTCTCAATGCTGTTCAGCCAGCCAGGTATCCTGCCTGCAGTAGATGGAATGTGGCAATGGAACACTGCTGCGCATGTCACAATAGGCTCTGAGCCTTTATATACCTGCGCACGGCAGCAGCCACCTTCAGTCTGCTGCTGGACAGCCAGAAGCAGCAGCAGCAAGCTGAAAAGTGCAGGCATGTAAGGGATCTAGAGATTGACAACATGTCTTCTTAACGGGAGTCCAGGTGCCCATCTCCTCAAATGGATTTTTCAGAATCCGAGGGTGGCACCGTAGGCCGCAACCAATTGCCGCAACTTCTTTAATTTCATGCCTGCAGACTATAAAAAATAACCCAAAAAAGTTTGGTTGATTGGTCTGTGGCGTTCTTTTAAAGTGTTGCTTATAGCGGTCTCTGTGAGCTTCTCAATCCTGTTCAGCCAGCCAGGTATCCTGCCTGCAGTAGATTGAATGTGGCAATGGAACACTGCTGCACCTGTCACAATAGGCTCTGAGACTTTATATACCTGCGCACGGCAGCAGCCACCTTCAGTCTGCTGCTGGACAGCCAGAAGCAGCAGCAGCAAGCCGAAAAGTGCAGGCATGTAAGGGATCTAGAGGTTGACAACATGTCTTCTTAACGGGAGTCCAGGTGCCCATCTCCACAAATGAACTTTTCAGGATCCGAGGGTGGCACCGTAGGCCGCAACCAATTGCCGCAACTCCTTTAATTTCATGCCTGCAGACTATAAAAAATAACCCAAAAAAGTTTGGTTGATTGGTCTGTGGCATTCTTTTAAAGTGTTGCTTATAGCGGTCTCTGTGAGCTTCTCAATGCTGTTCAGCCAGCCAGGTATCCTGCCTGCAGTAGATGGAATGTGGCAATGGAACACTGCTGCGCGTGTCACAGTAGGCTCTGAGCCTTTATATACCTGCGCACGGCAGCAGCCACCTTTAGTCTGCTGCTGGGCAGCCAGCAGCAGCAGCAAGCCGAAAAGTGCAGGCATGTAAGGGATCTAGAGGTTGACAACATGTCTTCTTAACGGGAGTCCAGGTGCCCATCTCCACAAATGGACTTTTCAGGATCCGAGGGTGGCACCGTAGGCCGCAACCAATTGCCGCAACTTCTTTAATTTCATGCCTACAGACTATAAATAATAACCCAAAAAAGTTTGGTTGATTGGTCTGTGGCGTTCTTTTAAAGTGTTGCTTACAGCGGTCTCTGTGAGCTTCTCAATGCTGTTCAGCCAGCCAGGTATCCTGCCTGCAGTAGATGGAATGTGGCAATGGAACACTGCTGCGTCTGTCACAAAAGGCTCTGAGCCTTTATATACCTGCGCACGGCAGCAGCCAACTTCAGTCTGCTGCTGGACAGCCAGCAGCAGCAAGCCGAAAAGTGCAGGCATGTAAGGGATCCAGAGGTTGACAACATGTCTTCTTAACGGGAGTCCAGGTGCCCATCTCCACAAATGGACTTTTCAAGATCCGAGGGTGGCACCGTAGGCAGCAACCAATTGCCGCAACTTCTTTAATTTCATGCCTACAGACTATAAAAAATAACACAAAAAAGTTTGGTTGATTGGTCTGTGGCGTTCTTTTAAAGTGTAGCTTATAGCGGTCTCTGTGAGCTTCTCAATGCTGTTCAGCCAGCCAGGTATCCTGCCTGCAGTAGATGGAATGTGGCAATGGAACACTGCTGCGCGTGTCACAATAGGCTCTGAGCCTTTATATACCTGCGCACAGCAGCAGCCACCTACAGTCTGCTGCTGGACAGCCATCAGCAGCAGCAGCAAGCCGAAAAGTGCAGGCATGTAAGGGATCTAGAGGTTGACAACATGTCTTCTTAACGGGAGTCCAGGTGCCCATCTCCACAAATGGACTTTTCAGGATCCGAGGGTGGCACCGTAGGCCGCAACCAATTGCCGCATCTTCTTTAATTTCATGCCTGCAGACTATAAAAAATAACCCAAAAAAGTTTGGTTGATTGGTCTGTGGCGTTCTTTTAAAGTGTTGCTTATAGCGGTCTCTGTGAGCTTCTCAATGCTGTTCAGCCAGCCAGGTATCCTGCCTGCAGTAGATGGAATGTGGCAATGGAACACTGCTGCGCGTGTCACAATAGGCTCTGAGCCTTTATATACCTGCGCACGGCAGCAGCCACCTTTAGTCTGCTGCTGGGCAGCCAGCAGCAGCAGCAAACCACAAAGTGCAGGCATGTAAGGGATCTAGAGGTTGACAACATGTCTTCCTAACGGGAGTCCAGGTGCCCATTTCCACAAATGGACTTTTCAGGATCCGAGGGTGGCACCGTAGGCCGCAACCAATTGCCGCAACTTCTTTAATTTCATGCCTGCAGACTATAAATAATAACCCAAAAAAGTTTGGTTGATTGGTCTGTGGCGTTCTTTTAAAGTGTTGCTTATAGCAGTCTCTGTGAGCTTCTCAATGCTGTTCAGCCAGCCAGGTATCCTGCCTGCAGTAGATGGAATGTGGCAATGGAACACTGCTGCGCATGTCACAATAGGCTCTGAGCCTTTATATACCTGCGCACGGCAGCAGCCACCTTCAGTCTGCTGCTGGACAGCCAGCAGCAGCAGCAGCAAGCCGAAAAGTGCAGGCATGTAAGGGATCTAGAGGTTGACAACATGTCTTCTTAACGGGAGTCCAGGTGCCCATCTCCACAAATGGACTTTTCAGATTCCGAGGGTGGCAACGTAGGCCGCAACTGTAGCACCCTGAGGATTCGGCTGCTACAGGGGTATTGCACCTCAATCCAGAGGTGTGATATTCCACTCCCGGGTAAGGATGGAGTGTGGATCTGAGCTCGGTAGGCTGCATGCACTACACACATCCCATTTCCGAGGAGCAGACCGACGGTACTCCCACTTAGAAATGTGCAGGTACGACCGAGTCTGTTCCTGGCTGGAGTGGGAGGGGGGTGGTACATCCCAAGTAGTGTAGGGGCAGATAGGGGGAGCAGCCTGGGTAAAGATAGGAGCTCATTGGGTGCTGGTCACCTGAGCTCACACATAGAGGGTGTATATAAGGTGGGCACCATCAAAGAACAGGGTCAGTCTGTCAGCCTTTGCAGAGGAGTCACAGGAAGAGGAGCAGAGCAGATCCAGAGAGAGAGAGGAGAGAGAAAGAGAGACCCAGAGGGGGAAGCAGAAGAGAGGACTCTAAGACCCCAAATTCAAGCTACGGGTGAAGAGTCGGCATCAGGGTACCGGAACCCAAGCTGGTGGGGGCAAAAACACACCCCAGCCAGAGACCGGAGGCCGTGGGCAGCGTCTGCCACGGCCACCCACCACATCCACCACGAAGGCATACCACGTGGAGGGTCAGGGAACCCAAGGCCAAGGGTCACCCAACAGAAGGCCCGAGGGAGCTGGACCTGGGTGGATCAATAGTGGGGACGGCCAGAGAAAGGACAGAAGGAGAGCTCAGGGTCACGCTCCGGACTCGCTTGAGGGTTGGCTGGATCCAGGACCTGGTGGACGCAGCACGGCTCGGGAGGTCACTTGAAGCTGGAGTGACCGGAACATCAGCAGTGAGTAAATACCCTAAACTGCACAACCCGACTCTGTCTTCCTTTCACATCTATGCTGCACCACCACAACCCCCATCCTCTGCACCTGACCCCCTGAGGCTATACCCCACCCGTTGGGGGTTATACCACCAAAAGCTGCACCTACACCATCAGCCTCAGCGGACCCTGCTGCAGCGGCGGCCATAGTGACCGCAACACAACGGGTGGCGTAGTCGACATTAAGAACTTAATAACATCTGTAGGACTGCCACATACAACTGAGTTTGACACCCTGGGCACGGACCGGGTCACAGCCACTCGGAAGACTACAACTCCCATCTGATCCGGCTCCGGATATTCCCCCTAAAGAATATGGCCCAGGGGGCGCGTCAACTTTGGCGTAGTCGGCAGGATTACGTGCCCGCAACACCCGGGTACTGCGTGCCTGAAGAAAAGTGCGAGTTTACCTCAAAAAGAAGTCTCCTGCCGGTTCCGGAGGGTCCCCGCCATCGGACCCCATCACAGGTCGTTTCCCGCCGGTTGTCCGCCATTAACAGTTTTTTCCCGCCATCTGCAGAGTTTCCCGCCACTGGGAAGCGATTCCCGCCATTTCCAAAGGTTTCCCGCCTTGGAAGAGCGGACGCCATTATGGGCGTGCCAGAGGGTGGCGAGAGGCCACCTCCCATCGTGGGCCAGGACCGAAAATGGCGCCAAAAGTGGAAACCGCCCCCACCAACAGAGACTGTGATGCTAGAGGTGTCTGTCAGCGTGAAAGAACAGCCCCTGGAGCTGACAATCACCAAGTGGCCCCGGGACCGCCCTCGAAGTGGGAGGAGACGAAAGGAGAGAACAAAGATGGGTGCCGCCTGGAGCAGTCTAGAGCGAGCGCACCCGGAGGCAAGAAGCCGGGAGAAGAATATCGGAGGAGCTTACCCGGAGATGGCGAGAAAGCAGAGCAGCACCGGCCCGTTGGCCAGGAGCCTGCTAGAAACCGAGGAGGGAGAGCAGAGCAGCACCGGCCCGCTGGCCAGGAGCCTGCTGGAGACGACTGTAGGAGAGCAGAGCAGCACCGACCCGTTGGTCAGGAGCCTGCTGGAAACAACGACCCCACTAGGACTAGTGGAGGTCCTAGCACAGCTCCCCCGAGACCGGGAGTGTGCACAGACCGCTCTGGAGGGCCTCGCAAGGAGGATGGCCCGGGTGCAGCGAGAGACGTTGGCGGAGTGGAGCCGAGAGATGGCCCAGCAGACCGAGACCTGTCAGCGGAGCACGCCACCCGAGACGAGGAGACCGACCGCCTCTGAGGATGGCGCAGGAGGACTGAAGGCCGGAGACGGCGCCGAGAAGGGAGCCGAACGAGTGGAGGCAGGTAAAGGGGACGTCTATACCCCAAACCGGGAAACCGCGTACCTGCCCCAGCTCCCCGTCGCAGAGCCCGAAGTCTATCCTGCCGTGCCCGTCGCTGCAACGTCACCGCCGCAGACTAGGCCTCAAACGGGAGCCGCGACCCCTGTGACGTCACACGCCTCGACCCCGAGCGTGACCAAGCAGGAAGTACCACCAGCCTGGTCGCAAGGCCTAGTACCCCCGGGCGCCGCAATACCAACAGCGCCCCCTACCTCCGCGGAGCCCCCGGCCTGGTCGCAGGGCCAAGTAGCCCAGGGCGCCGCCGTCCTTACGGTGCCCTTCACCTTCCAGATACCCCAGGCCTGGCCGCAAGGCCCGGGCAACCCGGGCGCTAACACCACCGCGCCCATAAGACCAAGAGTGCCGCATCTGGGAGAGGACCTGTACGCCCAGCACACGTGCCCGGATGGGCAGCCATTTATATGGCCACCGGAGTTCCACCATCCCCGACTCCGGAGAGAGAGACCCCTGGATGAACCCCTGATCCCGGCTCCAAAGCCCGTGAAGAGGATCTCGCCCCCGCTAGCGGAAGCGCAGTTTGAGTGGGACCCCACCGGAGAAGATCTCATGGGGTTCACTCAAGAGACTCGGGCAGCTGCAGCGGAGCGTGCTGAGTGCTGCCGCCAACAGCTCGAGGACTTCGAGAGGGAGCGGAGAGAGAGGCGGGTCCGGGAACAGCAAGCTCAAGTAAGGAGCGCGGAGCAGAAGAGCCGGGCCAGGAGAGACCCCCGTGCAGCGCATAGTCCCCGCACCACCGGGACTGTGATCAAGTTTAACATGCAGCATGGGTGGGGCTTCATCCGAGACCACCGCACCCTAGGCGACGTCTTCGTGACGAGGAGAGACGTTGAGTCCCACCTACCGGAGGGACACAGAGGGCGTGACCTTTACATCGGGGACGAGGTCACCTTCACCCGGCACAAGTGTGCCAAAGGACCCTACGCCCTCCATGTGCATCGCCTGACGGAGGAAGAGCTGCGGTGTGAGGAGGAAGAACAAGAGGACCCGGACGGGTCTGAAACTAGAGCCAAAGGTAACAATAAAGAAAGAGCAGGAGGACGCCGTCGTTAAGTACAGCGAAGCAGGAGCTGTATATAGTTGCCCGTCGGGGCACCATAAACTGAAACTGTTGCTGTTGCTAAAAATAGTCCCCGTTGGGACCAGCAAGTGTGAACTGTTACCCGTTTATCCCTTAAATCCCACTGACCGAGGACTGAGAGCGGCCACCTTCCCTTTTTGTATATAGTTGCGCGTCCTAAAGCGCCCCCTACCGGTTTTATAGGGAAACCAGTTTTCCAGAGAGACTGTCGCACTTTACCCGGTCACACGTTGCACAGTGACCGGAGGAGGAGTCAGAGGCGACGAGAATGTTGTTTATATGAAAAGTTTTATATGATGTTTTATTATGTTTATGTTTATGAAAAAAAAGTGTATGTTTGGTGTTGTTTTTGTCTTACAGCCCGAGGACGTGCTGTGATTTACCAGGGGGGAATGTAGCACCCTGAGGATTCGGCTGCTACAGGGGTATTGCACCTCAATCCAGAGGTGTGATATTCCACTCCCGGGTAAGGATGGAGTGTGGATCTGAGCTCGGTAGGCTGCATGCACTACACACATCCCATTTCCGAGGAGCAGACCGACGGTACTCCCACTTAGAAATGTGCAGGTACGACCGAGTCTGTTCCTGGCTGGAGTGGGAGGGGGGTGGTACATCCCAAGTAGTGTAGGGGCAGATAGGGGGAGCAGCCTGGGTAAAGATAGGAGCTCATTGGGTGCTGGTCACCTGAGCTCACACATAGAGGGTGTATATAAGGTGGGCACCATCAAAGAACAGGGTCAGTCTGTCAGCCTTTGCAGAGGAGTCACAGGAAGAGGAGCAGAGCAGATCCAGAGAGAGAGAGGAGAGAGAAAGAGAGACCCAGAGGGGGAAGCAGAAGAGAGGACTCTAAGACCCCAAATTCAAGCTACGGGTGAAGAGTCGGCATCAGGGTACCGGAACCCAAGCTGGTGGGGGCAAAAACACACCCCAGCCAGAGACCGGAGGCCGTGGGCAGCGTCTGCCACGGCCACCCACCACATCCACCACGAAGGCATACCACGTGGAGGGTCAGGGAACCCAAGGCCAAGGGTCACCCAACAGAAGGCCCGAGGGAGCTGGACCTGGGTGGATCAATAGTGGGGACGGCCAGAGAAAGGACAGAAGGAGAGCTCAGGGTCACGCTCCGGACTCGCTTGGGGGTTGGCTGGATCCAGGACCTGGTGGACGCAGCACGGCTCGGGAGGTCACTTGAAGCTGGAGTGACCGGAACATCAGCAGTGAGTAAATACCCTAAACTGCACAACCCGACTCTGTCTTCCTTTCACATCTATGCTGCACCACCACAACCCCCATCCTCTGCACCTGACCCCCTGAGGCTATACCCCACCCGTTGGGGGTTATACCACCAAAAGCTGCACCTACACCATCAGCCTCAGCGGACCCTGCTGCAGCGGCGGCCATAGTGACCGCAACACAACGGGTGGCGTAGTCGACATTAAGAACTTAATAACATCTGTAGGACTGCCACATACAACTGAGTTTGACACCCTGGGCACGGACCGGGTCACAGCCACTCGGAAGACTACAACTCCCATCTGATCCGGCTCCGGATATTCCCCCTAAAGAATATGGCCCAGGGGGCGCGTCACAACCAATTGCCGCAACTTTTTTAATTTCATGCCTGCAGACTATAAAAAATAACCCAAAAAAGTTTGGTTGATTGGTCTGTGGCGTTCTTTTAAAGTGTTGCTTATAGCGGTCTCTGTGAGCTTCTCAATGCTGTTCAGCCAGCCAGGTATCCTGCCTGCAGTAGATGGAATGTGGCAATGGAACACTGCTGCACCTGTCACAATAGGCTCTGAGCCTTTATATACCTGCGCACGGCAGCAGCCACCTTCAGTCTGCTGCTGGACAGCCAGCAGCAGCAGCAGCAAGCCGAAAAGTGCAGGCATTTAAGGGATCTAGAGGTTGACAACATGTCTTCTTAACGGGAGTCCAGGTGCCCATCTCCACAAATGGACTTTTCAGAATCCGAGGGTGGCACCGTAGGCCGCAACCAATTGCCGCAACTTCTTTAATTTCATGCCTGCAGACTATAAAAAATAACCCAAAAAAGTTTGGTTGATTGGTCTGTGGCGTTCTTTTAAAGTGTTGCTTATAGCGGTCTCTGTGAGCTTCTCAATGCTGTTCAGCCAGCCAGGTATCCTGCCTGCAGTAGATGGAATGTGGCAATGGAACACTGCTGCGCATGTCACAATAGGCTCTGAGCCTTTATATACCTGCGCACGGCAGCAGCCACCTTCAGTCTGCTGCTGGACAGCCAGCAGCAGCAGCAAGCCGAAAAGTGCAGGCATGTAAGGGATCTAGAGGTTGACAACATGTCTTCTTAACAGGAGTCCAGGTGCCCATCTCCACAAATGGACTTTTCAGGATCCGAGGGTGGCACCATAGGCCGCAACCAATTGCCGCAACTTCTTTAATTTCATGCCTGCAGACTATAAAAAATAACCCAAAAAAGTTTGGTTGATTGGTCTGTGGCGTTCTTTTAAAGTGTTGCTTATAGCGGTCTCTGTGAGCTTCTCAATGCTGTTCAGCCAGCCAGGTATCCTGCCTGCAGTAGATGGAATGTGGCAATGGAACACTGCTGCGCCTGTCACAATAGGCTCTGAGCCTTTATATACCAGCGCACGGCAGCAGCCACCTTTAGTCTGCTGCTGGGCAGCCAGCAGCAGCAGCAAGCCGAAAAGTGCAGGCATGTAAGGGATCTAGAGGTTGACAACATGTCTTCTTAACGGGAGTCCAGGTGCCCATCTCCACAAATGGACTTTTCAGGATCCGAGGGTGGCACCGTAGGCCGCAACCAATTGCCGCAACTTCTTTAATTTCATGCCTACAGACTATAAATAATAACCCAAAAATGTTTGGTTGATTGGTCTGTGGCGTTCTTTTAAAGTGTTGCTTACAGCGGTCTCTGTGAGCTTCCCAATGCTGTTCAGCCAGCCAGGTATCCTGCCTGCAGTAGATGGAATGTGGCAATGGAACACTGCTGCGTCTGTCACAAAAGGCTCTGAGCCTTTATATACCTGCGCACGGCAGCAGCCAACTTCAGTCTGCTGCTGGACAGCCAGCAGCAGCAAGCCGAAAAGTGCAGGCATGTAAGGGATCTAGAGGTTGACAACATGTCTTCTTAACGGGAGTCCAGGTGCCCATCTCCACAAATGGACTTTTCAGGATCCGAGGGTGGCACCGTAGGCCGTAACCAATTGCCGCAACTTCTTTAATTTCATGCCTGCAGACTATAAAAAATAACCCAAAAAAGTTTGGTTGATTGGTCTGTGGCGTTCTTTTAAAGTGTTGCTTATAGCGGTCTCTGTGAGCTTCTCAATGCTGTTCAGCCAGCCAGGTATCCTGCCTGCAGTAGATGGAATGTGGCAATGGAACACTGCTGCGCGTGTCACAATAGGCTCTGAGCCTTTATATACCTGCGCACGGCAGCAGCCACCTTTAGTCTGCTGCTGGGCAGCCAGCAGCAGCAGCAAGCCGAAAAGTGCAGGCATGTAAGTGACGCGCCCCTGGGCCTGTGTCGCGCTGCGTTGCGCACGCGGGAGCTTACCCGGAGCCGGATCTCTTGAGGGTTGTAGTCTCGTGGCGGTGACCCGGTCCGTGCCCAGGGAGTCAAACTGAGCGGCGATGTAACAGCGGTAGATGTAGGACGACTACGCCACCCGTTGAATGCAGCTATGGAGCTGCCGCTGCAAGACAGTCCGCTGAGGCCGGTGGATGGATGGTGCATCGTAGATGGTATAACCCCCAACGGGAGGGGTATGGCCTCAGGGCAGCAGATGTGGATGATGGGGGTAGCAGGAACCACTCAGAGACGGTGCGGGGTAATTCAGGGTCTTTACTGGTAACAACGATAGACCCTCCCGGAGTACTTGCTAGTGATTGGGGCCTGGTCAGTCCTTGAGCAGATGGGATCTCCCCTGGCCAGGCGGAGTTGTAGGCCTCCCAAACTGACTGTACTCTTCTGGCTGCCTTGCTAGAAGCGGATATAAGTAGCCCACGTCCCTGAGTGTACCGTGTGGTGCTCACCCGTATGGCCGGTGACTCGGGGCCTTCTAATGGCTTCCGCTCCACGATGGCGGTGCTGGTCCCACGCGTGTGACCGTGCCTTCGGGTTTCTGGGCCTGAGGACCTGAAATCCCCTGCCGGTCGGCTTCTGCTGCTGGGTAAGAGTTAGTCCCCACAGCCTCGGACGCCGGGTCCGGTAAGAAAGCTTCTCAGTCAGGGCGAGCTCTGCAGCTGCCAGCCCCTGACTTATAGTAGTATTGCTCCCACTGAGCTTCTGCTGTTTCTTCCTGTGACTGTTTCTTGTCTCTACTCTCCTTGACTCCTAACCCTGCTTCAGCCCCGGGTTTATATAGGGGAAGTTCTTCCCCTCCCAAGACTGGGCAGGAGGTGTGGCATGCACAGGATCCCTGACCAAGGACCTCCCACCTGCTCTCAGACATAACATTACATTACTGTGGGAAACCAGACCCCTGGGGTGCCACATTCCCCCCTAGTGAAATTTAGTACTCCGGGACTAAACATATTTTAGAAAAACATAACAAGATATAACAACAATAATAGTACAATAAGAAGAAACACATAAAGGTGGTCACGGCATGTCCGTAACCGGGTGTAGTCTTTGAAGAAAAGCAAGGTGTCCATTTCACCAAAACAGGGAGACGTAACCAGGTAGGGGTCTGTCCTACCCCGAGTCCTTAACAGTCTCTAGTCCATCCTGGGTTACGCTCCAACTATGTACAAGGATTCCTGGGCAGCTGTCTACCGGCTCTTTGTCTCACTAGGGGTACGGCAGGCTCACTATAAGCAGAGGGTTGATCCTCCTGTCCTGCTTGTGTGGAGTCTTCTGCCTCATGGACCGGCTGTTCTTCCAGCTCTACCTGTTGCTCCGTAGGTGCTTGGGATGCTGGTTGGAGGAAGGTGAGTACGGGTACCACAACTGCACCATTGACTTGAGTCCAAGACCGAGGGAAGTCCCCGAGCACAGTACTAACCATATCTTCCCTTTCCTCTACGGGTCGATGGTCTTCTTGTTCCTCTTCAGGGTTCCTCAGTTGTTCGGGACACTTCTTCAGGTGGTCCCGGGATACAATGGCTGTGGTTTCCCCTCCGTCTTTACTGATGGTACAAACCTTCGGGTTCTCGTGGCTTGAGGGCAGTACGGTGTACGGGTCCTTCTCCCACTGGTCATCCAACTTGTGGAGCCGTCTCTTCCTCTTCAAGACCTGCTCTCCGGGTACCAGGGGAACAGCGGGAGCATACTGGTTGTAAGTTTTCTCTTGTCTTTCCCTAGCCTGACAGAGACTTCGCTCCACGCTCTCCTGTACTCTCCGGTACTGCTGCTGCCTCTCTGTGTCCCAGTCTGTTTCTGGTGAAGTGTCCTCGGGTGTCAGGACTCCCATTTCCAGGTCAACAGGTAACTTACCAGGTCTTGCCCTCATTAGGTAAGCTGGGGTACAGTTGGTGGAACCTACCGGGATGTGGTTGTATAGGTCCACCAGATCGGGCAACTTCTCAGGCCACAGACTGCGTTCTTCCAGGGGCAACGTTTTTAGAAGATCCATTACCACCTGGTTCATTTTCTCACAAAGTCCATTAGTTTGCGGATGGTAGGGTGTCGTCCTTATCTTCCGGCAGCCATACAGATTGCAGAATTCCTGGAAGACCTCCGCTTCAAAGGCAGGTCCCTGGTCCGTCAGCACTTGGTCCGGGTACCCGTGTGGACGGCAAAAGTGCTGCTGGAAGGCTCTAGCTGCTGTTTGAGCCGTTAAGTCCTTGACGGGGACGACAACCAGAAACCGGGAGTAATGATCCACGATGGTTAACGCGTAGACGTAGCCACTTCTGCTTGGGGTCAGTTTTACATGATCCAAGGCTACCAGTTCCAACGGTTGCCGGGTGACGATGGACTGCAGGGGAGTCTTCTGGCTGGCACGGTCCTTCCTTCTCAGGTTGCACGGGCCACAGTCTCTGCACCACTTCTCGATGGTTCCCCTCATGCCTACCCAGTGGAACCGCTCGCGCAGCAGGAACTCCAGCTTCTTCCACCCGAAGTGTCCAGCTCCGTCGTGGTATGCCTCCATCAGCATGGCTGCGTCTCTTCGTGGCACCACTACTTGCCAGAGTAATTCATGCGTCCGGGAGTTAACCATTCTGCGGCACAACTTCCCTTTGTAAAGGAACAGTCGACTCTTCTCTGCCCATAGTTGTTTGGCTTCCTCCGGAGCGTCTGGTTCAAGGCGAGCCTCCGGCCGAGTCAGCATCTCCTTCACCAGTCGGACGGCAGGGTCGCTGTCTTGCGTTTCCGCCCAGTTGTAGTGGGGTAAGGGGTTCAACGTAGCAGCCTGCTTACTCCTTACCCGGTGGGAATACTGGATAGTCCCATGACGGTGGAACGCAGGGAGTTCAACTTCTTCCAGTCCCTCCGGATCTTCTCCTCCGTCCGGCAGGTTGGGCATCCTGGACAGGGCGTCCGCGTTGGTATTGGAGCGTCCTGCCCGGTATTTGATTGTGAACTCGTAGTTGGACAGACGGGCCATCCACCTCTGCTCCAGGGCACCGAGTCTTGCCGTGTCCAGGTGTGTCAACGGGTTGTTATCCGTGTACACGGTGAACCGGGAAGAAGCGAGGTAATGCTTAAAGCGCTCGGTGACTGCCCATACTACAGCCAGGAACTCTAACTTAAATGAGCTGTAATTCTCGGGGTTCCTTTCGGTGGGTCGCAGTTTTCGGCTGGCGTAGGCGATTACTCGTTCCTTCCCCTGCTGGATCTGGGACAGTACGGCTCCTAGCCCGATGTTACTGGCGTCGGTGTAGAGGATAAAGGGCTGGCTATAATCCGGGTACGCCAGGATTTCGTCCCCCGTGAGGGCCATCTTCAGCTGGCGGAAGGACTCTTCTTCCAGGTCCTCCCATTTGAAGGGCGGCTTCTGGTTCTTGGCCTTCCGGGACTGGCCTATCAGGAGGTCCTGCATAGGTGCTGCCTTTTTGGTGAAACCGGGAATAAACCTTCGGTAGTAGCCTACCAACCCGAGGAACTGCCACACTTCTTTTACGCTGGAGGGGCTTGGCCATTCCTTAATTGCGGTGATCTTATCAGGGTCGGGAGCCACTCCGTCAGCGCTCACCACATGTCCCAGGTACTGCACCTTTGGTTTCAGGAGGTGACACTTGGAGGGTTTCACCTTTAGGCCGTAACTTGCCAGAGCTTCGAACACTTCCGCCAGGTGTTTCAGGTGGTCCTCATACGTCTTAGAATATACGATGACATCGTCCAGGTACAACAGGACCGTCTCGAAGTTTCTGTGGCCCAGACAACACTCCATTAGTCGTTGGAAGGTTCCCGGTGCGTTGCAGAGTCCGAACGGCATGCAGGTGAACTCGCTAAGTCCCATCGGGGTGGTGAATGCGGTCTTCTCCCGGTCCGCCTCTGCTACAGGAACCTGCCAGTACCCGCTAGTGAGATCCAAGGTAGAGAAGAAGTTAGCAGATCTTAAAGCAGCCAATGACTCCTCTATCCTTGGTAAGGGGTACGCATCCTTGTGTGTGATACGATTGATTTTCCGGTAATCTACACACATCCTCATGGTGTTGTCTTTCTTTCGGACTAAGACTAGTGGAGCTGCCCAGGGGCTACAGCTATCCCTGATCACCCCAGCCTCCTTCATGTCTCTAAGCATCCCCTTGGCGTGTTGGTAGTGGGCAGGGGGTACGGGTCGATACCTCTCTTTTATAGGAGGATGGTCTCCCGTGGGGATGTGGTGTTCTACCCCCTTGACTCGCCCGAAGTCTAACGGGTGTTTACTGAACACTCTCTCGTACTCCTGAACCACCCGATAGACTCCTTGTTTCTGGTGTGCGGGAGTGGAGTCAGTACCCAGATGTAGTTGCTGACACCAGTCCTCCATGTTTTTCTTAGAGCCGTTACCTTCCTCCGGGTGAGATGGAGGCAAGGGTTCCACAGATTGTATAGAATTTTGGTTAATGGTATATAATTTGGCTAGCGTGGCATACCGGGGCAGGTACACTTCCCTCTCCCCGATATTTATTATGCGAACGGGCACCCTCCCATGGCGTACATCAACCACCCCCCGTGCTGTCAAAATGGTGGGCCTACTGTCCGAGTAAACTGGTTCTACCATTGCCTGGTAATCTCTACCTCTCAGACCAATAGCTGCCCGGCACCAAATCATCATTTCACTTTTTGGGGGCATGGCAATAGGAAAAGGGTCACACATTCTTACGCTACCAATCTCACCGCCGGAGAGTTCCACCTGTTGCCGTCGCATCAGTGCCCGGATCTCTTTCTGGAGCACCCGCTGCTCGCCGGAGCTGGCGTTCTTGGCAACCTGCTGTAAAAGGAAAATCACCTCTGCAAGACAATTTTCAATTACATTAGTTCCTAGAGTTATTTTTGGGTGACTCTCATGTTTGTCAATATCTACAATGATCAGTCCCTGTGCTGCCAGTTCGACTCTACCGATTTTGATGGTCACCTCTTTAAATCCGATCTGTGGCACGGGCTGGCCATTGCTGGCGATGATACTCAAGTCGTCGTCAGGGTAGCGGGTAATATCCGAGTCATTCCAGTACTGCTTAAAGAGCACGTACGGGATGGTGGTGACCTGTGACCCGGTGTCCAGTAGGGCACTCATGGGAATGCCATCCAGTACCACAGGCAAGACTGGACGTCCTCCCACATATCTGTCGCGCCAGTTCGATGGGCCTGGTGATCTTTTTCCTGGGGGTTGGCCCTCTACCCCAGGTTGTGCCCGTTTAAAGAACAGTACCTTGCCATATGTCCAGGTTGATTGCAGCGGCGGCAGATGGGTCGTCCGTCCTCGCTGTATCGGTCACTGGGTCCTCCTTGGTCGACGCCACGGGATGTCCTCCGATCCGGATGCCAGCTGGATCTTCCCTGGGGTGGAAGCCTGTAAAGACTGCACAGTTCGGGTTAGCGCAGCAACGCTCTTAGCTAGCTCTTGGACCTGATGGTGTAGGTCTGGAGCCGGGTCATTGTCCAAAGCCTGCGCATCAGCTCCCACAGGCCCTGCCGACAAGGGCGCCGCCTCCTGGTGGTAAGTGATAGCTGGGCGCCTGTGGGTCACAACGCCACCCGGTGCCGGTTCTCGGAGCACCCGGATGGCTCTGTCCTTGAACTGTGCAAAGCCCAGATGGGGATCCTGTAAGGCCATTGCCCGCAACTGGGTTCGGTGGGTATTACAATACAGTCCCTCTATAAACTGTTCGGTCAACAGCCTGTCCTCGTTTCCCACTCCATCAGGGTCGGTCTGCTTAATGGCCCTCAGGGCCTCTTGTAGGTTTAGTGCATAGTCCCTTATACTCTCATGCGCTCGCTGCTTGCACCCGTAGAATCTAAGCTTAATCTCGGCTGAGGTGCGGGTATCAAAGGTGTCCTTCAGCCGGGTTAGTATCCCTGCGACAGTCTTCCTCCCAGGCGGCCAGGATTTTACTTCCCTTTTGGCTGCCCCGGTTAGTTGGGCCACCAGGATGCTCACTTTTTGCTCTTCTGTGAGGGGGTACACCTGAAAGAGGCTATCCAGCTTTTCTCTAAAGTCATGCAGGGTATGTGACTCCCCTGAGTACTGGGGTAGCCAAGCTGCTCCCGGGATATAGGGCATGGTGAAGGGCATAACTGCAGCAGCGGTAGCGCTGGCGGGGGTTGAGGCAGTGAAGCTCTCCTCCGTATCCGACATCTTCCTCCCCCCTAGTGAACCGTGGCCTACCTTGCGATGATCCTGTTCCGTAGGCCGCGGCTCCGCAGTGGATCGTCAGGGTTGAGGACCTTCCGTCGCGCTCCTGTGACGTCGGCGTCTGCTGGGCTCCTTCCAGGACCTTACGCAACGTCCGGACGTGAGGCGGGGCTTCAGTTCTCGCGCGCTTTCGGAGTCCACGCCCCTCTTCTTCCCGCGCGGCGTCCTCAAGATGGCGTCCAATGGCGGGAAAACTCCACGGATGGCGGGAAGAAGGCAGAAGATGGCGCCGGATGGCGGGAAACTTCACCGATGGCGGGAAGAAGGCTGAAGATGGCGCCGGATGGCGGGAATCTTCACCACAGGTAAGTTTGAAAAGTCTCTTTTTCAGGCACGCAGTACCCGGTGGTTGCGGGCACGAAATCCTGCCGACTACGCCAAAGTTGACGCGCCCCTGGGCCTGTGTCGCGCTGCGTTGCGCACGCGGGAGCTTACCCGGAGCCGGATCTCTTGAGGGTTGTAGTCTCGTGGCGGTGACCCGGTCCGTGCCCAGGGAGTCAAACTGAGCGGCGATGTAACAGCGGTAGATGTAGGACGACTACGCCACCCGTTGAATGCAGCTATGGAGCTGCCGCTGCAAGACAGTCCGCTGAGGCCGGTGGATGGATGGTGCAGCGTAGATGGTATAACCCCCAACGGGAGGGGTATGGCCTCAGGGCAGCAGATGTGGATGATGGGGGTAGCAGGAACCACTCAGAGACGGTGCGGGGTAATTCAGGGTCTTTACTGGTAACAACGATAGACCCTCCCGGAGTACTTGCTAGTGATTGGGGCCTGGTCAGTCCTTGAGCAGATGGGATCTCCCCTGGCCAGGCGGAGTTGTAGGCCTCCCAAACTGACTGTACTCTTCTGGCTACCTTGCTAGAAGCGGATATAAGTAGCCCACGTCCCTGAGTGTACCGTGTGGTGCTCACCCGTATGGCCGGTGACTCGGGGCCTTCTAATGGCTTCCGCTCCACGATGGCGGTGCTGGTCCCACGCGTGTGACTGTGCCTTCGGGTTTCTGGGCCTGAGGACCTGAAATCCCCTGCCGGTCGGCTTCTGCTGCTGGGTAAGAGTTAGTCCCCACAGCCTCGGACGCCGGGTCCTATAAGAAAGCTTCTCAGTCAGGGCGAGCTCTGCAGCTGCCAGCCCCTGACTTGTAGTAGTATTGCTCCCACTGAGCTTCTGCTGTTTCTTCCTGTGACTGTTTCTTGTCTCTACTCTCCTTGACTCCTAACCCTGCTTCAGCCCCGGGTTTATATAGGGGAAGTTCTTCCCCTCCCAAGACTGGGCAGGAGGTGTGGCATGCACAGGATCCCTGACCAAAGGACCTCCCACCTGCTCTCAGACATAACATTACATTACTGTGGGAAACCAGACCCCTGGGGTGCCACATAAGGGATCCAGAGGTTGACAACATGTCTTCTTAACGGGAGTCCAGGTGCCCATCTCCACAAATGGACTTTTCAAGATCCGAGGGTGGCACCGTAGGCAGCAACCAATTGCCGCAACTTCTTTAATTTCATGCCTGCAGACTATAAAAAATAACCCAAAAAAGTTTGGTTGATTGGTCTGTGGCGTTCTTTTAAAGTGTTGCTTATAGCGGTCTCTGTGAGCTTCTCAATGCTGTTCAGCCAGCCAGGTATCCTGCCTGCAGTAGATGGAATGTGGCAATGGAACACTGCTGCGCGTGTCACAATAGGCTCTGAGCCTTTATATACCTGCGCACAGCAGCAGCCACCTACAGTCTGCTGCTGGACAGCCATCAGCAGCAGCAGCAAGCCGAAAAGTGCAGGCATGTAAGGGATCTAGAGGTTGACAACATGTCTTCTTAACGGGAGTCCAGGTGCCCATCTCCACAAATGGACTTTTCAGGATCCGAGGGTGGCACCGTAGGCCGCAACCAATTGCCGCATCTTCTTTAATTTCATGCCTGCAGACTATAAAAAATAACCCAAAAAAGTTTGGTTGATTGGTCTGTGGCGTTTTTTTAAAGTGTAGCTTATAGCGGTCTCTGTGAGCTTCTCAATGCTGTTCAGCCAGCCAGGTATCCTGCCTGCAGTAGATGGAATGTGGCAATGGAACACTGCTGCGCGTGTCACAATAGGCTCTGAGCCTTTATATACCTGCGCACGGCAGCAGCCACCTTTAGTCTGCTGCTGGGCAGCCAGCAGCAGCAGCAAGCCACAAAGTGCAGGCATGTAAGGGATCTAGAGGTTGACAACATGTCTTCCTAACGGGAGTCCAGGTGCCCATTTCCACAAATGGACTTTTCAGGATCCGAGGGTGGCACCGTAGGCCGCAACCAATTGCCGCAACTTCTTTAATTTCATGCCTGCAGACTATAAATAATAACCCAAAAAAGTTTGGTTGATTGGTCTGTGGCGTTCTTTTAAAGTGTTGCTTATAGCAGTCTCTGTGAGCTTCTCAATGCTGTTCAGCCAGCCAGGTATCCTGCCTGCAGTAGATGGAATGTGGCAATGGAACACTGCTGCGCATGTCACAATAGGCTCTGAGCCTTTATATACCTGCGCACGGCAGCAGCCACCTTCAGTCTGCTGCTGGACAGCCAGCAGCAGCAGCAGCAAGCCGAAAAGTGCAGGCATGTAAGGGATCTAAAGGTTGACAACATGTCTTCTTAACGGGAGTCCAGGTGCCCATCTCCACAAATGGACTTTTCAGATTCCAAGGGTGGCAACGTAGGCCGCAACCAATTGCCGCAACTTCTTTAATTTCATGCCTGCAGACTATAAAAAATAACCCAAAAAAGTTTGGTTGATTGGTCTGTGGCGTTCTTTTAAAGTGTTGCTTATAGCGGTCTCTGTGAGCTTCTCAATGCTGTTCAGCCAGCCAGGTATCCTGCCTGCAGTAGATGGAACGTGGCAATGGAACACTGCTGCGCGTGTCACAATAGGCTCTGAGCCTTTGTATACCTGCGCACGGCAGCAGCCACCTTCAGTCTGCTGCTGGACAGCCAGCAGCAGCAGCAGCAAGCCGAAAAGTGCAGGCATTTAAGGGATCTAGAGGTTGACAACATGTCTTCTTAACGGGAGTCCAGGTGCCCATCTCCACAAATGGACTTTTCAGAATCCGAGGGTGGCACCGTAGGCCGCAACCAATTGCCGCAACTTCTTTAATTTCATGCCTGCAGACTATAAAAAATAACCCAAAAAAGTTTGGTTGATTGGTCTGTGGCGTTCTTTTAAAGTGTTGCTTATAGCGGTCTCTGTGAGCTTCTCAATGCTGTTCAGCCAGCCAGGTATCCTGCCTGCAGTAGATGGAATGTGGCAATGGAACACTGCTGCGCATGTCACAATAGGCTCTGAGCCTTTATATACCTGCGCACGGCAGCAGCCACCTTCAGTCTGCTGCTGGACAGCCAGTAGCAGCAGCAAGCCGAAAAGTGCAGGCATGTAAGGGATCTAGAGGTTGACAACATGTCTTCTTAACGGGAGTCCAGGTGCCCATTTCCACAAATGGACTTTTCAGGATCCGAGGGTGGCACCGTAGGCCGCAACCAATTGCCGCAACTTCTTTAATTTCATGCCTGCAGACTATAAATAATAACCCAAAAAAGTTTGGTTGATTGGTCTGTGGCGTTCTTTTAAAGTGTTCCTTATAGCGGTCTCTGTGAGCTTCTCAATGCTGTTCAGCCAGCCAGGTATCCTGCCTGCAGTAGATGGAATGTGGCAATGGAACACTGCTGCGCGTGTCACAATAGGCTCTGAGCCTTTATATACCTGCGCACGGCAGCAGCCACCTTCAGTCTGCTGCTGGACAGCCAGAAGCAGCAGCAGCAAGCTGAAAAGTGCAGGCATGTAAGGGATCTAGAGATTGACAACATGTCTTCTTAACGGGAGTCCAGGTGCCCATCTCCACAAATGGATTTTTCAGAATCCGAGGGTGGCACCGTAGGCCGCAACCAATTGCCGCAACTTCTTTAATTTCATGCCTGCAGACTATAAAAAATAACCCAAAAAAGTTTGGTTGATTGGTCTGTGGCGTTCTTTTAAAGTGTTGCTTATAGCGGTCTCTGTGAGCTTCTCAATCCTCTTCAGCCAGCCAGGTATCCTGCCTGCAGTAGATTGAATGTGGCAATGGAACACTGCTGCACCTGTCACAATAGGCTCTGAGACTTTATATACCAGCGCACGGCAGTAGCCACCTTCAGTCTGCTGCTGGAAAGCCAGCAGCAGCAAGCCGAAAAGTGCAGGCATGTAAGGGATCTAGAGGTTGACAACATGTCTTCTTAACGGGAGTCCAGGTGCCCATCTCCACAAATGAACTTTTCAGGATCCGAGGGTGGCACCGTAGGCCGCAACCAATTGCCGCAACTTCTTTAATTTCATGCCTGCAGACTATAAAAAATAACCCAAAAAAGTTTGGTTGATTGGTCTGTGGCATTCTTTTAAAGTGTTGCTTATAGCGGTCTCTGTGAGCTTCTTAATGCTGTTCAGCCAGCCAGGTATCCTGCCTGCAGTAGATGGAATGTGGCAATGGAACACTGCTGCGCGTGTCACAATAGGCTCTGAGCCTTTATATACCTGCGCACGGCAGCAGCCACCTTCAGTCTGCTGCTGGACAGCCAGCAGCAGCAGCAAGCCGAAAAGTGCAGGCATGTAAGGGATCTAGAGGTTGACAACATGTCTTCTTAAAAGGAGTCCAGGTGCCCATCTCCACAAATGGACTTTTCAGGATCCGAGGGTGGCACCATAGGCCGCAACCAATTGCCGCAACTTCTTTAATTTCATGCCTACAGACTATAAATAATAACCCAAAAAAGTTTGGTTGATTGGTCTGTGGCGTTCTTTTAAAGTGTTGCTTATAGCGGTCTCTGTGAGCTTCTCAATGCTGTTCAGCCAGCCAGGTATCCTGCCTGCAGTAGATGGAATGTGGCAATGGAACACTGCTGCGCGTGTCACAATAGGCTCTGAGCCTTTATATACCTGCGCACGGCAGCAGCCAACTTCAGTCTGCTGCTGGACAGCCAGCAGCAGCAAGCCGAAAAGTGCAGGCATGTAAGGGATCTAGGGGTTGACAACATGTCTTCTTAACGGGAGTCCAGGTGCCCATCTCCACAAATGGACTTTTCAGGATCCGAGGGTGGCACCGTAGGCCGCAACCAATTGCCGCAACTTCTTTAATTTCATGCCTGCAGACTATAAAAAATAACCCAAAAAAGTTTGGTTGATTGGTCTGTGGCGTTCTCTTAAAGTCTTGCTTATAGCGGTCTCTGTGAGCTTCTCAATGCTCTTCAGCCAGCCAGGTATCCTGCCTGCAGTAGATGGAATGTGGCAATGGAACACTGCTGCGCGTGTCACAATAGGCTCTGAGCCTGTATATACCTGCGCACGGCAGCAGCCACCTTTAGTCTGCTGCTGGGCAGCCAGCAGCAGAAGCAAGCCGAAAAGTGCAGGCATGTAAGGGATCTAGAGGTTGACAACATGTCTTCTTAACGGTAGTCCAGGTGCCCATCTCCACAAATGGACTTTTCAGGATCCGAGGGTGGCACCGTAGGCCGCAACCAATTGCCGCAACTTCTTTAATTTCATGCCTGCAGACTATAAATAATAACCCAAAAAAGTTTGGTTGATTGGTCTGTGGCGTTCTTTTAAAGTGTTGCTTATAGCGGTCTCTGTGAGCTTCTCAATGCTGTTCAGCCAGCCAGGTATCCTGCCTGCAGTAGATGGAATGTGGCAATGGAACACTGCTGCGCGTGTCACAATAGGCTCTGAGCCTTTATATACCTGCGCACGGCAGCAGCCACCTTTAGTCTGCTGCTGGGCAGCCAGCAGCAGCAGCAAGCCGAAAAGTGCAGGCATGTAAGGGATCCAGAGGTGACAACATGTCTTCTTAACGGGAGTCCAGGTGCCCATCTCCACAAATGGACTTTTCAAGATCCGAGGGTTGCACCGTAGGCAGCAACCAATTGCCGCAACTTCTTTAATTTCATGCCTGCAGACTATAAAAAATAACCCAAAAAAGTTTGGTTGATTGGTCTGTGGCGTTCTTTTAAAGTGTTGCTTATAGCGGTCTCTGTGAGCTTCTCAATGCTGTTCAGCCAGCCAGGTATCCTGCCTGCAGTAGATGGAATGTGGCAATGGAACACTGCTGCGCGTGTCACAATAGGCTCTGAGCCTTTATATACCTGCGCACAGCAGCAGCCACCTACAGTCTGCTGGTGGACAGCCATCATCAGCAGCAGCAAGCCGAAAAGTGCAGGCATGTAAGGGATTTAGAGGTTGACAACATGTCTTCTTAACGGGAGTCCAGGTGCCCATCTCCACAAATGGACTTTTCAGGATCCGAGGGTGGCACCGTAGGCCGCAACCAATTGCCGCAACTTCTTTAATTTCATGCCTGCAGACTATAAAAAATAACCCAAAAAAGTTTGGTTGATTGGTCTGTGGCGTTCTTTTAAAGTGTTGCTTATAGCGGTCTCTGTGAGCTTCTCAATGCTGTTCAGCCAGCCAGGTATCCTGCCTGCACTAGATGGAATGTGGCAATGGAACACTGCTGCGCGTGTCACAATAGGCTCTGAGCCTTTATATACCTGCGCACGGCAGCAGCCACCTTCAGTCTGCTGCTGGGCAGCCAGCAGCAGCAGCAGCAAGCTGAAAAGTGCAGGCATGTAAGGGATCTAGAGGTTGACAACATGTCTTCTCAACGGGAGTCCAGGTGCCCATCTCCACAAATGGACTTTTCAGGATCCAAGGGTGGCACCGTAGGCCACAACAAATTGCCGCAACTTCTTTAATTTCATGCCTGCAGACTATAAAAAATAACCCAAAAAAGTTTGGTTGATTGGTCTGTGGCGTTCTTTTAAAGTGTTGCTTATAGTGGTCTCCGTGAGCTTCTCAATGCTGTTCAGCCAGCCAGGTATCCTGCCTGCAGTAGATGGAATGTGGCAATGGAACACTGCTGCGCCTGTCACAATAGGCTCTGAGCCTTTATATACCTGCGCACGGCAGCAGCCACCTTCAGTCTGCTGCTGGACAGCCAGCAGCAGCAGCAGCAAGCCGAAAAGTGCAGGCATGTAAGGGATCTAGAGGTTGACAACATGTCTTCTTAACGGGAGTCCAGGTGCCCATCTCCACAAATGAACTTTTCAGGATCCGAGGGTTGCACCGTAGGCCGCAACCAATTGCCGCAACTTCTTTAATTTCATGCCTGCAGACTATAAAAAATAACCCAAAAAAGTTTGGTTGATTGGTCTGTGGCGTTCTTTTAAAGTGTTGCTTATAGCGGTCTCTGTGAGCTTCTCAATGCTGTTCAGCCAGCCAGGTATCCTGCCTGCAGTAGATGGAATGTGGCAATGGAACACTGCTGCGCGTGTCACAATAGGCTCTGAGCCTTTATATACCTGCGCACGGCAGCAGCCACCTTTAGTCTGCTGCTGGGCAGCCAGCAGCAGCAGCAAGCCGAAAAGTGCAGGCATTTAAGGGATCTAGAGGTTGACAACATGTCTTCTTAACGGGAGTCCAGGTGCCCATCTCCACAAATGGACTTTTCAGGATCCGAGGGTGCCACCGTATGCAGCAACCAATTGCCGCAACTTCTTTAATTTCATGCCTGCAGACTATAAAAAATAGCCCAAAAAAGTTTGGTTGATTGGTCTGTGGCGTTCTTTTAAAGTGTTTCTTATAGCGGTCTCTGTGAGCTTAGCAATGCTGTTCAGCCAGCCAGGTATCCTGCCTGCAGTAGATGGAATGTGGCAATGGAACACTGCTCCGCGTGTCACAATAGGCTCTGAGTCTTTATATACCTGCGCACGGCAGCAGCCACCTTCAGTCTGCTGCTGGACAGCCAGCAGCAGCAGCCGTAAGCCGAAAAGTGCAGGCATGTAAGGGATCTAGAGGTTGATAACATGTCTTCTTAACGGGAGTCCAGGTGCCCATCTGCACAAATGGACTTTTCAGGATCCAAGGGTGGCACCGTAGGCCGCAACCAATTGCCGCAACTTCTTTAATTTCATGCCTGCAGACTATAAAAAATAACCCAAAAAAGTTTGGTTGATTGGTCTGTGGCGTTCTTTTAAAGTGTTGCTTATAGCGGTCTCTGTGAGCTTCTCAATGCTGTTCAGCCAGCCAGGTATCCTGCCTGCAGTAGATGGAATGTGGCAATGGAACACTGCTGCACCTGTCACAATAGGCTCTGAGCCTTTATATACCAGCGCATGGCAGTAGCCACCTTCAGTCTGCTGCTGGGCAGCCAGCAGCAGCAGCAAGCCGAAAAGTGCAGGCATGTAAGGGATCTAGAGGTTGACAACATGTCTTCTTAATGGGAGTCCAGGTGCCCATCTCCACAAATGGACTTTTCAGGATCCGAGGGTGGCACCGTAGGCCGCAACCAATTGCCGCAACTTCTTTAATTTCATGCCTGCAGACTATAAAAAATAACCCAAAAAAGTTTGGTTGATTGGTCTGTGGCGTTCTTTTAAAGTGTTGCTTATAGCGGTCTATGTGAGCTTCTCAATACTGTTCAGCCAGCCAGGTATCCTGCCTGCAGTAGATGGAATGTGGCATTGGAACACTGCTGCGCGTGTCACAATAGGCTCTGAGCCTTTATATACCTGTGCACGGCAGCAGCCACCTTCAGTCTGCTGCTGGACAGCCAGCAGCAGCAGCAGCAAGCCGAAAAGTGCAGGCATGTAAGGGATCTAGAGGTTGACAACATGTCTTCTTAAAGGGAGTCCAGGTGCCCATCTCCACAAATGGACTTTTCAGGATTCGAGGGTGGCACCGTAGGCCGCAACCAATTGCCGCATCTTCTTTAATTTCATGCCTGCAGACTATAAAAAATAACCCAAAAAAGTTTGGTTGATTGGTCTGTGGCGTTTTTTTAAAGTGTAGCTTATAGCGGTCTCTGTGAGCTTCTCAATGCTGTTCAGCCAGCCAGGTATCCTGCCTGCAGTAGATGGAATGTGGCAATGGAACACTGCTGCGTGTGTCACAATAGGCTCTGAGCCTTTATATACCTGCGCACGGCAGCAGCCACCTTTAGTCTGCGGCTGGGCAGCCAGCAGAAGCAGCAAGCCGAAAAGTGCAGGCATGTAAGGGATCTAGAGGTTGGCAACATGTCTTCTTAACGGGAGTCCAGGTGCCCATCTCCACAAATGAACTTTTCAGGATCCGAGGGTGGCACCGTAGGACGCAACCAATTGCCGCAACTTCTTTAATTTCATGCCTGCAGACTATAAAAAATAACCCAAAAAAGTTTGGTTGATTGGTCTGTGGCGTTCTTTTAAAGTGTTTCTTATAGCGGTCTCTGTGAGCTTAGCAATGCTGTTCAGCCAGCCAGGTATCCTGCCTGCAGTAGATGGAATGTGGCAATGGAACACTGCTGCGCGTGTCACAATAGGCTCTGAGTCTTTATATACCTGCGCACGGCAGCAGCCACCTTCAGTCTGCTGCTGGACAGCCAGCAGCAGCAGCCGTAAGCCGAAAAGTGCAGGCATGTAAGGGATCTAGAGGTTGATAACATGTCTTCTTAACGGGAGTCCAGGTGCCCATCTGCACAAATGGACTTTTCAGGATCCGAGGGTGGCACCGTAGGCCGCAACCACTTGCCGCAACTTCTTTAATTTCATGCCTTCAAACTATAAAAAATAACCCAAAAAAGTTTGGTTGATTGGTCTGTGGTGTTCTTTTAAAGTGTTGCTTATAGCGGTCTCTGTTAGCTTCTCAATGCTGTTCAGCCAGCCAGGTATCCTGTCTGCAGTAGATGGAATGTGGCAATGGAACACTGCTGCGCGTGTCACAATAGGCTCTGAGCCTTTATATACCTGCGCACGGCAGCAGCCACCTTTAGTCTGCTGCTGGGCAGCCAGCAGCAGCAGCAAGCCGAAAAGTGCAGGCATGTAAGTGACGCGCCCCCTGGGACATATTCCGTTTTGAGGGGAATACCCGGCACCGGATCAGATGGGGGGGGGTTGTAGTCTCCGAGCGGCTGTGACCCGGTCCCGTGCCCAGGGCGTCAAGCTCAGGGTTATGTGGCAGTCTTTACTGATGTTATTAAAGTTCGTTGTGTCGACTACGCCACCCGTTGTGATGCGGTCACTGTGGCCGCCGCTGCAGCAGGGTCCGCTGAGGCTGATGGTGGATGCGCAGCTTGGTGGGATAACCCCCAACGGGAGGGGTATAGCCTCAGAGGGGACAGGCGCAGAGGATGGGGGTTGTGGTGGTGCGGTGCAGCCGGTAATGATGACAGACTCGGGTAGTGCAGTTAAGGGTCTTTACTTACTGCAGATGTTCCTGGTCACTCTAGCTCCAAGTGACCTCCCGAGCCGTGCTGCGTCCACCAGGTCCTGGATCCGGCCAACCCCCAAACAAGTCCGGAGCGTGGCCCTGAGCTCTCCCTCTGTCCTTCCTTCAGCCGTCCCCACCAGTGATTCACCTAAATCCAGCTCCCTCGGGCCTTCTGTTGGGCAACCTTTGGCCTCAGGTTCCCTGACCCTCCATGTGGTGTGCCTTCAGGGTGAATGTAGTGGGTGACCGTGACAGACTCTGCCCACGGTCTCCGGTCTCTGGCTGGGGAATGTCTTTACCCCCACCAGCTTGGGTTCCGGTACCCTTCTGCTGACTCCTCACCCGGTGTTCTTATTTGGGTTCTTGGGTCCCTTCTTTGTCCCCCTCTGGGTCTCCTTCTTTACTCCACTCTCTCTCCAGGGCTGTTGTTTCTTTCTGCAGGCTTGTCCTCTGCATCTGACTTACTCTCTGCGTCTGACCCTGATCCTAGTTGGTGCCCTCCTTATATATCCCTCTATGTGTGAGCTCAGGTGACCAGCACCCAATGAGCTCCTACCACTACCCAGACTGCTCCCCCTATCTGCCCCTACACTACATGGGATGTTCCTCCCCCCTCCCACTCCAGCCAGGAACAGGCTCGGTCGCACCTGCACATTTCTAAGTGGGAGTGCCGTCGGCCTGCTCCTCTGGAATGGGATGTATGTAGTGCATGCAGTCTATCTGAGCTCAGTTCCACACTCCTTCCTTACCCGGGAGTGGAATATCACACCTCTGGGTTGAGGTGCAATACCCCTGTAGCAGCCGAATCCTCAGGGTGCTACATTCCCCCCTGGTAAATCACAGCACGTCCTCGGGCTGCAAGATATAAAACACCAAAACATACAAAATTTTTATATGAACATATAAAACATATAAACATTATATATATATAAAACTTTCTCGTCGTCTTTTTCTTTCTTCCTCCTCTGGTCACCGTGCAACTCGTGACCAGGTAAAGTGCGACAGTCTTTTGAAAAACAGTTTCTCATATAAAACCGGTAGGGGGCGCTTTAGGAAGCGCAACTATGTACAGGGAAATTTTGGCCGTTCTCAGTCCCCGGCCAGGTAAAGGGAAAGGGATGGCTGCTCACAGTCCTCAGCCTGGTATGGAAGGGGTCACACAGGTAAACAGTTCACTGGTCCCAACGGGGACTACTTTAGCAGCAACGGTTGCTTGGGTACCCCGACGGGTAACTATATACAGTTTTTCTTTACTACTGTTCTTAATCGTAGTACCTCCTAGCCTTGAACCCGTCCGGGTCTTCTGGCTCTTCCTCCCTACACCGCAACTCCTCCTCTGTCAGGCGATGCACGTGGAGGGCGTAAGGTCCCTTGGCACACTTGTGCCGGGTGAACGTTACCTCGTCACCGACGTAGAGGTCACGGCCTTTGTGACCCTCTGGCAGGTGAGACTCGACATCCCGTCGGGTAACGAAGACGTCACCCATGGTGTTCTGGTCCTTTATGAAGCCCCACCCATGCTGCGCATTAAACTTTATTACCGTCCCGATGGTACGGGGACGATCTGCTGCACGGGGGTCCCTTCTGGTCCGGCTCTTTTGCTCCGCGCTGCGGGTCCGGGCCCATTGCTCTCTGGCCCGCCTCTCCTCCCGCTCTCTCTTGAACTCTGCCAGCTGTTGACGGCAACACTCGGTACGCTCTGCTGCAGCTGCCCGAGTCTCTCCGGTGAACCCCATCAAACCTTCTCCCGTGGGGTCCCACACGAACTGGGCTTCCTCGAGTGGAGGCGAGACCCGAGTCACGGGCTTCGGAGCCGGGATCAGGGGCTCACACAAGGGCCCTAGTCTTTGCTGCCGCTCTAGCTCAGGGTACCCTTCGGGCCAGATGAAGGGCCGCCCGTCCGGCCATGTGAGCTGGCCGAAGAGGTCCTCCCCCAGGTGAGGCACCCTTGGTATTACGGGCGCGGGCGCGGTGGTGATGGCGCCCGGGTTGCCCAGGCCTTGCGGCCAGGCCTGGGGCACCTGGAAGGTGAAGGGCACCGTTAGGACGGCGGCGCCCTGGGTTACCTGGCCTTGCGACCAGGCCGGAGGCTCCGCGGAGGTAGATGGCTCTGCTTTGGATGCGGCGCCCGGAAACGCTAGGCCCTGTGACCAGGCCGGAGGCTCTTCTTCCTGCGCCACGCTCCGGGTCACGACGCGTGACGTCACTGGGGTCGCGACGGCGGCTTCCGGTCGGGGCCTAGTCGGTGGCGGTGTCATGGCGGTCTCGGGTACGGCAGGGGGACTTTCGGGCTCTGCGACGGGGAGCTGGGGCAGGTGGGTGGTCTTCCGGTATGGGGTATAGGCATCCCCCTTACCTGCTGCCATACGTCTCGCTCCCTCTTCTGCGCCGTCTCCGGCCTTGGGTCCTCCCGCGTCATCCGCAGAGGTAGTCGGTGTCTTCTTCCAAGGGAGCGGGTTCCGTGGGCGGATTCCAGCTTGCTGGGCCATCTCCCGGCCCCACTCCGCCAGGATCTCCCTCTGCACTCGGGCCATCCTTCCCGCGAGGCCCTCCAGGGCACTCCGCGCGCACTCCCGATCTCGGGGAAGCTGCGCCAGGATCTCCGCTAAGCCTAGCGGGGTTGTTGACTCTAGCAGGCTCCTGACCATCGGGTCGGTGCTGCTCTGCTCTTCTTCCGGCAGGCTCCTGGCCAGCGGGCCGGTGCTGCTCTGCTCTCCTCCTTCTTCCTTCTGCAGGCTCCTGGCCAGCGGGCCGGTGCTGCTCTGCTGCCGCTCCATTCCCGGGTCTACTCTTTCTCTCCTCGACTCCGGGTGCTCTCGCTCTAGACACCTTGCCTCCGGGTGCGCTCGTTCTAGACTGCTCCAAGCGACACCCATCTTTGCTCTTCTCTTTCGTCTCCTCCCACTTCGAGGGCGGTCCCGGGGCAACTCGGTGACTGTCAGCTCCAGGGGGAGTTCTTTCACGCTGACAGACACCTCCAGCATCACAGTCTCTGTTGGTGGGGGCGGTTTCCACTTTTGGCGCCATTTTCTGTCCTGGCCCACGATGGGAGGTGGCCTCCTGCCCTCCTTTGGCACGCCCATAATGGCGTCCGCTGCTCTTCCAAGGCGGGAAATCTGCGGTTTTGGCGGGAATCGCTTCCCAGTGGCGGGAAACTCTGCAGATGGCGGGAACAAGCTGGAAATGGCGGACAATCGGCGGGAAATGACTGGTGATGGAGTCCGATGGCGTGGACCCTCCGGAACCGGCGGGAGACTTCTTTCTGAGGTAAACTTGCACTTTTCTTCAGGCACGCAGTACCCGGGTGTTGCGGGCACGTAATCCTGCCGACTACGCCAAAGTTGACGCGCCCCCTGGGACATATTCCGTTTTGAGGGGAATACCCGGCACCGGATCAGATGGGGGGGGTTGTAGTCTCCGAGCGGCTGTGACCCGGTCCCGTGCCCAGGGCGTCAAGCTCAGGGTTATGTGGCAGTCTTTACTGATGTTATTAAAGTTCGTTGTGTCGACTACGCCACCCGTTGTGATGCGGTCACTGTGGCCGCCGCTGCAGCAGGGTCCGCTGAGGCTGATGGTGGATGCGCAGCTTGGTGGGATAACCCCCAACGGGAGGGGTATAGCCTCAGAGGGGACAGGCGCAGAGGATGGGGGTTGTGGTGGTGCGGTGCAGCCGGTAATGATGACAGACTCGGGTAGTGCAGTTAAGGGTCTTTACTTACTGCAGATGTTCCTGGTCACTCTAGCTCCAAGTGACCTCCCGAGCCGTGCTGCGTCCACCAGGTCCTGGATCCGGCCAACCCCCAAACAAGTCCGGAGCGTGGCCCTGAGCTCTCCCTCTGTCCTTCCTTCAGCCGTCCCCACCAGTGATTCACCTAAATCCAGCTCCCTCGGGCCTTCTGTTGGGCAACCTTTGGCCTCAGGTTCCCTGACCCTCCATGTGGTGTGCCTTCAGGGTGAATGTAGTGGGTGACCGTGACAGACTCTGCCCACGGTCTCCGGTCTCTGGCTGGCGAATGTCTTTACCCCCACCAGCTTGGGTTCCGGTACCCTTCTGCTGACTCCTCACCCGGTGTTCTTATTTGGGTTCTTGGGTCCCTTCTTTGTCCCCCTCTGGGTCTCCTTCTTTACTCCACTCTCTCTCCAGGGCTGTTGTTTCTTTCTGCAGGCTTGTCCTCTGCATCTGACTTACTCTCTGCGTCTGACCCTGATCCTAGTTGGTGCCCTCCTTATATATCCCTCTATGTGTGAGCTCAGGTGACCAGCACCCAATGAGCTCCTACCACTACCCAGACTGCTCCCCCTATCTGCCCCTACACTACATGGGATGTTCCTCCCCCCTCCCACTCCAGCCAGGAACAGGCTCGGTCGCACCTGCACATTTCTAAGTGGGAGTGCCGTCGGCCTGCTCCTCTGGAATGGGATGTATGTAGTGCATGCAGTCTATCTGAGCTCAGTTCCACACTCCTTCCTTACCCGGGAGTGGAATATCACACCTCTGGGTTGAGGTGCAATACCCCTGTAGCAGCCGAATCCTCAGGGTGCTACATAAGGGATCTAGAGGTTGACAACATGTCTTCTTAACGGGAGTCCAGGTGCCCATCTCCACAAATGGACTTTTCAGGATCCGAGGGTGGCACCGTAGGCCGCAACCAATTGCCGCAACTTCTTTAATTTCATGCCTGCAGACTATAAAAAATAACCCAAAAAAGTTTGGTTGATTGGTCTGTGGCGTTCTTTTAAAGTGTTGCTTATAGCGGTCTCTGTGAGCTTCTCAATGCTGTTCAGCCAGCCAGGTATCCAGCCTGCAGTAGATGGAATGTGGCAATGGAACACTGCTGCGCGTGTCACAATAGGCTCTGAGCCTTTATATACCTGCGCACAGCAGCAGCCACCTTCAGTCTGCTGCTGGACAGCCAGCAGCAGCAGCAGCAAGCCGAAAAGTGCAGGCATGTAAGGGATCTAGAGGTTGACAACATGTCTTCTTAACGGGAGTCCAGGTGCCCATCTCCACAAATGGACTTTTCAGGATCCGAGGGTGGCACCGAAGGCAGCAACCAATTGCCGCAACTTCTTTAATTTCATGCCTGCAGACTATAAAAAATAGCCCAAAAAAGTTTGGTTGATTGGTCTGTGGCGTTCTTTTAAAGTGTTGCTTATAGCGGTCTCTGTGAGCTTCTCAATGCTGTTCAGCCAGCCAGGTATCCTGCCTGCAGTAGATGGAATGTGGCAATGGAACACTGCTGCGCGTGTCACAATAGGCTCTGAGCCTTTATATACCTGCGCACGGCAGCAGCCACCTTCAGTCTGCTGCTGGACAGCCAGCAGCAGCAGCAGCAAGCCGAAAAGTGCAGGCATGTAAGGGATCTAGAGGTTGACAACATGTCTTCTTAATGGGAGTCCAGGTGCCCATCTCCACAAATGAACTTTTCAGGATCCGAGGGTGGCACCGTAGGCCGCAACCAATTGCCGCAACATCTTTAATTTCATGCCTGCAGACTATAAAAAATAACCCAAAAAAGTTTGGTTGATTGGTCTGTGGCGTTCTTTTAAAGTGTTGCTTATAGCGGTCTCTGTGAGCTTCTCAATGCTATTCAGCCAGCCAGGTATCCTGCCTGCAATAGATGGAATGTGGCAATGGAACACTGCTGCGCGTGTCACAATAGGCTCTGAGCCTTTATATACCTGCGCACGGCAGAAGACACCTTTAGTCTGCTGCTGGGCAGCCAGCAGCAGCAAGCCGAAAAGTGCAGGCATGTAAGGGATCTAGAGGTTGACAACATGTCTTCTTAACTAGAGTCCAGGTGCCCATCTCCACAAATGAACTTTTCAGGATCCGAGGGTGGCACCGTAGGCCGCAACCAATTGCCGCAACTTCTTTAATTTCATGCCTGCAGACTATAAAAAATAACCCAAAAAAGTTTGGTTGATTGGTCTGTGGCGTTCTTTTAAAGTGTTGCTTATAGCGGTCTCTGTGAGCTTCTCAATGCTGTTCAGCCAGCCAGGTATCCTGCCTGCAGTAGATGGAATGTGGCAATGGAACACTGCTGCGCGTGTCACAATAGGCTCTGAGCCTTTATATACCTGCGCACAGCAGCAGCTACCTTCAGTCTGCTGCTGGACAGCCAGCAGCAGCAGCAAGCCGAAAAGTGCAGGCATGTAAGGGATCTAGAGGTTGACAACATGTCTTCTTAACGGGAGTCCAGGTGCCCATCTCCACAAATGAACTTTTCAGGATCCGAGGGTGGCACCGTAGGCCGCAACCAATTGCCGCAACTTCTTTAATTTCATGCCTGCAGACTATAAAAAATAACCCAAAAAAGTTTGGTTGATTGGTCTGTGGCGTTCTTTTAAAGTGTTGCTTATAGCGGTCTCTGTGAGCTTCTCAATGCTGTTCAGCCAGCCAGGTATCCTGCCTGCAGTAGATGGAATGTGGCAATGGAACACTGCTGCGCGTGTCACAATAGGCTCTGAGCCTTTATATACCTGCGCACGGCAGCAGCCACCTTCAGTCTGCTTCTGGACAGCCAGCAGCAGCAAGCCGAAAAGTGCAGGCATGTAAGGGATCTAGAGGTTGACAACATGTCTTCTTAACGGGAGTCCAGGTGCCCATCTCCACAAATGGACTTTTCAGGATCCGAGGGTGGCACCGTAGGCCGCAACCAATTGCCACAACTTCTTTAATTTCATGCCTGCAGACTATGAAAAATAACCCAAAAAAGTTTGGTTGATTGGTCTGTGGCATTCTTTTAAAGTGTTGCTTATAGCGGTCTCTGTGAGCTTCTCAATGCTGTTCAGCCAGCCAGGTATCCTGCCTGCAGTAGATGGAATGTGGCAATGGAACACTGCTGCGCGTGTCACAATAGGCTCTGAGCCTTTATATACCTGCGCACGGCAGCAGCCACCTTTAGTCTGCTGCTGGGCAGCCAGCAGCAGCAGCAGCAGGCCGAAAAGTGCAGGCATGTAAGGGATCTAGAGGTTGACAACATGACTTCTTAACGGTAGTCCAGGTGCCCATTTCCACAAATGGACTTTTCAGGATCCGAGGGTGGCACCGTAGGCCGCAACCAATTGCCGCAACTTCTTTAATTTCATGCCTGCAGACTATAAAAAATAACCCAAAAAAGTTTGGTTGATTGGTCTGTGGCGTTCTTTTAAAGTGTTGCTTATAGCGGTCTCTGTGAGCTTCTCAATGCTGTTCAGCCAGCCAGGTATCCTGCCTGCAGTAGATGGAATGTGGCAATGGAACACTGCTGCGCGTGTCACAATAGGCTCTGAGCCTTTATATACCTACGCACGGCAGCAGCCACCTTCAGTCTGCTGCTGGACAGCCAGCAGCAGCAGCAGCAAGCCGAAAAGTGCAGGCATGTAAGGGATCTAGAGGTTGACAACATGTCTTCTTAACGGGAGTCCAGGTGCCCAGCTCCACAAATGAACTTTTCAGGATCCGAGGGGGGCACCGTAGGCCGCAACCAATTGCCGCAACTTCTTTAATTTCATGCCTGCAGACTATAAAAAATAACCCAAAAAAGTTTGGTTGATTGGTCTGTGGCGATATTTTAAAGTGTTGCTTATAGCGGTCTCTGTGAGCTTCTCAATGCTGTTCAGCCAGCCAGGTATCCTGCCTGCAGTAGATGGAATGTGGCAATGGAACACTGCTGCGCGTGTCACAATAGGCTCTGAGCCTTTATATACCTGCGCACGGCAGCAGCCACCTTTAGTCTGCTGCTGGGCAGCCAGCAGCAGCAGCAGCAAGCCGAAAAGTGCAGGCATGTAAGGGATCTAGAGGTTGACAACATGTCTTCTTAACGGGAGTCCAGGTGCCCATATCCACAAATGGACTTTTCAGGATCCGAGGGTGGCACCGTAGGCCGCAACCAATTGCCGCAACTTCTTTAATTTCATGCCTGCAGACTATAAAAAATAACCCAAAAAAGTTTGGTTGATTGGTCTGTGGCGTTCTTTTAAAGTGTTGCTTATAGCGGTTTCTGTGAGCTTCTCAATGCTGTTCAGCCAGCCAGGTATCCTGCCTGCAGTAGAAGGAATGTGGCAATGGAACACTGCTGCGCGTGTCACAATAGGCTCTGAGCCTTTATATACCTGCGCACGGCAGTAGCCACCTTTAGTCTGCTGCTGGGCAGCCAGCAGCAGCAGCAAGCCGAAAAGTGCAGGCATGTAAGGGATCTAGAGGTTGACAACATGTCATCTTAACGGGAGTCCAGGTGCCCATCTCCACATATGGACTTTTCAGGATCCAAGGGTGGCATCGTAGGCCGCAACCAATTGCCGCAACTTCTTTAATTTCATGCCTGCAGACTATAAAAAATAACCCAAAAAAGTTTGGTTGATTGGTCTGTGGAGTTCTTTTAAAGTGTTGCTTATAGCGGTCTCTGTGAGCTTCTCAATGCTGTTCAGCCAGCCAGGTATCCTGCCTGCAGTAGATGGAATGTGGCAATGGCACACTGCTGCGCGTGTCACAATAGGCTCTGAGCCTTTATATACCTGCGCACGGCAGCAGCCACCTTTAGTCTGCAGCTGGGCAGCCAGCTGCTCCAGCAGCAAGCCGAAAAGTGCAGGCATGTAAGGGATCTAGAGGTTGACAACATGTCTTCTAAACAGGAGTCCAGGTGCCCATCTCCACAAATGGACTTTTCAGGATCCGAGGGTGGCACCGTAGGCCGCAACCAATTGCCGCAACTTCTTTAATTTCATGCCTGCAGACTAAAAAAAATAACCCAAAAAAGTTTGGTTGATTGGTCTGTGGTGTTCTTTTAAAGTGTTGCTTATAGCGGTCTCTGTGAGCTTCTCAATGCTGTTCAGCCAGCCAGGTATCCTGCCTGCAGTAGATGGAATGTGGCAATGGAACACTGCTGCGCGTGTCACAATAGGCTCTGAGCCTTTATATACCTGCGCACGGCAGCAGCCACCTTTAGTCTGCTGCTGGGCAGCCAGCAGCAGCAGCAGCAAGCCGAAAAGTGCAGGCATGTAAGGGATCTAGAGGTTGACAACATGTCTTCTTAACGGGAGTCCAGGTGCCCATCTCCACAAATGGACTTTTCAGGATCCGAGGGTGGCACCGTAGGCCGCAACCAATTGCCGCAACTTCTTTAATTTCATGCCTGCAGACTATAAAAAATAACCCAAAAAAGTTTGGTTGATTGGTCTGTGGCGTTCTTTTAAAGTGTTGCTTATAGCGGTTTCTGTGAGCTTCTCAATGCTGTTCAGCCAGCCAGGTATCCTGCCTGCAGTAGAAGGAATGTGGCAATGGAACACTGCTGCGCGTGTCACAATAGGCTCTGAGCCTTTATATACCTGCGCACGGCAGTAGCCACCTTTAGTCTGCTGCTGGGCAGCCAGCAGCAGCAGCAAGCCGAAAAGTGCAGGCATGTAAGGGATCTAGAGGTTGACAACATGTCATCTTAACGGGAGTCCAGGTGCCCATCTCCACATATGGACTTTTCAGGATCCAAGGGTGGCATCGTAGGCCGCAACCAATTGCCGCAACTTCTTTAATTTCATGCCTGCAGACTATAAAAAATAACCCCAAAAAGTTTGGTTGATTGGTCTGTGGAGTTCTTTTAAAGTGTTGCTTATAGCGGTCTCTGTGAGCTTCTCAATGCTGTTCAGCCAGCCAGGTATCCTGCCTGCAGTAGATGGAATGTGGCAATGGCACACTGCTGCGCGTGTCACAATAGGCTCTGAGCCTTTATATACCTGCGCACGGCAGCAGCCACCTTTAGTCTGCAGCTGGGCAGCCAGCTGCTGCAGCAGCAAGCCGAAAAGTGCAGGCATGTAAGGGATCTAGAGGTTGACAACATGTCTTCTAAACAGGAGTCCAGGTGCCCATCTCCACAAATGGACTTTTCAGGATCCGAGGGTGGCACCGTAGGCCGCAACCAATTGCCGCAACTTCTTTAATTTCATGCCTGCAGACTATAAAAAATAACCCAAAAAAGTTTGGTTGATTGGTCTGTGGTGTTCTTTTAAAGTGTTGCTTATAGCGGTCTCTGTGAGCTTCTCAATGCTGTTCAGCCAGCCAGGTATCCTGCCTGCAGTAGATGGAATGTGGCAAATGAACACTGCTGCGCGTGTCACAATAGGCTCTGAGCCTTTATATACCTGCGCACGGCAGCAGCCACCTTCAGTCTGCTGCTGGACAGCCAGCAGCAGCAGCATGCCGAAAAGTGCAGGCATGTAAGGGATCTAGAGGTTGACAACATGTCTTCTTAACGGGAGTCCAGGTGGCCATCTCCACAAATGGACTTTTCAGGATCCGAGGGTGGCACCGTAGGCCGCAACCAATTGCCGCAACTTCTTTAATTTCATGCCTGCAGACTATAAAAAATAACCGAAAAAAGTTTGCTTGATTGGTCTGTGGTGTTCTTTTAAAGTGTTGCTTATAGCGGTCTCTGTGAGCTTCTCAATGCTGTTCAGCCATCCAGGTATCCTTTCTGCAGTAGATGGAATGTGGCAATGGAACACTGCTGCGCGTGTCACAATAGGCTCTGAGCCTTTATATACCTGCGCACGGCAGCAGCCACCTTTAGTCTGCTGCTGGGCAGCTAGCAGCAGCAGCAGCAAGCCGAAAAGTGCAGGCATGTAAGTGATCTAGAGGTTGACAACATATCTTCTTAACGGGAGTCCAGGTGCCCATCTCCAGAAATGGACTTTTCAGGATCCGAGGTTGGCACCGTAGGCCGCAACCAATTGCCGCAACTTCTTTAATTTCATGCCTGCAGACTATAAAAAATAACCCAAAAAAGTTTGGTTGATTGGTCTGTGGCATTCTTTTAAAGTGTTGCTTATCGCGGTCTCTGTGAGCTTCTCAATGCTGTTCAGCCAGCCAGGTATCCTGCCTGCAGTAGATGGAATGTGGCAATGGAACACTGCTGCGCGTGTCACAATAGGCTCTGAGCCTTTATATACCTACGCACGGCAGCAGCCACCTTCAGTCTGCTGCTGGACAGCCAGCAGCAGCAGCAAGCCGAAAAGTGCAGGCATGTAAGGGATCTAGAGGTTGACAACATGTCTTCTTAACGGTAGTCCAGGTGCCCATTTCCACAAATGGACTTTTCAGGATCCGAGCATGGCACCGTAGGCCGCAACCAATTGCCGCAACTTCTTTAATTTCATGCCTGCAGACTATAAAAAATGACCCAAAAATGTTTGGTTGATTGGTCTGTGGCGTTCTTTTAAAGTGTTGCTTATAGCGGTCTCTGTGAGCTTCTCAATGCTGTTCAGCCAGCCAGGTATCCTGCCTGCAGTAGATGGAGTGTGGCAATGGAACACTGCTGCGCGTGTCACAATAGGCTCTGAGCCTTTATATACCTGCGTACGGCAGCAGCCAATATCCGTCTGCTGCTGGACAGCCAGCAGCGGCAGCAAGCCGAAAAGTGCAGGCATGTAAGGGATCTAGAGGTTGACAACATGTCTTCTTAACGGGAGTCCAGGTGCCCAGCTCCACAAATGGACTTTTCAGGATCCGAGGGGGGCACCGTAGGCCGCAACCAATTGCCGCAACTTCTTTAATTTCATGCCTGCAGACTATAAAAAATAACCCAAAAAAGTTTGGTTGATTGGTCTGTGGCGATATTTTAAAGTGTTGCTTATAGCGGTCTCTGTGAGCTTCTCAATGCTGTTCAGCCAGCCAGGTATCCTGCCTGCAGTAGATGGAATGTGGCAATGGAACACTGCTGCGCGTGTCACAATAGGCTCTGAGCCTTTATATACCTGCGCACGGCAGCAGCCACCTTTAGTCTGCTGCTGGGCAGCCAGCAGCAGCAGCAGCAAGCCGAAAAGTGCAGGCATGTAAGGGATCTAGAGGTTGACAACATGTCTTCTTAACGGGAGTCCAGGTGCCCATATCCACAAATGGACTTTTCAGGATCCGAGGGTGGCACCGTAGGCCGCAACCAATTGCCGCAACTTCTTTAATTTCATGCCTGCAGACTATAAAAAATAACCCAAAAAAGTTTGGTTGATTGGTCTGTGGCGTTCTTTTAAAGTGTTGCTTATAGCGGTCTCTGTGAGCTTCTCAATGCTGTTCAGCCAGCCAGGTATCCTGCCTGCAGTAGAAGGAATGTGGCAATGGAACACTGCTGCGCGTGTCACAATAGGCTCTGAGCCTTTATATACCTGCGCACGGCAGCAGCCACCTTTAGTCTGCTGCTGGGCAGCCAGCAGCAGCAGCAAGCCGAAAAGTGCAGGCATGTAAGGGATCTAGAGGTTGACAACATGTCTTCTAAACGGGAGTCCAGGTGTCCATCTCCACAAATGGACTTTTCAGGATCCGAGGGTGGCACCGTAGGCCGCAACCAATTGCCGCAACTTCTTTAATTTCATGCCTGCAGACTATAAAAAATAACCCAAAAAAGTTTGGTTGATTGATCTGTGGCGTTCTTTTAAAGTGTTGCTTATAGCGGTCTCTGTGAGCTTCTCAATGCTGTTCAGCCAGCCAGGTATCCTGCCTGCAGTAGATGGAATGTGGCAAATGAACACTGCTGCGCATGTCACAATAGGCTCTGAGCCTTTATATACCTGCGCACGGCAGCAGCCACCTTCAGTCTGCTGCTGGACAGCCAGCAGCAGCAGCAAGCCGAAAAGTGCAGGCATGTAAGGGATCTAGAGGTTGACAACATATCTTCTTAACGGGAGTCCAGGTGCCCATCTCCAGAAATGGGCTTTTCAGGATCCGAGGTTGGCACCGTAGGCCGCAACCAATTGCCGCAACTTCTTTAATTTCATGCCTGCAGACTATAAAAAATAACCCAAAAAAGTTTGGTTGATTGGTCTGTGGCATTCTATTAAAGTGTTGCTTATAGCGGTCTCTGTGAGCTTCTCAATGCTGTTCAGCCAGCCAGGTATCCTGCCTGCAGTAGATGGAATGTGGCAATGGAACACTGCTGCGCGTGTCACAATAGGCTCTGAGCCTTTATATACCTGTGCACGGCAGCATCCACCTTTAGTCTGCTGCTGGGCAGCCAGCAGCAGCAGCAAGCCGAAAAGTGCAGGCATGTAAGGGATCTAGAGGTTGACAACATGTCTTCTTAACGGGAGTCCAGGTGCCCATCTCCACAAATGGACTTTTCTGGATCCGAGGGTGGCACCGTAGGTCGCAACCAATTGCCGCAACTTCTTTAATTTCATGCCTGCAGACTATAAAAAATAACCGAAAAAGTTTGGTTGATTGGTCTGTGGCGTTCTTTTAAAGTGTTGCTTATAGCGGTCTCTGTGAGCTTCTCAATGCTGTTCAGCCAGCCAGGTATTCTGCCTGCAGTAGATGGAATGTGGCAATGGAACACTGCTGCGCGTGTCACAATAGGCTCTGAGCCTTTATACACCTGCGCACGGCAGCAGCCACCTTCAGTCTGCTGCTGGACAGCCAGCAGCAGCAAGCCGAAAAGTGCAGGCATGTAAGGGATCTAGAGGTTGACAACATGTCTTCTTAACGGGAGTCCAGGTGCCCATCTCCACAAATGGACTTTTCGGGATCCGAGGGTGGCACCGTAGGCCGCAACCAATTGCCGCAACTTCTTTAATTTCATGCCTGCAGACTATAAAAAATAACCCAAAAAAGTTTGGTTGAGTGGTCTGTGTCGTTCTTTTAAAGTGTTGCTTATAGCGGTCTCTGTGAGCTTCTCAATGCTGTTCAGCCAGCCAGGTATCCTGCCTGCAGTAGATGGAATGTGGCAATGGAACACTGCTGCGCGTGTCACAATAGGCTCTGAGCCTTTATATACCTGCGCACGTCAGCAGCCACCTTCAGTCTGCTGCTGGGCAGCCAGCAGCAGCAGCCGCAAGCCGAAAAGTGCAGGCATGTAAGGGATCTAGAGGTTGACAACATGTCTTCTTAACGGTAGTCCAGGTGCCCATTTCCACAAATGGACTTTTCAGGATCCGAGCGTGGCACCGTAGGCCGCAACCAATTGCCGCAACTTCTTTAATTTCATGCCTGCAGACTATAAAAAATAACCCAAAAAAGTTTGGTTGATTGATCTGTGGCTTTCTTTTAAAGTGTTGCTTATAGCGGTCTCTGTGAGCTTCTCAATGCTGTTCAGCCAGCCAGGTATCCTGCCTGCAGTAGATGGAATGTGGCAATGGAACACTGCTGCACCTGTCACAATAGGCTCTGAGCCTTTATATACCTGCGTACGGCAGCAGCCAATATCCGTCTGCTGCTGGACAGCCAGCAGCGGCAGCAAGCCGAAAAGTGCAGGCATGTAAGGGATCTAGAGGTTGACAACATGTCTTCTTAACGGGAGTCCAGGTGCCCATCTCCACAAATGGACTTTTCAGGATCCGAGGGTGGCACCGTAGGCCGCAACCAATTGCCGCAACTTCTTTAATTTCATGCCTGCAGACTATACACTGTGTTCCAAATTATTATGCAAATGATATTTTCTCAGATTTTCCCAAATTACCTATATGAATTGCAGTCATTGTAAATTTCCAGTCAAATAACTATTAGAGTACAATTGAAAGGTTTTTGCACAAACTGCCTATGATAAGAGTATATTTTTAAAAAAATAAAAAACTCAAACTGCACTCAAAATGCATGTTCCAAATTATTATGCACAGCAGAGTTTTCAACCTTTTCATTTTAATAAAGAACAAAAAAATGGTCATTTTTGAAATTATAAGCATTAGCAGGTTATTACAAACTGAAATCAAACAGTTTTCAACTCATAACTTTATTCTAGGTGATGTTACATTTGCACATAAGACCCCTTGTTCGAAAGGAGCTTCTGAACTTTCTCGTCCATTGAATTTGTCAGGTTTTGGATGGTTTCTGCTTCCAATTGTTTTGCATGAGGACAGAATACCCTCACAGAGCTGTTGCTTAGATGTGAACTGCCTCCCGCCATCATAGACACTCCTTTTGATGATGCTCCAGAGGTTCTCAATGGGGTTGAGGTCAGGGGAACATGGGGGCCACACCATAAGTTTGTCCCCTTTTATGCCCATAGCAGCCAGAGATGCAGATGTGTTATGTGTAGCATGAGACGGGGCATTATCATGCATGAAATGATCTCGATCGTCCAGATGGATGGAGTGGAGGATAGCTGGTTGATGGACACCCCATGCAAACACGGCTACGGCGCCAACAAGGAGGAGGTGGAGTAATGTTTTGTCTGGAATCATGAGGAGAGAGATTGTCGGCCCTTTTAGGATCCCTGAAGGGGTAAAGATGAACTCCATAATGTATGTTGAGTTTCTCAAACAGCACTTCCTTCCATGGTTCAAGAAGAAGAACCGTGCATTCCGCAGCAAGATCATTTTCATGCATGATAATGCCCCGTCTCATGCTGCACATAACACATCTGCATCTCTGGCTGCTATGGGCATAAAAGGGGACAAACATATGGTGTGGCCCCCATGCTCCCCTGACCTCAACCCCATTGAGAACCTCTGGAGCATCATCAAAAGGAGTGTCTATGATGGCGGGAGGCAGTTCACATCTAAGCAACAGCTCTTGGAGGGTATTCTGTCCTCATGCAAAACAATTGGAAGCAGAAACCATCCAAAACCTGACAAATTCAATGGACGAGAGTTCAGAATCTCCTTTCGAAAAAGCGGTCCTATGTGCAAATCTAACATCACCTAGAATAAAGTTTTGAGTTGAAAACTGTTTGATTTCAGTTTGTAATAACCTGCTAATGCTTATAATTTCAAAAAAGACCATTTTTTTGTTCTTTATTAAAATGAAAAGGTTGAAAACTCTGCTGTGCATAATAATTTGGAACATGCATTTTGACTGCAGTTTGAGTTTTTTATTTTTTTAAAAATATATACTGTTATCATAGGCAGTTTGTGCAAAAACCTTTCAATTGTACTCTAATAGTTATTTGACTGGAAAATTACAATGACTGCAATTCATATAGGTAATTTGGGAAAATCTGAGAAAATATTATTTGCATAATAATTTTGAACACAGTGTAAAAAATAACCCAAAAAAGTTTGGTTGATTGGTCTGTGGCGTTCTTTTAAAGTGTTGCTTATAGCGGTCTCTGTGAGCTTCTCAATGTTGTTCAGCCAGCCAGGTATCCTGCCTGCAGTAGATGGAATGTGGCAATGGAACACTGCTGCGTGTGTCACAATAGGCTCTGAGCCTTTATATACCTGCGCACGGCAGCAGCCACCTTCAGTCTGCTGCTGGACAGCCAGCAGCAGCAGCAGCAAGCCGAAAAGTGCAGGCATGTAAGGGATTTAGAGGTTGACAACATGTCTTCTTAACGGAAGTCCAGGTGCCCATCTCCACAAATGGACTTTTTAGGATCCGAGGGTGGCACCGTAGGCCGCAACCAATTGCCGCAACTTCTTTAATTTCATGCCTGCAGACTATAAAAGATAACCCAAAAAAGTTTGGTTGATTGGTCTGTGGCGTTCTTTTAAAGTGTTGCTTATAGCGGTCTCTGTGAGCTTCTCAATTCTGTTCAGCCAGCCAGGTATCCTGCCTGCAGTAGATGGAATGTGGCAATGGAACACTGCTGCGCGTGTCACAATAGGCTCTGAGCCTTTATGTACCTGCGCACGGCAGCAGCTACCTTCAGTCTGCTGCTGGACAGCCAGCAACAGCAGTCCGAAAAGTGCAGGCATGTAAGGGATTTAGAGGTTGACAACATGTCTTCTTAACGGAAGTCCAGGTGCCCATCTCCACAAATGGACTTTTTAGGATCCGAGGGTGGCACCGTAGGCCGCAACCAATTGCTGGAATTTCTTTAATTTCATGCCTGCAGACTATAAAAAATAACCCCAAAATTTTGGTTGATTGGTCTGTGGCGTTCTTTTAAAGTGTTGCTTATAGCGGTCTCTGTGAGCTTCGCAATGCTGTTCAGCCAGCCAGGTATCCGGCCTTCAGTAGATGGAATGTGGCAATGGAACACTGCTGCACGTGTCACAATATTCTCTGAGCCTTTATATACCTGCGCACGGCAGCAGCCACCTTCAGTCTGCTGCTGGACAGCCAGCAGCAGCAGCAAGCCGAAAAGTGCAGGCATATAAGGGATCTAGAGGTTGACAACATGTCTTCTTAACGGTAGTCCAGGTGCCCATCTCCACAAATGGACTTTTCAGGATCCGAGGGTGGCACCGTAGGCCGCAACCAATTGCCGCAACTTCTTTAATTTCATGCCTGCAGACTATAAAAAATAACCCAAAAAAGTTTGGTTGATTGGTCTGTGGCGTTCTTTTAAAGTGTTGCTTATAGCGGTCTCTGTGAGCTTCTCAATGCTGTTCAGCCAGCCAGGTATCCTGCCTGCAGTAGATGGAATGTGGCAATGGAACACTGCTGCGCGTGTCACAATAGGCTCTGAGCCTTTATATACCTGCGCACGGCAGCAGCCACCTTCAGTCTGCTGCTGGACAGCCAGCAACAGCAGTCCGAAAAGTGCAGGCATGTAAGGGATTTAGAGGTTGACAACATGTCTTCTTAACGGAAGTCCAGGTGCCCATCTCCACAAATGGACTTTTTAGGATCCGAGGGTGGCACCGTAGGCCGCAACCAATTGCTGGAATTTCTTTAATTTCATGCCTGCAGACTATAAAAAATAACCCCAAAATTTTGGTTGATTGGTCTGTGGCGTTCTTTTAAAGTGTTGCTTATAGCGGTCTCTGTGAGCTTCGCAATGCTGTTCAGCCAGCCAGGTATCCGGCCTGCAGTAGATGGAATGTGGCAATGGAACACTGCTGCGCGTGTCACAATATTCTCTGAGCCTTTATATACCTGCGCACGGCAGCAGCCACCTTCAGTCTGCTGCTGGACAGCCAGCAGCAGCAGCAAGCCGAAAAGTGCAGGCATGTAAGGGATCTAGAGGTTGACAACATGTCTTCTTAACGGTAGTCCAGGTGCCCATCTCCACAAATGGACTTTTCAGGATCCGAGGGTGGCACCGTAGGCCGCAACCAATTGCCGCAACTTCTTTAATTTCATGCCTGCAGACTATAAAAAATAACCCAAAAAAGTTTGGTTGATTGGTCTGTGGCGTTCTTTTAAAGTGTTGCTTGTAGCGGTCTCTGTGAGCTTCTCAATGTTGTTCAGCCAGCCAGGTATCCTGCCTGCAGTAGATGGAATGTGGCAATGGAACACTGCTGCGCGTGTCACAATAGGCTCTGAGCCTTTATATACCTGCGCACGGCAGTAGCCACCTTCAGTCTTCTGCTGGACAGCCAGCAGCAGCAGCAAGCCGAAAAGTGCAGGCATGTAAGGGATCTAGAGGTTGACAACATGTTTTCTTAACGGGAGTCCAGGTGCCCATCTCCACAAATGGACTTTTCAGGATCCGAGGGGGCACCGTAGGCCGCATCCAATTGCCGCAACTTCTTTAATTTCATGCCTGCAGATTATAAAAAATAACCCAAAAAAGTTTGGTTGATTGGTCTGTGGCGTTCTTTTAAAGTGTTGCTTATAGCGGTCTCTGTGAGCTTCTCAATGCTGTTCAGCCAGCCAGGTATCCTGCCTGCAGTAGATGGAATGTGGCAATGGAACACTGCTGCGCGTGTCACAATAGGCTCTGAGCCTTTATATACCTGCGCACGGCAGCAGCCACCTTCAGTCTGCTGCTGGACAGCCAGCAGCAGCAGCAGCAAGCCGAAAAGTGCAGGCATGTAAGGGATCTAGAGGTTGACAACATGTCTTCTTAACGGGAGTCCAGGTGCCCATCTCCACAAATGGACTTTTCAGGATCCGAGGGTGGCACCGTAGGCCGCAACCAATTGCCGCAACTTCTTTAATTTCATGCCTGCAGACTATAAAAAATAACCCAAAAAAGTTTGGTTGATTGGTCTGTGGCGTTCTTTTAAAGTGTTGCTTGTAGCGGTCTCTGTGAGCTTCTCAATGCTGTTCAGCCAGCAAGGTATCCTGCCTGCAGTAGATGGAATGTGGCAATGGAACACTGCTGCGCGTGTCACAATAGGCTCTGAGCCTTTATATACCTGCGCACGGCAGCAGCCACCTTCAGTCTGCTGCTGGACAGCCAGCAGCAGTAGCAGCAAGCCGAAAAGTGCAGGCAGGTAAGGGATCTAGAGGTTGACAACATGTCTTCTTAACGGGAGTCCAGGTGCCCATTTCCACAAATGGACTTTTCAGGATCCGAGCGTGGCACCGTAGGCCGCAACCAATTGCCGCAACTTCTTTAATTTCATGCCTGCAGACTATAAAAAATAACCCAAAAAAGTTTGGTTGATTGGTCTGTGGCGTTCTTTTAAAGTGTTGCTTATAGCGGTCTCTGTGAGCTTCTCAATGTTGTTCAGCCAGCCAGGTATCCTGCCTGCAGTAGATGGAATGTGGCAATGGAACACTGCTGCGTTTGTCACAATAGGCTCTGACCCTTTATATACCTGCGCACGGCAGCAGCCACCTTCAGTCTGCTGCTGGACAGCCAGCAGCAGCAGTAGCAAGCCGAAAAGTGCAGGCATGTAAGGGATCTAGAGGTTGACAACATGTCTTCTTAACGGGAGTCCAGGTGCCCATCTCCACAAATGTACTTTTCAGGATCCGAGGGTGGCACCGTAGGCCGCAACCAATTGCCGCAACTTCTTTAATTTCATGCCTGCAGACTATAAAAGATAACCCAAAAAAGTTTGGTTGATTGGTCGGTGGCGTTCTTTTAAAGTGTTGCTTATAGCGGTCTCTGTGAGCTTCTCAATGCTGTTCAGCCAGCCAGGTATCCTGCCTGCAGTAGATGGAATGTGGCAATGGAACACTGCTGCGCGTGTCACAATAGGCTCTGAGCCTTTATATACCTGCGCACGGCAGCAGCCACCTTCAGTCTGCTGCTGGACAGCCAGCAACAGCAGTCCGAAAAGTGCAGGCATGTAAGGGATTTAGAGGTTGACAACATGTCTTCTTAACGGAAGTCCAGGTGCCCATCTCCACAAATGGACTTTTTAGGATCCGAGGGTGGCACCGTAGGCCGCAACCAATTGCTGGAATTTCTTTAATTTCATGCCTGCAGACTATAAAAAATAACCCCAAAATTTTGGTTGATTGGTCTGTGGCGTTCTTTTAAAGTGTTGCTTATAGCGGTCTCTGTGAGCTTCGCAATGCTGTTCAGCCAGCCAGGTATCCGGCCTTCAGTAGATGGAATGTGGCAATGGAACACTGCTGCACGTGTCACAATATTCTCTGAGCCTTTATATACCTGCGCACGGCAGCAGCCACCTTCAGTCTGCTGCTGGACAGCCAGCAGCAGCAGCAAGCCGAAAAGTGCAGGCATGTAAGGGATCTAGAGGTTGACAACATGTCTTCTTAACGGTAGTCCAGGTGCCCATCTCCACAAATGGACTTTTCAGGATCCGAGGGTGGCACCGTAGGCCGCAACCAATTGCCGCAACTTCTTTAATTTCATGCCTGCAGAATATAAAAAATAACCCAAAAAAGTTTGGTTGATTGGTCTGTGGCGTTCTTTTAAAGTGTTGCTTGTAGCGGTCTCTGTGAGCTTCTCAATGCTGTTCAGCCAGCCAGGTATCCTGCCTGCAGTAGATGGAATGTGGCAATGGAACACTGCTGCGCGTGTCACAATAGGCTCTGAGCCTTTATATACCTGCGCAGGCAGCAGCCACTTTCAGTCTGCTGCTGGACAGCCAGCAGCAGCAGCAGCAGCAAGCCGAAAAGTGCAGGCATGTAAGGGATCTAGAGGTTGACAACATGTCTTCTTAACGGGAGTCCAGGTGCCCATCTCCACAAATGGACTTTTCAGGATCCGAGGGTGGCACCGTAGGCCGCAACCAATTGCCGCAACTTCTTTAATTTCATGCCTGCAGACTATAAAGAATATCCCAAAAAAGTTTGGTTGATTGGTCTGTGGCGTTCTTTTAAAGTGTTGCTTGTAGCGGTCTCTGTGAGCTTCTCAATGCTGTTCAGCCAGCCAGGTATCCTGCCTGCAGTAGATGGAATGTGGCAATAGAACACTGCTGCGCGTGTCACAATAGGCTCTGAGCCTTTATATACCTGCGCACGGCAGCAGCCACATTCAGTCTGCTGCTGGACAGCTAGCAGCAGCAGCAAGCCGAAAAGTGCAGGCATGTAAAGGATCTAGAGGTTGACAACATGTCTTCTTAACGGGAGTCCAGGTGCCCATCTCCACAAATGGACTTTTCAGGATCCGATGGTGGCTCCGTAGGCCGCAACCAATTGCCACAACGTCTTTAATTTCATGCCTGCAGACTATAAAAAATAACCCAAAAAAGTTTGGTTGATTGGTCTGTGGCGTTCTTTTAAAGTGTTGCTTATAGCGGTTTCTGTGAGCTTCTCAATGCTGCTCAGCCAGCGAAGTATCCTGCCTGCATTAGATGGAATGTGGCAATGGAACACTGCTGTGCGTGTCATAATAGGCTCTGAGCCTTTATATACCTGCGCACGGCAGCAGCCACCTTCAGTCTGCTGCTGGACAGCCAGCAGCAGCAAGCCGAAAAGTGCAGGCATGTAAGGGATCTAGAGGTTGACAACATGTCTTCTTAACGGGAGTCCAGGTGCCCATCTCCATAAATGGACTTTTCAGGATCCGAGGGTGGCACCGTAGGCCGCAACCAATTGCCGCAACTTCTTTAATTTCATGCCTGCAGACTATAAAAAATAACCCAAAAAAGTTTGGTTGAGTGGTCTGTGGCGTTCTTTTAAAGTGTTGCTTATAGCGGTCTATGTGAGCTTCGCAATGCTGTTCAGCCAGCCAGGTATCCGGCCTTCAGTAGATGGAATGTGGCAATGGAACACTGCTGCGCGTGTCATAATAGGCTCTGAGCCTTTGTATACCTGCGCACGGCAGCAGCCACCTTCAGTCTGCTGCTGGACAGCCAGCAGCAGCAAGCCGAAAAGTGCAGGCATGTAAGGGATCTAGAGGTTGACAACATGTCTTCTTAACGGGAGTCCAGGTGCCCATCTCCATAAATGGACTTTTCAGGATCCGAGGGTGGCACCGTAGGCCGCAACCAATTGCCGCAACTTCTTTATTTTCATGCCTGCAGACTATAAAAAATAACCCAAAAAAGTTTGGTTGAGTGGTCTGTGGCGTTCTTTTAAAGTGTTGCTTATAGCGGTCTATGTGAGCTTCGCAATGCTGTTCAGCCAGCCAGGTATCCTGCCTGCAGTAGATGGAATGTGGCAATGGAACACTGCTGCACGTGTCACAATATTCTTTGAGCCTTTATATACCTGCGCACGGCAGCAGCCACCTTCAGTCTGCTGCTGGACAGCCAGCAGCAGCAGCAAGCCGAAAAGTGCAGGCATGTAAGGGATCTAGAGGTTGACAACATGTCTTCTTAACGGTAGTCCAGGTGCCCATCTCCACAAATGGACTTTTCAGGATCCGAGGGTGGCACCGTAGGCCGCAACCAATTGCCGCAACTTCTTTAATTTCATGCCTGCAGACTATAAAAAATAACCCAAAAAAGTTTGGTTGATTGGTCTGTGGCGTTCTTTTAAAGTGTTGCTTGTAGCGGTCTCTGTGAGCTTCTCAATGTTGTTCAGCCAGCCAGGTATCCTGCCTGCAGTAGATGGAATGTGGCAATGGAACACTGCTGCACGTGTCACAATAGGCTCTGAGCCTTTATATACCTGCGCACGGCAGTAGCCACCTTCAGTCTTCTGCTGGACAGCCAGCAGCACCAGCAAGCCGAAAAGTGCAGGCATGTAAGGGATCTAGAGGTTGACAACATGTCTTCTTAACGGGAGTCCAGGTGCCCATCTCCACAAATGGACTTTTCAGAATCCGAGGGTGGCACCGTAGGCCGTAACTAATTGCCGCAACTTCTTTAATTTCATGCCTGCAGACTATAAAAAATAACCCCAAAAAGTTTGGTTGATTGGTCTGTGGCGTTCTTTTAAAGTGTTGATTATAGCGGTCTCTGTGATCTTCTCAATGCTGTTCAGCCAGCCAGGTATCCTGCCTGCAGTAGATGGAATGTGGCAATGGAACGCTGGCTTCGCGTGTCACAATAGGCTCTGAGCCTTTATATACCTGTGCACGGCAGCAGCCACCTTCAGTCTGCTGCTGGACAGCCAGCAGCAGCAGCAAGCCGAAAAGTGCAGGCATGTAAGGGATCTAGAGGTTGACAACATGTCTTCTTAACGGGAGTCCAGGTACCCATCTCCACAAATGGACTTTTCAGGAACCGAGGGTGGCACCGTAGGCCGCGACCAATTGGAGCAACTTCTTTAATTTCATGCCTGCAGACTATAAAAAATAACCCAAAAAAGTTTGGTTGATTGGTCTGTGGCGTTCTTTTAAAGTGTTGCTTATAGCGGTCTCTGTGAGCTTCTCAATGCTGTTCAGCCAGCCAGGTATCCTGCTTGCAGTAGATGGAAAGTGGCAATGGAACACTGCTGCGCGTGTCACAATAGGCTCTGAGCCTTTATATACCTGCGCACAGCAGCAGCCACCTTCAGTCTGCTGCTGGACAGCCAGCAGCAGCAGCCGCAAGCCGAAAAGTGCAGGCATGTAAGGGATCTAGAGGTTGACAACATGTCTTCTTGGGAGTCCAGGTGCCCATCTCCACAAATGGACTTTTCAGGATCCGAGGGTGGCACCGTAGGCCTCGAACAATTGGAGCAACTTATTTAATTTCATGCCTGCAGACTATAAAAAATAACCCAAAAAACTTTGGTTGATTGGTCTGTGGCGTTCTTTTAAAGTGTTGCTTATAGCGGTCTCTGTGAGCTTCTCAATGCTGTTCAGCCAGCCAGGTATCCTGCCTGCAGTAGATGGAATGTGGCAATGGAACACTGCTGCGCGTGTCACAATAGGCTCTGAGCTTTTATATACCTGCGCACGGCAGCAGCCACCTTCAGTCTGCTGCTGGACAGCCAGCAGCAGCAGCAAGCCGAAAAGTGCAGGCATGTAAGGAATCTAGAGATTGACAACATGTCTTCTTAACAGGTATCCAGGTGCCCATCTCCACAAATGGAATTTTCAGGATCCGAGGGTGGCACCGTAGGCCGCAACCAATTGCCGCAACTTCTTTAATTTCATGCCTGCAGACTATAAAAAATAACCCAAAAAAGTTTGGTTGATTGGTCTGTGGCATTCTTTTAAAGTGTTGCTTATAGCGGTCTCTGTGAGCTTCTAAATGCTGTTCACCCAGCCAGGTATCCTGCCTGCAGTAGATGGAATGTGGCAATGGAACACTGCTGCGCGTGTCACAATAGGCTCTGAGCCTTTATATACCTGTGCACGGCAGCAGCCACCTTCAGTCTGCTGCTGGACAGCCAGCAGCAGCAGCAAGCCGAAAAGTGCAGGCATGTAAGGGATCTAGAGGTTGACAACATGTCATCTTAACGGGAGTCCAGGTGCCCATCTCCACAAATGTACTTTTCAGGATCCGAGGGTGGCACCGTAGGCCGCAACCAATTGCCGCAACTTCTTTAATTTCATGCCTGCAGACTATAAAAAATTACCCAAAAAATTTGGTTGATTGGTCTGTGGCGTTCTTTTAAAGTGTTGCTTATAGCGGTCTCTGTGAGCTTCTCAATGTTGTTAAGCCAGCCAGGTATCCTGCCTGCAGTAGATGGAATGTGGCAATGGAACACTGCTGCGCGTGTCACAATAGGCTCTGAGCCTTTATATACCTGCGCACGGCAGCAGCCACCTTCAGTCTGCTGCTGGACAGCCAGCAGCAGTAGCAGCAAGCCGAAAAGTGCAGGCATGTAAGGGATCTAGAGGTTGACAACATGTCTTCTTAACGGGAGACCAGGTGCCCATCTCCACAAATGGACTTTTCAGGATCCGAGGGTGGCACCGTAGGCCGCAACCAATTGCCGCAACTTCTTTAATTTCATGCCTGCAGACTATAAAGAATATCCCAAAAAAGTTTGGTTGATTGGTCTGTGGCGTTCTTTTAAAGTGTTGCTTGTAGCGGTCTCTGTGAGCTTCTCAATGCTGTTCAGCCAGCCAGGTATCCTGCCTGCAGTAGATGGAATGTGGCAATGGAACACTGCTGCGCGTGTCACAATAGGCTCTGAGCCTGTATATACCTGCGCACGGCAGCAGCCACCTTCAGTCTGCTGCTGGACAGCCAGCAGCAGCAGCAGCAAGCCGAAAAGTGCAGGCATGTAAGGGATCTAGAGGTTGACAATATGTCTTCTTAACGGGAGTCCAGGTGCCCATCTCCACAAATGGACTTTTCAGGATCCGAGGGTGGCTCCGTAGGCCGCAACCAATTGCCGCAACTTCTTTAATTTCATGCCTGCAGACTATAAAAAATAACCCAAAAAAGTTTGGTTGATTGGTCTGTGGCGTTCTTTTAAAGTGTTGCTTATAGCGGTCTCTGTGAGCTTCTCAATGCTGTTCAGCCAGCCAGGTATCCTGCCTGCAGTAGATGGAATGTGGCAATGGAACACTGCTGCGCGTGTCACAATAGGCTCTGAGCTTTTATATACCTGCGCACGGCAGCAGCCACCTTCAGTCTGCTGCTGGACAGCCAGCAGCAGCAGCAAGCCGAAAAGTGCAGGCATGTAAAGGATCTAGAGGTTGACAACATGTCTTCTTAACGGGAGTCCAGGTGCCCATCTCCACAAATGGACTTTTCAGGATCCGAGGGTGGCACCGTAGGCCGCAACCAATTGCCGCAACTTCTTTAATTTCATGCCTGCAGACTATAAAGAATATCCCAAAAAAGTTTGGTTGATTGGTCTGTGGCGTTCTTTTAAAGTGTTGCTTGTAGCGGTCTCTGTGATCTTCTCAATGCTGTTCAGCCAGCCAGGTATCCTGCCTGCAGTAGATGGAATGTGGCAATGGAACACTGCTGCGCGTGTCACAATAGGCTCTGAGCCTTTATATACCTGCGCACGGCAGCAGCCACCTTCAGTCTGCTGCTGGACAGCCAGCAGCAGCAGCAGCAAGCCGAAAAGTGCAGGCATGTAAGGGATCTAGAGGTTGACAATATGTCTTCTTAACGGGAGTCCAGGTGCCCATCTCCACAAATGGACTTTTCAGGATCCGAGGGTGGCACCGTAGGCCGCAACCAATTGCCGCAACTTCTTTAATTTCATGCCTGCAGACTATAAAAAATAACCCAAAAAAGTTTGGTTGATTGGTCTGTGGCGTTCTTTTAAAGTGTTGCGTATAGTGGTCTCTGTGAGCTTCTCAATGCTGTTCAGCCAGTCAGGTATCCTGCCTGCAGTAGATGGAATGTGGCAATGGAACACTGCTGCGCATGTCACAATAGGCTCTGAGCCTTTATATACCTGCGCACGGCAGCAGCCACCTTCAGTCTGCTGCTGGACAGCCAGCAGCAGCAGCAAGCCGAAAAGTGCAGGCATGTAAAGGATCTAGAGGTTGACAACATGTCTTCTTAACGGGAGTCCAGGTGCCCATCTCCACAAATGGACTTTTCAGGATCCGATGGTGGCACCGTAGGCCGCAACCAATTGCCACAACGTCTTTAATTTCATGCCTGCAGACTATAAAAAATAACCCAAAAAACTTTGGTTGATTGGTCTGTGGCGTTCTTTTAAAGTGTTGCTTATAGCGGTCTCTGTGAGCTTCTCAATGCTGTTCAGCCAGCCAGGTATCCTGCCTGCAGTAGATGGAATGTGGCAATGGAACACTGCTGCGCGTGTCACAATAGGCTCTGAGCTTTTATATACCTGTGCACGGCAGCAGCCACCTTCAGTCTGCTGCTAGACAGCCAGCAGCAGCAGCAGCAAGCCGAAAAGTGCAGGCATGTAAGGAATCTAGAGGTTGACAACATGTCTTCTTAACAGGTATCCAGGTGCCCATCTCCACAAATGGAATTTCCAGGATCCGAGGGTGGCACCGTAGGCCGCAACCAATTGCCGCAACTTCTTTAATTTCATGCCTGCAGACTATAAAAAATAACCCAAAAAAGTTTGGTTGATTGGTCTGTGGCATTCTTTTAAAGTGTTGCTTATAGCGGTCTCTGTGAGCTTCTCAATGCTGTTCAGCCAGCCAGGTATCCTGCCTGCAGTAGATGGAATGTGGCAATGGAACACTGCCGCGCGTTTCACAATAGGCTCTGAGCCTTTATATACCTGCGCACAGCAGCAGCCACCTTCAGTCTGCTGCTGGACAGCCAGCAGCAGCAGCAAGCCGAAAAGTGCAGGCATGTAAGGGATCTAGAGGTTGACAACATGTCTTCTTAACGGGAGTCCAGGTGCCCATCTCCACAAATGGACTTTTCAGGATCCGAGGGTGGCACCGTAGGCTGCAACCAATTGCCGCAAGTTCTTTAATTTCATGCCTGCAGACTATAAAAAATAACCCAAACAAGTTTGGTTGATTGGTCTGTGGCATTCTTTTAAAGTGTTGCTTGTAGCGGTCTCTGTGAGCTTCTCAATGCTGTTCAGCCAGCCAGGTATCCTGCCTGCAGTAGATGGAATGTGGCAATGGAACACTGCTGCGCGTGTCATAATAGGCTCTGAGCCTTTATATACCTGCGCACGGCAGCAGCCACCTACAGTCTGCTGCTGGACAGCCAGCAGCAGCAGCAAGCCGAAAAGTGCGGGCATGTAATGGATGTAGAGGTTGACAACATGTCTTCTTAATGGGAGTCCAAGTGCCCATCTCCATAAATGGACTTTTCAGGATCCGAGGGTGGCACCGTAGGCCGCAACCAATTGCCGCAACTTCTTTAATTTCATGCCTGCAGACTATAAAAAATAACCCAAAAAAGTTTGGTTGATTGGTCTGTGGCGTTCTTTTAAAGTGTTGCTTATAGCGGTCTCTGTGAGCTTCTCAATGCTGTTCAGCCAGCCAGGTATCCTGCCTGCAGTAGATGGAGTGTGGCAATGGAACACTGCTGCGCATGTCACAATAGGCTCTGAGCCTTTATATACCTGCGCACGGCAGCACCCACCTTCAGTCTGCTGCTGGACAGCCAGCAGCAGCAAGCCGAAAAGTGCAGGCATGTGAGGGATCTAGAGGTTGACAACACGTCTTCTTAACAGGAGTCCAGGTGCCCATCTCCAAAAATGGACTTTTCAGGATCCGAGGGTGGCACCGTAGGCCGCGACCAATTGGAGCAACTTCTTTAATTTCATGCCTGCAGACTATAAAAAATAACCCAAAAAAGTTTGGTTGATTGGTCTGTGGCGTTCTTTTAAAGTGTTGCTTATAGCGGTCTCTGTGAGCTTCTCAATGCTGTTCAGCCAGCCAGGTATCCTGCCTGCAGTAGATGGAATGTGGCAATGGAACACTGCTGCGCGTGTCACAATAGGCTCTGAGCCTTTATATACCTGCGCACGGCAGCAGCCACCTTCAGTCTGCTGCTGGACAGCCAGCAGCAGCAAGCCGAAAAGTGCAGGCATGTAAGGGATCTAGAGGTTGACAACATGTCTTCTTAACGGGAGTCCAGGTGCCCATCTCCACAAATGGACTTTTCAGGATCCGAGGGTGGCACCGTAGGCCGCAACCAATTGCCGCAACTTCTTTAATTTCATGCCTGCAGACTATAAAAAATAACCCAAAAAAGTTTGGTTGATTGGTCTGTGGCGTTCTTTTCAAGTGTTGCTTATAGCGGTCTCTGTGAGCTTCTCAATGCTGTTCAGCCAGCCAGGTATCCTGCCTGCAGTAGATGGAATGTGGCAATGGAACACTGCTGCGCGTGTCACAATAGGCTCTGAGCCTTTATATACCTGCGCACGGCAGCAGCCACCTTCAGTCTGCTGCTGGACAGCCAGCAGCAGCAGCAAGCCGAAAAGTGCAGGCATGTAAAGGATCTAGAGGTTGACAACATGTCTTCTTAACGGGAGTCCAGGTGCCCATCTCCACAAATAGACTTTTCAGGATCCGATGGTGGCACCGTAGGCCGCAACCAATTGCCACAACGTCTTTAATTTCATGCCTGCAGACTATAAAAAATAACCCAAAAAACTTTGGTTGATTGGTCTGTGGCGTTCTTTTAAAGTGTTGCTTATAGCGGTCTCTGTGAGCTTCTCAATGCTGTTCAGCCAGCCAGGTATCCTGCCTGCAGTATATGGAATGTGGCAATGGAACACTGCTGCGCGTGTCACAATAGGCTCTGAGCCTTTATATACCTGCGCACGGTAGCAGCCACCTTCAGTCTGCTGCTGGACAGCCAGCAGCAAGCCGAAAAGTGCAGGCATGTAAGGGATCTAGAGGTTGACAACATGTCTTCTTAACGGGAGTCCAGGTGCCCATCTCCACAAATGGACTTTTCAGGATCCGAGGGTGGCACCGTAGGCCGCAACCAATTGCTGCAACTTCTTTAATTTCATGCCTGCAGACTATAAAAAATAACCCAAAAAAGTTTGGTTGATTGGTCTGTGGCGTTCTTTTAAAGTGTTGCTTATAGCGGTTTCTGTGAGCTTCTCAATGCTGCTCAGCCAGCGAAGTATCCTGCCTGCATTAGATGGAATGTGGCAATGGAACACTGCTGCGCGTGTCACAATAGGCTCTGAGCCTTTATATACCTGCGCACGGCAGCAGTCACCTTCAGTCTGCTGCTGGACAGCCAGCAGCAAGCCGAAAAGTGCAGGCATGTAAGGGATCTAGAGGTTGACAACATGTCTTCTTAACGGGAGTCCAGGTGCCCATCTCCACAAATGGACTTTTCAGGAACCGAGGGTGGCACCGTAGGCCGCGACCAATTGGAGCAACTTATTTAATTTCATGCCTGCAGACTATAAAAAATAACCCAAAAAAGTTTGGTTGATTGGTCTGTGGCGTTCTTTTAAAGTGTTGCTTATAGCGGTCTCTGTGAGCTTCTCAATGCTGTTCAGCCAGCCAGGTATCCTGCCTGCAGTAGATGGAATGTGACAATGGAACACTGCTGCGCGTGTCACAATAGGCTCTGAGCCTTTATATACCTGCGCACGGCAGCAGCCACCTTCAGTCTGCTGCTGGACAGCCAGCAGCAGCAAGCCGAAAAGTGCAGGCATGTAAGGGATCTAGAGGTTGACAACATGTCTTCTTAACGGGATTCCAGGTGCCCATCTCCACAAATGGAATTTTCAGGATCCGAGGGTGGCACCGTAGGCTGCAACCAACTGCCGCAACATCTTTAATTTCATGCCTGCAGACTATAAAAAATAACGCAAAAAAGTTTGGTTGATTGGTCTGTGGCGTTCTTTTAAAGTGTTGCTTATAGCGGTCTCTGTGAGCTTCTCAATGCTGTTCAGCCAGCCAGGTATCCTGCCTGCACTAGATGGAATGTGGCAATGGAACACTGCTGCGCTTGTCACAATAGGCTCTGAGCCTTTATATACCTGCGCACGGCTGCAGCCACCTTCAGTCTGCTGCTGGACAGCCAGCAGCAGCAGCAATCCGAAAAGTGCAGGCATGTAAGGGATCTAGAGGTTGACAACATGTTTTCTTAACGGGAGTCCGGTTGCCCATCTCCACAAATGGACTATTCAGGATCCGAGGGCGGCACCGTAGGACGGAACCAATTGCCGCAACTTCTTTAATTTCATGCCTGCAGACTATAAAAAATAACCCAAAAAAGTTTGGTTGATTGGTCTGTGGCGTTCTTTTAAAGTGTTGCTTATAGCGGTCTCTGTGAGCTTCTCAATGCTGTTCAGCCAGCCAGGTATCCTGCCTGCAGTAGATGGAATGTGACAATGGAACACTGCTGCGCGTGTCACAATAGGCTCTGTGCCTTTATATACCTGCGCACGGCAGCAGCCACCTTCAGTCTGCTGCTGGACAGCCAGCAGCAGCAAGCCGAAAAGTGCAGGCATGTAAGGGATCTAGAGGTTGACAACATGTCTTCTTAACGGGATTCCAGGTGCCCATCTCCACAAATGGAATTTTCAGGATCCGAGGGTGGCACCGTAGGCTGCAAACAACTGCCGCAACATCTTTAATTTCATGCCTGCAGACTATAAAAAATAACGCAAAAAAGTTTGGTTGATTGGTCTGTGGCGTTCTTTTAAAGTGTTGCTTATAGCGGTCTCTGTGAGCTTCTCAATGCTGTTCAGCCAGCCAGGTATCCTGCCTGCACTAGATGGAATGTGGCAATGGAACACTGCTGCGCGTGTCACAATAGGCTCTGAGCCTTTATATACCTGCGCACGGCTGCAGCTACCTTCAGTCTGCTGCTGGACAGCCAGCAGCAGCAGCAATCCGAAAAGTGCAGGCATGTAAGGGATCTAGAGGTTGACAACATGTTTTCTTAACGGGAGTCCGGTTGCCCATCTCCACAAATGGACTATTCAGGATCCGAGGGCGGCACCGTAGGACGGAACCAATTGCCGCAACTTCTTTAATTTCATGCCTGCAGACTATAAAAAATAACCCAAAAAAGTTTGGTTGATTGGTCTGTGGCGTTCTTTTAAAGTGTTGCTTATAGCGGTCTCTGTGAGCTTCTCAATGCTGTTCAGCCAGCCAGGTATCCTGCCTGCAGTAGATGGAATGTGACAATGGAACACTGCTGCGCGTGTCACAATAGGCTCTGAGCCTTTATATACCTGCGCACGGCAGCAGCCACCTTCAGTCTGCTGCTGGACAGCCAGCAGCAGCAAGCCGAGAAGTGCAGGCATGTAAGGGATCTAGAGGTTGACAACATGTCTTCTTAACGGGATTCCAGGTGCCCATCTCCACAAATGGAATTTTCAGGATCCGAGGGTGGCACCGTAGGCCGCAACCAATTGCCGCAACTTCTTTAATTTCATGCCTGCAGACTATAAAAAATAACCCAAAAAAGTTTGGTTGATTGGTCTGTGGCGTTCTTTTAAAGTGTTCCTTATAGCGGTCTCTGTGAGCTTCTCAATGCTGTTCAGCCAGCCAGGTATCCTGCCTGCAGTAGATGGAATGTGACAATGGAACACTGCTGCGCTTGTCACAATAGGCTCTGAGCCTTTATATACCTGCGCACGGCAGCAGCCACCTTCAGTCTGCTGCTGGACAGCCAGCAGCAGCAAGCCGAAAAGTGCAGGCATGTAAGGGATCTAGAGGTTGACAACATGTCTTCTTAACGGGATTCCAGGTGCCCATCTCCACAAATGGAATTTTCAGGATCCGAGGGTGGCACCGTAGGCTGCAACCAACTGCCGCAACATCTTTAATTTCATGCCTGCAGACTATAAAAAATAACGCAAAAAAGTTTGGTTGATTGGTCTGTGGCGTTCTTTTAAAGTGTTGCTTATAGCGGTCTCTGTGAGCTTCTCAATGCTGTTCAGCCAGCCAGGTATCCTGCCTGCACTAGATGGAATGTGGCAATGGAACACTGCTGCGCGTGTCACAATAGGCTCTGAGCCTTTATATACCTGCGCACGGCAGCAGCCACCTTCAGTCTGCTGCTGGACAGCCAGCAGCAGCAGCAATCCGAAAAGTGCAGGCATGTAAGGGATCTAGAGGTTGACAACATGTCTTCTTAACGGGAGTCCAGGTGCCCATCTCCACAAATGGACTTTTCAGGATCCGAGGGTGGCACCGTAGGCCGCAACCAATTGCTGCAACTTCTTTAATTTCATGCCTGCAGACTATAAAAAATAACCCAAAAAAGTTTGGTTGATTGGTCTGTGGCGTTCTTTTAAAGTGTTGCTTATAGCGGTTTCTGTGAGCTTCTCAATGCTGCTCAGCCAGCGAAGTATCCTGCCTGCATTAGATGGAATGTGGCAATAAACACTGCTGCGCGTGTCACAATTGGCTCTGAGCCTTTATATACCTGCGCACGGCAGCAGTCACCTTCAGTCTGCTGCTGGACAGCCAGCAGCAAGCCGAAAAGTGCAGGCATGTAAGGGATCTAGAGGTTGACAACATGTCTTCTTAACGGGAGTCCAGGTGCCCATCTCCACAAATGGACTTTTCAGGAACCGAGGGTGGCACCGTAGGCCGCGACCAATTGGAGCAACTTATTTAATTTCATGCCTGCAGACTATAAAAAATAACCCAAAAAAGTTTGGTTGATTGGTCTGTGGCGTTCTTTTAAAGTGTTGCTTATAGCGGTCTCTGTGAGCTTCTCAATGCTGTTCAGCCAGCCAGGTATCCTGCCTGCAGTAGATGGAATGTGACAATGGAACACTGCTGCGCGTGTCACAATAGGCTCTGAGCCTTTATATACCTGCGCACGGCAGCAGCCACCTTCAGTCTGCTGCTGGACAGCCAGCAGCAGCAAGCCGAAAAGTGCAGGCATGTAAGGGATCTAGAGGTTGACAACATGTCTTCTTAACGGGATTCCAGGTGCCCATCTCCACAAATGGAATTTTCAGGATCCGAGGGTGGCACCGTAGGCTGCAACCAACTGCCGCAACATCTTTAATTTCATGCCTGCAGACTATAAAAAATAACGCAAAAAAGTTTGGTTGATTGGTCTGTGGCGTTCTTTTAAAGTGTTGCTTATAGCGGTCTCTGTGAGCTTCTCAATGCTGTTCAGCCAGCCAGGTATCCTGCCTGCACTAGATGGAATGTGGCAATGGAACACTGCTGCGCGTGTCACAATAGGCTCTGAGCCTTTATATACCTGCGCACGGCTGAAGCCACCTTCAGTCTGCTGCTGGACAGCCAGCAGCAGCAGCAATCCGAAAAGTGCAGGCATGTAAGGGATCTAGAGGTTGACAACATGTTTTCTTAACGGGAGTCCGGTTGCCCATCTCCACAAATGGACTATTCAGGATCCGAGGGCGGCACCGTAGGACGGAACCAATTGCCGCAACTTCTTTAATTTCATGCCTGCAGACTATAAAAAATAACCCAAAAAAGTTTGGTTGATTGGTCTGTGGCGTTCTTTTAAAGTGTTGCTTATAGCGGTCTCTGTGAGCTTCTCAATGCTGTTCAGCCAGCCAGGTATCCTGCCTGCAGTAGATGGAATGTGACAATGGAACACTGCTGCGCGTGTCACAATAGGCTCTGAGCCTTTATATACCTGCGCACGGCAGCAGCCACCTTCAGTCTGCTGCTGGACAGCCAGCAGCAGCAAGCCGAAAAGTGCAGGCATGTAAGGGATCTAGAGGTTGACAACATGTCTTCTTAACGGGATTCCAGGTGCCCATCTCCACAAATGGAATTTTCAGGATCCGAGGGTGGCACCGTAGGCAGCAACCAATTGCCGCAACTTCTTTAATTTCATGCCTGCAGACTATAAAAAATAACCCAAAAAAGTTTGGTTGATTGGTCTGTGGCGTTCTTTTAAAGTGTTCCTTATAGCGGTCTCTGTGAGCTTCTCAATGCTGTTCAGCCAGCCAGGTATCCTGCCTGCAGTAGATGGAATGTGACAATGGAACACTGCTGCGCGTGTCACAATAGGCTCTGAGCCTTTATATACCTGCGCACGGCAGCAGCCACCTTCAGTCTGCTGCTGGACAGCCAGCAGCAGCAAGCCGAAAAGTGCAGGCATGTAAGGGATCTAGAGGTTGACAACATGTCTTCTTAACGGGATTCCAGGTGCCCATCTCCACAAATGGAATTTTCAGGATCCGAGGGTGGCACCGTAGGCTGCAACCAACTGCCGCAACATCTTTAATTTCATGCCTGCAGACTATAAAAAATAACGCAAAAAAGTTTGGTTGATTGGTCTGTGGCGTTCTTTTAAAGTGTTGCTTATAGCGGTCTCTGTGAGCTTCTCAATGCTGTTCAGCCAGCCAGGTATCCTGCCTGCACTAGATGGAATGTGGCAATGGAACACTGCTGCGCGTGTCACAATAGGCTCTGAGCCTTTATATACCTGCGCACGGCAGCAGCCACCTTCAGTCTGCTGCTGGACAGCCAGCAGCAGCAGCAATCCGAAAAGTGCAGGCATGTAAGGGATCTAGAGGTTGACAACATGTTTTCTTAACGGGAGTCCGGTTGCCCATCTCCACAAATGGACTATTCAGGATCCGAGGGCGGCACCGTAGGACGGAACCAATTGCCGCAACTTCTTTAATTTCATGCCTGCAGACTATAAAAAATAACCCAAAAAAGTTTGGTTGATTGGTCTGTGGCGTTCTTTTAAAGTGTTGCTTATAGCGGTCTCTGTGAGCTTCTCAATGCTGTTCAGCCAGCCAGGTATCCTGCCTGCACTAGATGGAATGTGGCAATGGAACACTGCTGCGCGTGTCACAATAGGCTCTGAGCCTTTATATACCTGCGCACGGCAGCAGCCACCTTCAGTCTGCTGCTGGACAGCCAGCAGCAGCAGGAAGCCAAAAAGTGCAGGCATGTAAGGGATCTAGAGGTTGACAACATGTCTTCTTAACGGGAGTCCAGGTGCCCATCTCCACAAATGGACTTTTCAGGATCCGAGGGTGGCACCGTAGGCCGCAACCAATTGCCGCAACTTCTTTAATTTCATGCCTGCAGACTATAAAAAATAACGCAAAAAAGTTTGGTTGATTGGTCGGTGGCGTTCTTTTAAAGTGTTGCTTATAGCGGTCTCTGTGAGCTTCTCAATGCTGTTCAGCCAGCCAGGTATCCTGCCTGCAGTAGATGGAATGTGGCAATGGAACACTGCTGCGCGTGTCACAATAGGCTCTGAGCCTTTATATACCTGCGCACGGCAGCACCCACCTTCAGTCTGCTGCTGGACAGCCAGCAGCAGCAGCAGCCGCAAGCCGAAAAGTGCAGGCATGTAAGGGATCTAGAGGTTGACAACATGTCTTCTTGGGAGTCCAGGTGCCCATCTCCACAAATGGACTTTTCAGGATCCGAGGGTGGCACCGTAGGCCGCGACCAATTGGAGCAACTTCTTTAATTTCATGCCTGCAGACTATAAAAAATAACCCAAAAAAGTTTGGTTGATTGGTCTGTGGCGTTCTTTTAAAGTGTTCCTTATAGCGGTCTCTGTGAGCTTCTCAATGCTGTTCAGCCAGCCAGGTATCCTGCCTGCAGTAGATGGAATGTGGCAATGGAACACTGCTGCGCGTGTCACAATAGGCTCTGAGCCTTTATATACCTGCGCACGGCAGCAGCCACCTTCAGTCTTCTGCTGGACAGCCAGCAGCAGCAGCAAGCCGAAAAGTGCAGGCATGTAAGGGATCTAGAGGTTGACAACATGTCTTCTTAACGGGAGTCCAGGTGCCCATCTCCACAAATGGACTTTTCAGGATCCGAGGGTGGCACTGTAGGCTTCAACCAATTGCCGCAACTTCTTTAATTTCATGCCTGCAGACTATAAAAAATAACCCAAAAAAGTTTGGTTGATTGGTCTGTGGCGTTCTTTTAAAGTGTTGCTTATAGCAGTCTCTGTGAGCTTCTCAATGCTGTTCAGCCAGCCACGTATCCTGCCTGCAGTAGATGGAATGTGGCAATGGAACACTGCTGCGCGTGTCACAATAGGCTCTGAGCCTTTATATACCTGCGCACGGCAGCAGCCACCTTCAGTCTGCTGCTGGACAGCCAGCAGCAGCAAGCCGAAAAGTGCAGGCATGTAAGGGATCTAGAGGTTGACAACATGTCTTCTTAACGGGAGTCCAGGTGCCCATCTCTGTAAAATAATACTCTTTTCTGTACTATTTATTTTCTACTGAGGACTTCGCAAAGTATCAATATCAAGATTTTCTTATAAAAAAAATGTATCTATTTGTTCTTGGATTGTCCATTAAAAAGAATCAGATTGCAGCAGGTACATACAATAATTAGTTATAAAGTAATTGTCCATTTGTCCATAATTAGCTTAATTGTTGAGATTCACCCATCTTTCCTTGGATCCTGGCTGGTAAATCATGTCTTTGTCCAGCACGTGTCCGGGCCTACATGTCATCTGCTTCTCAGCATGAAGATTCTTCTGTCTTGTGGGGTGGGAAGAACAAGAGCGCCCCCCTTTCTGTACCATGGCTTTTATAGCCAGTCGTATGGCACACCTGTTCTACATATGGTAGTGAACCAAAAATACACACACAAATAGCGCATGTCAACTAGACACGATGGCTGATGCAATCCTTATATAGAACTCAAAATTAAGGATAAAATGAATATCCATTATTAATTAACATTCCAAATGAATTTCCATAATTAACCATTTAACATTCCCCCTTTTTGAGGATAAAAAGGACTGAAAATCCTCAAAAGAAGACAGGTTCATCATTAGGATAACAGTCATTGTTTCTTTCCTTCTTCCTTGGCAATATCATTTAATTTCCATAATAATAATAATAATAATAATAATAATATCAATATCGGATTATTGTTATATAATGATGTGAATTCATGTTATGGTAAGCCGTGACTAATATTCATTTAATATGTATAATTATACTTCCCTATATCTAAATTGAAGCAATCACGGGTCCCATCGTCATCATCTGATGTCATCGGGTCGTCGTCTCGTCTTCTTCTTGGTTCTTTTATTACACAGTCTTTAGATGAAAACTCCTTTGAAATAAATGACAGCGTGTAGATATTGTACAGTCCATAATTGTATTCATTATTGTTCAGTCCATAAACTGTGCTCTTTATTAGAAAGATCATGTGTGTCAATTGATAAGAAAACAAAGTCCATGGATGAAATGTAGCTTTAATATCTGTGCAGTGTCACCTGGACTTACGTTGGATAGTTCTGGAATCTTCCGTGTCGTCCGCACTGGTCTCATGTCACTTTTGGAACAGATGTGACGTCTTTGGTCAGTAAAGCAAGGGTTAACTTGGCACTTCCCTGCTTTATATAGCACCATAACCAGTACTCAGTCCTTTATATACAGGACACATATGCCAGGTATTACCTGTTCACCAGCTTTCATTGAAGCTTTGCAGGTGATAGGAAACCACTGGAACGTGATGAAACTTGAACACAACCCAGTACATATAGGATCATCGTCCTCTGCCGTCCTGGTGGTCAGTGGTGAATGTAGGATCCTCGTCCTCTGCTTTCCTGGTGGTCAGTGGTGAATGTAGGATCATCATCCTCTGCGGTCCTGGTGGTCAGTGGTGAATGTAGGATCATCATCCTCTGCGGTCTTGGTGGTCAGTGGTGAATGTAGGATCATCATCCTCTGCGGTCCTGGTGGTCAGTGGTGAATGTAGGATCATCATCCTCTGCGGTCCTGGTGGTCAGTGGTGAATGTAGGATCATCATCCTCTGCGGTCCTGGTGGTCAATGGTGAATGTAGGATCATCGTCCTCTGCGGTCCTGGTGGTCAGTGGTGAATGTAGGATCCTCGTCCTCTGCGGTCCTGGTGGTCAGTGGTGAATGTAGGATCATCGTCCTCTGCGGTCCTGGTGGTCAGTGGTGAATGTAGGATCCTCGTCCTCTGCTTTCCTGGTGGTCAGCGGTGAATGTAGGATCATCGTCCTCTGCGGTCCTGGTGGTCAGCGGTGAATGTAGGATCATCGTCCTCTGCGGTCCTAGTGGTCAGTGGTGAATGTAGGATCATCATCCTCTGTGGTCCTGGTGGTCAGTGGTGAATGTAGGATCCTCGTCCTCTGCGGTCCTGGTGGTCAGTGGTGAATGTAGGATCATCGTCCTCTGTGGTCCTGGTGGTCAGTGGTGAATGTAGGATCATCGTCCTCTGCGGTCCTGGTGGTCAGTGTTGAATGTAGGATCCTCGTCCTCTGTGGTCCTGGTGGTCAGTGGTGAATGTAGGATCCTCGTCCTCTGCGGTCCTGGTGGTCAGTGGTGAATGTAGGATCCTCGTCCTCTGCGGTCCTGGTGGTCAGTGGTGAATGTAGGATCATCGTCCTCTGCGGTCTTGGTGGTCAGTGGTGAATGTAGGATCATCATCCTCTGCGGTCCTGGTGGTCAGTGGTGAATGTAGGATCATCGTCCTCTGCGGTCCTGGTGGTCAGTGGTGAATGTAGGATCCTCGTCCTCTGCGGTCCTGGTGGTCAGTGGTGAATGTAGGATCATCGTCCTCTGCGGTCCTGGTGGTCAGTGGTGAATGTAGGATCATCGTCCTCTGCGGTCCTGGTGGTCAGTGGTGAATGTAGGATCCTCGTCCTCTGCGGTCCTGGTGGTCAGTGGTGAATGTAGGATCATCGTCCTCTGCGGTCCTGGTGGTCAGTGGTGAATGTAGGATCCTCGTCCTCTGCGGTCCTGGTGGTCAGTGGTGAATGTAGGATTATCGTCCTCTGTGGTCCTGGTGGTCAGTGGTGAATGTAGGATCGTCGTCCTCTGCGGTCCTGGTGGTCAGCGGTGAATGTAGGATCATCGTCCTCTGCGGTCCTGGTGGTCAGTGGTGAATGTAGGATCATCGTCCTCTGCGGTCCTGGTGGTCTGCGGTGAATGTAGGATCCTCGTCCTCTGCGGTCCTGGTGGTCAGCGGTGAATGTAGGATCATCGTCCTCTGCGGTCCTGGTGGTCAGCGGTGAATGTAGGATCATCGTCCTCTGCGGTCCTGGTGGTCAGCGGTGAATGTAGGATCATCATCCTCTGCGGTCCTGGTGGTCTGCGGTGAATGTAGGATCCTCGTCCTCTGCGGTCCTGGTGGTCAGCGGTGAATGTAGGATCATTGTCCTCTGCGGTCCTGGTGGTCAGCGGTGAATGTAGGATCATCGTCCTCTGCGGTCCTGGTGGTCAGTGGTGAATGTAGGATCATCGTCCTCTGCGGTCCTGGTGGTCTGCGGTGAATGTAGGATCATCGTCCTCTGCGGTCCTGGTGGTCAGTGGTGAATGTAGGATCATCGTCCTCTGCGGTCCTGGTGGTCAGCGGTGAATGTAGGATCATCGTCCTCTGCGGTCCTGGTGGTCAGCGGTGAATGTAGGATCATCGTCCTCTGCGGTCCTGGTGGTCAGCGGTGAATGTAGGATCCTCGTCCTCTGCGGTCCTGGTGGTCAGCGGTGAATGTAGGATCATCGTCCTCTGCGGTCCTGGTGGTCAGCGGTGAATGTAGGATCCTCGTCCTCTGCGGTCCTGGTGGTCAGCGGTGAATGTAGGATCCTCGTCCTCTGCGGTCCTGGTGGTCAGCGGTGAATGTAGGATCATCGTCCTCTGCGGTCCTGGTGGTCAGCGGTGAATGTAGGATCATCGTCCTCTGCGGTCCTGGTGGTGAGCGGTGAATGTAGGATCCTCGTCCTCTGCGGTCCTGGTGGTCAGCGGTGAATGTAGGATCATCGTCCTCTGCGGTCCTGGTGGTCAGTGGTGAATGTGGGATCCTCGTCCTCTGCGGTCCTGGTGGTCAGCGGTGAATGTAGGATCCTCGTCCTCTGCGGTCCTGGTGGTCAGCGGTGAATGTAGGATCATCGTCCTCTGCGGTCCTGGTGGTCAGAGGTGAATGTGGGATCCTCGTCCTCTGCGGTCCTGGTGGTCAGTGGTGAATGTAGGATCCTCGTCCTCTGCGGTCCTGGTGGTCAGTGGTGAATGTGGGATCCTCGTCCTCTGCGGTCCTGGTGGTCAGCGGTGAATGTAGGATCCTCGTGCTCTGCGGTCCTGGTGGTCAGTGGTGAATGTAGGATCCTCGTCCTCTGCGGTCCTGGTGGTCAGTGGTGAATGTGGGATCCTCGTCCTCTGCGGTCCTGGTGGTCAGTGGTGAATGGAGGATCCTCGTCCTCTGCGGTCCTGGTGGTCAGTGGTGAATGTAGGATCATCGTCCTCTGCGGTCCTGGTGGTCAGCGGTGAATGTAGGATCATCGTCCTCTGCGGTCCTGGTGGTCAGCGGTGAATGTAGGATCATCGTCCTCTGCGGTCCTGGTGGTCAGCGGTGAATGTAGGATCATCATCCTCTGCGGTCCTGGTGGTCTGCGGTGAATGTAGGATCCTCGTCCTCTGCGGTCCTGGTGGTCAGCGGTGAATGTAGGATCATCGTCCTCTGCGGTCCTGGTGGTCAGCGGTGAATGTAGGATCATCGTCCTCTGCGGTCCTGGTGGTCAGTGGTGAATGTAGGATCATCGTCCTCTGCGGTCCTGGTGGTCTGCGGTGAATGTAGGATCATCGTCCTCTGCGGTCCTGGTGGTCAGTGGTGAATGTAGGATCATCGTCCTCTGCGGTCCTGGTGGTCAGCGGTGAATGTAGGATCATCGTCCTCTGCGGTCCTGGTGGTCAGCGGTGAATGTAGGATCATCGTCCTCTGCGGTCCTGGTGGTCAGCGGTGAATGTAGGATCCTCGTCCTCTGCGGTCCTGGTGGTCAGCGGTGAATGTAGGATCATCGTCCTCTGCGGTCCTGGTGGTCAGCGGTGAATGTAGGATCCTCGTCCTCTGCGGTCCTGGTGGTCAGCGGTGAATGTAGGATCCTCGTCCTCTGCGGTCCTGGTGGTCAGCGGTGAATGTAGGATCATCGTCCTCTGCGGTCCTGGTGGTCAGCGGTGAATGTAGGATCATCGTCCTCTGCGGTCCTGGTGGTCAGCGGTGAATGTAGGATCCTCGTCCTCTGCGGTCCTGGTGGTCAGCGGTGAATGTAGGATCATCGTCCTCTGCGGTCCTGGTGGTCAGTGGTGAATGTGGGATCCTCGTCCTCTGCGGTCCTGGTGGTCAGCGGTGAATGTAGGATCCTCGTCCTCTGCGGTCCTGGTGGTCAGCGGTGAATGTAGGATCATCGTCCTCTGCGGTCCTGGTGGTCAGAGGTGAATGTGGGATCCTCGTCCTCTGCGGTCCTGGTGGTCAGTGGTGAATGTAGGATCCTCGTCCTCTGCGGTCCTGGTGGTCAGTGGTGAATGTGGGATCCTCGTCCTCTGCGGTCCTGGTGGTCAGCGGTGAATGTAGGATCCTCGTGCTCTGCGGTCCTGGTGGTCAGTGGTGAATGTAGGATCCTCGTCCTCTGCGGTCCTGGTGGTCAGTGGTGAATGGAGGATCCTCGTCCTCTGCGGTCCTGGTGGTCAGCGGTGAATGTAGGATCATCGTCCTCTGCGGTCCTGGTGGTCAGCGGTGAATGTAGGATCATCGTCCTCTGCCGTCCCGGTGATCAGTGGTGTGAATTGTATCTGACACAGTCTATGATCACTCAGCATTCACACCTGTTACCTTCTGAGACGTCCGGATATCTGCTGCTTCTTCTTGTAACTTTTGAGAGTCTCTTTGATTTATAAATATGAAAAGTCTTTATTAAGATAGAATTCATAATTGCGATGTCTTGATTGAAGTCTTCATTCTCTAATCTGATACCAAATCTGGCAATTTCCTAACCTATAATATCACAGCGTACCATAGCAATCAATAATATCCATCTAATTATTATCAAAATATAAAATAAATTATGTTTGGAATAATAGACAATAATAGATAGTAATTCAATCAAATTCTCCATGGGATAAAATATTTTTATGTCATAGGTGTAATTACCTTTTCCAACCCATAGGTGTCAGTGTGGTTTGAAACAACAAGTGTTTATATCTTTATTAAACCAATAATACCAAAGAATGTATACTCCTGAACTAAAATGAATAAATATATGAATGTATGAAGGAATGAATGAATGAATGAAATGTTGTGTTTACTCAGAAAATGTAAACATTTTTCCTTCTTATATTAATTTATATCATATCAATATATATTTAATGAAGCAATACTCTTGTATTAGACATTACTTTATTAAATATTAATGTGTTTTCTCAATTGAAATATTGAACTGAAATAAAATCAAAAATTGAGAATTAAAAATGAAAAATGGAAAAATAAGAAAATAAGTAAGAATAAAATTTTAAAAATGAAAAATAAAATTAAGAGTAAAAATAAGAATAAAAATAAAAATAAGGCCTTTAAATGTTTATGACAAATGCAGAGTAATTATATGCTTCAGAAAAAAATACTCTTATGTTTTCATTATCTGGATGATTTCATATTTATCATAACCTTGTATCACCAAAAAATATTAAATGATGCAACTTTGCATGTAATACCCTTCTTAATTATACCATTGTACCTTATTATTATTTTACCTTAATTTAAAATGTGTGAAAAATAAGTATTGATCACAAGTGATTATGTAATCAGGATCAAAAACACATTTTCCCCTTTAATACCAAAAAATATTATTTTATAAAATAATTTATATATATATATAAGAACCAAATTAAAAATAGTTATTCTTCTATAAATATTTTGCATAAATTTCATATCGATGAGTAGCATAGATTTGTCTAAAGAGAGGTGTGTACCTATTTAGGTAACCATTAAAAATAATATCATAGTTATTCAAGAATATTATCATGTGGAAAATTATTCTAAATATAAATTTGCTTTGTAAACCATTTTGATGTGTGGTTGCCCTTATCCACTATTAGTTAAATCAAGAAATAATAATTATTAAAGAAATATAGAAATATATATATTATGTAGATAATACCTAATTATGTATTATAATTTTCTCAGAATTAAATATATTTGTGTACCTTCACATAAAGAAACATTTTTTTCAAACATACATGAAATGAGGCCTCTGTCACATCAATCACACTTAGCAGCTGCTGATTTACTCATCTGTCACCTTCACTCTGACATTCACAGATCTGTTCAACTCAAACATTCCACATATGAAGTTATATATATATATTTAACCCAAAATTGTTGTATCCCAATTTATTAATGCGCATTGTAAACTATGAAATTTAATATCTTAATATTCTTTGAATATTCCCCAAGTACATATTATATAATATGAGAGTAAGTCACTGCAATTTCAGACACTTGAAAAAAACTCTTGACTTAGATTCTTTTTCACTGGCTGCCCGGTCTTAAGTTACATCAGCTGAAAATAGAATGAATGGGATCTACACTATTAGCTCAAAGTTCAAAGGCCGCAGCTGTCACACGTCATGCTGTAAAGCTACTTTAATTAGCACGAACACTTCATGCACAGACAATATTAATAAAATGTCATACACATAAAATCATGCAATTTTCAACTTCCTGTGTGAATAAAGAAATAAATCCATTTTAGAGTTGTTTGATCAAATCCTGCTTTGGAATGAAACCTCTAAGGAAATATAAGAAAATAAAATTAAATATCAAATTCATACAGAAACAGAATTATTTAAATATCTTATACATATATTAGTTGGTTCTAATGTAATTCAAAATATTGCTACTTAAATTTATATGTGAAATTCTAATTTATTAATTAATATTTTTTTTAGTTATTACTATAAATAATATATATACAGTACAGACCAAAAGTTTGGACACACCTTCTCATTTAAAGATTTTTCTGTATTTTCCTGACTATGAAAATTGTACATTCACACTGAAGGCATCAAAACTATGAATTAACACATGTGGAATTATATACTTAACAAAAAAGTTTTGAAACAACTGAATGTCTTATATTCTAGGTTCTTCAAAGTAGCCACCTTTTGCTTTGATGACTGCTTTGCACACTCTTGGCATTCTCTTGATGAGCTTCAAGAGGTAGTCACCGGAAATGGTTTTCACTTCACAGGTGTGCCCTGTCAGGTTTAACAAGTGGGATTTCTTGCCTTATAAATAGGGTTGGGACTAGAGATGAGCGGTGTTCGACTAGAACTGTTCGCCAATCTCAAATTCGAGCTGTTTTGGGCGGTGTTCGAGTTGTTCGACGAACCCGAACGATTTGCAAAAAATTCGGCTGTTCGAGGTTATGTTCGATAACTGTTCGTGCACCAAAAGCGTGTCCTGCATGTCTGGCGCTATTTAGAACACCAATCATGCAGGGATTGTCTGCCACTCACTGTAATGCCACAGCCATGGTGGTTGTGGCATTACAGTGATTGCCCAAATCGATGGGAACAGTGCTCACAGTGAAACATGAAAAGCCGGCAATTCAGCAGCGGCATACACCGGTACCCGACAATTTAGAACCGAAAGAATAGAGCTTCACACATAGATTAGATAGATAGAAACATGTCAGTCACATATATAAGAAGCACAGTGACAGTGTTGCTTACTGTACTTGTCATTTAGTGTAAAGGATTTATCAAAAAAAATAATAGTGTTTTCGTGCACCGTCTCTTTAAAAAAGCCGGCCGGCAATTCAGCAGCGGTACCCGACAATTTATAACAGACAGAATAGAGCTTCACACATAGATTAGATAGATAGAAACATGTCAGTCACATATATATGAAGTACTGTGACAGTGTTGCTTACTGTACTTGTCATTTACTGCAAAGGATTTATTAAAAAAAATAATAGTGTTTTCATGCACCGTCTCTTTAAAAAAGCCGGCCGGCAATTCAGCATCTGTACCCGACAATTTATAACAGACAGAATAGAGCTTCACACATAGATTAGATAGATAGAAACATGTCAGTCACATATATAATAAGTACAGTGACAGTGTTGGTTACTGTACTTGTCATTTAGTATTAAAATAAAGCATTTATTATTAAAAAAAATTGGCGTGGGGTTCCCCGTAATTTTAGTCTCTAGCGGAGGTTAAGCAGACAGCTGGGGCAGATGTTTGAAGCCTGGGAAGGGGGTAATACCCACGGAGCTTCCCAGGCTACTAATATCAGCCCCCAGCTGAATACCTAGCCTTTACTAGCTATTAAAATGGAGGACCCCCCCCAAAAAAATGACGTGGGGTCCCCCCTAATTTAATAGCTAGCAAAGGCTAGGCAGACAGCTGGGGGCTGATATTAATAGCCCAGGAAGGGAGCCATGAATATTGGCCCCCTCCCAGGCTAGAAACACCAGCCGTCAGCCGCCCCAGAAATGGCGCATCCATAGGATGTGCCAATTCTGGCACTTAGCCTCGCTCTTCCACGCTGCCCTGGTGCGGTGGCAGGGGGTAATAGGGTTGGGGTTGATGTCAGCTTATAATGCCAGCTGACATCAAGCCCAGGTTAGTAATGGAGAGGCGTCTATAAGACACCCCCATTACTAACCCCATAGTCAAAGTTAAAAGAAAACACAAACACCCAGAATAAAGTCCTTTAATTGAAATAAAGACACATTCCTTTATTGTTCTAAATTAAACCATACTTACCGTCACGCCCATTCCAGCTGAAGCCAACGATCTCCTGCAATAAAAGAAAAATAATAAAGCAACCTCATCCTTACCTTTCCATGGTTCCCAGGACAGCTTCAGCTCTGCTACATCGAGATGACAGGCTGGACTGCAGCAGAACGCTGCCATCCAGCCTGTCATCCCGCAGACACTGAGAAGCGCAGGCATGCTTGCGCTCCTCAGTGTCTGACTGTGACGGCATCCAGATGAGCCGAGGTCATGTCCAATGAACTCGGCGCACCTCATGCACGTCACTGACAGCGTGGGAGAATTCTCCTGCACTCAGCACTTCAGCGTGAGAATTCTCCCACGCTGTCAGTGACGTGCATGAGGTCAGCTGAGTTCATTGGACATGAATGAGCTCACCTCATGCACGTCACTGACAGCGTGGGAGAATTCTCACGCTGTAGCGCTGAGTGCAGGAGAATTTTCCCACGCTGTCAGTGACGTGCATGAGGTGAGCTGAGATCATTGGACATGAATGAGCTCACCTCATGCACGTCACTGACAGCGTGGGAAAATTCTCCTGCACTCAGCGCTTCAGCGTGAGAATTTTCCCACGCTGTCAGTGACGTGCATGAGGTGAGCTCATTCATGTCCAATGAACTCAGCTGACCTCATGTACGTCACTGACAGCGTGAGAGAATTTTCACGCTGAAGTGCTGAGTGCAGGAGAATTCTCCCACGCTGTCAGTGACGTGCATGAGGTGCGCCGAGTTCATTGGACATGAGCTTGTCTCATCTTTATGCCGTCACAGCGAGACACTGAGGAGCGCAAGCATGCCTGCGCTTCTGAGTGTCCGCGGGATGACAGGCTGGATGGCAGCGTTCTGCTGCGGTCCAGCCTGTCATCTCGATGTAGCAGAGCTGAAGCTGTCGTGGGAACCATGGAAAGGTAAGGATGATGTTGCTTTATTATTTTACTTTTATTGCAGGAGATCATTGGCTTCAGCTGGAATGGGCGTGGCGGTAAGTATGGTTTAATTTAGAACAATAAAGAATTGTGTGTTTATTTCAATTAAAGGACTTTTTTCTGGGTGTTTGTGTTTTTTTTAAATACTTTACTAGAAATTCATGGTGGTCATGTCTAATATTGGCGTGACCCCATGAATTTCGGGCTTAGGGCCAGCTGATAATGCCAAGCTGGCCTTAACCCCTTTATTACCCAGTGAGCCACCGCACCAGGGCCCTGGATGAGTTGGGTACAGCGCCAGAAGATGGCGCTTCTATGAACGCGCCATTTTCCGGGGCGGCTGCGGACTGCAATTTGCAGCGGGTGGGGCCCAGAAAGCTTGGGCCTCCCTGCGCTGCAGATTCCAGCCCCCAGCTGCCTAGTTGTACCTGGCTGGACACAAAAATAGGGCGAAGCTCCACGTATTTTTTTTTTAAATTCATGAAATTCATGGAATAATTAAGAAAAAAAGGGCTTCCCTATATTGTTGTGTCCAACCAGGTACAAATAGGCAGCTGGTGGTTGGGAGCAGCCCGTTCCTGCCTGCTGTACCTGACTGGACACAAATATAGGGCGAAGCCCCACATCAATTTTTTTTTCATTATTTCATGAATTTCCTGAAATAATTTAAAAAAAATTGACGTGGGGCTTCGCCCTATATTTGTGTCCAGTCAGGTACAGCAGGCAGGAACGGGCTGCCCCCAACCACCAGCTGCCTATTTGTACCTGGCCGGACACAACAATATAGGGAAGCCCTTTTTTTCTTAATTATTCCATGAATTTCATGAAATAATTTAAAAAAAAAATGCGTGGGGCTTCGCCCTATTTTTGTGCCCAGCCAGGTACAACTAGGCAGCTGGGAGCTGGAATCCGCAGCGCAGGGAGGCCCAAGCTTTCTGGGCCCCACCCGCTGCAAATTGCAGTCCGCAGCCGCCCCAGAAAATGGCGCGTTCATAGAAGCGCCATCTTCTGGCACTGTACCCAACTCATCCAGGGCCCTGGTGCGGTGGCTCACTGGGTAATAAAGGGGTTAAGGCCAGCTTGGCATTATCAGCTGGCCCTAAGCCCGAAATTCATGGGGTCACGCCAATATTAGACATGACCACCATGAATTTCTAGTAAAGTATTTAAAAAAAACACAAACACCCAGAAAAAAGTCCTTTAATTGAAATAAACACACAATTCTTTATTGTTCTAAATTAAACCATACTTACCGTCACGCCCATTCCAGCTGAAGCCAACGATCTCCTGCAATAAAAGAAAAATAATAAAGCAACATCATCCTTACCTTTCCATGGCTCCCACGACAGCTTCAGCTCTGCTACATCGAGATGACAGGCTGGACCGCAGCAGAACGCTGCCATCCAGCCTGTCATCCCGCAGACACTGAGAAGCGCAGGCTTGCTTGCGCTACTCAGTGTCTAGCTGTGACGGCATCCAGATGAGCCGAGGTCATGTCCAATGAACTCCGCTCACCTCATGCACGTCACTGACAGCGTGGGAAAATTCTCACGCTGAAGCGCTGAGTGCAGGAGAATTTTCCCACGCTGTCAGTGACGTACATGAGGTGAGCCGAGTTCATTGTCGGCTCATCTGGATGCCGTCACAGTCAGACACTGAGGAGCGCAAGCATGCCTGCGCTTCTCAGTGTCTGCGGGATGACAGGCTGGATGGCAGCGTTCTGCAGGTCCAGCCTGTCATATCGATGTAGCAGAGCTGAAGCTGTCCTGGGAACCATGGAAAGGTAAGGATGAGGTTGCTTTATTATTTTTCTTTTATTGCAGGAGATCGTTGGCTTCAGCTGGAATGGGCGTGATGGTAAGTATGGTTTAATTTAGAACAATAAAGAATTGTGTGTTTATTTCAATTAAAGGACTTTATTCTGGGTGTTTGTGTTTTTTTTTTAACTTTGATATGGGGTTAGTAATGGGGGTGTCTTATAGACGCCTCTCCATTACTAACCTGGGCTTGATGTCAGCTGGTATTATAAGCTGACATCAACCCCAACCCTATTACCCCCTGCCACCGCACCAGGGCAGCGTGGAAGAGCGAGGCTAAGTGCCAGAATTGGCGCATCCTATGGATGCGCCATTTCTGGGGCGGCTGACGGCTGGTGTTTCTAGCCTGGGAGGGGGCCAATATTCATGGCTCCCTTCCTGGGCTATTAATATCAGCCCCCAGCTGTCTGCCTAGCCTTTGCTAGCTATTAAATTAGGGGGGACCCCACGTCATTTTTTTTGAGGGGGTCCTCCATTTTAATAGCTAGTAAAGGCTAGGTATTCAGCTGGGGGCTGATATTAGTAGCCTGGGAAGCTCCGTGGGTATTACCCCCTTCCCAGGCTTCAAACATCTGCCCCAGCTGTCTGCTTAACCTCCGCTAGAGACTAAAATTACGGGGAACCCCACGCCAATTTTTTTTAGTAATAAATCCTTTATTTTAATACTAAATGACAAGTACAGTAACCAACACTGTCACTGTACTTATTATATATGTGACTGACATGTTTCTATCTATCTAATCTATGTGTGAAGCTCTATTCTGTCTGTTATAAATTGTCGGGTACAGATGCTGAATTGCCGGCCGGCTTTTTTAAAGAGACGGTGCATGAAAACACTATTATTTTTTTTAATAAATCCTTTGCAGTAAATGACAAGTACAGTAAGCAACACTGTCACAGTACTTCATATACATGTGACTGACATGTTTCTATCTATCTAATCTATGTGTGAAGCTCTATTCTGTCTGTTATAAATTGTCGGGTACCGCTGCTGAATTGCCGGCCGGCTTTTTTAAAGAGACGGTGCACGAAAACACTATTATATTTTTTAATAAATCCTTTACACTAAATGACAAGTACAGTAAGCAACACTGTCACTGTACTTCGTATATATGTGGCTGACATGTTTCTATCTATCTAATCTATGTGTGATTCTCTATTCCTTCCATTCTAAATTGTCGGGTACAGATGCTGAATTGCCGGCCGGCTTTTTTAAAGAGACGGTGCATGAAAACACTATTATTTTTTTTAATAAATCCTTTGCAGTAAATGACAAGTACAGTAAGCAACACTGTCACAGTACTTCATATATATGTGACTGACATGTTTCTATCTATCTAATCTATGTGTGAAGCTCTATCTTTCTGTTATAAATTGTCGGGTACCGCTGCTGAATTGCCGGCCGGCTTTTTTAAAGAGACGGTGCACGAAAACACTATTATATTTTTTAATAAATCCTTTACACTAAATGACAAGTACAGTAAGAAACACTGTCACTGTACTTCATATATATGTGACTGACATGTTTCTATCTATCTAATCTATGTGTGATGCTCTATTCCTTCATGTCTAAATTGTCGGGTACCGGTGTATGCCGCTGCTGAATTGCCGGCCGGCTTTTTTAAAGAAAGCGTCTTCTGAGCAGTTTGTCAGCTTTTGGACACCTTTGAAAGTGTTTTCTATGTGTTCCTATGTGTTTTTGTTTGCCTGCCATTGGTTTTAACGGTGTTCGACGGTGTTCTAAGGTGTTCGACGAACAGTTCGACGAACAGTTCCTCGAACATCCCGGTGTTCGACGAACCGAACCGAACCCGAACACTACGGGGGTGGCTCAACACTAGTTGGGACCATCAGTTGTGTTGTGCAGAAGTCTGGTGCATACACAGCTGATAGTCCTCCTGAATAGACTGTTAGAATTTGTATTATGGCAAGAAAAAAGCAGCTAAGTAAAGAAAAACGAGTGGCCATCATTACTTTAAGAAATAAAGGTCAGTCAGTGTGAAAAATTGGGAAAACTTTGAAAGTGTCCCCAAGTGCAGTTGCAAAAACCATCAAGCGCTACAAAGAAACTGGCTCACATGAGGACCGCCGCAGGAAAGGAAGACCAAGAGTCAGCTCTGCTTCTGAGGATAAGTTTATCTGAGTCACCAGCCTCAGAAATTACAGGTTAACAGCAGGTCAGATTAGAGACCAGGTCAATGCCACACAGAGTTCTAGCAGCAGACACATCTCTTCAACAACTGTTAAGAGGAGACTTTGTGCAGCAGGCCTTCATGGTAAAATAGGAGCTAGGAAACCACTGCTAAGGACAGGCAATAAGCAGAAGAGACTTGTTTGGGCTAAAGAACACAAAGAATGGACATTAGACCAGTGGAAATCTGTGCTTTGGTCTGATGAGTCCAAATTTGAGATCTTTGGTTCCAACCACCGTGTCTTTGTGCGATGCAGAAGAGGTGAACGGATGGACTCTACATGCCTGGTTCCCACCGTGAAGCATGGAGGAGGAGGTGTGATGGTGTGGGGGTGCTTTGCTGGTGACACTGTTGGGAATTTATTCAAAATTGAAGGCATACTGAACCAGCATGGCTACCAAAGCATCTTGCAGCGGCATGCTATTCCATCTGGTTTGCGTTTAGTTGGGCCATCATTTATTTTTCAACAGGACAATGATCCCAAACACACCTCCAGGCTGTGTAAGGGCTATTTGACCAAGAAGGAGAGTGATGGGGTGCTACGCCAGATGACCTGGCCTCCACAGTCACCAGACCTGAACCTAATCGAGATGGTTTGGGGTGAGCTGGACCGCAGAGTGAAGGCAAAAGGGCCAACAAGTGCTAAGCATCTCTGGGAACTCCTTCAAGATTGTTGGAAGATCATTTCCGGTGACTACCTCTTGAAGCTCATCAAGAGAATGCCAAGAGTGCGCAAAGCAGTCATCAAAGCAAAAGGTGGTTACTTTGAAGAACCTAGAATATAAGACATATTTTCAATTGTTTCACACTTTTTTGTTAAGTATGTAATTCCACATGTGTTAATTCATAGTTTTGATACCTTCAGTGTGAATGTACAATTTTCATAGTCAGGAAAATACAGAAAAATTAAACACAATCTCTATATATGATGCCCCCACACAGTGTAATGTCTCCATTATGCCCCTTATGCAGGATGTATAATGCCCCCCACACATTGTAATGCCCCCATTATGCCCCTTATGCAGTATGTATGATGCCCCACACAGTGTAATGCCCCCATTATGCCCCTTATGCAGGATGTATGATGCCCCCACACAGTATAATGCCCCCATTATGCCCCTTATGCAGTATGTATGATGCCCCCACACAGTGTAATGTCTCCATTATGCCCCTTATGCAGTATGTATGATGCCCCCACACAGTGTAATGCCCCCATTATGCCCCTTATGCAGGATGTATGATGCCCCCACACAGTGTAATGCCCCCATTATGCCCTTATGCAGTATGTATGATGCCCCCACACAGTGTATTGCCCCCATTATGCCCCTAATGCAGGATGTATGATGCCCCGACACAGTATAATGCCCCCATTATGCCCCTTATGCAGTATGTATGATGCCCCCACACAGAGTAATGTCTCCATTATGCCCCTTATGCAGTATGTATGATGCCCCCACACAGTGTAATAATGCCCACATTATGCCCCTTATGCAGAATGTATGATGCCACCACACAGTGTAATGTCTCCATTATGCCCCTTATGCAGTATGTATGATGCCCCCACACAGTGTAATGCCCCCATTATGCCCCTTATGCAGCATGTATGATGCCCCCACACAGTGTAATGTCCCCATTATGCCCCTTATGCAGGATGTATGATGCCCCCACACAATGTAATGCCCCCATTATGCCCCTTATGCAGCATGTATGATGCCCCACACAGTGCAATGCCTCCATTATGCCCTTATGCAGTATATATGATGCCCCACACAGTGTAATGCCCCCGTTATGCCCCTTATGCTGTATGTATGATGCCCCACACAGCGTAACGCACCCATTATGCCCCTTATGCAGTATGTTTGATGCCCCACACAGTGTAATGCCCCCATTATGCCCCTTATGCAGTATGTATGATGCCCCCACACAGTGTAATGCCCCCATTATGCCCCTTATGCAATATGTATGATGCCCTCACACAGTGTAATGCCCCCATTATGCCCCTTATGCAATATGTATGATGCCCTCACATAGTGTAATGCCCCCATTATGCCCCTTATGCAGTATGTATGATGCCACCACTCAGTGTAATGCCCCCATTATGCCCCTTATGCAGGATGTATGATGCCTCCCACAGTGTAATGCCTCCATTATGCCCCTTATGCAGTATATATGATGTCCCACACAGTGTAATGCCCCCGTTATGCCCCTTATGCTGTATGTATGATGTCCCCACACAGTGTAATGCCCCCATTATGCCCCTTATGCAGGATGTATGATGCCCCCACACAGCGTAATGCACCCATTATGCCCCTTATGCAGTATGTTTGATGCCCCACACAGTGTAATGCCCCCATTATGTCCCTTATGCAGTATGTATGATGCCCCCACACAGTGTAATGCCTCCATTATGCCCCTTATGCAGGATGTATGATGCCTCCCACAGTGTAATGCCTCCATTATGCCCCTTATGCAGTATATATGATGCCCCACACAGTGTAATGCCCCCGTTATGCCCCTTATGCTGTATGTATGATGCCCCACACAGCGTAATGCACCCATTATGCCCCTTATGCAGTATGTTTGATGCCCCACACAGTGTAATGCCCCCATTATGCCCCTTATGCAGTATGTATGATGCCCCCACACAGTGTAATGCCCCCATTATGCCCCTTATGCAAGATGCATGATGCCCCCCACAGTGTAATGCCCCCATTATGTCCCTTATGCAGTATGTATGATGCCCCACACAGTGTAATGCCCCCATTATGTCTCTTATGCAGTATGTATGATGCCCCACACAGTGTAATGCCCCCATTATGCCCCTTATGCAGTATGCATGATGCCCCACACAGTGTAATGCCCCCATTATGTCTCTTATGCAGTATGTATGATGCCCCACACAGTGTAATGCCCCCATTATGCCCCTTATGCAGGATGTATGATGCCCCCCACAGTGTAATGCCTCCATTATGCCCCCTTATGCAGGATGTATGATGCCCCCACACACTGCAATTGCCCAATTATGCCCCTTATGCAGTATGTATGATGCCCCCCACAGTGTAATGCCCCCATTATGCCCTTATGCAGTATGTATTATGCCCCCCACAGTGTAATGCCCCCGTTATGCCCCTTATGCTGTATGTATGATACCCCACACAGCGTAATGCACCCATTATGCCCCTTATGCAGTATGTTTGATGCCCCACACAGTGTAATGCCCCCATTATGCCCCTTATGCAGTATGTATGATGCCCCCACACAGTGCAATGCCTCCATTATGCCCTTATGCAGTATGTATGATGCCCCCACACAGTGTAATGCCCCCATTATGCCCCTTATGCTGGATATATGATGCCCCCCCACAGAGTAATGCCCCCATTATGCCACTTATGCAGTATGTATGATGCCCCCCACACTCTGCAATTGCCCCATTATGCCCCTTATGCAGTATGTATGATGCCCCCCACACTGTAATGCCCCCATTATGCCCTTATGCAGTATGTATGATGCCCCCACACAGTGTAATGCCCCCATTATGCCCCTTATGCAGGATGTATGATGCCCCCACACAGTGTAATGCCCCCATTATGCCCCTTATGCAGTATGTATGATGCCCCCACACAGTGTAATGTCTCCATTATGCCCCTTATGCAGTATGTATGATGCCCCCACACAGTGTAATGCCCCCATTATGCCCTTATGCAGGATGTATGATGCCCCCACACAGTGTAATGTCTCCATTTTGCCCCTTATGCAGTATGTATGATGCCCCCACACAGTGTAATGCCCCCATTATGCCCCTTATGCAGTATGTATGATGCCCCCACACAGTGTAATGTCCCCATTTTGCCCCTTATGCAGGATGTATGATGCCCCCACACAGTGTAGTGTCCCCATTATGCCCCTTATGCAGGATGTATGATGCCCCCACACAGTGTAATGCCCCCATTATGCCCCTTATGCAGCATGTATGATGCCCCACACAGTGTAATGCCCCCATTATTCCCCTTATGCAGGATGTATGATGCCCCCACACAGTGTAATGTCCCCATTATGCCCCTTATGCAGTATGTATGATGCCCCACACAGTGTATTGCCTCCATTATGCCACTTATGCAGTATGTATGATGCCCCCACACAGTGTAATGCCCCCATTATGCCCCTTCTGCAGTATGTATGATGCCCCCACACAGTGAAATGCCCCCGTTATGCCCTTATGCATTATGTATGATGCCCCCACACAGTGTAATGCCCCCATTATGCCCCTTATGCAGTATGTATGATGCCCTCACACAGTGTAATGCCCCCATTATGCCCCTTATGCAGTATGTATGATGCCACCACTCAGTGTAATGCCCCCATTATGCCCCTTATGCAGGATGTATGATGCCTCCCACAGTGTAATGCCTCCATTATGCCCCTTATGCAGTATTTATGATTCCCCACACAGTGTAATGCCCCCGTTATGCCCCTTATGCTGTATGTATGATGCCCCACACAGCGTAATGCACCCATTATGCCCCTTATGCAGGATGTATGATGCCCCCACACAGTGTAATGCCTCCATTATGCCCCTTATGCAGGATGTATGATGCCTCCCACAGTGTAATGCCTCTATTATGCCCCTTATGCAGTATGTATGATGCCCCCACACAGTGTAATGCCTCCATTATGCCCTTGTGCAGTATGTATGATGCCCCCACACAGTGTAATGCCCCCATTATGCCCCTTATGCAGGATGTATGATGCCCCCAAACAGTATAATGCCCCCATTATGCCCCTTATGCAGTATGTATGATGCCCCCACACAGTGTAATGTCTCCATTATGCCCCTTATGCAGTATGTATGATGCCCCCACACAGTGAAATGCCCCCGTTATGCCCTTATGCAGTATGTATGATGCCCTCACACAGTGTAATGCCCCCATTATGCCCCTTATGCAGTATGTATGATGCCACCACTCAGTGTAATGCCTCCATTATGCCCCTTATGCAGGATGTATGATGCCTCCCACAGTGTAATGCCTCCATTATGCCCCTTATGCAGTATATATGATGCCCCACACAGTGTAATGCCCCCGTTATGCCCCTTATGCTGTATGTATGATGCCCCACACAGCGTAATGCACCCATTATGCCCCTTATGCAGTATGTTTCATGCCCCACACAGTGTAATGCCCCCATTATGCCCCTTATGCAGGATGTATGATGCCCCCACACAGTGTAATGCCCCCACTATGCCCCTTATGCAGGATGTATGATGCCCCCACACAGTGTAATGCCCCCATTATGCCCCTTATGCAGGATGTATGATGCCCCCACGCAGTGTAATGTCCCCATTATGCCCCTTATGCAGGATGTATGATGCCCCCACACAGTGTAATGCCCCTTATGCAGTATGTATGATGCCCCCCACACAGTGTAATGCCCCCATTATGCCCCTTATGCAGGATGTATGATGCCCCCACACAGTGTAATGACCCCATTATGCCCCTTGTGCAGGATGTATGATGCCCCCACACAGTGTAATGACCCCATTATGCCCCTTGTGCAGGATGTATGATGCCCCCACACAGTGTAATGCCCCCATTATGCCCCTTATGCAGGATGTATGATGCCCCCCACAGTGTAATGCCCCCATTATGCCCCTTATGCAGGATGTATGATGCCTCCACACAGTGTAATGCCCCCATTATGCCCCTTATACAGGATGTATGATGCCCCCACACAGTTTAATGCCCCCATTATGCCCCTTATGCAGGATGTATGATGCCCCCCACACAGTGTAATGCCCCCATTATGCCCCTTATGCAGTATGTTTCATGCCCCACACAGTGTAATGCCCCCATTATGCCCCTTATGTAGGATGTATGATGCCTCCCACAGTGTAATGCCTCCATTATGCCCCTTATGCAGTATATATGATGCCCCACACAGTGTAATGCCCCCGTTATGCCCCTTATGCTGTATGTATGATGCCCCACACAGCGTAATGCACCCATTATGCCCCTTATGCAGTATGTTTCATGCCCCACACAGTGTAATGCCCCCATTATGCCCCTTATGCAGTATGTATGATGCCCCCACACAGTGTAATGCCTCCATTATGCCCTTATGCAGTATGTATGATGCCCCCACACAGTGTAATGTCTCCATTATGCCCCTTATGCAGTATGTATGATGCCCCCACACAGTGAAATGCCCCCGTTATGCCCTTATGCAGTATGTATGATGCCCTCACACAGTGTAATGCCCCCATTATGCCCCTTATGCAGTATGTATGATGCCACCACTCAGTGTAATGCCTCCATTATGCCCCTTATGCAGGATGTATGATGCCTCCCACAGTGTAATGCCTCCATTATGCCCCTTATGCAGTATATATGATGCCCCACACAGTGTAATGCCCCCGTTATGCCCCTTATGCTGTATGTATGATGCCCCACACAGCGTAATGCACCCATTATGCCCCTTATGCAGTATGTTTCATGCCCCACACAGTGTAATGCCCCCATTATGCCCCTTATGCAGGATGTATGATGCCCCCACACAGTGTAATGCCCCCACTATGCCCCTTATGCAGGATGTATGATGCCCCCACACAGTGTAATGCCCCCATTATGCCCCTTATGCAGGATGTATGATGCCCCCACGCAGTGTAATGTCCCCATTATGCCCCTTATGCAGGATGTATGATGCCCCCACACAGTGTAATGCCCCTTATGCAGTATGTATGATGCCCCCCACACAGTGTAATGCCCCCATTATGCCCCTTATGCAGGATGTATGATGCCCCCACACAGTGTAATGACCCCATTATGCCCCTTGTGCAGGATGTATGATGCCCCCACACAGTGTAATGACCCCATTATGCCCCTTGTGCAGGATGTATGATGCCCCCACACAGTGTAATGCCCCCATTATGCCCCTTATGCAGGATGTATGATGCCCCCCACAGTGTAATGCCCCCATTATGCCCCTTATGCAGGATGTATGATGCCTCCACACAGTGTAATGCCCCCATTATGCCCCTTATACAGGATGTATGATGCCCCCACACAGTTTAATGCCCCCATTATGCCCCTTATGCAGGATGTATGATGCCCCCCACACAGTGTAATGCCCCCATTATGCCCCTTATGCAGTATGTTTCATGCCCCACACAGTGTAATGCCCCCATTATGCCCCTTATGTAGGATGTATGATGCCTCCCACAGTGTAATGCCTCCATTATGCCCCTTATGCAGTATATATGATGCCCCACACAGTGTAATGCCCCCGTTATGCCCCTTATGCTGTATGTATGATGCCCCACACAGCGTAATGCACCCATTATGCCCCTTATGCAGTATGTTTCATGCCCCACACAGTGTAATGCCCCCATTATGCCCCTTATGCAGTATGTATGATGCCCCCACACAGTGTAATGCCTCCATTATGCCCTTATGCAGTATGTATGATGCCCCCACACAGTGTAATGCCCCCATTATGCCCCATATGCAGGATGTATGATGCCCCCCACAGTGTAATGCCCCCATTATGCCCCTTATGCTGGATATATGATGCCCCCCCACAGTGTAATACCCCCATTATGCCCCTTATGCAGGATGTATGATGCCCCACACAGTGTAATGCCCCCATTATGCCCCTTATGCAGTATGTATGATGCCCCCCACAGTGTAATGCCCCCATTATGACCCTTATGCAGTATGTATGATGCCCCCACACAGTGTAATACCCCCATTATGTCCCTTATGCAGTATGTATGATGCCCCACACAGTGTAATGCCCCCATTATGTCCCTTATGCAGTATGTATGATGCCCTCACACAGTGTAATGCCCCCATTATGCCCCTTACGCAGTATGTATGATGCCCCACACAGTGTAATGCCCCCATTATGTCCCTTATGCAGTTTGTATGATGCCCCACACAGTGTAATGCCCCCATTATGCCCCTTATGCAGTATGTATGATGCCCTCACACAGTGTAATGCCCCCATTATGCCCCTTATGCAGGATGTATGATGCCCCCACACAGTGTAATGCCCCCATTATGCTCCTTATGCAGGATGTATGATGCCACCACTCAGTGTAATGCCCCCATTATGCCCCTTATGCAGGATGTATGATGCCCCCACACAGTGTAATGCCCCCATTATGCCCCTTATGTAGGATGTATGATGCCTCCCACAGTGTAATGCCTCCATTATGCCCCTTATGCAGTATATATGATGCCCCACACAGTGTAATGCACCCATTATGCCCCTTATGCAGTATGTTTCATGCCCCACACAGTGTAATGCCCCCATTATGCCCCTTATGCAGTATGTATGATGCCCCCACACAGTGTAATGCCTCCATTATGCCCTTATGCAGTATGTATGATGCCCCCACACAGTGTAATGCCCCCATTATGCCCCATATGCAGGATGTATGATGCCCCCCACAGTGTAATGCCCCCATTATGCCCCTTATGCTGGATATATGATGCCCCCCCACAGTGTAATACCCCCATTATGCCCCTTATGCAGGATGTATGATGCCCCACACAGTGTAATGCCCCCATTATGCCCCTTATGCAGTATGTATGATGCCCCCCACAGTGTAATGCCCCCATTATGACCCTTATGCAGTATGTATGATGCCCCCACACAGTGTAATACCCCCATTATGTCCCTTATGCAGTATGTATGATGCCCCACACAGTGTAATGCCCCCATTATGTCCCTTATGCAGTATGTATGATGCCCTCACACAGTGTAATGCCCCCATTATGCCCCTTATGCAGTATGTATGATGCCCCACACAGTGTAATGCCCCCATTATGTCCCTTATGCAGTTTGTATGATGCCCCACACAGTGTAATGCCCCCATTATGCCCCTTATGCAGTATGTATGATGCCCTCACACAGTGTAATGCCCCCATTATGCCCCTTATGCAGGATGTATGATGCCCCCACACAGTGTAATGCCCCCATTATGCTCCTTATGCAGGATGTATGATGCCACCACTCAGTGTAATGCCCCCATTATGCCCCTTATGCAGGATGTATGATGCCTCCCACAGTGTAATGCCTCCATTATGCCCTTATGCAGTATGTATGATGCCCCCACACAGTGAAATGCCCCCATTATGCCCCTTATGCAGGATGTATGATGCCCCCACACAGTGTAATGTCCCCATTATTCCCCTTTTGCAGGATGTATGATGCCCCCACACAGTGTAATGTCCCCATTATGCCCCTTATGCAGTATGTATGATGCCCCCACACAGTGTAATGCCCCCATTATGCCTCTTATGCAGTATGTATGATGCCCCCACACAGTGAAATGCCCCCGTTATGCCCTTATGCAGTATGTATGATGCCCTCACACAGTGTAATGCCCCCATTATGCCCCTTATGCAGTATGTATGATGCCCTCCCACAGTGTAATGCCCCCATTATGCCCCTTATGCAGTATGTATGATGCCACCACTCAGTGTAATGCCCCCATTATGCCCCTTATGCAGGATGTATGATGCCTCCCACAGTGTAATGCCTCCATTATGCCCCTTATGCAGTATATATGATGCCCCCACACAGTGTAATGCCCCCGTTATGCCCCTTATGCTGTATGTATGATGCCCCACACAGCGTAATGCACCCATTATGCCCCTTATGCAGTATGTTTGATGCCCCACACAGTATAATGCCCCCATTATACCCCTTATGCAGTATGTATGATGCCCCCACACAGTGTAATGCCCCCATTATGCCCCTTATGCAGTATGTATGATGCCCCCACACAGTGTAATGCCCCCATTATGCCCCTTATGCAGTATGTATGATGCCCCCACACAGTGTAATGCCCCCATTATGCCCCTTATGCAGTATGTATGATGCCTCCCACAGTGTAATGCCTCCATTATGCCCCTTATGCAGTATATATGATGCCCCACACAGTGTAATGCCCCCGTTATGCCCCTTATCCAGTGTGTATGATGCCCCCACACAGTATAATGCCCCCATTATACCCCTTATGCAGTATGTATGATGCCCCCACACAGTGTAATGCCCCCATTATGCCCCTTATCCAGTGTGTATGATGCCCCCACACAGTATAATGCCCCCATTATACCCCTTATGCAGTATGTATGATGCCCCCACACAGTGTAATGCCCCCATTATGCCCCTTATGCAGTATGTATGATGCCTCCCACAGTGTAATGCCTCCATTATGCCCCTTATGCAGTATATATGATGCCCCACACAGTGTAATGCCCCCGTTATGCCCCTTATGCTGTATGTATGATGCCCCACACAGTGTAATGCACACATTATGCCCCTTATGCAGTATGTTTCATTCCCCACACAGTGTAATGCCCCCATTATGCCCCTTATGCAGTATGTATGATGCCCCCACACAGTGTAATGCCTCCATTAAGCCCTTATGCAGTATGTATGATGCCCCCACACATTGTAATGCCCCCATTATGCCCCTTATGCAGGATGTCTGATGCCCCCCACAGTGTAATTCCCCCATTATGCCCCTTATGCTGGATATATGATGCCCCCCCACAGTGTAATGCCCCCATTATGCCCCTTATGCAGTATGTATGATGCCCCCACACAGTGTAATACCCCCATTATGTCCCTTATGCAGTATGTATGATGCGCCACACAGTGTAATGCCCCCATTATGTCCCTTATGCAGTATGTATGATGCCCCACACAGTGTAATGCCCCCATTATGCCCCTTATGCAGGATGTATGATGCCCCCCACTGTGTAATGCCTCCATTATGCCCCTTATGCAGGATGTATGATTCCCCCACACACTGCAATTGCCCCATTATGCCCCTTATGCAGTATGTATGATGCCCCCCACAGTGTAATGCCCCCATTATGCCCCTTATGCAGTATGTATGATGCCCCCCACAGTGTAATGCCCCCATTATGCCCCTTATGCAGTATGTATGATGCCCCCACACAGTATAATGTTCCCCCAGTACCGCCTGAGGTCCTGCAGTTGGAATAATCCCTCTGGAGTTGGTTTTCCCTCTGCCTGCTCCCCTACATGTATACTCTCAAGCATGTATATATGCATGTAGGGGAGCAGGCCTTTCTAGTAGTGTTGAGCGAGTTTGTTTTATTAACCCTTTCGCCGAATATTCTCGGGCCGAGCGCCGAGTATTTATAGCTGCTCGGTGATAAGGTTAATTGGCCCCCGTGTGCATGATTTGCAACTGTTTGACAGTTTTATTACATGTGAGGAATGTCTATTTCTTACACATTCCTCACATGTAATAAAGCTGTCAAACAGTTGCAAATCATGCACACTGGAGCGATTCAACCATATCACCGAGCAGCTATAAATACTCGGAGCTCGGGCCGAGCATACTCAGACAGAACATAGTCGCTCAACACTACTTACTAGATATCGAGGCTTTGTACAGTAATATATCGCATGAGGATGATATCAGTGGAGTAAGTCATTTCTTGAAATCGACATCAATAGAGTGTAGTAGTCATAATGACTTCATGGAGGATCTTCTAAAATTCACTCTTACTCATAACATCTTTCTTTTTGACAGGAAGTACTTAAACGAGCTCAGGGTTACTGCGATGGGGAGCCCCTGTGCCCCCTCATCTGCTAATCTATTCCTGGGCTGGTTGGAGGAAACCAAAATACTCAGGGATGATTATAAGTGGTGGCAACCATATATTGGGGCATGATATAGATATATTGACAACATTTTTATCATCTGGTCAAGGACGAGTGAGCAATTTCTTGAATTTGTCAGGGAACTCAATATCCATAGAGTGGGCCTTAGATTTATATCAGAGTTTAATTATTACCAGTTGCCTTTCCTGGATGTACCAATCAAGAAAGTACGGGATGGGAGCCAGGGCTGTGGAGTTGGTAAGCCAAACCTTTGACTCCTACTCCTCAATTTCCATGACACCGTCTCCGACTTCACGACTCCGACTCCCTCATACATGGCTCATGTTTAAGTGATAAATTTACAGTAGGACACATTTTTCTCAGCTAAAAGTCTAGACCCTTAGATCAGGAGTAGGAAAGACATTTATAGGACATTTCATAACTTTTCCAAATTCTTATGAAAAAATATTCCTCACAAATTCCATTGAACTACTTACTGTACCCAATTTATTACATATTTTAGGCGTCGGAGTGGGTCCATTTTATACCGACTCCAACTTCGACTCCACCAAAATGGGAACCGACTCCGACTCCACAGCCCTGGTTTGGACCCTAGGGACACTCATCTACCATAAACTATTAAAGTGGGATAGCCACCACCGCATCCTACTAAAAAAAACAAAAAAAAAAAACAATATCCAAGGGCCAATGTTTACAGTTGAGAAGAAACTGCTCTAATGTCACAGATATTAATATACAGGCAATAGACACGAACACCAGATTCAAGGAAAAAGGTACCAAGAAAAATATGGGATACCACAAGTAATAGGAACTTGTGACAGAGTGACCATATCTTTAATATCCTCAGAAAACACTAGGATGTACTTGTGGCCGACCTGGACCTGAGGGTGCTGTGTGATCTACTCCCACAATAACTTTCAGAAAGGGTTGGTCAATTAGGGACCGTTTAGTGCATAGTTTCTAAAAAAAAAACTGCACCCAAGGGGACATGGCTGGATAGAAGAATCTGTGGTTTCTTTAGATGTGTAGAAAGTTGTACATGTAATTGGATGAGACCATGTAAATCTTTCTCGAGTTCCTCTACAGGTGAAACCTTTTTCCAGAGGGATTATTCCAACTGTAAAACCTCAGGACTTGTATATGTGGCCACATGCAGTTACCTCCTAGATTATGTAAGCACGACCAAGAGGCAGTCTAAGAGGAGAGTGGGAGGGGGCATTTGGGCAAAATACGCCATGGTTGGGTGTCACGGGTGTGTCAGTGGTGACAGACAGTCGCCCTGCAGGGGTTTGCAGGAGATCTCCACGTTTGGCAATGCAGACAGCTGCCTAGATGGGAGGCTGTGTTTAGGACCCAGATTCTACCTCCATTTAGTCTGGGTGTATATATACATGGTGTGTCTATGTTGGCGTCGCCGCGTATACTCATTTCTACTTGGAACTTGGCTGAAGCAGCATCATGTCATCTTTGGAGTCTTGAGGCCGTGTGCCCTGTTGGAGTTTCTTCTAAAGCGAAGTTGTAATTCCCCTGTGTTGTCTTTCCCTCTTGTCTTTAGAGTGCTAGCGGAGGTTGACTAGTGCTCATCTCCTTCCACCCCCAGCTATAGCCTTACGACAGGGATAGTTGGGCAAGGCATGTGATAGGCGACAGCTGCGGAGGCTGAATAGAGACGTTAGGGGGAGACAGGGTGATGCTAGTCCAGATTAGGAGGTCGCCTCTTTTCCCTAGTGTCTGGGCTCCCTTTTCCTTTCTCCTCTGTGTTGCACTCACACCTGGCGTGACATAGGGACACGCCATTAGTGAGACACATGAACAGTGCACATTGAGGTGAAACAAGAGACATCTCCTTTTGCATCATTGAGGTGGTTAAACCCAATGTGAGAGGTGGTGATCTCAAAAGATGTATCCTCAAAAAGGAAAGTGAGTGGATTTCCAGACTGGATTCACTAGGCCCTAAGGGACTGAATGAGCAAATTTCCTATGCCTGTTTTGTATGAATACAGGCCCATTCTGGATTACATTTTAGGATTTTATACTCTACCCATTGCTACTCAGTTCCTTGTGAACGAGGTTCACTTATTGTTTTACTTCATCAAGAGATCTGAGCTTCTATATCAGAATTATTTCTTAGCAGTTATATCCCAATTATACTATTTAGTAACTAACAAGTGTGGTGTTCCTTGTGCATCTCTAATTATGCAATAGGGGTCAAATATGACCATTTAGGGGTATACTGTGGGCCACCATCCCATATATTTTGTAGTGATAAAGTAGATCCACATGCCGATTGCATGATGGGAGGATGTGCAATACTTGTTTTTAGTCTCCCATGATACTAATCTCAGAGAGAGGATTTTTCTGTTGGTGGAATGCAATCCAATACCATATGCACTCCGGTGTGGAACGCAGACATCTGGGCATGCACATTTGTGGACAATGATCCTAGATGGAATGATGACTACGGTCATGCGCAGTCACAGGTACGAGTGACGTGGCGGCAATCAGTTTATCTGGCGTTTCAGTGTAAAGCACGTCACTTCCGGACATGCACACTAGGGGATGGACATTATCGAACCTCTAGCTCATGAGAAGTAGCGTAGGCGCAGTATATTATTGTAGACAGACTCTATTCTGTATATCCTGTGACAATTCACCTCTAGGAATGGGAATGAGCCTCATAGTCTGGGGAGGGGTTTTGGATGAAGTGGGATATTTATACATGGACACCTGGCTATTAGGCACACTATGCTGAACATCATGAATTATCATCCATCTATCAAGCCTCCTAATGAACCTGTTGGGAAAATGCATTGAGGCGGATTATTGAAACATTCTCGGAGTACCATACCCTTTCCTTTATACATATTGTAGGGGTTTTACTCACTGGGGCACAATGGGAGGAAAACAGGAGGCATGTTCTTAAATTTCATATGGGTTTATTACTTCATAAAACCAGAAGCCAAACAGAAAAGCAAATAGCCTTTAGATCAGGCAAACAAAGTAAATGTCCTTAGCAGGTCTCTGCTCAGCCAGGCCTGTGTGGCACACAAGCTGGGGTAGCGTCCAGTGTCCTGGCTTGGTCTGAAGACAAACATACACAGTAGGCCTTCTACCTCCAAACACACAGACTATGTGCCAAACAACAGCCTTCATTTTATAGGCTGTTAACCACACCCAGAGGTGAGGTATGTGGGTAGCTGGACCCGCCCATTATCTCCTAGCTACCCGTAACCCGGCTGCCAGGTGCGCCAAACGATCCTCTTAGTGCTTATGTGCTCTAGAGAAACACTCCGGGTTACATCACACAGACCAGCCATCTCTGTGACACATGCCTCCCATCGACTACATGACCATTAGCCACCTTACATACCCCCCCCCCCGCCTAAAGCTGTGGGCTTGACACCTTTTACTACCAGACAGGGGATTCTCGAGAGAGCATCGGTTACCATGTAGCTTCCCTGCTCTATGTTCTACAGGGAAGTAGGATGTAGGGCTAAAAACCCGAGGGTGACTCTGGCATTTTTTCACTTTTTTCCCTCATCCATCTGAGTGGAGCATAGTCGGATAATAATCTAAATTTTCGACCTAAAAGTACGGTAAGGTGTCCACCGCACACTTTATAGCCGAGCGTTCCTTCTCTATGACCGAATAATTTTTCTCGCAGGAGGACAGCTTTCTACTCAGGTAGAGGACAGGGTGCTCCTCCCCGTGTATCTCCTGGGAAAGGACTGCTGCTAACCCGATGTCTGAGGCATCTGTCTGGAGTATAAACTCTTTCTTGAAGTCTGGGGCAACCAGGACCTGTTGCCTACACAGAGCCAGTTTCATCTTTTGAAAGGACGTCTCCGCCTTTGCTGTCCACTTGGCCTTGGCTGAATTTGTCCCTTTAAGGAGGTCAGTCAGGGGTGCGATGTTTGGATGAATTTTCCTGTAGTATCCCACGATTCCCAGGAAGGCTCTGACTTGCTTTTTCGACACCGGTCTCAGCCAATTTTGGATTGCTTCTACTTTAATATTTTGGGGTTTTATCTCGACTCTGTCCACTACATAACCGAAGTACTTGGCTTCTTATTTCCCCATGCCACATTTCTTCGAGTTTATTGAAAACCCCACCTTCCTCAGAGCATCAAACACAGCCTGAATATTTTCCAGATGACTCTCCCAGTCTGGACTGAAGATAATAATGTTGTTCAGGTATGTTGCAGCATATTTCTTATGGGATGCAAGGATGCAATCCATAGCTCTCTGGAATTTTGCAGGGGCCCCCTGCAGTCCAAACGGCATCCGGGCATACTGGAAGCATCGGTCCAGCGTAGAAAACGCAGTCTTCTCTTTGGCTACCTGTGCCATGGGGATCTGCCAATATCCCTTCGACAGATCCAAGGTGGTTATGTGCCTTGCTAGCCCAAGCCTCTTGATCAGCTCGACGACGCGTGGCATGGGATATGCATCAAATTTGGAAGCCTCATTCAACTTCCAATAGTCGAATCTCCACTCACCATTGGGATTTGGGACCAAGACAATCGAGCTCGACCAATTGCTCTTGGATTCTTCAATGACACTGAGCTTCAGCATACAAGCTACCTCTTTGGATATCAACTCTTGTCGGGCCTCAGGTATCTGATAGGGCTTCAAGTTCACCCGCACATGTGGCTCCGTCAGAACCTTGTGTTCTATGACCCTTGTGCAGCCCGACAATTCCGAGAACAGATACCTGTTCTTCTGCATCAACTCCCGACACTGCTGTTTCTTGGCCTTCGTTAGCGTTTCCGCTATTGTGACTCCTCCAACGTCACCTTCTAGCTTGCCCAGCAAGCATGGAGCTTCCACAGCCTCTCTGTCTTGCCACGGCTTGATGAGGTTGATGTGGTATATCTGGTACGGCTTACGTCGTCCCGGTTGATGAACCTTGTAGTTCACTTCACCCACTTTTTCCACCATCTTATACGGCCCTTGCCACTTGGCCAAGAACTTACTTTCCACCGTAGTAATTAGCATGAGGACTCCGGTCTCCCGGATTGAATTGCCTCACACTGGCTGACTGGTTGTAGACTCTGGCATGAGCTTCTTGTGCCTGAAGGAGATGTTCTTTTACGATGGGCATGACCTTCACAATCCTCTCCTGCATCAGAGCAACCTGCTCTATGACGCTCCTATGGGGCGTGAATTCGGCGGAAAACGGAAACGCATTAAAAACGCATGGTAGAAGGGCAGCAATGTTCCCCAATGATAATCCGCAAATTTAATTTCTGGTGCGGATTATCATTGCGTAAAAAAAACGCAGCACTACCAATTATTTTGCGGAAGCGCTGCGTTTTCACCGCCATTGACTTGCATTAGAACGTGCCAATTCCGCAAGACTGCATCTATACTTGCATAATTGGCACGTTCTAATGTGCGGATGGTACCCAGGTGTGGAGGACAGGAGACTCTCCTCCACACCCAGGTACCATTAAAAAAGCTGTAAAAAAGAATAAAATAAAAAATAAATATATACTTACCTTCTGGCGGCCCGCGGTGCACTCCTCCTTACTTCCCGGCACTTAGCAATGGAATGAAGGACCTGCTCTGACGTCAGAGTCATGTGATGGGTCACACGACGCTGACGTCGGCAGGTCCTTCAGTCTACCACTGCCGGCAGCCGGGACCGAGCGAAGCAAGACAGCGCAGGCCATTGGAGGGTAAGTATAGATTTATTTTTTTACATTCTCTCAGGTCACACTATATAAATCCATGCTGGTTGCATGGATTTATATAGTGTGACCAAGTTGACAAGCACTTTCCAAGCGATGCTAAAATCGCTTGGGAAGCGCTTGTCAACCCGCATGCGGAAACGCAAGTGAAGAACGCTTCACTTCCGCATGTCCCTGGCAGGAAAACGCATGTACAATTCGCATGCATTTTTTTCTGCCAGGGAGATGCAGAAACGCTCAGGAAAAAATCGTGAGCATCGTGGGCACATAGCCTTAGATCAGACGGGCTGCCAAGCACTATATACATGCAAGCACACAAGACATATGCCCCAATTCACCCAGCCAACACTAAAGAGGCCTGGTGGGGTATTTATCATGTGGTGTATTTATCTTATACACTATTTTTCATCTTTTTTGCACATTTTTTTGCACTATGCATCACACATATCTGTGTGACTGGCGCCCGCCCTATGCAGACTCCATCGGTGTGCATGTATAATACTACACAGTCACCCCCTCCATGAATTTGGTAGGTTAGTGAGTGGCTGTCTGCTTCAGTATTTTGCACATGTGCTGGCCCTGCCTTTATCATGTAGGCTTGCTGCATCCTGCAGTGCATTGGCAATCTGACCTGGTGTTGGTAAGGTATTATCTTTTACTGTGATGTTTTTTGAAATTATGTCCAATGTTCACCAATGGAACCTTTGCACGATCCGTTCCTGCGTTTTAACCACTCCCAGATGTCCCCCCAAGACATGTGAATGGGCCATGTCCAACACCTTCCGTGTAAAGGGGCCCGGCACTATTAACTGCTCCACACGCTCCTCCCTCACTTTCTTGACCCGGTACAACAACTCTTTACTCATCATAAAATGGGGAAACCTTGTGTCAGTCCCTGACTCCTGTGCAACCCCATTTATAATAGTGACATTATTAAAGGCTTCCTTCAGAGTTAGTCCCTATGTTGGGCAGACCCAAAATGCTCTCTGGTCACCCCTAACTCTGGAATTGCAGACTCAGGGGGCACTACCTCCTCATCCCCCACAAGGACACAAAAAGGAAACCTGTCTGACTCTGGGTGTGGTGATACCTCATTAGGGTTAATTTTTTTCTTATCTGAGCCAGCGAACCCAGAACCCTTCCCCCACAGATCCCAAAACAAGCAAAAGTCCCAGCCTATAATAATAGGGTGCAACAAGTCCTGAACGACGCCGACCTCGTGGGACTCTGTACCGTGGGCCATTTCAATGTCCACTCTGGCCCGTAGGGTATTCTTTAGCATCACCATGAATGCACTGAACGCCGACTTTTTTCCCCGGGATAATTTGGAGAGGAAGGGTGGCCCTCATAAGGGTCACCAGGCTCCCAGAGTCTAGCAGTGCCGTTACTTCCCATCTGTTCACCTTCATGTGACATGCTTGTGGCCCCTCGCTGGGTGGACAGTTCACACTGTTGGCCGGATAAGCATAATATGAACAACGTTGTCCTATGCTGCAGTCCATCGGCTCAAGGGTCAGGGGACAAAGGGCGGCTATATGGCCTGGGCCGTGGCACCGCCAGCAAACAACATCACCTGTATGGACCTTGGGCACCACCTCCCTCGTCCATTTGGACCTTGGAAGTCCCACCACCTTTTGGGCCTGCACCCCCTGTTGGGAACTCCAGCATGTAGTGGGCTGCCTTCCCAAGGAACCTTCAACCCCCTGGTATCTCTCGATCAGTCCAACCAGTTCATCCGCATACCGGGGATCACCCTGGGCAACCCAAGGCTGTATGGGCCTCGGCAGGGAGTGCACAAACCGGTCCATCACCACCCACTCTACCATCTGCGCAGGCATTGAAGACTCTGGCTGCCGCCACTTCTGGACCAGGTGCAGCGGGTCAAACATTTGGGACGGAGGTGGTTTGTTCTGGTGATTTTAACCCACTGTGCCCTGATAGTCATTGTCAACCCCAAGCGTGCGAGAATCTCACTTTTTAGCTTGCCATACTCTTTGGCATCCTGCAAAGCTAAATCATAGTACGCCTACCAGGCGTACTTCTGGGGCTCTCCAAGTCAAGTATGGCGACAGTACCTCTGCCCACAGCTCTTGTGGAAATTTCTCCCTCTCGGCCACCATTTGAAACACCATCAGGAAGGTCTCAACGTCATCCCCCTGGGTCATTTTCTGCAAAGCCCGTCATACCGCCTTCCGGACATGGGAGTCCTCAGTCGGACCTGGGGTTGGAGCGCTCATCCTGTCCTGGATGGCGGTTGCCAGAAGCTGCATCTGCTGACATTGTTTCTGCTAGTGCTGCTGGATCTGCTGTAACTACAGCCTGTTGGTCTCCTGTTGATGCTGCTGCGACTGGACCAGGTGTTTCAGCAGGTCCTCCATTTCGTCTGGCGATGCTTGCTGGCTTGCGACAGACTTCACCCAGGGCATGCAGCCCATCCTGTAGCAGTCACACGTCTCTGCTGGGAACGCTGCCCGCAAGTCTAACACCAATTGTGGAGGTTTTACTCACTTTGGTGTGACAGGAGGAAAGCAGGAGGCATGTTCCTTTAAAAGTTCATGTGGGTTTATTGCTTCATAAACCCAGAAGCCAAACAGAAAAGAAAATAGCCTTTAGATCAGGCAAACAAAGTAAATGTCCTTAGCAGGTCTCTGCTCAGCCAGGCCTGTGTGGCACACAAGCTGGGGTAGCGTCCAGTGTCCTGGCTTGGTCTGAAGACAAACATACACAGGAGGCCTTCTCCCTCCAAACACACAGACCATGTACCAAACAACAGCCTCCATTTTATAGGCTGTTAACCACACCCAGAGGTGAGGTATGTAGGCAGCTGGACTCGCCCATTCTCTCCTAGCTACCCGTAACCCAGCTCCCATGTGCACCAACCTATCCTCTTAGTGCTTATGTGCCCTAGAGAAACACTCCGGGTTACATCACAGACACCAGCCATCTCTGTGACACATGCCTCCCATTGACTACGCAACCATTATCCACCTTACAGTACCTTGATACATATCTGGTTTTATGATTACCCCATGGCTGATGAAAGGGAATCTGTCACCCCCTGGGACTTATCTGACCTCTAATATTGGTATACAGGGGATATAAATGTGAATCTATACATACCTGAATGCCTCATATTAGAGGTCTGTTTGCTGAGAAATGGCTTTTTATTCAGTGAAGATTCTGATGCTTGCTGGCCGTGGGGAGTGGATTCCCTTTAATAAATACTCACTTAGCCCCATTCTTCATGCAGATACTAATAAATCCAGGACCTATGAGATTTTTACCATATGATAGTTGGATAGTTAGGGGTGTATCATCCATAGCAGCAACCCACAGGGCTACTATGGTGCCCGTGAAAAAACACAGAATTTGAGCTTGGTTTAAGTTGGTATCCATGCAGCACATAGACGCATGTTTACTATGGCCATAAATCAGAAAAAAACCTATAAGAAGAAAAATGATCATAAACCCTGCTGTAAATAAATAAAAACCAAAAGTGCATTTAAATAAAATAGGGTTCTTAGCAACACTGTTTTTGATCAAAAATAGCATGAAAGCTATCCCACCATGGCAAGATGAACCCATTTGGGATAGTCCTACTCTGTTTAATATTAAAAACCTTACCATGTATCAAAGCCTCAAACTTCTGTGTGTGAATCAGACATGAGATCTAACATGATAGATTACAGTCCGGGGAAGACGGGAAACATTCATATAGACGACTGGTGGAGATGTAGTCAGTGAAGAAATCTGGCTAAATATGTTTGTAGAGCCGTAGTAGAAGATGAAGATGTCGTCCTCATCATGAAGTAGTTATTTCTCATGTTACGTGTAATGAATATCTCCTGCAGTATTGCTAATGCCGATTCCAGTGTCGGTAAATGAGACGAGAATTAGCTTTATGGAAGATGAGTCTTTGAGAAACGTGTTCAGCTACAGACTCCAAGGAAGAAACTGCTTGCTGTATGTGGCATAAAATATATAGGTTTTATTAGTATATGTAAAGAAGAAAACTAAATACTGTAAAATAATAAATCTCCTCATATGTTTCCCCTTATTATCTCCAGTAATTGTATTATTACACAATATTAGATCCTCTCAGTGAAGATCTTCTATTTAAGAGAATTTTCCTTATGGACCCATCAAAGACGGATATGGATAGAGACAAGATGGCAGAGAGGATATTACACCTCACCCTAGAGATCCTCTTCCGTCTCACTGGAGAGGTGAGAGATTCTGATGACGTCACATTACATCATTCTTATCTATGGGAATAACAGATGGACAGAACTGGAGAGGTGAGGACTCTGGAAATGTCTGGAGTGAGATTTATTAATGTGTCTCTCCATAACCAGGATTACACAGTAGTGAAGAAGACCTCTAGTGGGCGCTGTCAGGACCCTGTGTCTGAGGGATGGGAAAGACCCCTGAGTTCAATCACAGGACCTCCATCTCACCCCTTCATACATGAGGACATCAATGACCAGAAGATCCTAGAACTCACCTACAAGATGATTGAGCTGCTGACTGGAGAGGTGACAATGCTGGGAATCCTTGGACATTATACAGTAACGCTATGAAGGGATCGGGGGATGACGATATCATTGTATGTGTCAGGTTCCTATAAGGTGTCAGGATGTCGCTGTCTATTTCTCCATGGAGGAGTGGGAGTATTTAGAAGGACACAAAGATTAGTACAAAGACGTCATGATGGAGGATCCTCAGCCCCTCACATCACCAGGTAATGGACAGGACTAAATACACACGGCCTATAATTATCTGTATGTAAAGAATGAATTCAGTCCCTGTATGTGTTTCCTCCAGATCTATCCAGTAAGAGGACAACACCAGAGAGATGTCCTCGTCCTCTTCTTCCACAGGACTGTAAGCAAGAAGATCCCAGTGGTCCTCAGGATCATCAGGTAGATGGAGAGAAGGTGTCATGTGATCTCCCCTATGATGTGTAGATGGCTGTGAAGGTCTTGTGCTCAGTTTTGTTTTATCCTCCAGTATTATATGTTTTATACTTGTGTAATGAGAACGGTGGAAATGGCCGGATTAGAGTTGATCATAGATGTGACTTCTCCATCTGTCTGTGACTTTTACAATATTTGTTTCAGGGTGAAGATCTGACCCATATTAATACTACAGAGACATATGTGAGGGGTGATGAGCGGTGTAAAGAGGAGATTCCTACATATGACTACCCAGGTGAGTAGTGACCACTAAATGCAGAGAAGTCACAGATTCTTCTCAGTCACCGGCTGTGGCTGCTTTATCAGTGGTGTAGTCCGGCCGTATCACAATCGTGTGATCACCATTTTGCCTCTAGACCACAACATTCTCTTCCACCCAAAACTGTTCAAATGATTTTGGGCATTGAAACCCTTTTCCATAGAACTTACAACCTGAAGGATCCACCTACTCACTGTGATTAGGAGACGTTACCTGCCCAGATCTGTAAACCACAAAACCAGAAAATCACTTGAAAAAAATATTATGATGAGCCTGTAAGAGAAAGCGGAGGGTAATGATCTATTGGCTTCCTAGAACCCTGATATCTTATTGGATGAATCTACCTTCTCTCCCTTCTGTGCTGCTGAATGTGCTCATATGGTTCCTACAAGACCAGGTCCAGTCTTTCTGGCCAAACTTCACATTTATGATCTACAACATTAAATGTGCAGTGAGGCCAAGTGTGAATTTCTGTACAATAACAACAGAGTTTCCCTTTATCCTGACTTTTCAATTTATTTTAAAACCGACTAACTTCAAACAGGATTGTGATAAACTAAACAAAAAAAAACATTACACCTGCGCCATGATATATCTCTAAGCTAAATATAAGATGCCTCATCTCTGCACTATTATAAAAAGTTCTCTTTGAATGTCTAATATTTCTTCTTGAAACTCATCTGACAGAAAATATTGTCCCTTACGATAGTTTAGATTGTCAAGAGCCACCGAGCCCCATACTCCAATTACCCCAGAGAGGTTTCACCACTAGTTACTCACTACTTACTGATGAAGACTGTTGAGTTTGATCATTTCAGTAGATGTGTTATGGTCTATACTCACAGTTTTGACTATGGTAGTTAGTGCCCAAAATACTCTGATTTAACCCCTTCCTGCAGCCAGTTTTGTGTTCCTATCTGGGCCCATTTTTCAAATCTGACGTGTGTCACTTTATATGGTGATAACTTTGGAATTCTTCACAAAGGATAATAGGAAACAAATGAACCTTACAAATTATATTCCATCTTCTCTTGAATCTGACAATCCCCTATATACGATCGTACACTACTGTCTGGCACATGACAGGTTAAAAAGGGAAGAAGCGCCATTTAGCTATTTGAATGTAGATGTTGCTGGGATAGTTGGCAGACACAATATATTGTGGACACTATTCGTTGTCACCTGGCAGCTCAAAAGATGGCTACCACAAACAGGCTTGGCACTATCTACTCCATTTTCTAGATCCCAGGGTTTGCCTTGCTCATCATCCTTTAACCCCTCTACATGGATTTGGACTTAGACAGAGACCCCCTAAGCTTGGGCCACAGTGTTATCTAATGTTCTGTGGTGTGAGATGGCAAGAAGAATAGTCAGATAGCCGGGTCAGAACCAGGGGGTCAGAGAAAATACAAAATCACACAAAAGTAATCAGTAAACGGGCCGAGGTCACAACAGGAAACAAATACACAAGCCGGGAGCTGAGCACAGAGGACTGAACCAGAGGAGAACAAGGCTGTATCTGGCAGCTTCCAGCAATATGCTTCCAGCTTTAGTAGGGTGCGGTGCTTTCCAGTTGGCTGAAGCAGGGAGCAGATTACTCCAGCTGAACAGCACACACACCCATACTGCCAGACTGGATGGTACTACTGGTCCCAGCAACCCTAATCTTAGTGGCTGGTCAGAACCTGTGCCACCCAGAGCTTCTGGTTCCTATGTCTCTTCCATAACCTGTGCCGCCTGCAGGATGAATAATGCGGCTCCTGGTGAGAGAAGCAGACGTTGCAGGAGCAGATCCCAGAGGAGATGGGACCCACCATTTACAGAAACCTTAATATGACGTAATAACAGAAAACCAGAGCAGTAGAATTCCCCATAAAGTGACTCCATTTTGGAAATTATAACCCTCAGTGATATAATCTATAGGAGTAGTGACTACTTTGACTCACTTTCTGGATATTAGCACGCAGTGGATGTTGGAGAGTGAAAATTGCAAATATATAGTTTCATTACCCAACACATAGTGACCAGATTGTGCTCCAGGAGACACACACCATCAATTAAGTGGGTTCTTCTCACTATAGTAATGCTAAATACATGGATGCTGAATGTGTTTTGGGCGCACTGCAAGGCTCAGAAGCGAGGGGGAGATCTGACTTTGGGGGAGCGGATATTGCTGGATTGGGTTATGGAAGCCATGTTGCTTTTCAAAAGCCTTTGAGCCACTAATAATGTGGAAACCTCTGGTTTTCCATTGACAGATGATGGACCTGAGTGGGGACTTGTTTTTTGTGAGATGAGTAGAAGTTTTTATTGATATTATTTTCCCCTACATAACATTGTTTGGTGGCTTTTTATTCCATATTAGGGAGGCAGAATTAACAAACAGTTGGACACTACGATCCACTGGTTCATACTATGAGGTTTTCTATTAGACTGTGAACTGTTATTGTCTTGGTGAATAATGACGGCTAACATAGGGCAAAATTAAAAAAAAATCACAGAAAAAAATACAGCCTTACTAACACCAATAATCGTACCAATTCATGGAGAGGATGGTTGCCTAGTATTAAAGATGCACACAGATGAAGCTTGCATAGGACGCCAGTCACACAGGCAGGTTTGATGCACAGTGTCTGGCTTAGGATACTGATGATGTCCATACTGGGTAGCAAGACTGCCCAGCACTATATAAGTGCACCCCACATGTATAGACACCCCAGTACACCCAACCAACACTAAAATGCTAATGCATTTGTTATCTGATTTGGTGTTGGTAAGGCTGATTTTTTTCTGTGATGTTTTCTTGGTAAATAATGATACTTTTACATAATGTACATTTTTACATAGAGTTTAAGTAGAAATATTCAACAATATAAATTTTAAGGATATGTTATTCATAAATAATAATTGGTTTTATTCTTGGCAGATGACTGTACCAGGAGATCAGAGGGACAGCTGACATCTTCAATTTTTAATTCTGATGATCTTGAGATCCCACAGGATACAATTGAAGTGAATACCATTACTCCAGATATACCATCATCCCTTCACAGCAAAGATCGGTCATCTGCTCATTTGAACCAGGTCCTGTCTTCTGATTCATTACCGACTACTAAGGAAAATCAAAGTCACAAAATAAGCATTAAAAAACAAATTGCTCCTAAAGCAAAGAAGCCATTTTCATGTTCAGAATATGGAAATAGTTTTTCCCTCGAAAAGTCTTTTCTTAAATATCAAAGCATTCACACAGCAGAGAATAGATTTTTTGGTTTCAACTGTGGGAAATTTTTTAACCAGAAATCAAATCTTGTTAATCACCAGAGAAGTCACACAGAGGAGAAGCCATTTTCTTGTTCAGAAAGTGGAAAGTGTTTTACAGAGAAATCAAGTTTAATCAGACATCAGATAACTCACACAGCGGAGAAGCCTTTTTCCTGTTCAAAATGTGGAAAATGTTTTAGCCGGAAATCAGATTTGGTTAAGCACAAGAGAACTCACACAGGGGAGAAGCCTTTTTCCTGTTCAGAATGTGGGAAATGTTTTAACCAGAAATTGGATCTTGTTAATCACCAAAGAACTTACACAGGGGAGAAGCCTTTTTAATGTTCAGAATGTGGGAAATGTTTTAATCGTAAAATGATTCTTGATAGCCACAAGAGAACCCACACAGGGGAGAAGCCTTTTTCATGTCCAGAATGTGGGAAATGTTTTAACCTTAAATCAGCTTTGGTTATGCACCAGAGAACTCACACAGGGGAGAAGCCTTTTTCCTGTTCAGAATGTGGAAAATGTTGTAGCCGGAAATCAGGTTTGGTTAAGCACAAGAGAACTCACACTGGGGAGAAGCCTTTTTCCTGTTCAGAATGTGGGAAATGCTTTAACCAGAAATCAGATTTGGTTAATCACCAGAGAACTCACACACATGAGAAGCCTTTTTCCTGTTCAGAATTTGGAAAATGTTTTAGCTGGAAATCAGATTTGGTTAAGCACGAGAGAATTCACACAGGGCAGAAGCCTTTTTCCTGTTCAGAATGTGGGAAATGTTTTAAAGATAACTCAGTTTTGGTTAAGCACAACAGAACTCACACAGGGGAGAAGCCTTTTTCCTGTTCAGAATGTGGAAAATGTTTTATCCAGAAATCAGATTTGGTTAAGCACCAGAGAACTCACACAGGGGAGAAACCTTTTTCCTGTTCAGAATGTGGGAAATGTTTTAAATATAAATCAGATTTTGTTAAGCACCAGAGAACTCACACAGGGGAGAAACCTTTTTCCTGTTCAGAATGTGGGAAATGTTTTAAAGATAAATCAGATTTGGTTAAGCACAAGAGAACTCACACAGGGGAGAAACCTTTTTCCTGTTCAGAATGTGGGAAATGTTTTGTGAAAAAATCATCACTTCTTAGTCACCAGAGAACTCACACAGACGAGGAGCCATTTTCATGTTCTTAATGTGGGAAATGTTTTACATGGAAATCAACTCTTTACAAGCTTCAGTGAAGTCTCACAGGAGAGAAGCCTTTTTCATTTTTAACCAAAAATTGTATTTTCATAAAGGGGTTGTCCACTACTAGGACAACTCCTTCTCATTCCTTATGTTTGGCCTTGTTAAAATAAAAACACACATACGCACTTCCTGTTCTGGCGCCGTTTCCATCGCGTTTCCGTAAGGATCAGACAAGATTGTTACATCTCACAATCCTGCTCCCAATCAATGCCACCTTCAGACGTATTGTACATCAACAGGAAGGACATGGCCTGGACATAGCACCAAGAGAACGCACACACTGAAAGCATTCTCTTCAGACCGTGTTCCTGGGGGAATTATAAGCAATTTACAGCCTCAAACATGCTGTCCGATATGGGAAAGAAAGACAAGATCAGAGGTTAATCTGAGGTCCTCCACCTCTGGCAGCATGTCTGGTATGCAGCATTTCTTATGGAAGGTCTTATCTTCTTGCTTCAGAGCTATTACTGCCTCACCTCAGCATGGAAAAAGAAGCTGTCTTAACCCTCATGATGCCAGACAGCTCCAGGCTGTATGTCCTGCACCAGCTTCTCTCTTAATGTAAGCCTCACAAGAAAACAGCTCCACAAATCTCCCTGTACGCTCACCAAAGCCCACATACTGAGCAGTGCTTGCTTCACAGGGACATTTACCCCTCAGCCACAGGTTATTCTGATATGGGGAACAACATAACTTATTTGTATATCAGATTGCGTCTATCCCTACTAAAGAAGATATGGAGCAATATATTCAGAGGCTGGAGACCACATACAATACTGAAATACGTCCCCTCACGTCTGTCCTGTCACAGCTTACTGACAAGGTACAGAGATTAGAGGATAATGTCGTCCAAGTTAGAGGCCATCATAATGCTCAGAAACTAACACTGGATCTTCACAGGCAGTAAATAAACCATCTGTTTAATATGGTTGATGATCAAGAAAATCACAATAATATCTGGATAAGGGGTATACCTGAAAGCATCAATGCACAAGCAATCATGTTGTCGGGGTAAAAGAGAATATATATATTTGTAACTTTTGTAACTTTTATACGCTTTTTTGCTAATGTACTAACCACCATTTTGTGTCATATAACAATAAGCTTTCCTTGCTATATATTACTCAAATCGAAACTTAAACTAAGACAGTTCCAGTGTTGCCAAGACTTATTTCAGAGAAACGAAACAAGATTATAAGCTGACGGCTGCAATATCTGCCCAGAGACTGAGATAAGGAGATGTGGACCAATCAGGAGTGGCCAGACACTGGACTTTCATGGCTTACCCCGCTCCGGACAACCCCTATCCCCTCCCCATTATGTAGTGTATTTAGATTTGTGCATGTAAAAAAATAAAGGCAGAACATTGCTGAGGACGTTGTCTGTAGTAGCCTTCTGAGCATGCTCTGAGCTTGAACCAGCTTGTTGTCTGACTCATTCTTTGAATGGTTGACCCATGCTCATAGTTTGAATTTGGAGTGACTGGAGGACGAGTGGAATGTCATCACGACCCCCACAAATGGCGCTCAACGTGCGGCGTGGCTAGCGGTACGCCGCCCTCCCGGACCCATATCGCTGATTTCCCTGGTGGTGACCGCGGTGGCTGAATTTGAGGCCTGATCAACCTCCATCGAACACGGTAAGTTGAGATGTATTTTATATGTCTCACTTGCCTGTGTGTCAGCCGCAGCGGTTCCTGTTGGGTTGTCAGGTTGGATCTGGGTGGGTGATCGGTCGAGTGATGAGACCTCAGGCGTCCCGCACCACGTCCTGAACCAGCAAGTGTTAAAACGAGTGACGTCGCATGCCTGCGCGTGCTCGTGTGCACACCACCTCCTCCTCCCCCGGTCACTGTACTTTTCTTAGATAGCTGCTTCCCGTAACTGATAGTCGAGGTTTCAAAGCATTCCTGAATTGTAGTGTAAGGAGGTGTTGTGCTGTCAGAATCTGTGACGAATTGAGGAGTGCTCTTCGTCTAACACAGAGACTGCTGTAAAGTCAAGGTTAAGAAACAGTGTATTGAGGTGTCTCTACACTGTCGGGTGGTGCCGTGGTAGGAAAGGAGATAGATTGAGGTGTCTCTCTATCTCATCAGTGTATTGAGGTGTCTCTACACTGACGGGTGGTGACCTGTAGTCAGGGTGCCGTGGTGAGTCGCACTGTAAAGTCGCCATTCAAGGCTAGGAAAGGAGTTAGATTGAGGTGTCTCTCTATCTCATCAGTGTATTGAGGTGTCTCTACACTGACGGGTGGTGACCTGTAGTCAGGGTGCCGTGGTGAGTCGCACTGTAAAGTCGCCATTCAAGGCTAGGAAAGGAGTTAGATTGAGGTGTCTCTCTATCTCATCAGTGTATTGAGGTGTGCTCTACACTGAGGAGTGGCGACCTGTGGACTGCACCAGTGATCTGAGTCGCGACAGATCATTGCATTCTATAAGAAAATGTTGTGTATATTCAAATTTGAAAGATCTCGTAAGTTGCGGAATGCTGCTGTAGGAGTTAAGCCAATTAGTGGAGTTACGGGAAGGCAAGAAGGCAAGAAGAATGTTAGGAATTTGTATAATATGATAAGCTTATCCAGTACAGGCAGGCTTTAGTTTTCAGTGTAGAAAGAATGTATTACACAGAAGTTGGGAAAGTTGGGTGAGGATTTTTGCACCAGACTCAAGCACATCTTAGAGTAGATGGTGCAGGGGGGAACAGAGAATGCCGAGCCTTTGTTCGGATACATGAAAGCTGCAGAATGTGATTTGTTATGTGCCCCCAAAATGGCCGTTGCACCTTTGATGCCTGTCACTACACTGAGCCCTCAGTCACCACCCTATAATGGCGCCGACGCCAAATCACCGGAAGGGTGGACGTGTCGGGTGTGTGGAGAGCAAAACCCACTCTGGGCGGGCCGCCCATGGCACGATGCCCAGACTGCCCCCAAGAATAATCCCACCCCCACTCTAACTCCTCCCTCCCACGGCCATCTTGTTACACCTCTTACTTGTTGTGGGAGGCCCGGAAAGCCCCAATCCGGCCTATATCCACTACTAGATCCGTCCGGTGCATATTACCAGCCACCAGCACAGGTGGAAAAGCCCGCAGTCCCAGAGCACCCATCTGAAACTAATGTGACACCCTCTGCTCCAGTCCACGATGCTGAGACGCTTCCCCTGTTTCCTATGGGAGTCACCCACAACCCTGGGGATATCCTCCTCAACCCCCCCAGAATTTCAGGCCAGACTGCTCTCCCTCCGCCAACATACTGTTACTCAAGACGATACGGAGCCAGATGAGGGATGGGCTCAAGATACTCCAGCCCCCCCCCCCCCCTTCCTTTACCCCATACGTCTCCTATGGCATCCTCCACCCCATATCCATTACCCGTACTCCGGCCCTTGCTCCAAGCAACTGCTGAAAGAGCACCACCCCCCCAGCCCCTCAGAAGTCTGGGACCCCTGCCGCTCCCGGAACCTAGTAGACCCATCAGGACGCCCTGTCACTCTGTCAATAGGCTATGGTGACATCCTTACACATCGGGTGGGGGCCATAGTCAACCCTGCAAACACCTGTATGAGCCATGTTGGAGGATTGGCTCGCAAAATTTCCCTTGCTGCTGGTTCTACTCTGGCTGCAGAATGCCAGGCTCACTTAGCCGAAAACGGAGAGCTTTCAAAAGGCCATGGATTCCACAAAAGCAGGATCCCTTAGTACGTATGAATCCGGCCTAGAATACATGAAACAGTTAAAAGTCTGGGCTCAGGATCGCTTGTCAGATCAAGCTGGGTCTGTACAAGATGTTCAACAAGACCCTGATGAATCAGTGGAAAGATATGCTGCAAGACTCAGCATGCATTTTAAGGATCTCGGATACAGTCCTCACGTCAAGACGCAGGCCGCCCTGTTGGTTCAGGCCCTAGTAGATGGCCTACAAGACGCTCTCAGAGATGAAGTCCTGAGAGTACGGCCCGAGATTTGTTCTTCTTCTTTCAACGACGCGGTGGACTTCGTTAAAGCTTTCCAAAAATCAATGCTAAAAATGGAAAAAGATACTAAGCCAAAGAAGAAAACCGCTCCTGCCATGGTATATCAAGCTCAAGAAAGCTACCCACCCCCTGGCAACCAACATGGAATCAAGTGGGTAATGGTTAAAGGCACAGGTGATGATACTCCTCCCACATATAGAAGACAAGACAGAAGAGATGACAGGGGACCATCCAGAAACAAAAGACCATCTCGTGATTCTGAAGGACGAATGTTGTGTTGGGAGTGTGGTAGCCTTGACCACATCCTCAGAGACTGTCCAACCCGCAGACAGTACCATGACCGGTCGTTCCGTGACGGTCCACACAACCATGGACCATCAACCACTGGAGTTCCTGGTGGACACTGGGGCGGCCACATCTGTCATTTCCTCTGCACAGCTCCCTCCTTCTGTATCCCTATCACCGGATACCCTCACCTGTGTTGGGGTAGAGGCCAACATATTTCTTCTCCACTCACAGTCCCTGTGTCTGCAGGACCGTTCACCGGAGTACTCACAAGATTCTTGGTCTCTGAAACTTGCCCTGTCAACCTGTTGGGAGCCGATCTCTTAGAGCGGATGAAGGCAACAATTACCTTCGGAAACCATGGTATGGAGCTTCTTTTGCAGGACCCTCATTCCGAACAAGGGACTGAAGACCGCTGTGTTCTTAAAGCCTTCCCTCTCATGATGATGACCATACAACCTCACACTCTTCTTAATACCTCACAATTCCCTCACTCTCTGTGGTCCAGTGGGCCAGAGGACGTCGGCCTCCTGCAGGTTCCCCCGGTCCGAGTACACCTCAAGCCTGGACACAGGTACCCACGGTTGCCACAATACCCCCTCAAGGCTGCACAAGAACAAAGCTTGAGTACCCAAGTCGCTTCCCTCCTGGAATCAGGAGTCCTTGTCAGATGTGTATCTCCATGCAATACACCCCTCTTTCCTGTAAAAAAGAAAACCGTTCCGGGAGAGCCTCCAAGATACCGGTTGGTTCAGGATCTCAGAGCGGTCAATGCAGCTACCATTTTAGAAACTCCAGTGGTACCCAACCCAAACACCCTCTTGTCTCAGGTGCCTCCAACGGCCACCTTGTTTACGGTGTTAGATCTGGCCAACGCCTTCTTCAGTATACCCTTACATGAAGATTCGTGGTTTCTTTCTGCCTTCACCTTTCAAGGAGCACAGCTTACATGGACCAGGACTCCGCAAAGAGCCCAGAACTCTCCTAACCAATTCACTCATTCTATGAAGTCTATTCTGGAGCCATGGGTTCAAGAGAACCCTCAGGTCACCTCTCTACAGTATGTGGATGATCTTTTACTCTGTGGCACTGAAGAAAATTTGCCAGAGATGTCAGCATCCCTTCTCTGGTTTCTTCACTCAGCTAACTGTAAAGTCTCGAAAGGCAAAGTCCAATGGTGTCTGCCCAAGGTCATTTTCCTCGGACATTGTATATCACAAAGTGCTAGACATCTGACTGAAGAAAGAAAACAAGCCATCATGGATATCACCTTCCCAATTACCTATTCCGCTATGCAGACTTTCCTTGGTCTCATCACTTACTGCAGGCAATGGATCCCTGATGTCTCAAAGCTCATGCAACCTCTGTACGACTGTCTCAAAAATGAAGGCTCAGTTTGGTTTCATGCTGAAGATCCACGTGTTTCTCATCAACACAGACTATGTTTTGACCGCCTTAAACAGGCTGTTGTCTCTGCCCCGGCCTTGGGCTTACCAGACTATACTCAGCCATTTCACCTTTTTGTCTCGGAATCGGAAGGTCATGCCTCTGGAGTTCTAGCACAACGCTATGATCATAAGTATCGGCCTTTGGGCTACTACTCAGCCCGCCTGGACCCTGTCGCCCGAACTGCCCCCACGTGCCTTAAGGCGGTCCACGCTGCTCACATCCTCCTTGACAAGTCAGCTGATATCGTCCTTGGACATGATCTAGTTATACAGGCCGGCCATGATCTCTCAGCTGTTCTGCAACAAACATCTCCGAAACATCTAACCAACCAAAGACACCTGCGGCTGCAGTGTTCCCTATTGTTGCCCTCCAATATAACATTTACCAGATGTCTGACTATCAACCTTGCCACTTTGCTTCCACCTTCTAGGGGGGGAAGGTGAAGAGGGTGAAGGTCCATTGGTGGAACCTCATGATTGTATAAAAATTTTGCAGGAAGAGACTTCTGCTCCAGAGAATATGGTGGCACATCCGCTCGCAGACCCTCAAGGGAAGTTCCACACGGGATATGCTGTCACAACGGACCTAACAGTCCTCAAGGCTGAAGCTCTACCACCATACATGTCTGCACAAGAAGCTGAACTTGTGGCTCTCACAGAGGCCTGCCACCTGGCAGCAGGAACAAAGGCGAATATATATATATACCGATTCCAGGTATGGACATGGAATTTGCAATGATTCTGGACTCTTGTGAAAGTCTAGAGGATTCATCACAGCTGCAGGTACACCAGTGAAACATGCCTCATGGATTAAGGCCCTAATGAAGGCCCTGGAACTACCCATTCAGGTTGCTGTTATGAAGGTCAAGGCTCATGGAAGACTAGAATCCAGAGAAGCCAGGGGCAACCACCTAGCTGACCAAGCAGCCAAGACTGTGGCAGTGGAGAATGTGTCATCAAAGTGGCAGGAAAAGGAAGAAGAGATGGGGGAGACCCTGCAAACCGTAGCTGTGGCGCTCACTAGAGCAAGAGCCAAAGAACAGCCGGCGGAAGACCATACAAGTCCAGCGGAGACACGAGTGGAATCCAGGGGGGTCAAGATGCCTGAAGAAAAATTGTGTGAGGAACAAAGGAAGACCCCCCACTGAAGAAGTCAAGCAATGGAAATCGGCAGGAGCCGTGCTGGCAGGTCGCAAAGATTCAAAGGTCAACTCGACTCTTTACCAAGTGGATGGGAAGCCTTGCTTGCCTAGACGCATGTACTCAGCTGTGGCAGCATGGGCTCACGGGCCTATACACAGAGGAAAGAATCAAGCCTTGGCATGTATCAAGAAACTGTACTTTGCACCCGGAATCTCTTCCACTGTGACTGCGTACTCAAAATCCTGCTCTGTCTGCGCTACCTGCAACCCAACGTGTACGGCACGGGTCCCTCTCCAACACCTGGCTAAACCAGACTACCCTTGGCAGAGAATACAAGTCGACCATATCCAAATGCCTAAAGCAGGAAAATAGGAGTACGTTTTGGTAGCCGTGGATATGTTCTCAGCCTGGCCCGAGGCCTACCCGGTTGTCAACATGACTGCTAAAGTCACAGCCAAGAAACTGATCACCGAAATTGCCTGCAGATTTGGAGTTCCCCAAGTCATAGAATCGGACCAAGGACCAGCTTTCACAGCAAATATCTACGAAGAACTCTGGAACATGTTGGGAACAGATTTGGGCCTCCACACTCCATACCATCCTGCCAGTTCAGGCAAAGTGGAGAGAATGAATTCCACACTCAAGACCCAGCTCTTGAAAATGACCTAAGATCATCCCCTCCCCTGGCCCGACCTACTCCCTATAGTATTGTATCATATCACACACACTCCTCAGGCCAAACATGGGCTGACTCCCTATAAAATTTTGTTTGGGACCCCACCCAAGATAGGAGAGATTAGGCCCCAAGAGTTGTCTGAAACACATGATAGAGTGGTAAAATTTGTGATTGCCTTGTCTAGAGAATTGACTAACACCCGCTCTCCAGTATCTGCTTCTCTCCCAGAATCTACAGGTGATGCAGTACATGATTTCATCCCAGGCGATCTAGTGTATGTGAAGAAGTTTGTCCGGAAAGACTGCCTCCAGCCGCAGTTCGAGGGACCGTACACTGTGCTTCTCACCACCCCGACGGCTCTGAAGCTTGAGGGCAAGAGCACCTGGATTCACGCCTCCCACTGCAAGAGAGACAGAACGAGTCTATAAAAGATGACTACCTTTTTCTATATCCTTTCCATATGCTTACTGTCTGTCCCAGGGTGGACAGCTACCACATAGGGGTAGATACCTCCTTTTTCTCAAGTTGGTTGGGAGGGCTCAAGGGATTCCTCCAACAAGTTTGTCTAGTAATGGGAGGTCTATTAGTATTGGGCCTGGTGGTCCTGTGCTGCATAGTCCCCTTATACAGGAAAATATAACCAATGCTGTCCCAACCTCAGGGACCTTTCTGAATCAAGAGAAGATATGGAGAAATACATTTTTTTGAACAAGCCTGACCAGACCCCCCATGCTAAAGTTCAATTGAGAGATTTAGTTTAGGGATAGTTGGGAGAACTCCATGTGTCACCCAGGATAGGGCTCGATTGTCTGGGGGCGTCCCATAAGGGGGCAGCTTCTAAGATGATTGGGTGAAGAAATCCACCTCCCCTCTCCCCACACATGGACAGTCTCAAAGGCCCCGAAGCAAGGGAAAGCTTAGTGTTTAGGGGGGAATGTCGGGGTAAAAGAGAATATATATATTTGTAACTTTTATACTTTTGTAACTTTTATACGCTTTTTTGCTAATGTACTAACCACCATTTTGTGTCATATAACAATAAGCTTTCCTTGCTATATATTACTCAAATCGAAACTTAAACTAAGACAGTTCCAGTGTTGCCAAGACTTATTTCAGAGAAACGAAACAAGATTATAAGCTGACGGCTGCAATATCTGCCCAGAGACTGAGATAAGGAGATGTGGACCAATCAGGAGTGGCCAGACACTGGACTTTCATGGCTTACCCCGCTCCGGACAACCCCTATCCCCTCCCCATTATGTAGTGTATTTAGATTTGTGCATGTAAAAAAATAAAGGCAGAACATTGCTGAGGACGTTGTCTGTAGTAGCCTTCTGAGCATGCTCTGAGCTTGAACCAGCTTGTTGTCTGACTCATTCTTTGAATGGTTGACCCATGCTCATAGTTTGAATTTGGAGTGACTGGAGGACGAGTGGAATGTCATCACGACCCCCACAATGTCAACACTATGGACATTATTCAATAATATCCTTAGTGATCCTATTGATAAGGAGATTGACAGGGCGCACCGTACAATAGGCAATCATGGCCCAGATCCTGAGCGTCCAAGAGACATTATCTGTCGCATACTTTTTTTCAAAGTAAAAGAGGCCATTGTGAGGAAAGCAGGGGAGTTGGGTCCTGGTGATTTCAATGGAAAACGCATATAATTGCTCACATATCTATCTGAATGACACTTGCTAAAAGAAGGGTATTGAAACCACTACTTGATGCCATCCGGGAAAATGGCCTGATGAACTCCTGGGGGTACCCATTCCAGCTGTATATTTTCAAAGATCCAAGCAACATGAGACCTTTCTGTGATGCCCTGGACATTCCATATATCTGACTGGCCACCTGCTCCACCATTGCCACAGAGAGTTCCAGCACGTCGCAGAAGGTGTTCAATGGGTCAGGAACTTGATGGTGATGCAGCCAGATGGGAAAGGAACCTGCCAATCATATGAGCTCCTGAAATGAATCTTGTCTTTCCTGATGAGAGACAGTTTGCAGATGCTTACTTATTTCTTTAAGCATATAATTAGATATATCTAAATAGAGCGTTAGCTGCCACTCTTCTACTATATAGAATGTCTAAGTTCATAAAAGATCTTAGACCAGGATATAAGTTGAGTTCACATGATACTACTGTAATATCAGGCTGTATTACATTACTTGCTTTATATTCCATGGTTCCACCTAATAGGAATCCTAGAACTGAAAGTTTGACTTACGCCTGTAAAGACAACCCCCAGTTAGGGACTTGCATTGGGATCTGCTTGTTTCACAATTTCCTACTGTTTTGATATATTCATAATCTATACTTCTTAGACACTGAGAGGTAGACGTTACTATCTACCGTCTATACTTCCTCTTTGCTCTTAATCTTTCTCTCTTCCCCCTCCTCCTTTTTTTCATATAGTATGGCACAACTCAAACCTTGCGCATTGAATGTCAGAGGACTTAATGTTCCAGAGAAAGGAGCACAAGTGTTTTATCATAGGCATAAACAGCACGTACATTTTCTCTTTCTTCAGGAGTCACACTTTAGAGGCGATCATATACTGTACCTCAGATTCCTAATAGATATTATTCATCTTGGCGTCCCAGAAAAATGCAGTTTTGAAGTCTAAGGTGCTGAGTATAGGCCGCCACAGATCACTGCCGCGTACTATTGTAGAAACACTGTCTGACACGGAGAGGAGGTTCGTGTTTGTTAAGATCTCCATCTACTCCAAAATTTTGACTTTGGCAAACTTCTATCTCCCTAATTGTGACCAAATTAAGACATGCCGTCAATACTTAAACAAACTAAAATATTTTGCGGAGGACCTTATCATCATTGGAGGTGACTCTAATTTTGTCTTGGATCCTTCTTTAGACGGGTTCCTGGGCCGGAGTCACCTATCTAAACCACAAACAAAAGCTTTGCTAATTGTGCTTTGGTCTCAACCAGTCGATGTATGGAGGATACTACATCCAGACGTAAAGGATTATACTTATTATTCTCCCATACTCAATATGCATAGCTATATAGTCCTTTTCTTAATTAGCCGTCACTTGCCTACATGGCAACCTACATCTCAGGTAGGAACTGCCGTATGGTCAGATCATGCTCCTGTATATTGTAACTAGCTATTGAACCCGTTCTATACCCGGGTGGCGAGCATTTTTATTGGTATATGGTCTCCCATGCTGGTATGTGCTGCCCCCCTCCTAGTATTTCTGCTGCCCCCATCCTGTCCCCACCATCCTATCCTGGTATGCATGGCACCCCTCATCCCCATCCTGGTATGCATGGCACCCAATCCCCAATCCTGGTATGCATGGTACCCCTCATCCCAATCCTGGTATGCATGGTACCCCTCATCCCTATTCTGGTATGCATGGTACCCCTCATCATGGTATGCATGATACCCCGCATTCATATCCTGGTATGTATGGTACCCCTCATCCCTATCCTGGTATGCATGGTACCCCGCATTCCTATCCTGGTATGCATGGTACCTCACTACTCATCCTGGTATGCATGGTACCCCCAATTCCTATCCTGGTATGTATGGTACTCCTCATCCCTATCCTGGTATGCATGGCACCCCATCCCTCATCCTGGTATGCATGGCACCCCTCATCCCTATCCTGGTATGCATGGCACCCCATCCCTCATCCTGGTATGCATGGTACCCCTCATCCCCCAATCCTGATGTGTGGCCCCCTCGCCCCCCAATCCTGGTATGTATGGCACCCCTCATCCCTTTCACTCTGCACACATACAAAAAAATAAACACTTATACTCACCTTTCTTCCCTGTGCTCTAGCGCTGTGGTGTTCTGTTCTGCCGGAGGCCGGGGGAGGAGTGCAGCGCCGGAGTAACGCATGCCCATACCACGCTGTCCAGCGCCATTTTGCTGAAGACACACTGCAAATGTGTCTTCAGTAAATGGCGCCAGATAGCGCTATGCGCATGTGCTGACTCTGACGCCTTGACTCCTGCCCCGGTCTCTGACGAAGAGAGGTCAGGTAAGTATGTAAGTATGGCGCCGGAGATCGTGGTATGCGTTCAGTGCCTACGCATACCGTGATCTCCGGCGCAATACACACTCCTCTTACCTGTAACGGCTCCATGCGTTCTTCTGTTTGGAGCCAGACTACGCAGGCGTGTCACGCTTGCGCAGTCTATAAAGGCTTCAGACAGAGATACGCATCTCCCGTTATATTATAGATCTGACTATGCCGGACTCCACCAAGGCTTCAGATGTTGGAACCTAAATGATAATCTGCTGAAAGACTGACTGTGTCTCAGACCTTCTTGAGACTATAGACTCCTTCAAATATATGAGCATGATGAAACTGCCTTACCATTTAAATGGGAAGCACTCACATGCGTCTTTAGAAGTATAATAATAAAACATACGAAAAAGCTAAAAAAAGGAGAGAACAGCTAAAGTCGCCCATTTGCTTGAGCGGATTGATCTCCTTGACAAACAACATAAATGATCTGCTTCCCTCCAGGTATACGCAGACCTGCTTAACCCTAGAATGGAGCTAAAGTAGTTTCATGGGGTACTCACAAATATTTTGTAATTTCAGGGACCTACTTATCGAAGGAACCAAGTGAAAGCTTCCATTCTCGGTACTAGATATGGGGCCTCCTCGAGAAAATTACTTAAAATGTCGTACACTAAAGTTAATATATAAGGTGTGGGATAGGGGTAAAAATATTCTGGGGATTGAAAAGTACATAAACTATACTCCTTTATGGCACAACTATAACTTACCAGAGTTACAGAAGCTAAATAATATTAGTGAGTGGGAGGATAGGGGTGCTAGAATAAACGCCATACTGATTGATGGACATCACCCAATAGATACCATTGCTAAAGCAGTGGATACAAAAGGTCTATTAACCCTTATTTATAGGCAGTTACTGGCCCTACATTTGGATAATGTTGATAGTTAAGAGAAAATGGGAGGAGGATGTGGGTCCGTTATCTGAGGAGCAATGGGGGAAATACTGGATTTGACACCGAATCTTTCATTGTCAGAGTCACAAAAATTGTACCGAATTCTTCTGATTCATAGGGTATATAGATACCCAAGTATTTCAATTAAAATTTAAATAGAAACGGATGACACATGTCCTAGATGTGGTGAAAAGGACGCCCACCTGATGCATATGATGTGGGAATGTGTAAATATTGGCGACTACTGGAAGGGGGTGATGGCTCTTGTATGATCTGTATTTGGGATACAACTTCAGTTGGAACCTAAAATCTGTATCCTAGGACTCCTGGGAGAGGACGTAGACCCAGACTTCCATATGGCAGTAGATAGCTCAAGAATATTATTCCAAGCCAGAAAGTTGTTGGCACTACATTGGATAGACAATTCTCCCCCAACAATAACAGAACTAAAATCCAGGATAAATAACAATCTATGCTTGGAAAGGGGATCTTATATTAAAGGAACGCTCAATGAACCTTCACAGAAATACTATCCTGGACCGTTTGTCCATTTCCTTACAGTAAACCAGGAATTTATATCCTTATACCCAAGGTGTCAGCAAATAATAATTGTCTCAGTCCACACAATTGCCCCTTCTTAGATATATTCTTTTTCTTTTGATGTCTCAATAGGGGAAAAAAAGCCGTCAGGAAGTATTCAGATATTTATGTACAAATGTAAAATTACTATTCCAAACATTGTACTATAGAGCGATATTGGGTTTTATATCATTGTAAACCGGTTCTTGTATTGTTTACTGGTTTTTATTTCTTTTTCTTTTTTTTTGTCACAAAGTTTATTTAAAAAATGAAATGTTGTTAATTCTTTGTTTTGTTAAATAAAAATGATCTGATTGAAAAAAAGAAAGGAGCGAAGGTCTTTACTAGATCAAACGTATACAAAATATCAAGATCATATGTGAAGGTTCTCGTATGAATTCACAGATAAATGTGGTTGCTCATTGGCAAAAAGGTTACATCCACACGTGTAAAGGACATACGTATCCAAAATAAAAGGGGCACCCGGGCCAGAAACTCATAACCCCATTGACATAGCGGAAGCATTTAGTTTCTTTTATAGTTCGCTGTATAATATTCATGGACAACACCACGACATGCCACCTAATATTCTTGAAACTAAAAATGACAAATATATTAAGGACACTGCCGTTCCTTCCTTACAGACCCCTGAGCAGGAGATACTAGACAAAGCTTTCACTAAACAAGAGATAGGAGAGGACAATAAATCATTCCCTATCGGGAAGAGCCCGGGGCCAGATGGATTCAATAATAGATTTTATAACATGTTTGCACCTCTGTTATTACCATTTTTAGCCTAAGTGTTCAATAATATCTCAGAAGACTCCCCCTTTTGCCCCCCAATCACTTAAGGCTCATATAACGGTTTCATCAAAGCCTGGAAAAGAACCAAATACCTGCCCTAATATTCATCCAATATCATTAAATAATGTAGACGTCAAAATATTCTCTAAAATGGTTACAACACGGCTCTCCCACTACCTACCCTCAATTGTCAGCAACGATCAGGTTGGCTTCATTAAGGGCAGAGAAGCTTGTGATAATAAAAATAAAATGTTGTTAATTTCACATGCAAAAAACAGGGGGATCCCAATGTGCCTTGTTTCTGCCTACGCTAAAAAAGCGTTCGACACAGTGCATTGGACTTTCTTGAAGAGCACCCTACCACAAATTAGGTTGGACTCTTTCTTGTTACCTAAACTTCTATCCTTCTACACTGACCCTAAAGCGATAGGGTAAACGGCCTTCTATATGACACATTTTCTATTAAAAAGGGGACGAGACCAGGGTGTCCCTTATCACCTCTCCTATACACATTGGTGATGGAACATTTCGCGGTAGCATTACATACAAATCCAGATATTAGTGGAGTTACTATAGACTCACATCACTATAAACTAGCTCTATACGCAGATGACCTGTTGCTCTATGTTTCAAACCCAATGATCTCATTTCCCTCTATAATAAAGGAATTTGAATAACTCAGCCATGTAAGCAATTTTAATTCAACTACTCTAAAACAGAAGCCATGAACATAACTTTTAACGCTGAACTGACACAATAACTCATTTCTAACTTCCCCTTTAAGTGTCAGAAAGACACAATTAAGTACCTGGATATACAAATTCTGGGGAACTTGGATGATCTGTATCTTTTAAATTATATCCCCCATCCTTGAACAAATGGTTAAAAATCGAATGAATTATAACTTGAAACCCTTGTCCTGGTTTGGTCGTATTAGTCCGATCAAAATGGACATTTTACCAGATCTTCTTTATATATTTCAGAGCGTTCCGGTCTGCGTTCCTCAGACCTTTTTCTCCCGTCTCAACAATTCTAACATCAAGTTTGTATGGGGAACATCGAGGCCTAGGATACGTGTTAAAATATTGTGAAGAAACAGGAGGGAGGGTTAGGGAGCTGCAACGCTGAATCCAAACAGGGTGAAGATAGTCCACTGAAGGGTGCCGGTCCCGCTGGTGAGCACAGACATATGAAGAAAACGAAAAGGAGAAAATCGGCACTCCAACAGGTAAAATATGAGAAAAATGTATTGGATCATTTAAAAAAAAAAAAAAGTTAAATTCTTATGTGTTTTTGGCGCTAGGGTTGTGCCCTTAGTTATAGCAGATGAGAAAAGGACAATGAAGTCATTATATATACACAAGCACAATGGAGTCACATGACACGAAATGAGAAATCAATTAGACATGCAAAAGGTGTGAAGAAAATCCCGGCCACAGTTCACATTGAAGACAACGAAATCAAATCCAGACAAGGTGATCATTACAAGCGTCACACAACAAGCCAGAAATGCAAAACACCATGATGGTGAAAAATAAGATAGAATTACACCTCATACTCTTATTCATGCATATCCGTATCCCCCTCTGTATATAAACTGTTTATTGCAGGACATTTGTGTGAAGACCACCGGTGTTAGCTGCCAGGGGATTATCCCATATAGGAACACAACACCGGGATTAAGTGTACAGGTGTGAGATCACAGGGTCAGAACATCGCAAATGCCATCAACTATAGCACCGGAAGGTGGGAGGATATACTGATTATAGAGGGACAGGAACATGTATGCATGAGATGGATGATAGATTCAGTATAGAGCATCACAATAACAATGTCCAATAAACAGAGAAAACGCATCAATGTCTAAATTGTGAATAGAAATATTGTTCTTATCGATCTGACACACGTAAAAATATAATATAAAATAATATGCACAATAACCAATATGGAGAAACTATAAACCTATAACAATGAACATATAAAGCGGAAAAAAAATATGCAAATCAAAATTGATTACATAGTAGAAAATTTACAAGGAAATCCACCCGCATCTGATCTGGTGCAAAGTATAATATCCTGGCAAAGGATCATAGAGCCGCAGATATACCGAGCATTATCTGTCATATCACCGGGAGGCAAATAGATGCATCATTGTAAAACATACGAGAACAAGTACAGAACACTGGTGAGATTACTGTGGAGCATTGTAATGGCCAATCAGATTACTGTGGAGCATTGTAATGGCGAATCAGATTACTGTGGAGCATTGTAATGGCGAATCAGATTACTGTGGAGCATTGTAATGGCGAATCAGATTACTGTGGAGCATTGTAATGGTGAATCAGATTACTGTGGAGCATTGTAATGGCGAATCAGATTACTGTGGAGCATTGTAATGGTGAATCAGATTACTGTGGAGCATTGTAATTGGGAATCAGATTACTGTGGAGCATTGTAATGGCGAATCAGATTACTGTGGAGCATTGTAATGGCGAATCAGATTACTGTGGAGCATTGTAATGGCGAATCAGATTAGATGGAGCGTACAAATCCATGATATCCAAGAGCTGAATGTATAACAGATCAATGGCAATGGGAGACGTCTGCATAGAGTCTGATGGAGAACCTGATCGTGAGGCTATAGATGGAGCAAGCATTTCTATCTGTATCAACGAAAAACAGGTAATTACATTATAATAAAACTGACAAAAACAAATATCTGACGCAGAACTGAATCGTGAAGCTGTGGATGTAGTGGGAATTTCTATCTGTATCAACGAAAAACAAATAATTAAATTATATTGCGAAAAAATGGACAAAAATAAATATATGAGAAATGGAAGATAAATAAGCTGCAGAACATTGCAATGGAAATACTCAGTCATTGCTGAAAAATCTTTAAGATATTTGCATCATTTATGTGCGTTCTGCGAAGATGAATCAGCGATGATAGCGCAATATACAGAAAGGCAAATAAGTACACCGGCAAATAATAACCGGAAAAACACAAAATAAATTCAGAAAACCTGGAATGTCACCATATAGATGTCTGCTGGGAATAAACCAGTATGGATTTCATCAATAGATGTAAAACAGGTCATTGCGGAAATTCATTACCCGAAGGGTATTTAGTATTTACACGTCAGATCCAGAAGGCTTCACGCATATTAAGGTGTTTCTGTCTGTTTCCACCCCTTACCGGATGATGAACTTTTTCAAGACCAAGGAAAGAAAAATGTGTGAGATCAGTATTATGTATGGACACAATGTTTTGTTCCCCCGGAGTATGTGCTATTAGAACTGTTGATATATGAAATCTGCTCCGGTGTGCTCTATGAATCCTATCAATTTGTATAAAACAATGTTGTCCACTATTCTGGAGGAAGGCATTTATTTGGCTGTTACCTGATTATCCCATTTTACCCATTTTTCATGGGCTCCCCAAAACACTAAAGGGTATCTCCCCTCCCCCACCCTTCGCCCTATTATCTCGGGTATGCGTTCATTGAATGAGAATTTAAGCCAATGGCTGGTGAATATTTGTATCCTCTGGTTATTCAAACACCAGCTATGTGAAAGATACTACGTCTGTCCTGAGGGGTTTTGACAGGTTCGTGTGGCAGGAAGAATATAGGTTTGTCACCAGCAATGTTGTCAACCTGTATTCCTCCATTCCTCACGCATTGGCCATCATTGCCGTTCAACACCATTTAAATAAATATAGTGGATATTCTGTGAATTTACAAAGGTTCATTATAACATAAAATATTTGTTGTCCCACAATAATTTTATGTTTGATTCTAAATATTATTTACAAGTACTTGGAGTCCCCATGGGCTCCAAATTCTCACCATCTTTGGCTATTCTGTACATGTCGTCGTGGGAAGAAATTCACATTTTTTCTGATGATAATCCATTTTTTAGCACATTTTTTGGTTTGGTAGATATGTTGATGATGTACTTTTAGTATGGAGAGGTGACCCCCATTTAGTGTCACAATTTGTTTTGTATTTGAATTCCTATTCCTTAAATTTAAAATTCACTGTCGGTGAACCTTTGATTTCCACTCCATTTCTGGATATTTTCCTGACCGGGATAGTAACATCTCATAAAGTGGACACCACACTCTATAGAAAACCTTTGTCAGGCAACACATTACTGTAGTCTTCCAATTCTCAACTTACTCTATACAGTTCGCAGGGACGACTCAGTATAGGTGGAGGGAAGCACTCCGATGCCCGTTCAGAGAATGTGACCCGTACTACACAAAATTTGTAACTTCCAACATAAGTGCTGATCCATCCTCCATGGATTCTTTTATGCCTAAGGGGAGACCTGCCCCCACACCCCCTGTGATGACATCACGGGGGCTGGTCTCCAGCCTTCATATTTTTATTAGATATCTGTTTTTGGCAATAACTTATCGTGGGTTGATCGTAGAGGCCCGAAAGTGATACCATATTTTCCGTTATGATTTTACCTTTCTCCAGAGACCACATACAGTATAGCTGCCATCTGCTATTTTGCTACTTTTGCGCCACAGCTCCCCAGAGGGGCTTACAGCGACGGAAAAATATCCATATTGTTCCTTAGCTGACCCTGCCACCCAAAATATAGGCTTCATTATTATCGGACGTATGGAACTTTAGTTATTCCCTATTCAGTATCGGCTTCGGGCTGTCTGCGTGCCTTTGTTACATTCCCTTTGAAGCACTGGAAATACAACCTTCTCAGTTAGCTGTAAATCTATCACAAGCCTGTGTTAATTGGGTTTGGTAGCAGCTTTTGGGCCAGCATTAGCTTACAAGGCTCTTCTCATGTGTGTGTTAACTTGCATAGAGGCCACTGGCCAAAGTGTCAGCTCTTCTCCCGTGGACAATTACTATAGGGGAGGAGGGAAGAGGGGTCTGGGAGAGAGACTTCTTAATATCTATGACAGGGGAGAAGAAAAGATTTTCAATATTTCCATGACAATCTGTTTTTCATTGATACAGATAGAAATCCTTGCTATACCTATAGCCTCACGATCAGGTTTTGCATCAGACTCTATGCAGACGTATCCCATTGCAATTGATTTGTTATACATCCAACTCCTGGATAGCATGGATTTGTACATTCCATCTAATCTGATTCACCATTGCAATGTTCCACAGTAATCTCAGCAGTGTTTTGTACATACTTGTTTTCATCTGTTTTACAATGATGCATCTATTTGCCTCCCGTTGATATGATAGATAATGCTCGGTATATCTGCGGCTCTATGATCCTTTGCCAGGATATTATGCTTTGCACCAGATCAGATGCGGGTGGATTTCCTAACATCGGTGGTTTTCACACAAATTTCCTGCAATAAACAGTTTATATACAGGGTGGGATACAAATATGCATGAACAAGAGTATGAGGTTTAATTCTATGTGCCTTGTATATAGTATTATTTGGTCACTATGTGGTGATAATATTTGGTCCGGCCATGGTGTGACGGTTTTTGTCCCTTTGTATGTGATATTATTTGAAAAAATGTATGTGACACATTCCCTTATAGAAAAATAAATAAAAATATACCTAGATAGAGTACTGGATATTTTAAGAAATGTTTAATAGGTTAGAATAGAGTAGGGCCCGGCCAGAAGAGTCTACCTTGTCGTGGCGGCGGCTTACAAAATCTTTTGGCCAAAACAAAAGCTGCTGCTATGTATGTGATCTGCTGTTCTATGGGAACTGTTAGGGTATGTGCACATGGTCAGAGCAGCTGCAGGTTTGGCAAGGTGTTACAGCATAGTGGATAGGATTTCTCCGCTCCGAACACCTCGTACACACGCGGCTCCGCTCCATACACCTCGTACACACGTGGCTCCGCTCCGTACACCTTGTACACACACGGCTCCGCTCCGTACACCTCGTACACACGCGGCTCCGCTCCGTACACCTCGTACATGCGCGGCTCCGCTCCCTACACCTCGTACACGCGCGGCTCCACTCCCTACACCTCGTACACGCGCGGCTCCGCTCCGTACACCTCGTACACACGCGGCTCCGCTCCGTACACCTCGTACACACGCGGCTCCGCTCCGTACACCTCGTACACACGCGGCTCCGCTCCGTACACCTCATACACACGCGGCTCCGCTCCGTACACCTCGTACACACGCGGCTCCGCTCCGTACACCTCGTACACACGCGGCTCCGCTCCGTACACCTCGTACACACACGGCTGTGCTCCGTACACCTCGTACACACGCGGCTCCGCTGAGTACACCTCGTACACACGCGGCTCAACTCCGTACACATGCGGCTCTGCTCCGTACACCTCGTACACACGCGGCTCCGCTCCGTACGCCTCGTACACGCGTGGCTCCGCTCCGTACACCTCGTACACACACGGCTGTGCTCCGTACACCTCGTACACACGCGGCTCCGCTTCGTACACCTCGTACACACGCGGCTCCGCTCCGTACACCTCGTACACAGGCGGCTCCGCTCCGTACACCTCGTACACACACGGCTGTGCTCCGTACACCTCGTACACACGCGGCTCCGCTGAGTACACCTCGTACACATGCGGCTCCGCTCCGTACACATGCGGCTCTGCTCCGTACACCTCGTACACATGCGGCTCCGCTCCGTACGCCTCGTACACGCGCGGCTCCGCTCCGTACGCCTCGTACACGCGCGGCTCCGCTCCGTACGCCTCGTACACGCGCGGCTCCGCTCCGTACACCTCGTACACACACGGCTGTGCTCCGTACACCTCGTACACACGCGGCTCCGCTTAGTACACCTCGTACACACGCGGCTCCGCTCCGTACACCTCGTACACACGCGGCTCTGCTCCGTACACCTCGTACACACGCGGCTCCGCTCCGTACACCTCGTACACACGCGGCTCCGCTCCGTACGCCTCGTACACACACGGCTCCGCTCCGTACACCTCGTACACACGCGGCTCTGCTCCCTACACCTCGTACACGCGCGGCTCCGCTCCCTACACCTCGTACACGCGCGGCTCCGCTCCCTACACCTCGTACACGCGCGGCTCCGCTCCGTACACCTCGTACACACACTGCTCCGCTCCGTACGCATCGCACACGCGCGGCTCCGCTCCGTACACCTAGTACACATGGCTCCGCTCCGTACACCTCGTACACACGCGGCTCCGCTCCGTACACCTCGTACACACGCGGCTCCGCTCCGTACACCTCGTACACACGCGGCTCCGCTCCGTACACCTCGTACACACGCGGCTCCGCTCCGTACACCTCGTACACACGCGGCTCCGCTCCGTACACCTCGTACACACGCGGCTCCGCTCCGTACACCTCGTACACACACGGCTGTGCTCCGTACACCTCGTACACACGCGGCTCCGCTGAGTACACCTCGTACACACGCGGCTCAACTCCGTACACATGCGGCTCTGCTCCGTACACCTCGTACACACGCGGCTGTGCTCCGTACACCTCGTACACACGCGGCTCCGCTTCGTACACCTCGTACACACGCGGCTCCGCTCCGTACACCTCGTACACAGGCGGCTCCGCTCCGTACAACTCGTACACACACGGCTGTGCTCCGTACACCTCGTACACACGCGGCTCCGCTGAGTACACCTCGTACACATGCGGCTCCGCTCCGTACACATGCGGCTCTGCTCCGTACACCTCGTACACATGCGGCTCCGCTCCGTACGCCTCGTACACGCGCGGCTCCGCTCCGTACGCCTCGTACACGCGCGGCTCCGCTCCGTACGCCTCGTACACACACGGCTGTGCTCCGTACACCTCGTACACACGCGGCTCCGCTCCGTACACCTCGTACACACGCGGCTCTGCTCCGTACACCTCGTACACACGCGGCTCCGCTCCGTACACCTCGTACACACGCGGCTCAGCTCCGTACGCCTCGTACACACACGGCTCCGCTCCGTACACCTCGTACACACGCGGCTCCGCTCCCTACACCTCGTACACGCGCGGCTCCGCTCCGTACACCTCGTACACGCGCGGCTCCGCTCCCTACACCTCGTACACGCGCGGCTCCGCTCCGTACACCTCGTACACACACTGCTCCGCTCCGTACGCATCGCACACGCGCGGCTCCGCTCCGTACACCTAGTACACATGGCTCCGCTCCGTACACCTCGTACACACGCGGCTCTGCTCCGTACACCTCGTACACGCGCGGCTCCGCTCCGTACACCTCGTACACGCGCGGCTCCGCTCCCTACACCTCGTACACGCGCGGCTCCGCTCCCTACACCTCGTACACACACTGCTCCGCTCCGTACGCATCGCACACGCGCGGCTCCGCTCCGTACACCTAGTACACATGGCTCTGCTCCGTACACCTCGTACACACGCGGCTCTGCTCCATACACCTCGTACACGCGCGGCTCCGCTCCCTACACCTCGTACACGCGCGGCTCCGCTCCGTACACCTCGTACACACACTGCTCCGCTCCGTACGCATCGCACACGCGCGGCTCCGCTCCGTACACCTAGTACACATGGCTCCGCTCCGTACACCTCGTACACACGCGGCTCTGCTCCGTACACCTCGTACACGCGCGGCTCCGCTCCCTACACCTCGTACACGCGCGGCTCCGCTCCCTACACCTCGTACACGCGCGGCTCCGCTCCGTACACCTCGTACACACACTGCTCCGCTCCGTACGCATCGCACACGCGCGGCTCCGCTCCGTACACCTAGTACACATGGCTCTGCTCCGTACACCTCGTACACACGCGGCTCTGCTCCGTACACCTCGTACACACGCGGCTCCGCTCCGTACACCTCGTACACACGCGGCTCCGTACACCTCGTACACACGCGGCTCCGTACACCTCGTACACACGCGGCTCTGCTACATCCACACTGTAAACCCCTCCTGACCCCACACATAAACTTCAGCTCATCCAGCACCATGACAACCAGCACAGCAGAGTCCTGCATCCACTGAGGCCCCTGATCATGTGACCCCTGACTCCTCCCCTCCTGTGACCTCATCACAGGTCCTGTGTGCACAGAGCAGCCATATATGTGGTGGCGGCTCTGCAGGTGGAGGTATGTGGAGACCCCCCATTACTGGGCGCAGGGGGCATTAACCCCTTCAGCACCGAGACTCTTTTGGGGTCTTTTGTTGCCCCTTTATAAGAATCATAAGGTTTTTGTTCTGTTTCCTGTAATAGATACATACGACCCAACTATGGAGACAGGGAGGGAGGAAACGTATTGTTCTCATAGTACAGGACCCCTTTACTGCCCCACAGTGTAATGCCCCCATGATGCCCCCCACAGTGTAATGCCCCCATTATGCCCCTTATGCAGGCTGTATGATGCCCCCACACAGTGTAATGCCCCCATTATGCCCCTTATGCAGGATGTATGATGCCCCCACAGTGTAATGCCCCCATTATGCCCCTTATGCAGGATGTATGATGCCCCCACACAGTGTAATGCCCCCATTATGCCCCTTATGCAGGATGTATGATGCCCCCACACAGTGTAATGCCCCCATTATGCCCCTTATACAGGATGTATGATGCCCCACACAGTGTAATGCCCCCATTATGCCCCTTATGAAGTATATATGATGCCCCTTGCCGCTGGTGGGACGGCTTGTATACTTTTTTTGATCAAAAATAGTTCACTAAGTACCCTATATTTATTATGCAACTTTGCTTTACATTTATATATAATGATGGTAGGGTATGAGATATATTTTTTGTCTTTTGTAGGTTTTGCTTCTTTTTGCTAGTGTGAACATGCTCCTATTTCTTGCATGTCTACCATCTTAGACCTCAGTTCACATTGCTTGTTTTTTTGTCTTGTTTGCATTCTGTGCAATTTAAGGGTGTGGCATCCCCTTTGTTGAGCTGATTAGTATATATGTAGCTTACCACGGGCCTAGGTGGTCTGGAGTTGGGACCCGGTCCTATTTGTCTACCCTTTTATATGCATTACTTCAACTTTGATATACAGTAAGGTTTTTAATATAGACAGTATAGGTACCGTCCCAATTTAGGGTCACCTTGCCGCTGGTGGGACGGCTTGTATACTTTTTTTGATCAAAAATAGTTCACTAAGTACCCTATATTTATTATGCAACTTTGCTTTACATTTATATATAATGATGGTAGGGTATGAGATATATTTTTTGTCTTTTGTAGGTTTTGCTTCTTTTTGCTAGTGTGAACATGCTCCTATTTCTTGCATGTCTACCATCTTAGACCTCAGTTCACATTGCTTGTTTTTTTTTTCCCCTTATGCAGTATGTATGATGCCCTGACACAGTGTAATGCCCCCATTATGCCCCTTATGCAGGATGTATGATGCCCCCCACAGTGTAATGCCCCCATTATGCCCCTTATGCAGGATGTATGATGCCCCCACACAGTGTAATGCCCCCATTATGCCCCTTATGCAGGATGTGTAATGCCCCCCTTATGCCCATTATGCAGTATGTATGATGCCCCCACACAGTGTAATGCCCCCATTATGCCCCTTATGCAGTATGTGTGATGCCCCCACACAGTGTAATGCCCCCATTATGCCCCATATGCAGGATGTATGATGCCCCCTTTATGCCCCTTATGCAGGATGTATGATGCCCCACACAGTGTAATGCCTCCATTATGCCCCTTATGCAGGATGTATGATGCCCCCACACAGTGTAATGCCCCCATTATGTCCCTTATGCAGGATGTATGATGCCCTCACACAGTGTAATGCCCCCATTATGCCCCTTATGCAGTATGTATGATGCCCCCCACAGAGTGTAATGCCCCCATTATGCCCCTTATTCAGGATGTATGATGCCCCCACACAGTGTAATGCCCCCATTGTGCCCCTTATTATTATTAGTAGTATTTATTATTATAGCACCATTTATTCCATGGCGCTTTTACATGTGATAGGGCTATACATAGCAAAAACATTTACATAATCTTAACAAAACGAGTCAGCAACTGGTACAGGAGGAGAGAGGACCCTGCCTGCGAGGGCTCACAGTCTACAAGGGATGGGTGGAGGTAGAGGAGGTCATGCAGTAATGTGGTGGGGTAGTGGTTACTGCAGGTTGTAGACTTGTCGGAAGAGGTAGGTCTTCAGGTTTCTTTTGAAGGCTTCCATGGTAGGCGAGAGTCTGATATGTTGGGTTAGAGAGTTCCAGAGTAGGGGGGATGCACGGGAGAAATCTTGTATGCGATTGTGGGAAGAGGAGATAAAAGGGGAGTAGAGAAGGAGATCTTGTGAGGATTGGAGGTTGCGTGCAGGTAAGTACCGGGAAACTAAATCACAGATGTATGGAGGAGACTGGTTGTGGATGGCTTTGTATGCCATGGTTAGGGTTTTGAACTTGAGTCCCTGGGCAATGGGGAGCCAGTGAAGGGATTGACTGAGGGGAGAGGCCGAGGAATAGTGGGGGGACATGTGGATTAGTCGAGCAGTAGATTTTAGGATAGATTGGAGGGGTGCAAGAGTGTTGGAAGGGAGGCCACAGAGCTGGAGGTTGCAGTAGTCAAGGCAGGAGATGATGAGGGCATGCACTAGTGTTTTTGCAGAGTCTTTGCTTAGGAATGCACGGATCCGGGAGATATTTTTGAGTTGGAGTCGGCAGGAAGTGGAAAGGGCTTGGATATGTGGTTTGAAGGAGAGATCAGGGTCCAGGGTTACCCCAAGGCAGCGAGCTTGTGGGACTGGGGAGAGTGAACAGCCATTGACGTTGATGGATAGGTCAGATGGGGGATATGAATGAGAGGGTGGAAAGATGATGAACTCTGTTGTATCCATGTTAAGTCTTAGAAATCTGGCAGAGAAGAAGGATGAAATAGCAGACAGACATTGAGGGATTTTGGTTAGTAGGGAGGAGATATCTGGTCCAGAGAGGTATATCTGTGTGTCATTATCATAGAGGTGATACTGAAAGCCGTGAGACTCTATGAGCTGTCCCAGGCCGAGGGTGTAGATGGAGAAGAGCAGAGGTCCTAGAACTGAACCTTGGGGGACACCGACAGATAGGGGGCGAGATGAGGAGGTGGTGCGTGAGTGGGAGTAGCTGAATGTCCTGTATGTTAGGTATGAGGAGATCCAAGATTGGGCCAAGTCCGTGATGCCAAGAGATGAGAGAATCTGTAGTAAGAGGGAATGGTCGACTGTGTCGAAGGCAGATGACAGGTCCAGAAGGAGGAGGATGGAGTAGTGTCGCTTGGATTTGGCGGTTAGTAGGTTGTTGGTGACTTTGGTCAGGGCAGTTTCAGTCGAGTGGTGCGGTCGGAAGCCAGATTGTAGGCTGTCGAAGAGTGAGCAGGAGGAGAGCTGGGAGGACAGTTCAAGGTGGACTTGTTGTTCTAGTAGTTTTGAGGCATAGGGGAGAAGTGATATGGGGCGGTAGCTAGTCAGAGAGGATGGGTCAAGGGAGGGCTTTTTGAGGATGGGTGTGATTAAGGCGTGTTTGAGACATGAGGGGAAGACACCGGTTGTTAGTGACAGGATGAAGAGGTGGGTTAGGGTTGGGATGAAGACTGTGGTAAGGTTAGAGATGTGGGGTGGGATGGGATTGGGTCAAGTTCGCAGGTGGTGAGGTGTGATTTGGAGAGTAAAGAGGAGACTTGACCTTCTCTAATGGTGGAGAAGTGGGGTTTGGAGGAGGAAGGTTGAGTAGATATGAGGAGGGGTTGTACTGACTTAGGCAAAAGCTTTGTCTGATGGTGTCAATCTTCTGCTTGAAGAATAAACCAAAGTCTTTGGCTGAGATGAGAGAAGAGGGAGGAGGCGCTGGGGGACGAAGGAGAGAATTGAAAGTGTTAAATAGCTGTTTAGGGTTGTGGAACGGGGAAGATATGAGAGATGAGAAGTGTGTTTGTTTTTCTGCAGTGAGTGTGGACTTGAAAATGGTGAGGGATTATTTGAATGCGATGAAGTGAGACCTTTTCCATCTCCGCTCCGCAACCCTGGAGGCCCGTCGCAGTTCTTTAGTAAGTTTGGTGTGCCAGGGTTGCCTGTTGATTCTGCGAGCTTTGGTATGTGTGAGAGGGGCGATCGAGTCGAGAGCTGCAGCTATTTTGGTGTTATATAAAGCGGCAGCAACATCTGCATTGTGTAAGGAATTTATGTCTGTAAGAGGGAGGAGGGATTCAGAGAGTGAATGTAGGTCAAGGTGTTTGAGGTTTCTGCGAGGGTGTGTAAGTTCGTGGAGTGGGGATTGTGCACCTGGAGAGGAGAGGGTAGAGAATGTGAGGAGGTTATGGTCAGAGAGAGGGAGAGGTGAGTTAGAGAGGTTAGATCGGGAACAGAGGCGAGTGAAGATGAGGTCCAGTGTGTGGCCATCTTTATGAGTAGCTGCAGAAGACCATTGAGCAAGGCCGAAGGAGGAAGTGAGGGATAGGAACTTAGAGACAGACTAGTGGGAAGTGTCAATGAGGATGTTGAAGTCACCCATTATGATAGTGGGGATGTCAGCGGAAAGGAAGCGAAGCAGCCAGGTGGTGAAGTGGTCTAAGAAAGTGGTGGCTAGCCCTGGAGGTTGGTAAATGACGGCCAGTTGGAGGTCAGAGGGGGAATAGATGCGCACACAGTGCGCCTCAAGAGAGGGGAGTGTAACGGAGGGTGGCAGTGGGATTTGGGTGAAAGCGCAGGTATCTGACAGGAGAAAACCTATGCCTCCACCATGTTTGCCATTGGGGCGGGGAGTGTGGGAAAGGTGGAATCCGCCATACGAAAGTATGGAGGATGTATGATGCCACCATTGTGCCCTTTATGCAGTATGAATGTCCCCACACAGCGTAATGCCCCTTATGCAGTATGTATGATGCCCCCCCACACAGTATAATGTTCTCATAGTACCGCCTGATGTTCTGCAGTTAGAATAAGTCCTGAGGTTTTATAGTTGGAATTATCCCTCTGGAAAATGGTTTTGCCTTCTCCCCTCTATGTATACTCCTATTTACTAATGGTATGTGACCCAGCTTTTCCGTCTTGACTCCCATGCAGATTTCTCTATACTTCTCTACTCCTATTTACTAATAGTATGTCCTCCAAGTTACACCAGCTACCCCCCACTTTCATTTATGACCTTGTTTACTTAGTCTTTGACTAGCCAGCATCTGTTTCAGCCCTAATCATCTGATCAAGATGAGCACAGACCACTCCCCTCTGGTTCACAGCTGAATGCAATCTGTAACAAATATATTGTGGGCCAGGAGTCTATGTCAGACTTTAGTCTGTGGCCATTACCTTAAGTATGGCCATTAGTTGAAGTATGAGAAATAAGAATTAATCCTGAAGGTAACTGGATACTAAGTCCCAGTAAACAATGTTTGTCTTTGTTTTCACTCTCGCCCCCTTAATCCTTCACTTCTTACAACCACCCCTCATCCCTACACCTAGTAAGGAGCTCTTCATCTCTCCCTCCATTCTCCCCATCCATCTCACCTCCTCCTCAGAGCTATTCCTCAACATACAGTACAGACCAAAAGTTTGGACACAGCTTATCATTTAAAGATTTTTCTTTATTTTCTTGACTTTGAAAATTGTACATTCACACTGAAGGCATCAAAACTATGAATTAACACATGTGGAATTTTATACTTAACAAAAAAGTGTGAAACAACTGAAAATATGTCTTATATTCTAGGTTCTTCAAAGTAGCCACCTTTTGCTTTGATGACTGCTTTGCACACTCTTGGCATTCTCTTGATGAGCTTCAAGAGGTAGTCACCGGAAATGGTCTTCCAACAATCTTGAAGGAGTTCCCAGAAATGCTTAGCACTTGTTGGCCCTTTTGCCTTCACTCTGCGGTCCAGCTCACCCCAAACCATCTAGATTGGGTTCAGGTCTGGTGACTGTGGAGGCCAGGTCATCTGGCGTAGCGCCCCATCACTCTCCTTTTTGGTCAAATAGCCCTTACACAGCCTGAAGGTGTGTTTGGGGTCATTGTCCTGTTGAAAAATAAATGATGGTACAACTAAACGCAAACCGGATGGAATAGCATGCCGCTGCAAGATACTGTGGTAGCCATGCTGGTTCATTATGCCTTCAATTTTGAATAAATCCCCAACAGTGTCACCAGCAAAGGACCCCCACACCATCACACCTCCTCCTCCATGCTTCACTGTGTGAACCAGGCATGCAGAGTCCATCCGTTCACCTTTTCTGCGTCGCACAAAGACACGGTGGTTGGAACCAAAGATCTCAAATTTGGACTCATCAGACCAAAGCACAGATTTCCACTGGTCTAATGTCCATTCATTGTGTTCTGTAGCCCAAACAAGTCTCTTCTGCTTGTTGCCTGTCCTTAGCAGTGGTTTCCTAGCAGCAATTTTACCATGAAGGCCTGCTGCACAAAGTCTCCTCTTAACAGTTGTTGAAGAGATGTGTCTGCTGCTAGAACTCTGTGTGGCATTGACCTGGTCTCTAATCTGAGCTGCTGTTAACCTGCGACTTCTGAGGCTGGTGACTCGGATAAACTTATCCTCAGAAGCAGAAGTGACTCTTGGTCTTCCTTTCCTGGGGCGGTCCTCATGTGAGCCAGTTTCTTTGTAGCGCTTGATGGTTTTTGCAACTGCACTGGGGGACACTTTCAAAGTTTTCCCAATTTTTCGGACTGACTGACCTTCATTTCTTAAAGTAATGATGGCCACTCGTTTTTCTTTACTTAGCTGCTTTTTTCTTGCCATAATACAAATTCTAACAGTCTATTCAGTAGGAGTATCAGCTGTGTATCCATCAGACTTCTGCACAACACAACTGATCGTCCCAACCCCATTTATAAGGCAAGAAATCCCACTTATTAAACCAGTCAGGGCACACCTGTGAAGTGAACACCATTTCCGGTGACTACCTCTTGAAGCTCATCAAGAGAATGCCAAGAGTGTGCAAAGCAGTCATCAAAGCAAAAGGTGGCTACTTTGAAGAACCTCGAATATAAGTCATATTTTCAGTTGTTTCACACTTTTTTGTTAAGTATATAATTACACATTTGTTAATTCATAGTTTTTTTGCCTTCAGTGTGAATGTACAATTTTCATAGTCAAGAAAATACAGAAAAATCTTTAAATGAGAAGGTGTGTCCAAACCTTTGGTCTGTACTGTACAATCCTTTGTCTCCAAACACAGACAGCCACCTCATGCCCTCTCCTGCTCCCACCTACTAATGCTTTCTCTGCTCCTCCTCACTGCTGGCGACATCTCTCCACATCCCGGCCCTCCTCACCACATCCCTACAATCACTTCCACCTCCTACCCACAATCTATCCCAAACTCTCGTAACCCTTCTAACCTTATACCCATCCTCCCAGCCCCTGCTTCCCCAGTCCCCCTAACAGGAGCTCTATGGGACGCTCTCTCCGTCTGCAACAAACTTTCCTACATTCACGACCTCTTCATCACTAACAAGCTTTCCTTCCTCGACATCACTGAAACCTGGCTCAACCCCTCTGACACGGCCTCTCCTGCTGCACTTTCGTATGGCGGATTCCACCTCTCCCACACCCCGCGCCCCACCGGCAAGCACGGTGGAGGAATAGGTTTCCTCCTCTCAGATAACTGCTCCTTCACCCATATCCCACTGCCGCCCTCAATTACTCTCCCATCTTTTGAAGTGCACTGCGTGCGCATCTACTCCCCCTCCAACTGGCTGTCATCTACCGCCCCCCAGGATCAACCACCACTTTCTTTGACCACTTCACCACTTGGCTACTTAATTTCCTCTCCGTTGACATCCCCACTATCCTCATGGGTGACTTTAACATCCCCATTGACACTTCCCTCTCAGCGGCCTCTAAGCTTCTATCCCTCACTTCCTCCTTCGGTCTAACTCAGTGGTCTTCCACACCCACCCACAAAGACGGCCACATGCTGGACCTCATCTTCACCCATCTCTGTTCCCTATCTAACCTCTCTAACTCACCTCTCCCTCTCTCTGACCACAACCTACTTACATTCTCTACCCTCTCCTCTCCAGGTCAACAATCCCCACTCCACAAACTTGCACACCCTCGCAGAAATCTCAGACACCTTGACCTACACTCACTCTCTGAATCCCTCCTCCCTCTTACAGACATTAGTTCCTTACATGATGCAGATGTTGCTCTCACTTTATACAACACCACAACAGCTGCAGCTCTCTATTCGGTCGCCCCCCTCACACATACCAAAGCTTGCACAATCAATAGAAAACCCTGGCACACCAGCCTAACTAAAGAACTGCGACGGGCCTCCAGGGTTGCCGAGGGCAGATGGAAAAAGTCCCACTCCAATGATAACTTCATTGCATTCAAACAATCCCTCACTACCTTCAAGTCCACACTCACTGCAGCAAAACAAACATACTTCGCATCCCTCATATCCTCTCTGTCTCACAACCCCAAACAACTATTCAACACCTTCAATTCTCTCCTCCGTCCCCCAGTGCCTCCTCCCTCTCCTCTTATTTCAGCCAAAGACTTTGCCTCATTCTTCAAGAAAATTGACACCATCAGACAAAGCTTTTGCCTAAAGCCCCCACAGCCCCTCCCCACACCTACTAAGCCCTCCTCCTCCAAAACCACCTTCTCCGCCATTACGGATGATCAACTATCCTCTTTACTCACCAAATCACACCTCACCACCTGTGAACTTGACCCAATCCCGTCCCACCTCATCCCAAACCTTACCACTATCTTCATCCCAACCCTAGCCCACCTCTTTAACCTGTCACTAACAACTGGTATCTTCCCCTCATGCTTCAAACATGCCTCAATCACACCCATCCTCAAAAAGCTCTCCCTTGACCCATCCTCTCTGACTAGCTATCGCCCCATATCACTTCTACCCTATGCCTCAAAACTACTGGAACAACACATCCATTCTGAACTGTCCTCCCACCTCTCCTCCTGCTCTCTCTTCGACCGCCTACAATCTGGTTTCCGACCGCACCATTCTACTGAAACTGCACTGACTAAAGTCACCAACAACCTACTAACCGCCAAATCTAAGCGACACTACTCCGTCCTCCTCCTCCTCGACCTGTCACCTGCCTTCGACACAGTGGACCATTCCCTCTTACTACAAACTCTCTCATCTCCTGGCATCACAGACTTAGCCCTATCCTGGATCTCCTCATACCTAACCGACAGGACATTCCGTTTCTCCCACTCACGCACCACCTCCTCATCTCGCCCCCTATCTGTCGCTGTCCCCCAAGGTTCAGTACTAGGACCTCTGCTCTTCTCCATCTACACCTTAGGCCTGGGACAGCTCATAGAGTCTCATGGCTTTCATTATCACCTCTATGCTGATGACACACAGATATACCTCTCTGGACCCGATATCTCCTCCCTACTAACCAAAATCCCACAATGTCTGTCCGCTATTTCATCCTTCTTCTCTGCTAGATTTCTAAAACTTAACTTGGACAAAACAGAATTCATCATCTTTCCGCCATCCCATTCACCCCCCCCATCTGACCTATCTATCAATGTCGATGGCTGTCCACTCTCCCCAGTCCCTCAAGCTCGCTGCCTTGGAGTAACCCTGGACTCTGAACTCTCCTTCAAACCACATATTCAAGCCCTTTCCACTTCCTGCCGACTCCAACTCCAAAATATCTCCCGGATCCGCACATTCCTCAACCATGAATCTGCAAAAACACTAGTGCACGCCCTCATCATCTCCCGCCTTGACTACTGCAATGTCCTGCTCTGTGGCCTCCCTTCTACCACTCTTGCACCCCTCCAATCTATCCTAAACTCTGCTGCACGACTAATCCACCTGTCCCCCCGCTATTCCCCGGCCTCTCCTCTCTGTCAATCTCTTCACTGGCTCCCCATTGCTCAGAGAATCCAGTTCAAAACCCTAACTATGGCATACAAAGCCATTCACAACCTGTCTCCTCCATATATCTCTGACCTAGTCTCCCGGTACATACCCGCATGCAACCTCCGATCCTCACAAGATCTCCTTCTCTACTCCCCTCTTATCTCCTCCTCCCACAATCGCATACAAGATTTCTCCCGTGCTTCCCCCCTACTCTGGAACTCTCTACCCCAACACATCAGACTCTCGTCGACCGTGGAAACCTTCAAAAGGAGCCTGAAGACCCACCTCTTCCGACAAGCCTACAACCTGCAGTAACCACCGCTGCATGACCAGCTCTACCCTCACCTAATGTATCCTCACCCATCCCTTGTAGATTGTGAGCCCTCGCGGGCAGGGTCCTCGCTCCTCCTGTACCAGTCGCTGTCACATTGTGTTCAAGATTATTGTACTTGTTTTTGCTATGTATACCCCTTTTCACATGTAAAGCGCCATGGAATAAATGGCGCTATAATAATAAATAATAATAATAATGTATACATGCATGTAGGGGAGCAGGCCTTACTAGATGTCTAGTCTTTGTACAGTATTATACCGCATGAGGATGGTATCAGAGGAGTAAGATGTTTCTTGAAATCGAGATCAGTAGAGTATAGCAGACATAATGACTTTATGGAGGATCTTCTAAAATTCACTCTTGCTCATAATAACTTCTTTCTTTTTGACAGGAAGTACTTCCACCAGCTCAGGGGTACTGCGATGGGGAGCCACTGTGCCCCCTCGTATGCTAACCTATTTCTGGGCTGGTGGGAGGAAAACACAATATTCATAGATGATCATAAGTGGTGGCAACCATATCTTGGGGCTTAGTATAGATATATTGACGACATTTTTATCATCTGGTAAAGTTTCTTGAATTTGTCAGGGAACTCAATATCCGTAGAGTGGGCCTGAGATTTATATCAGAGTTTAACCTCTTTACCCCCGAGGGTGGTTTGCACGTTAATGACCTGGCCAATTTTTACAATTCTGACCACTGTCACTTTATGAGGTAATTACTTTGGAATGCTTCAACGGATCCCCCTGATTCTGAGATTGTTTTTTCGTGACATATTGTACTTCATGATAGTGGTAAAATTTCTTCGATATCACTTGCATTTATTTGTAAAAAAAAAACGGAAATTTGGCGAAAATTTTGAAAATTTTGCAATTTTCAAAATTTAAAATTTTATGCCCTTACATCAGAGATATATGTCACACAAAATAGTTAATAAATAACATTTCATTTCCCACATGTCTACTTTACATCAGCACAGTTTTGGAACCAACATTTTTTTTTATTAGGGAGCTATAAGGGTTAAAAGATGACCATTGATTTCTCATTTTTCCAACAAAATTTACAAAATCACTTTTTTAGGGACCACATCACATTTGAATTCACTTTGAGGGGTCTTTATGACAGAAAATACCCAAAAGTGACACCATTCTAAAAACTACACCCCTCAAGGTGCTCAAAACCACATTCAAGAACCTTATTAACCTTTCAGGTGCTTCACAGGAATTTTTTGGAATGTGGAAGAAAAAAATGAACATTTAACTTTTTTCACAAAAATGTTACTTTAGACCCATTTTTTTATTTTCGCAGAGGTAACAGGAAAAAATGGACCCCAAAATTTGTTGTGCAATTTGCCCTGAGCACGCAAATACCCCATATGTGGGGAAAAAACACTGTTTGGACACACAGCAGAGCTCAGAAGGGAAGGAGCGCCATTTGACTTTTTGAATGTAAAATTTGCTTGAATAATTAGCAGACGCCATGTTGCGTTTGGAGAGCCCCTGATGTGCCTAAACAGTGGAAACCCCCCACAAGTGACACCATTTTGGAAACTAGACCCCTCAGGGAACTTATGTAGATGTGTGGTGAGCACCTTAAACCCCCAGGTGCTTCACAGAAATTTAGAACATTGAGCCGTAAAAATAAAATTTTCACATTTTTCCCACAAAAATGTTTTTCAGCCCCCAATTTTGCATTTTCATAAGGGTAACAGGAGAAATTGCACCATGCAATTTGTTCTACAATTCCTCCTGAGCACGCAGATACCGCCATCTGACTTTTTGAATGTAAAATTTACTTGAATACTTAGCGGATGTGCCCCTGATGTGCCTAAACAGTGGAAAAAACCCACAAGTGACACCATTTTGGAAACTAGACCCCTCAGGGAACTCATCTAGATGTGTGGTGAGCACCCTGAACCCCCAAGTGCTTTGGAGAAGTTTATAACATGGAGCTGTGAAAATAAAAAAAATCTAACTTTTTCCACAAAAATGTTTTAGCCCCAATTTTTTTATTTTCACAAAGGTAAGAGGAGAAAATGGACCCCAAAAACTGTTGTGCAATTTCTCCTGAGTACGCCAATACCCCATAGGTGGGGAAAATACAGTGTTTGGGCGCACGGCAGAGTTCAGAAGGGAAGGAGCATTGTGTGACTTTTTGAACGCAAAATGGCTGGAATGGAGAGCGGACGCCATGTCACATTTGGAGAGCCCCTGATGTGCCTAAACAGTGGAAACCCCCCCACACGTGACCCCATTTTGGAAACTACGCCCCTCAAGGATTTTATCAAGGGGTAAAGTGAACATTTTGAACCCAGAGGTACGACACAGAATTTGACAACATTAGGTCATCATATTGCATAAGTTGTCATTAGTCTTGAGCGCAAGTGCTCGCTACTTGAGTCTACATCAGGTACACGGGTATGCACCATGTATCGTGCGTGCTCGAGTGACATGCTCGAGTCCCCGCTCGCATGTTTCATGGTTATTAGACACCCCAAAAAAAAACATGCGGGGATCGCTCGTGCATAGCAGGCAATCCCCGCAAGGTTTTTTGGCCATGAAGCATATGAGGCAGAGACTCGAGCATGTCACTTGAGCACTTGCGATACTCATTGCATACCCGAGCTCCCGATGCAAACTCAAGTAGCGAGCACTTGTGCTTAACACTAGTCGCCATATCGTCATCTTTTTTTTTTAACTTTTGAAAAAAATCCCTAGCCCAACCCTAGAGTTTATTTTTTACGCCGTTCCTCGTGCAGTATAAGTGATTAGACTACTTTATTCTTCGGGTCGGTGTGATTACAGAGATACCAGAATCATATCGGGTTTTTATGATGGACAGCTGTCACACACTAAAAGACGCATCTTTTGGTAAAATCTAGTTTTTGCATCACCATATTTTGAGAGCTATAATTTTCTCTTTCCCCATGACGGCACCACGGAGAGAGGGGATCCGGCCTTCAAGGACAGGAAACCTACAGATAAAAAGGGCGGCACCTCTCTCCCGCATCAGTTGGTTTCCTGTCCTTGTCAGGGACTTACGGAGAAACCTGTAACTACTAGGCTCTACGGGAAGACTTGGAAGAAATTCCTTTCCTTTGCAGGTACGGATATAGTGGGGGAGGCCCCCGTGGTTACCATCCTGGAGTTCCTTCAGAGGGGGTTGGAGCTGGGGTTGGCCACGAGCACGCTGAAGGTTCAGGTGGCAGCTCTGGGAGTCCTGTATAACTGCAACCTGGCAAGGGGTAGATGGGTCTCCAGGTTCATCAGGGCATCTCATAGATCCAGGCCCATCCCCTCCCGGAAGGCTCCTCCGTGGGATTTAAATCTTGTTCTTTCAGCTCTGACCAGAGGTCCCTTTGAACCACTAGGGGAAGCGTCCCTTAAAATCTTGTCCCTTAAAACGTCCCTTCTGGTAGCCCTCACCTCGGCTCGCCGCATTAGTGACATCCAAGCACTATCCGCTGGACCCCCCTTTACGCAGATTCTAGACGACAGAGTGACGCTTAGGACCGACCCTGCGTACCTGCCTAAGGTGGGATCCCTTTTTCACAGGTCACAGGAAGTTACCCTCCCTTCCTTCTGCGCAGCCCCAAAAAACAAGGGGGAAGAGGTCCTTCACACTTTGGACGTCAGGAGGTGCATTATGCAATATTTAGAGGCCACACGGGAGTGTAGGAAGGACAGGGCTCTGTTTGTGTGCTTCCAGGGATCTCGGAAGGGACAGAAAGCTTCCAAAGGAACCCTGGCAAGGTGGATAAGGGAAGCCATTTCCCTGGCTTATTCCTCAAGCGGGGAAACAGCGCCAGCAGGCCTAAGGGCTCACTCGACGAGGGCAGTGGCAACCTCCTGGGCGGAGAAGGCCGGAGCTACAATCGAACAGATATGTAGAGCGGCGACCTGGTCTTCTCCCTCCACGTTCTTTAAACACTACCGGCTGGATCTAACATCGTCTTCAGATCTTACCTTTGGCAGAAGGGTTCTGGAAGAGGTGGTCCCTCCCTAATCTTCACTGCTCTGCAATCTCTCCGTGGTGCCGTCATGGGGAAAGAGAAAGAGTAGTTACTTACCGGTAACGAAATTTCTCGGAACCCATGACGGCACCTGTACATTCCCTCCCCTTTTTTCTTACACATGGGTGTGCACAATCATTACTACCTGCTTGTTTAGTCACAGGGTGTGTCTAAAAAAAAAAAAAAAAAAAAAAAAAAATACATATATATAATATATAAATAAAAATGCCATATCTGGTGTTACTAACCTGGCGGTCCTCTCGGTGCTCTGTAAACCAACTGATGCGGGAGAGAGGTGCCGCCCTTTTTATCTGTAGGTTTCCTGTCCTTGAAGGGCGGATCCCCTCTCTCCGTGGTGCCGTCATGGTTTCCGAGAAATTTCGTTACCGGTAAGTAACTACTCTTTTCCATATTTTGGCCAACAGTCATGTGACAGCTTGTTTTTTGGGGGATGATTTGATGTTTTATTGGTACCATTTTCAGGCACTTGACAATTTTTGATCGCTTTCTATTCCGATTTTTGGGAGGCAGAATAAACAAAACACAGCAATTCCAGAATTTTTTTATGGGTTTTTTTTTTATGCTGTTCCGCGTGTGGTAAAATTGATAAGGCAGCTTTATTCTTCGGGTCAGTACGTTTACAGCGGTACCACATTTATATTGTTTTTCTATGTTTTGGCGCTTTTACACAATAAAAGCTATTTTATAGAAAAAAATATTTTTTTGCATCGCTTTATTCTGTGAGCTATAACTTTTTTATTTTTCGGCTGATGGAGCTGTATGGCAGCTTGTTTTTTGCGGGAAAAGATGATGTTTTCAGTGGTACAATTTTTATTTATATTCGTCTTTTTGATCGCGTGTTATTTCATTTTTTGTTTGGCGGTATGATGATAAAGCATTGTTTTTTGCTTCTTTTTTTTTATTATTTTTTTTTACCGTGCTCACTGAAGGAGTTAAGTAGTTGGACAGTTTTATACGTCAGGTTGTTCCGGACGCGGCGATACTAAATATGTGTACTTTTATTGTTTTGTTTTTTTTCCATAATATTTATTAATGGGTACATTATATTTTTATTTTGGTGGATTATTGTTTTTATAATATTTTTACAAAAATTTTATTTTTTTTTTTTTTTAAATTTTTTAACACTTTGTGGACTTTTATTCTGTGTCCCACTCTGGGACTTTCACTTTTTTTATTCTGATTGCCTGTATAGCACAGGAATGCAGCACCATTCCTGTGTTATACAGGCTGTCAGTGCTGCACAGGGAGAAGATTCTTTTGTCATGCACTGCGCATGACCAAAGAATCTTCCTGCTGTCTGGTGACCCGGATGTTGTCATGACGACATCGGGTCATCATGGCAACATCCGGGAAGCCACGGCAGACAGCGCTGGAGGCCGGAAGAGGAGGTGAGTATCCCGATCACCTCCCCTTGCCACCGCAATGCTGCGATCGACTTCGATCGCAGCATTGAGGGGGTTAATGTGCCGGAAACGGTGCGGGACCACTCCCTGCACATTGTCACAGCTGACACCTGGTACTATCAGCTGACACCCGTCGGCGATCGCCCCGCACTGCTTGTGTGCGGGCGCGATTGCCGTATGACCTAATAGTACGTCATTGGTCTAATAGGCCCAGGTCACCAAGACGTACTATTAGGTCATACGTCAGAAAGGGGTTAAATATTACCAGTTGCCTTTCCTGGATGTACTAATCAAGAATGAAGGGGATGGGACCCTAGGGACACTCATCTACCATAAACCTAGAAGCACTAATAAACTATTGTAGTGGGATAGTCACCACCCCATCCTCCTTAAAAAAAAGCAATATCCAAGGGCCAATTTTTACTGTTGAGAAGAGACTGCTCTAATGTCACAAATTTTAACATACAGGCAATAGACATGAACACCAGATTCATGGAAAAAGGTACCTACAGTAGATTTTGGATTTCACACGATTATTTGCAGAAAATCAGGAGAGACAGACACTCCTCCATACCTAACCAAGAGAGCAAGAAAAAGATGGGATAACACGAGTAATAGGAACTTACGAGAATCAGAGTGACCATATCTTTAATATCCTGAGAAAACCCTGGACCTGAGGGTGCTGTGGGATCTACTCCCACAATAACTTTCAGAAAGGGTCGGTCAATTAGGGTCCGTTTAGTGCATAGTTTCTATAAAAACCTGCACCCAAGTGGACTTAGCTGGATTGAAGAGTCTGCGGTTTCTTTAGATGTGGAGAAAGTTGTACATGTAATTGGATGAGACCATGTAAATCTTTCTCAAGTTCCTCTACAGGTAAAATCTTTTTCCAGAGGGATTATTCCAGCTGTAAAACCTCAGGACTTTTATATGTGGCCACATGCACCTGTCCCCTAGATTATGTATGAACGACCAAGAGGCAGTCTAGGAGGAGGGTGGGGGAGGGGGCATTTGGGTAATTTTATGCCATGGTCAGGATACCCCAATTAGTGAGACTCATGAACAGTGTACATCGAGGTGAAACCGGAAACATCTCCTTTTGCATCATTGAGGTGGTTAAACCCAATGTGAGAGGAGGTGATCACAATACATGTATCCTCAAAAAGGAAAGTGAGTGGATTTCCAGATTGGATCCACAAGCCCCTAAGGGACTCGATGAGCAAATTTCCTATGCCTGTTTTGTGTGAATACATCCATATTCTGAATTACATTTTTGGATTTTATACTCTACCCATTTCTACTCAGTTCCCTGTGAATCGGGTTCACATATTGTTGTACTTCATCAAGATATCTGAGCCTCTATATCAGAATTATTTCTTATCAGTTATATCCCACATATACTATTTAGTAATTAACAAGTGCGGTGATCATTGTATATATCAAATTATGTAATAGGGGTCAAATTTGACCATTTAGGAATATACTGTGGGCCACCATCCCATATTTTATGTAGTGATAAAGTAGATCTACATGCCTATTGCCTGATGGGAGGATGTGCAATACTTGTTTTTAGTCTCCCATGACGCTGATCTCAGAGAAAGGACTTTTCTATATGGGAGGAATGCAATCCAGATTCAATATGCGCTCCGGCATGGAACACACGTCCGGACATGCACAATCGCCAAAAATTACCCTAGATGCTCTCCGGCGTGGAATGCATAACTACGGTCATGCGCAGTGAAGGGTACGAGTAGCGTGGCAGCAATCAGTTTATCCGCCATTAAACTTTATAGCATGTCACTTCCGGACATGCACAGTAGGAGATGGACATTATTGGACCTCTCGCGCATGAGAAGAAGCTCAAGCGCAGTACATTATTGTAGACAGACTCCATTCTGTATATCCTATGACAATTCACTTCTAGGAAAGGGAATGGTTCTCCTAGTCTGGACACCTGGCTATTAGGCACACTATGCTGAACATCATGAATTAACATCCCTGAATCAAGTCTCCTGATGAACCTGTTGGGGAAACGCGTTGAGGCGGATTATTGAAACATTCTCTGAAGAGTACCATACCCTTTCCTTTACATATACCTTGAGACATACGTGGTCCTATTTAATGTATCAGTGTATTTTTTTATATATATATATATGTATTAGGGTTATGTATCAGGGTTATCTAGGGCTTCTGAGGGACAGCCACCGGTGTGTGGGGATGCCATTGTCGTCTCTTAGGGTGCCAAACTCCGCACTTAGGCTGTAACAGCTTTGTTTAGGTACAGGATAGGGTAAGCCATTCAGCTTGTAGTTTTAAGTATATATATGTTAGTCCAGTTTTTAGTGCATATATTTTAATTTGGGGGCGGAGGGTTTCCCACAGTACTACCCATTAGACACACAATTTTGTACCACCCATCTCACCGACTACCCCATGGCAATTAATAAAAACTCAGCACCATTCTTGGCGCAGATACTAATGAACCCAGAACCTATAAGATATTTACCACACAATAGTTGGATAGGCAGGGGCATATCATCCATAGTGGCAGCCCATGTGGCCACTATAATGCCTGTGAATTGAGAGGGCTCGGTGCGGGTCAGCAATGGGCACCCTCTCCTTCCCAATCATCAAAATTTCAGCTACATCCACATTCCTGTGACAGTAATACCATTGAATAGGATAATGAATCAGGAAGTCGAAAGCTCACTGATTCATCATTCAGCATTCGCCTGTGAATCGGAGTCTCTGTGCACTGCAGGCACAATGATGTCACTACATCACACCTGTAGTATGGAGCCTCAGTACTCACACTGCACAGACCGGACAGTGCACCCGGGAACGGGGTTGGTTGAGTAGTGTGTGTGTGTTTTTTTTTCTTAATATCAGGAATTATGGTGGCATCATATTAAGTGAAGGGCTGTTGGGGCTCTCATACAGAGTGGGCGGCTGCTGGGGGCCATTAAACTGTGTTAAGTGCTTTGATGGACTTTAATGGCCTCCATATTGAGTGCGTGTCCTCATTTTGTTTAGCAGGCTATTGTGGCCATAATAGAAAAACTGATAACCACCCCTTTCCCCAAAATAGGCTATGTGGGAGGGAATGATCGCCCTAGTAGTCTATATCCCAATCCACGTGTTAGTGGACCCCAAAAGGACAAAAGAGGGATTTTATTCCAAAAATATCAATTTTATTAGAAATTGTAAAAATTACATCATAATTCACAATATAAGAGAAGGGAAGAAGAAGAGATGGTAGGTAAACTATAGGGGCAGGTTTTAAAGAATAAAATCCTGCCAGGAGACTAACATCCCTAAACCAGCATGGAAGGTAAGCCAGGTATGCGTACTAGCTGCTATTTAAAGGATAATGGAAGGATCATATCAATCTATGTCCACACTAGTAATAGCAGTAAGGTATAAAGCATGGTATACAAGATAATAATATTGATATGTGGACATATGGCAGCATACATCAGATCATATAGCAGTAATATATGGGTAAGAGCATTAAACAAATAGCATTAGATAGGTAGCATAAAAAATGTACACCGGTGATACATAAGTGTTAATGAATCGATAGCGTTATTGATATAGTATTGCTGTCTAGTCTGGAGCCGCGGCTCTATGAAAAATCAATTACCTTGTGCCATATGAAAAGTGATAAAGCAGCGTGTCCTGGAGAGCTGAGGGGGATGTGGAACAGCCTCGACGCGTGTTTCGCCCTGGGAGTGGCTTCGTCAGGAGGCGTGGCTGTCGTGAGGTGAGGGGACATCCTTTATAGGAGAACTGGCCAATCAGAGTCGCTCGCGTCATAGAAGCCCCGCCCCCAGTGATGACGCGGCCAGGCACGCACGCTGTACACAGCTGATGAGAGGAATCCTCTCTGTTGCTGCGGCGACGCGTCCTGCCTTGAACGTCACTGGGGCGGAAGTTCATGTCAGAGCGGTGAGTGGTAATACAAGGGAGTATGCTAAGAGATAGACTATATACAGATCCAAGCTATTATGCATGATGCAGCGCTGCATGGACACACGGAGTGGCCACCTCACTGTGCCATGAAGCGCTGCAGATACAAAAGCAGGGAGACATGAAAAAAGGGGGATGAATAATAGAGAATAGAAGTCATTAAGTAAGTGAGAGGGGGAAAATAAATGGATATATATTACACGAGGTGTAGAGGTATGCATTTTACATGGATAATACTTGTATAGATTATAAGTGTCATACATCAAGAACACCCATGAATACGTCCAGCCTTATATACACAGGTATCTATAATAAACAAAATTACTTAGATAATACATCCATCAGTGCATATACAAAAACAAAAAAGGCCACAGAATAGGTGGCCAATAATAAAATAGAAGGAGGAGAGAGAAAGAAAAGAAGGGGAGGGAGAGAGAAAAGAGGAGGCTGGGGGGGGGGGGGGAGAAAGACCTGAGAAAGAGGAGGAAAAGATAGAAGAAGGAGGGGAAATGAGGAGGGAATGAAAGAAAAATATGGACTGGGAAAAAGAAGTGAAGAACAGTAGTCTTGTATAATAAATAAAGCAAGTGTACAGAAACAAAATCAATATTAATATTTTTACATTAGGACACTTGCAATAAATCAAGAGGAGGCAGATTAAAGTACATCAAAGTAAATTCTCCTTCAAGTCCAAGGGTTCAATGAGGTATCCCGGGATGTGGAACGTCATCCATAAGGCTGAGTTCACACGATGCGTATTTCATGCGTTTCCGCGGCGTTTTTGCAGTTGCGTAAACGCCGCGGAAACGCATGAAAAACGCATGGTAGAAGGGAAGCAATGTTCCCCAATTGAAATCCGCATGTGCTGTGCCCATGATGCGGATTTTTCCGCAGCGTAAACGCTGCGCTCAAAAATCCGCAGCATGTCATTTAATTTTGCGGAAACGCGGCGTTTTCGCCGCCATTGACTTGCATTAGAACGCGCCAATTCCGCAAGACTGCATCTGTACTTGCGTAATTGGTGCGTTCTAATGTGCGGATGGTACCCGAGTGTGGAGGAGAGTCTCATCCACACCCAGGTACCATTAAAAAAGCTGTAAAAACAAGAATAAAATAAAAAATATATATATACTTACCATCTGTCGGCCCGCGCAGCGCTCGTGCTTTGTTCCCGGCACTTGCAGTGAGTTGTAGGACCTGCGCTGACGTCAGAGTCATGTGACGGGTCACGTGACGCTGACGTCGGCAGGTCTTTCAATTCAAAGTTGCCGGGAGAACGGAGTGAGCAGGACAGCGCGGGCCATCGGAGGTAAGTATATACACTCTCTCGGGTCACACTATATAAATCCATGCTGTTTGCATGGATTTATACAGTGTGACCTAATTGTCAAGCACTTTCCAGGTGATGCTAAAATCGCCTGGAAAGCGCCTGTCAATCTGCATGCGGAAACGCATGTGAATCTGCATGTGGATCCGCATGTATTCTGCAGGAAAAACGCATGCAAATCTGCATGCGTTTTTTCTGCCAGGGAGATGCAGAAATGATGCAGAAATTTTCTGCTTCATTTCTGCATCGTGTGCACATACCCTAAGACTCAACGTGTTCTGTGTTTATTCATAAGGAGTGGATAGGTTGTAATATTTGTTCATGGTAAATTCTCCCGAGATCATGGATCCCGTAGGATAGACAGGCCAGCATATCTCCATGCAATAGCAACAAAACAGATCTGGATAGCATAAACAGTCAAAAAGAAAAAGTAAGATAATGCTAAAAGACTAAAGAATGAACCGAACGATGGGGATATTGAAAAGAGAAAGAAGGATGTCCCATTAAAAACAGCGCAGCATTTTACAAAAAAGACTTGAAACTGACCATATCATTCAATCCTTTGGGGGAGGTAGTATCTAATGTAACGATCCACCGAGTCTCTCTCTGAAGTAGTTTCTTTTTGACATTACCTCCCCTGATTCCCATATGTATATGATCAATACCTCGAACAGTTAGGCCTTGAGGTTTGCCTTTGTTTTTCCAAGAAATGTCTAGGTATTGTTTTAAGGGATGTTGGATCAGTGCATACCAGAGCATTATTAATGTCTCCGATATGTTCCTGAATCCGTGTTTTAAGGGCTCTTGTAGTCATACCTATATAAATCAAGCCGCAAGGGCAGGTAAGGTGATAGACAACCACTTCAGTATTACATGTAATATGGTGGACGATACGAAATGACTTATCTCCGCTAGAGTCAAGAAAATGTGATGCTTTGGGAACAAATTTACATATCGAGCATCTGCCACATGAAGAGCTACCCCATGGAGGACCTTTTTGTCCAGTCAAAAGGGTATTCTTTGGTGGTATGTAGTGACTATTAATTAGTAAGTCACCTAGCGTGTTGGATTTCCGCCACGTCACAGCTGGACGGGTAGGAAGCTGACTTTTTAGGTCTTTATCGGTCAATAATATTGGCCAATGTTTGGTAAGTATGTTCTTAATGTCAATCCAGTTGTTATTAAACGTACTAATAAATCTGGGAATCATATTTACTAATGATTTTCTTGCCTTGTTGGGATTCCCGGTCAAAAGACTCTGTCTGTTTGAATCTTTTGCTCTCATGTATGCCTTATTAATGTCGTTAGTTTTATAGCCTCTGTTGAGAAATCTTTTAGAGAGATCTCGTGCCTGAAGATCAAAACAATCTTCGCTCGAGCAGATACGACAAACTCTTAGATATTGTCCGATGGGAATAGAACTTTTAAGTTTTGGGGGGTGAGATGACGTAAAATGCAGCAGTAGAGAATTTGTAGAGGTCTCTTTACGGAAAATATCTGTACCTAATCTGCCACTCTCTGTTCTGATAATGGATAGGTCGAGGAAGTCAATGTGAGACTGACTATATTTATAGGTTAATTTGATGTTGAATTTATTATCATTAAGATGGTGGAGGAATTTGTCAAGTTGCGACGTGGAGCCCTGCCAAATAAACAAAACATCATCTATATAACGTGGCCATAATACTCTGAGGGGCTGTGGGGGCCATCATACTGTGTGGGAGCCATTATACTTTGTAGGAGCCTCATTCTGAGCTACATGGGCATACAGGAGAACAATTTCCTGGTGATGAGTCAGATAGGGAAAATTAAGTGAGAAATACCAATTTTTGGTCTACCTGGTGACTTGAATTGATATGGTGTTGTGTGCCCAAAGGTAGACATCAGATGGTACGTTCTGAAGGAAAACAAAGATATAATAGCAGTGGGAATCCGGATTCCAAGGCGAGAGCAAAACAGAGACAAAGAGCATAGAGTGGAGTAGAGAAGGAGATCTTGTGAGGATTGAAGGTTGTGTGTAGGTAAGTACCGGGAGACTAGGTCACAGATGTATGGAGGAGACTGGTTGTGGATGGCTTTGTATGTCATGGGTAGGGCTTTGTACTGCAGTCTCTGGGTAATGGGGAGCCAGTGAAGGGATTGACAGAGGGGAGAGGCTAGCGAATAGCGAGGTAACAGGTGGATTAGTCAGGCAGCAGAGTTTAGTATAAATTGGAGAGGTGCGAGAGTGTTAGAACAGAGGCCACACAGAGCAGGAGGTTGCAGTAGTCGAGGCGGGAGATGATGAGGGCATGGACTATGGTTTTTGCAGATTATTAAGTAAGGAATGTACTGATCCGGGAAATATTTTTGAGTTGGAGTCGGCAGGAAGTGGAAAGGGTTTGGATATGTGGTTTGAAGGAGAGATCAGAGTCCAAGGTTACCCTGGGGCAGCAAGCTTGCGGGACTAGGGAGAATGAGCAGTCATTGTGGTGAGATGTGATCTTGAGAGTAGAGCGGAAAGCTGATCTTCCGTGATGGCAGAGAAGCTGGTTTTGGAGGAGGAGGACTGAGTAGATATGAGCAGGGGCTGTGGGGGTTGTCGGCCAAAGCTTTCTCTGATGTTATCAATCTTCTGCTTGAAGAATGAGGCAAAGTCTTCAGCTGAGATGATTGGAGAGGAAGAATGTGCTGGGGGATGGAGGAGAGAATTGAAAGTGTTGAATAGCTTTGTAGGGTTGTGAGACAGGGAAGCTATGAGAGATGAGCAGTATGTTTGCTTTGCTGCAGTGAGTGTGGACTTGAAAGTAGTGCAATTAAGTGCTCTTTGGAGTGGGATCTTTTCCATCTCTGCGCAGCAACTCTGGAAGCCCTCCTCAGTTCTTTAGTCAGGCTGCTGTGCCAGGGTTGCCTGTTAATTTTGTGAGCTTTGCTATGTCTGAGAGGGGAAGCCGATTTGGGAGATGCAGATATAGTGGTGTTATATAAAGCGGCAGCATCTGCATTGTGTAAGGAACTTATGTTTGCAAGAGGGAGAAGAGACTCGGAAAGTGAATGTAGATCAAGGTGTTTAAGATTGAGGGTGTGCAGGTTTGTGGAGTGGGGATTGAGCACCTCGAGAGGAGAGGGAAGAGAATGTAAGTAGGTTGTGGTCAGAAAGAAGGAGAGGTGAGTTAGAGAGGTTAGATAGGGAACAGAGGCGGGTGAAGATGAGGTCCAGAGTGTGGACATCTTTGTGTGTGTCTGTGGAGGACCATTGAGCGAGGCCGAAAGAGGAAGTGAGAGATAGAAGCTTAGAGGCAGATGAGAGGGAAGTGTCAATGGGGATGTTGAAGTGACCCATGATGATAGTGGGGATGTCAGCGGAAGGGAAATGATATGGACGATTCCTTATCTTAGACTAACAGAATTTAAGCTAACAATTTCTGGAGAGGAAGCTACAGTGTCGCCAAACTGGGACATGAGTTCTCCTACGAAGAACACGTGACCGCCGAGCCGCAGCAGTAGCCGTGCTGCGGCAACATTGTGAGAGCAATTAAGGAGAATGAATATTCACTGCTCCCCTCATCCATGGGTGTGGGAAGCAGCGAATATTCATTTTCTTTAGCAGCGAGCACAGTGTAATCTACAGTAGGTGGCTCCTGCCTCCTGTGCCCCGCTACGCTGCCGCTCCCCCCACCAGCCACAGTGTGTGTGTGTATGTATATGTGTATGTATGTATGTATGTGTATATATATATATATATATATATATATATATATATACAGTACAGACCAAAAGTTTGCTGCGGAATATGTTGGCGCTATATAAATAAAAATTATTATTATTATATATTATTATATAACATATAAATGTGCATATGTAGCAGAGCTGAGTGTGCGTGCACTGTCCTTGCCGCAGTGTTGTATATGCAGTACAGACCAAAAGTTTGGACACACCATCAAGAGTGTGCAAAGCAGTCATCAAAGCAAAAGGTGGCTACTTTGAAGAACCTAGAATATAAGACATATTTTCAGTTGTTTCACACTTTTTTGTTAAGTATATAATTCCACATGTGTTAATTCATAGTTTTGATGCCTTCAGTGTGAATGTACAATATTCATAGTGAAGAAAATACAGAAAAATCTTTAAATGAGAAGGTGTGTCCAAACTTTTGGTCTGTACTGTATATATATATATATACAGTACAGACCAAAAATTTGGACACACCTCATTTAAAGATTTTTCTGTATTTTCATGACTATGAAAATTGTACATTCACACTGAAGGAATCAAAACTATGAATTAACACATGTGGAATTATATCCTTAACAAAAAAGTGTGAAACAACTGAAAATATGTCTTATATTCTAGGTTCTTCAAAGTAGTCACCTTTTGCTTTGATGACTGCTTTGCACACTCTTGGCATTCTCTTCATGAGCTTCAAGAGGTAGTCAACGGAAATGGTTTTCACTTCACAGGTGTGCCCTGTCAGGTTTAGTAAGTGGGATTTCTTGCCTTATAAATGGGGTTGGGACCATCAGTTGTGTTGTGCAGAAGTCTGGTGGATACACAGCTGATAGTCCTACTGAATAGACTGTTAGAATTTGTATTATGGCAAGAAAAAAGCAACTAAGTAAAGAAAAACGAGTGGCCATCATTACTTTAAGAAATGAAGGTCAGTCACTCCGAAAAATTTGGAAAACTTTGAAAGTGTCCCCAAGTGCAGTTGCAAAAAACATCAAGTGCTACAAAGAAACTGGCTCACATGAGGGCCGCCCCAGGAAAGGAAGACCAAGAATCACCTCTGCTTCTGAGGATAAGTTTATCCGAGTGACCAGCCTCAGAAATCGCAGGTTAACAGCAGCTTAGATTAGAAACCAGGTCAATGCCACACAGAGTTCTAGCAGCAGACACATCTCTACAACAACTGTTAAGAGGAGACTTTGTGCAGCAGGCCTTCATGCTAAAATAGCTGCTAGGAAACCACTGCTAAGGACAGGCAACAAGCAGAAGAGACTTGTTTGGGCTAAAGAACACAAGGAATGGACATTAGACCAGTGGAAATCTGTGCTTTGGTCTGATGAGTCCAAATTTGAGATCTTTGGTTCCAACCACCATGTCTTTGTGCGACGCAGAAAAGGTGAACGGATGGACTCTACATGCCTGGTTCCCACCGGGAAGCATGGAGAAGGAGGTGTGATGGTGTGGGGGCGCTTTGCTGGTGACACTGTTGGGGATTTATTCAAAATTGAAGGCATACTGAACCAGCATGGCTACCACAGCATCTTGCAGCGGGATGCTATTCCATTCGATTTGCGTTTAGTTGGACCATCCTTTATTTTTCAACAGGACAATGACCCCAAACACACCTCCAGGCTGTGTAAGGGCTATTTGACCAAGAAGGAGAGTGATGGGGTGCTACGCCAGATGACCTGGCCTCCACAGTCACCAGACCTAAACCCAATTGAGATGGTTTGGGGTGGGCTGGACTGCAGAGTGAAGGCAAAAGGGCCAACAAGTGCTAAGCATCTCTGGAAACTCCTTCACGATTATTGGAAGACCATTTCCGCTGACTACCTCTTGAAGCTCATGAAGAGAATGCCAAGAGTGTGCAAAGCAGTCATCAAAGCAAAAGGTGGCTACTTTGAAGAACCGAGAATATAAGACATATTTTTAGTTGTTTCACACTTTTGTGTTAAGTATATAATTCCACATGTGTTAATTCATAGTTTTGATGCCTTCAGTGTGAACGTACAATTTTCATAGTCATGAAAATACAGAAAAATCTTTAAATGAGAAGGTGTGTCCAAACTTTTGGTCTGTACTGTATATCTCTGAGGCTATGTGCCCACGTTGCATTTATGAAGCAGAAAATTTCTGCTTCATTTCTGCAAGTCCTCTCCCGGAAAAACGCATGCGGAATTCCGCACTCGTTTATCGCGCATTTTTCGCGCGTTTATCATGCGTTTTCCACATGCGGAATTGCCTTGCGTTTTTTATGCATTGGACAAAGGCAATTCTGCTTGCGGAAACGCAAAATTAAATGACATGCTGCGGATTTTTGAACGCAGCATAAACGCTGCGGAAAAATCCGCAGCATGTGCATAGAACTTGCGGAATCCCATTGGGGACCATGGGGTGCGGGTTACCAAGCGTTTTACAAGCGTTTCCGCTGCGGAAATTCCGCATCAAAAACGCTTGAAAAACGCTACGTGGGCACACAGCCTTATAAACGGTACTCCCAAATCAACTGGGAGCTGAGGTTACCCGTATAGTCCCCACAGGGGATGTTTGGCCTACTTATAATGATTTTCTGGACTCTTGTAGCTTGTAACAAAAGTTAAGTACCGACACGTGTAACGGCTTCTTGACTCTGCATAATACAGAAGAAGCATCCATGAAGTGTTGTGCCTGCTATCTGATGTATATCAAGTTCTTGTAAAGTAAAGTTATTTTTGGACTTTGGCCTCCCTCATTCATCTCCATACCATCTGGTCCGGGTTATGTATATATGGTTATATTTATGTTTTATATTGGGATCTGTGATTTCAGTCTACTCCACTGTGTATAGGATGTCTATAGGATAACAGAGTATAGTAAAGTTGTTATGGACGTGACTCAACCAATATTGTGCAGTGAGTCTGTATAGTGACCGATTTTTCTTGTTGCTAAAACTGATCTATTTTTTTTCATGTTAAACTTTTTTTTAAAACTTTTTTTAAACAACTCCCATTAGTGCGATCATACAACATACAAGCCTCTGATTGCTCAGATAATGCACTGTACTACTGTAGTGCCGTGTATTATCACTGCCTGTCAGTGTAATACTAACGGCCCCGTACACATGAGATAAGTGTTGGCTGAACGGTCATTTGGCAGACGGCTATCTCTCCTGACTCCCCCATACATACAAATATTCCAGCTTTCCTGTGATCTGTATGAGAGAGTCACCTCCAGACTCCTCTAGTGGAAGATTATCTACAGGAAGAACAAACGGATTAGCCTCTAAAATTCAGGATGCCAGATCCTTCTCTGCCCTGGCATCATCTATCCGGAGGCCCCCAAATACATTATATAGTCGACCAAACCCCCGAAATCAGTGCTTTCATGCAACTTTAGTCTAATGTGTATGGGGGCGTTAAAAGTGTAAAGGACATATTCATACTCATGCTAGAGCAACTCCATTTTGTCTGCTTCCTTTAAAATCATGTTATTATCACTCCTTGCATAACATACATTCTTTCTTTCTTTCTCTTCCCATGGAACTTCTCTCACACTAACTTTTTCTCAAGAGAACATTTTGTCAGACACTCTGTTATCTAACTTGTTTAGGCCAGGTTTGACCTTGTAAAAGGCCCGACCTAATAGACTTTTGTACATTGCAGGCCCAGACACCATTATTAGGCATTTAAGTATTATAGTAACTAAGTAGCCCCAAACAATCGAGTACTTGGGGAAGGAGGGGCATTTAGCCCAACTCTGTCAAACCTTATTAGATGCCATGTTTGCTTTTGACAGTAGCAAGTGGTTAAACTACCATGGTATCGTTGTAACTAGACGTCCCCATATTATCAAGACCTTGGGGGAGAAGAGACTTTCAGCAAAACTCTACCAAACCTTCTTAGATGCCATGTTTGTTTTTGTCAGCAGCAAGTGGTTAAACTGCCAGGGTTTGTGTTTCCGCCGCACTTGTGCCATCCCTGCAGTGTACATCTATGTTCTGGTGCCCAAAAGAGGTTTTTTGTTTTTCTTAAATGTTTAACGTATTAAAAAATAAGAAAATGTCTTTTTGCATGATTTTTTCTTTTTACAAGAATTGTTGATACCAATTTTCTTTTGAAACATTTTAATATCTGTTTTTTTTCTGGTGTTTTTCTTGCAATATAGGAAAGCCTAAGGCCAGAAATAAACTCCATAAAACACTATACATGGAGACTTTAGTATCAAATCATTTCTGTCCGAGGTGTTTGTGAAAACAAAAAAGGTTTTCTAAATGCCTCAAACTTCTATGTGTGAATGAGACATGAGATCTAACGAGATAGAAGATTACAGACTAGGAAAGATGGGAAACATTCATATAGACGACCGGTGGTGATGTAGTCAGTGACGGACTCTGGCCAAATATGTTTGTAGAGCCGTAGTAGAAGATGAAGATGTCGTCCTCATCATTAAGTAGTTATTTCTCATGTCACGTGTAATGAATATCTCCTGCAGTATTGCTAATGCCGATTCCAGTGTCGGTAAATGAGACGAGAATTAGCTTTATGGAAGATGAGTCTGTGAGAAACGTATTCAGCTACAGACTCCAAGGAAGAAACTGCTTGTTGTCTGTGGCCTAAAATATATAGGTTTTATTACTAGATGTAAAGAAGAAAACTAAATACTGTAAAATAATAAATCTCCTCATATGTTTCCCCTTATTATCTCCAGTAATTGTATTATTACACAGGGTATTTATGATGTTACATAGGCTCATCTTCTTCTCATTCTCTACAATTTCGGATCCTCTCAGATCTTTTATAGAAGAGAATTTTCCTGATTTTACCCATCAAGGATGGATATGGACAGACACAAGATGGCGGAGAGGATATTACACCTCACCCTAGAGATCCTCTTCCGGCTTACTGGAGAGGTGAGAGATTCTGATGATGTCACATTACATCATTCTTATCTATGGGAATAACAGGTGGACAGAACTGGAGAGGTGAGGACTCTGGAAATGTCTGTACTGAGATTTATTAAGGTGTTTCTCCATTATCAGGATTACACAGTAGTGAAGAAGACCTCTAGTGAGCGCTGTCAGGACCCTATGTCTGAGGAATGGAGAAGACCCCTGAGCCCAATCACGGGGCCTCCACCTCACCCCTTCATACATGAGGACATCAATGACCAGAAGATCCTAGAACTCACCTACAAGATGTTTGAGCTGCTGACTGGAGAGGTGACACTGCTGGGAATGCTGGGACATTATACAGTACACTATTAAGGGATTTGGGGATGACGGTATCATTGTATGTGTCAGGTTCCTATAAGGTGTCAGGATGTCGCTGTCTATTTCTCCATGGAGGAGTGGGAGTATTTAGAAGGACACAAAGATCTGTACAAGGACGTCATGATGGAGGTTCCCCAGCCCCACACATCATCAGGTAATAGACAGGACTAAATACACACGGCCTATAATTATCTGTATGTAAAAAATGAATTCAGTCCTTGTATGTGTTTCCTCCAGATCTATCCAGTAAGAGGACAACACCAGAGAGATGTCCTCGTCCTCTTCTTCCACAGGACTGTAAACCAGAAGATCCCAATGTTCCTCAGGATCATCAGGTAGATGGAGGGAAGGTGTCATGAGATCTCCCCTATGATGTGTAGACGGCTGTGAAGGTCTTGTGTTCAGTCTCGTTTTATCCACCAGTATTATGTGTTTTATACTTGTGTAATGAGAACGGTGGAGATGGCAAGATTAGAGCTGATCATAGATGGGACTTCTCCATCTGTCTGTGACTTTTACAATATTTGTTTCAGGGTGAAGATCTGACCCATATTAATACTACAGAGACATATGTGAGGGGTGATGAGCGGTGTAAAGAGGAGATTCCTACATATGACTACCCAGGTGAGTAGTGACCACTAAATGCAGAGAAGTCACAGATTCTTCTCAGTCACCGGCTGTGGCTGCTTTATCGGTGGTGTAGTCCGGCCGTATCACAATCGTGTGATCAGCATTTTGCCGCTAGAGCATAACATTCGCCACCATCTGAAAATGTTCAAATGACTTTGTGAATTGTGAAAGCCCTTTTCTGTAGAACTTACAACCTGGAGGATCCACCCACCCCCTGGGATTAGGAGACGCTGACCGTTACCTGCCCAGATCTGTAAACTATAAAGCCAAATGACAGCGTACGTAGAAAGTGCTGACAAGTGAGAAAATCACTTGAAGAAAAATATTATGATGGACCTGTAAGAGAAAGTGGAGGGTAATGATGCAATAACAACAGAGTTTCCTTTTATCTCAACTTTATTTTAAATCTAACTTCAAACAGGATTGTGATAAACTACACAGAAAACATTACTCCTGTGCCATGATATATCTCTAAGCTGTGCGGGGCTGATGGCTGTAATATACATTTATTCACGCCTGCAGGAGATGTGTTGGCTCCAGCCCTGGTTTCATGGATTCACTCCACGTCATAAATTCCATTATGTTTTCATCCTAAGAAATTCAGATTACTGCACAATCTCTCCTGAAATGGGGGCGCTAATACTTTCTCTAAACTCCAGTTTAGTGTTGGAGGTCTCTCCCCAAACATACGTTGTTGTTGGGGATCTAACATAGAATAAAAAAAAATATTTTTTTTTTACAGGTTGTGGTGGGATCGGCCTGTCTCACTTATGTGAGACTCTAACACCCTGGTAGTCTTTGAAAAAAGATCTCCATTGCTTTTTCAAAATGTCCGAGATCTAAATTTAAGACCCCTCATCTCTGCACTATTATAAAAAGTTCCATTTGAACGTCTAATATTTCTTCTTGGCACTCATCTGACAGAAAATATTGTCCCTCATGATAGTTTAGATTGCCAAGAGCCACCGAGCCCCATACTCCAATTACCCCAGAGAGGTTTCACCACTAGTTACTCATTTATTACTGATGAAGACTGCTGAGTTTGATCATTTCAGTAGATGTGTTATTGTCTATAGTCAGTTTTTGACTACAGTAGTTGGTGCCCAAAATATTCTGATTTAAGCCCTTCCCGCAGCCAGTTTTGTGTTGTTAATCAGGTCCCATTTTTCTAATCTAACGTGTCACTTTATTTGGTGATAACTTTGGAATTCTTCACAAATGATAATGGGAAACAAATGTACCTTACAAATTATTTTCCAACTTCTCTTGAATCCGACAATACCCTATATACGGTTGTATCCTACTGTCTGGGCACATGGCAGGTTAAGAAGGGAAGGAGCGACATTTAACTATTTGAATGCAGATCTTGCTGGAATAGTTTGCAGACACAATGTATTGGGGGCACTATTCATGATCACCTGGAAGCTCAAAAGATGGCTACCACGAACAGCCTTGGCGCTATCTACTCTGTTTTCTAGATCCCAGGGATTGTCTTGCTCATCACTTATTTAACCCCACTACATGGATCTGGACTTACACAGAGACCCCTAGGCTTGGGCCATGGTGTTACCTGCTGTTCTGTGGAGTGAGATTGCAGGAAGAATAGTCAGGTAGCCGGGTCAGAACCAGGAGGGCAGAGAAAATACAAAATCAAAAGACACAAGAGTAGTCGGTAAACGGGCCGGGATCACAGCAGAAAACAAATACACAAGCCGGGAGCCGAGCACAGAGGACTGAACCAGAGGAGAACAAGGCTGTATCTGGCAGCTTCCAGCAATATGCTTCCAGCTTTAGTAGGGTGTGGAGCTTTCCAATTGGTTGAAGTAGGGAGCAGATTACTCCAGCTGGACAGCACACAGACCCATACTGCCAGACAGAATGGTACTAGAGGTCACAGGCACCCTAATCTTAGTGGCTGGACAGAGCGTCGCCCAGAGCTTCTGGTTCTGACGTCTCCTCCATCACCAGTGCCACCTACAGGATGAATAAGGCGGCTCCTGGTGACAGAAGCAGACATCGCAGGAGCAGATCCCAGAGGAGATGGGACACACCATTTGCAGAAGCCCTAATATAACAAAATGTCAGAAAACCAGAGCAGTAGAAATCCCCATAAAGTGACTCCATTTTGGAAATTATCACCCTCAGTGAATTAATCTATAGGAGTTTTGATTATTTTGACTCCATAGGCACTTTCTGAAAATTAGCACGCAGTGGATGTTGGAGATTAAAAATTGCACATTGGCTATTTTTTTACCAAACACATAGTGCCCAGATTGTGCTCCAGGAGACACACACTGTAAATTAAGTCGGATCTTCTCACTATAGTATTGCCAAAAACATGGATGCCAAATGTTGTTAGGTGCAGAAGCGAGGGGGGGATTTGACTTCGAAAGAGCGGATTTTGCTGGATTGGTTTATGGAAGCCATGTTGATTCTAAAGAGCCTTTGAGAATCTAATAATGTGGAAACTTCTGTTTGACTTGAGTGGGGCCTTGTTTTTTGTGAGATGAGTAGAAGTTTTCATTGGTATAATTTTTGCCTACATAACATTTTTTGATGGCTTCTTATTCCTTTTTTTTGAGGCAGAATGAACAAACAGTTGGACACCACGCTCTACTGGTTCATCCTATGAAGTTTTCTATTAGACTGTGAACTGTCATTCTGTCAATAACTTCCCATTTCTACAGAGATTTTAAGTACAATTAACACAAGAATCCCACTGAAAAATATATTAAGATTGCATACCACTTCTAAATCAATCTAAACACACACACATCCCTGAGGTACATGCTAATCCAGGGAAATGAAGGGATATATGCTCAAGTTTAAAAATCAATTTTATTACACAAATCTAAAAAATAGAGGAATATTTAAAATCCTCTATTGTTTCGATTTGTGTCTAATAAAATTGATTTTTAAACTTGAGCATATATCCCTTCATTTTCCTGGATTAGCATGTAGCCCAGGGATGTTTGTTTAGACATTTTAAGTAGAAATGTTAAAAAATATAAATTTCAAGGATATTTTATTCAAAATTAATAATTGTTTTTTTTCCTGGCAGATGACTGTACCAGGAGATCAGATGGACAGGAGATTTTTAAATCAAATGATCTTGAGATTCCACAGGATACAATTGAAGTGAATACCATTACTCCAGACATGCCATCATCCCTTCACAGCAAAGATCTGTCATCTGATCATTTGAAACAGGTCCTGTCTTCTGATTCATTACCGACTACTCAGGAAAATCAAAGTCACAAAATAAGCATTAAAAAACAAACTGCTCCTAAAGAAAAGAAGCCATTTTCACATTCAGAAAATGGAAACAGTTTTACCATCAAAAAGTCTATTCTTAAACATCAAAAAATACACACAATGGAGAATAGATTTTTTTATTCCAAAAGTGGAAAATATTTTAACCAGAAATCAGTTTTTGTTAATCACCAGAGAAACCACACAGGGGAGAAACCTTTTTCATGTTCATTATGTGGGAAATGTTGTAACCAGAAATCAGATCTTCTTCGTCACCAGAGAACTCACACAGGCGAGAAGCCTTTTTCATGTTCAGAATGTGGGAAATGTTTTAACCAAAAATCAGTTTTGACTAGGCATCAGAGAACTCACACAGGGGAGAAGCCTTTTTCATGTTCAGAATGTGGGAAATGTTTTAACCTTAAATCAGCTTTGGTTAAGCACCAGATAATTCACACAGGGGAGAAGCCCTTTTCCTGTTCAGAATGTGGGAAATGTTTTAACCAGAAATCAAATCTTGTTAATCACCAAAGAACTCACACAGGGGAGAAGCCTTTTTCGTGTTCAGAATGTAGAAAGAGTTTTACAGGTAAATCATCTCTTGTTACACATCAGAGAACTCACACAGGGGAGAAGCCTTTTTCATGTTTAGAATGTGGGAAATGTTTTAATCATAAATCAACTTTGGTTAATCACCAGAGAACTCACACAGGGGAGAAGCCTTTTTCATGTTTAGAATGTGGGAAATGTTTTAACCAGAAATCAGCTTTGGTTAATCACCAGAGAATCCACACAGGGGAGGAGCCTTTTTCCTAAACTTTTTCTTTTTAATCCAATACATTTGAAATTTTTTTCATTAGTGTTTTTTTTTTGTTTTTACAAAACAAAAAAACAGTTCATACAATAGTAAAATAAAATAACATACCATAGGGATCACATATGCATCTCTCCTATATATCCTTTCAGCTTCCCCATTACCGTCTGATAACTTGCAGTTAATATATCTTACAATTAACATTTCACATTCTTGAAATCTTATATAACCATAATATTGTAATAAACATTATAATCCTATACACATATAGGTGTGCTATATTACCCATACCACATGTTAAGGAATTCCAATACACATTACAATGAAACATTAGACCTCGCCAATACCCCCCTTCCCCCATAAGTCATTGTCTCTCCAACAATAACCCCCTTGATGGCATTCCAGGTTTATCCAACCATAAGCCCCATATTTTCTCAAATTTATTCATTGAGTTTTGTTTTTTACATACCCTTTTTCTAATCTGATAATATTATTTATCCTACTTTTGAGTTCACTAATTTCTGGAGGTGAGGGGTTAATCCATTTGGATGCAATATGTTTCCTAGCTTGAAATAAAATATGTGAAATCCCTATTGAAATTGGGTCAAATTCCATATCATCCTCTAATATACCTAATAGGCATTTTTTGGGTCTGGTTGAATATCTATTTTATATACCCTCTTTATAATAGACAGAACTCCTTTCCAGTAGTTACCTAACTTCCGGCATTCCCATAGCGGATGTAATAGGCCCGCAGCATCCATGTTACATCTTGGACATTCAGTCCGGTATCCTATGTTACATAGGAATCTAGGCGTCTTATATTTCCTATGTATTAATATGATCTGGGGAAATCTCTGAGCCTCATGTAAAGATAATTGGGGTACCAGTTCTAATACCTCTCCCCATTGATCCTCAGAAATTGGACCTATATCTCCATCCATTTTTGTCTAGCTGGAGAAGGAAATATTTTTAAATAATTATCAAGAAGGACTCAGTGAATATCAGAAATACGACCCTTAGGATTTCCCTTCTCTAATACCAACTTAACAAAAGTATTATTTTCTACCCAAAAGGGAGTCCATCTTGATTGTGCATTAAATTAATGCCGAAACTGTAAATACTTATAGAATTGTTTGTCAAGTGGGTGTGGCCTGCAAGACAAGGTGGCAGCAGCTTAATTGCATAGCTCCAGCCAGCCAGGATTAAACCAGCACAAAGCAGCACACAGCATTGTCCTACAGCCTCTTACCTAACACCCGGTGGCGGCGGAACACCCAGGGCCCATGATGACAAGGTCCCAGAAAAGAGGATCCCCGGCGAGATTGGAGGCTTTCTTCCAGAGGGGACAAACAACAAGAACAGTGAGTAAGATGGCGCCGGCTTCCCCTTCAGCCTATTCACACTCCTCTAGAAGCTCGGGGGGAAGGGAAGCAGAGACTGAGACACAGCAGCAGGGATAATAAGCCCACAGCTCCAATGACAAGGGCAGATATGCAAGATTTTCTGGCTGCAATTCGCTCCTCCATGAGGGAGTATATGCAGGCAATGTTGCAGGAGATGAAAGGGGAGATTACTTCCATTGGGGATCGCACTTCCCACATTGAAAACAAGATGGAAGAATATGCCAGAATGATCAATGCCTTGGTAGATGAAAATGAGGCACTCAGGGAAGAGATGTCTCGGGTCACTGATAAAATTTATGACTAAAGGCACCGTCACACTAAACGAGATTGCTAGCGAGATCGCTGCTGAGTCACAAGTTCTGTGACGCAACAACGATCTCAGTAGCGATCTCGTTAAGTGTGACACGTAGCAGCGACCAGGCCCCTGCTGTGAAATCGCTGGTCGTGTCGGAAATGTCTGGACCTTTTTTGTATCGTTGAAATCCCGCTGGGTAGCATGCATCGGAGCGTTTGACACCTTACCAACGACCCAGTAAGCGACTCAGAATTGAGACACATAGGCATGCATTTGCGTTGCCTTTTCCGCACCCCTCAGCTCCGATTGGTGGTCGCTACTGCGTTCTGATTGGGTGGCGGCCTAGCCTTATGAGGCGACATAGTAGCGCTTCCGTCCATTGTTCGTGACCGCGTGCTTGTTACAGATCATAGTACAGTTTTCCAGACTGCGACTCTTCTTCGATTCTTCAACGGTTCTTTTGACCTATCTCTGTGCACGGTACGTATCGTTTGGGGTCTCAAATGCATTCCCATTGCCTCCTTAATTTATAGGACACCTACTAATTATCAGCTATCATTGCTCTGGATGAAGGGAGGGAGGGCTTGGCTTCTATCTGTGTACATATGCTTTTGCATGGGCAGCCATTTTAGGGGGTCTCGTGTTCGCACACCCGTACAGCATGTTTTCTGGCATGCGCGCTAATGGAATGGAATGCATTTATTGCTTTATTTTTTTAAAACCTTTTCTCATGTTTTCATTTTATATTTTTCAGTTTGCAGCATCATGAACAATGCGCAGCATGCTGTTGTGTTTGCTGCATTGCTGGTTGAGGAAGCAAAGTGTCTAGATGAGGCACGGATGCTTGAGAGGCGTTCCAAACGAAAGCGTCACATGTGGACCAGAGAGTGGCTGCAGAAGAGGTCCGATTTGTCCCACATGCAACTTGTAAGAGAGCTTCAGGAGAAGAATCCTCATGATTTCCGCAACGATCTGCGGATGTCAGAAGAATCCTTCATACATTTACTGGAAAGAATTACTCCACTGATTCAACGGAAGGATACAGCGATGCGTGCTGCCATCCCAGTAGATGAAAGATTGGCAGTCACGCTGCGATTCCTGGCCACCGGACGCTCACTGCAAGACTTGCATTTTTCTTCAGCCATTTCAAGGTCCCTGCTCAGCATTCTAATTCCGGAGACATGTAATGCCATTTTCCACAGTCTACGTAGCTACATGCAGTTTCCCAACACGGAGGAGGAATGGAAAAAGATTGCCTCCGATTTTGAGCAGCTTTGGCAGTTTCCTAACTGTGGTGGGGCTTTGGACGGGAAACATGTCCGGATCACTCAACCACCAAACAGCGGATCATATTTCTTTAATTATAAGGGCTATTTCATCATCATCCTTGTGAACACCAATTACGAATTTATAAATGTAGATGTTGGCATGAACGGAAGGGTTTCCGATGGTGGTGTTTTAGAGCACACACTCTTTGGAGAGCGTTTGAACAACCGTGACCTTCACTTGCCTCCCAACTCTGACACTAGAGGCAACCTTAATTTTGTTTTTGTCGGTGATGAGGCCTTCCCGCTTCATCCCAATCTTATCAAACCGTTCCCACAAAAAAGTCTGACAGAGGAAAGCAGAATTTTCAATTACCGCTTGTCAAGGGCACGTCGGGTTGTAGAAAATGCCTTCGGTATCATGGCCAATCGCTTCAGAGTTTTCCACATGCCTATAAACATGAAGCTTGAATCAATAGACTCAGTTGTTTTGGCTTGTTGCACGCTTCACAACTTCCTTCACCGGCGCGATGCCTTGGCGTACTGTCCGCCTGGCTTCATGGACTCTGTGGGCCTAACAAATGGGGAAGTGCAGCTCGGTCAATGGCGTGCAAACGATCCCGCAATTGCAGGCCTTCAACCATTGAGACCCGGCAGAAACACCCACGATGCAAAGACGTGCCGAGACAACTACTGCCAATATTTTAACGGTCCTGGTGCTGTTACTTGGCAGCATCAGAACTTATAGTGGGCTACTACTGACATTTATACACTACTTTCATATTTGTACTGATTTGTCTAATAAACTACAGTCATGGCCAAAAGTATTGAGAATGAGACAAATAGTAATTTTTCCAAAGTTTACTGCTTCATTTTTTGTAATGGCAATTTGCATATACTCCTGAATGTCAAAGAGTGACCAGCTTAACAGCAATTACTGTACTTGCAAAGTCAATATTTGCCCAGAAAATGAACTTTAACCCCCAAAACACATTTCACCATCATTGCAGTCCTGCCTTACAAAGGAGCACCTAACATCGTTTTAGTGATTGATCCATTAACACAGGTGTGGGTGTTGATGAGGACAGGGCTGGCGATCAATCAGTCATGATTAAGTAAGAATGACATCACTGGACACTTTAAAAGGAGGCTGGTTCTTGGTATCATTGTTTCTCTTCAGTTAACCATGGTTATCTCTAAAGAAACACGTGCAGCCATCATTGCACTGCACAAAAATGGCCTAACAGGGAAGAGTATCGCAGCTACAAAGATTGCACCTCAGTCAACAATCTATCGCATCATCAAGAACTTCAAGGAGAGAGCTTCCATTGTTGTCAAAAAGGCTCCAGGGCGCCCAAGAAAGACCAGCAAGCGCCAGGACCGTATCTTAAAACTGCGGGATTGGACTACCAGCAGTGCCGAGCTTGCTCAGGAATGGCAGCAGGCTGGTGTGAGTGCTTCTGCACGCACTGTGAGGCGGAGACTCTTTGAGCAAGGGCTGGATTCAAGGAGGGCAGCAAAGAAGCCACTTCTCTCCAGAAAAAACATCAGGGACCGACTGATATTCTGCAAAAGGTACAGGGAGTGGACTGCTGAGGACTGGGGCAAAGTCATTTTCTCTGATGAATCCCCTTTTCGATTGTTTGGGACATCTGGAAAACAGCTTATTCGGAGAAGAAGAGGTGAGCGCTACCACCAGTCTTATCTCATGCCAACTGTAAAGCATCCTGAAACCATTCATGTGTGGGGTTGCTTCTCAGCCAAGGGAATCGGCTCACTCACAGTCTTGCCTAAAAACACAGCCATGAATAAAGAATGGTACCAGAATGTCCTCCAAGAGCAACTTCTCCCAACCGTCCAAGAGCAGTTTGGCGCCCAACAATGCCTTTTCCAGCATGATGGAGCACCTTGCCATAAAGCAAAGGTGATAACTAAATGGCTCATGGAACAAAACATAGAGATTTTGGGTCCATGGCCTGGAAACTCCCCAGATCTTAATCCCATTGAGAACTTGTGGTCAATCATCAAGAGACGGGTGGACAAACAAAAACCAACAAATTCTGGCAAAATGCAAGCATTGATTATGCAAGAATGGACTGCTATCAGTCAGGATTTGGTCCAAAAGTTGATTGAGAGCATGCCAGGGAGAATTACAGAGGTCTTGAAGAAGAAGGGGCAACACTGCAAATATTGACTTGCTGCATTAACTCATTCTAACTGTCAATATAACCTATTGGTACTCATAATATGATTGCAATTATATTTCTGTATGTGATATAAACATCAGACAAACACTAATAAAAACCAGAGGCCAGCAGATCATGTGAAAATATAATTTTGGTGTCATTCTCAATACTTTTGGCCATGACTGTATGTGTTTTACTTTGCAAAAGCTTTGTTTCTCATTCTTTCAGTAGTAAGGGCCCGCAGATGCATACGTGTACTCTAGTGTTGCGCAAACATGCTCGACACTGCTCGGTACTTGCCCGAGCATCACGCTACTCGTGATGTTCGGCGAGCACCGAGCATTTCCGGGTTACTCGGGCAGGAGCTCGGGTCTCCGCCCTGCATGTTTGGTTCTCTTTACAGAGCCAATGAACATGTAGGGATTGCCAGCCAGTCACTGTAATGCCGCAGCCATGTTGGTTGTGGGCATTGCAGTGAATGCCTGGCCGCACAGCGTCACCTCGAGTATTTAATACCGTGCACCGCCATCTTGGACACAGTCACTCCGGATCAGACGTGTAGGGACAGCGCTGCTGATTTAGGGAGAGATATAAACTGCAAAATGGTTAGTGTAGGGTCTGTAAAGGCTGCCAGATCAAACAAACAGTCCTTCTCAGGACTAATATGCATCCCAGATATCAGGCAGGCAGGCTGTATAGGAGACGCAGTGGTTATACCAGCAAACCCTGCATTACAGTCCTGTGTTTCTGAAATTGCTGGACTTAGCTCCAGGTCTCGGGGGCCAGGACAAATCCTTTTTTTTTTTTCATCTAAATCCTCTTTTTTTTTCTCCTCCTTCACACTGTACAAATACCCGTCTTATGAACCTTTTGGTGCCCCCCCCCCCCCCAAAAAAAAGTGTGTCTCTGATTTTTCAGACACAAATATATCTGTTGAAAATAATCTGGTGTAGGCCCGAGAAACAGAAGTGTGGTTTTGCAGTTCCACGGTTCAAACCTCTTTATTATCCACTTTTGGGCCATTTGTATCTAAAAAAAAAAACAGTTTGAGTGTGTTGATCACTGTTCAGCCGCAAATATATATATTTAAAATTGTCTTTTCAGCACTGTATGCATGTGTCACAGCACATGGCCAGCTAAGGTTGTAAAATGTTAAAATGACATTTCCCGGTGAATGCATTTGTCACGGTTGAAAGCAATATAAAAGTGCAAAAACACATAAAAAATGCTACTTGTGAACATAGCCCAAGGTGTGGAGGAGTATTTTTTTTGGGGTTAGTTATTTTACCTTATACACAAGTCTTTACCCTAGAAAGGAAGTTCCTTAACATATTTCACAGGAAAGCAGTTTCAGTTTCATTTTTGAACGTTTTATTGTGAGCCCGTAAATGTGGCTTAATACCTCTGACCACGTTGTTGACAGCAGTGACCTGGGGGTCAGAAATGCTTCCTGGGGCGATCCCCATGCTACACATACATATTCAGATACATAAAAATATACACACATATATACAGATACCTACATATACACATACATAGTCACAGACATACAAGTATGCTTACCTATCTAAAAATATAGATCTTTATCCATACATAAAACCACCAACACACCAGTCTTCCTGTGTGACCAGAGACGCTGTATTAATAATGCGTCATTTTTCGAACGCAGCAGCGTCTCCAGTGTGACGTACATACTTTGAATTCAGGCCGCTTCCTTTGCGCACGCAGTAGCGTCCTCTAATAGGGCGTGCCCCCGACTATGGGCGACGTTAATGCGTCATGGGCGTGGTTTACGACGTTGATTCGTCGTGGGCGGGTTTTATGATGTTGTTGCGGCCTAGCTTGTCAGGAGAGGCGGTAACATGGCGGCCAGGAGACGGGCAACTCCATGGGGGGATGCAGAGGTCCGCTACCTCATAGCAGAGCTGGATGCCAGGGACTATGAGTGCCATGAGCATCCAGGACATCCAGTGCTCCATAAGTCGGGGCTTACCCCGAAGATTTGGGGTTCAGAGCTCCACTACCCAGATCCGAAAGAAGCATCCGGTCACAGACCCTGCCCCATCGCGGTGAGTGGTTTTAAAATAGGTTAGCACAGTATATGGCAGCACATTGGTTACAATTACAGTTCAGTACCTCAGGTATGTAATGTTATTTGTTCTCCAGCACCTGCAGACCCGGAGCCCCAGCAGGAGTCACCTGCTGACCCAGAGCCCCAGCAAGAGTCATTTACAGGCTCGCCAGCATCACTCCATGATATGGGTGTAGCTTTGTCTTACGGTAATGCTTTCACATAAAATACGGTCCATACAACTTGGAAAGTATAGGGCTGTCATGTACTATGAAGTGTTGTGTCTTTGCCTAGCCGGTGATGCCAGAGGATCCGGGTGGTCCATCAGCTCATCATCACCCGAGCAAACCGAAAACCGTAAGTGTTAAATAACAAACATGTACCTGTTAGGCTGTGTGCCCACGATGCGTTTTTAATGCGTTTCTGCAGCTGCGGAAACGCATTAAAAATGCCTTAAAAACGCATGGGTAGAAGGGCTGCAATGTTCCCCTATGATAATCCGCATGTGCTGTGCACATGCTGCGGAAATTACCGCTGGGGATTATCATTGTGTAAAAAAACGCAGCACTACCAATTATTTTGCGGAAGCGCTTCTTTTTGCGCCGCCATTGACTTGCATTAGAACGCGCCAATTCCGCAAGACTGCATCTGTACTTGCGTAATTGGCTGTACTTGCGTAATTGGCGCGTTATAATGTGCGGATGGTACCCGGTTGTGGATGAGAGGACTCTCATCCAGACCCAGGTACCATTAAAAAAAAAAAGAATAAAATAAAAAATATATATATACTTACCTTCTGGCGGCCCGCGCTGCGCTCCTCCTTGCTTCCCGGCACTTCGCGGTTGAATGAAGGACCTACGCTGACGTCCGAGTCATGTGACGGGTCACACGACGCTGACGTCGGCAGGTCCTTCAGTTTACCGCTGCCGGCAGCCGGGACGGAGGGTATCAAGACTGCGGGGGCCATCGGAAGGTAAGTATAGATAATTTTTTATTTTTTTTTACATTCTTTGGGGGTCACAGTATATAAATCCATGCCGTTTGCATGGATTTATATAGTGTGACCAAGTTGACAAGCACTTTCCAAGTGATGCTAATCGCTTGGAAAGTGCTTGTCAACCCGAATGCGGAAATGCAAGTGAAGACCGCTTCATTTCCGCATGTCCCTGGCAGGAAGAACGCATGTACAATCCTCATGTGTTTTTTCCTGCCAGGGAGATGCAGAAACGTTCAGGAAAAAATCCTGAGCATTTCTGCATTGTGGGCACATAGCCTTAATTAGATGAATGTACAGAATCATTCGTCTTAAGTTTAACCATTACCTCCGTCGAAATCCCTACATTAGACGACCTCCTGGCATCACAGCGGACACTCCTGGCGTCACAGCGGACACTAGGAGAAGCAGTCCAACAGCACGGAGTGATGCTGGCAAGGTTTGTGGCGGCGCGGCAGCCACTAACTTTTTTGTTTTTTGCTGTTATATTTATTTTGTTGTTATAAAAAAAACGTTAAAGTTTATATCCACTGTTGTGTACACTTTGTTACAAACAAATAACATGTTTCATCACTCACACCCATTATATCTATGCATCTGTGTAGATGCACCCAGTCCATTACCCCGCCTAGTAGACCTGCTAATAACTATATGCTGAATTCAGTAAAGCAGGCTGCAAGTCTTAATTCAAAAAACATTTTTATTATGAACAAATATTTTAATAAATAAACAATTAAATTAACTATTAAATAAACAATAACTTAACAATTTAAACATTTAACTTAAACCCTACAAGGAAAACATCACTAAAGCTCTTGATACTGGTTTTCTGGATTCAAAAATCCTTGCCTGGGCGGAGAAGATAGTTCTTCAAGAAAGGAATTAGAAAACCTGGGATATTGGGGGGGGGGGGGGGGGGGCAAGCGGCAGGTTTCGTTGAGGTACAAACCGTCATACTGGTGTGCTACGCAGTGGTTCCGGCATTTGGGTCCATGACTGACTTGCACAGGGATCACGGTCAATCCTAGTATGTACAGTTGATGTTTCACTCAGTTGACCGGCTGCCGCTTTATTTAAAGTCTCGAAAATGACCCTTTCGGCATGGATCCTCTGTGTGTCATCCAGCTTCTGAAGTCGATCAGCGGTGAAGTTGGCAAAGCTGTCCATGCCTGAGTTGCTCTGCTGGCTTAAAATTTGCTTTGCCAAAGAGACTAGCTTTGTTGATGGTGACAAGGTGGCCTTTCTCTTATGTGCATTGATTATTCGCCGAGGCACAGTAGCTGAATTGAGGGTTGAGGGTGCAGGGTCTTGACCCCTCAGCAGCCTCCGCCAGGCTAGGTTCATCACCCAGGATGTCGTCACTTGTGGTTAACATATCTTGCTGATGCTGCGGGAACAGAAAATTAAATGTTAAAGTTAAACCCAAAAATTATTTTACAACATTCAGCACCACACCACATAAATGTGTTGGCATTGGATATATCATGACCAGCATGGGTAAACGTGCACTGGAAACAAATGTGTGGGGAGGCACTAGCAGTACAGGATATGAAATGGCATTCAACAATATGAGAAGTGAGTGGGGTGAAAATAGTAAAGGAGTGTACTTATCTGAACTGGAAGGGATAACTTTTGTAAACTGCAGAATTAAGCAGGTAAAACATTAGTTAATATTTTCCATTCAACTATGGCATGTACATACCAAGTTTAAATGCTATTTACAGGGAAGCAAGCAAAGAAGGTACTTACATCTCCAACAGGGGTGTCAGTCGGGATCACAGGGTCTTGATCCAGGGTCTGCCGCATCGAAGATACCATTGTGCGCAGCAGCTCCTGATCACGGGTGAAGCCAAGCAAGTCATAGTACCATAACGAGGGCACATAAACCTCATCTGTGCCGGCACCAGACTTCATTGACTTCTCCACCTTGTCCAGCTCTTTTTTATAGACTGTGCGAAGACCCTGGATCTTTTCCCGAACAACAGTCTCATTGACCTTCTCGCAGGGATTATGCTGCTTAAAGAGAGCAACTAGTTTCCCATATGCCTCCCTTTTTTTATTTCGGTTACTGTACTTGGCAGACTTAATCTGCCAAAGGCAGGGCAGGGACCGATACATCTCGATTAGTTCACGGACAAATTCCTCGCTATTGTAAGACATCTGAAATAAAAAATAGCATACAGTGAGCATACATGGAACATTTGAAAAAAAGAAAAAAATACTGTTTGAACCACACTACCGTGTGCACACGAGACCCCCTAAAATGGCTGCCCATGCAAAAGCATATGTACACAGATAGAAGCCAAGCCCTACCTCCCTCCAGAGCAATGATTACAGATGCATTAAGCATGTCCTATTCTAATCCTCAAAATTGCACCAGAACAGGACATTCTCTGACCCTCACAGATCTCATTCTCAGATACGTGATTTTCATGGATGTGTGAATGTATCTATAAAACTGTACGAGTCCATGGACCATCCGATAAAAAAAATCTGGCAGCACACGGACATTTCACACAAATGTGAAAATGCAGCCTAAGGGATTTTAAGATCACGCCTAGTCACACAGTGCAGATACAGAATAATATTTACATCCAGGCACTTACCGCTGACGTGATCAGAGTCGGTTTCTGCTGCTTCTTCTCCATCTGGTCAGACCTTCATGTCGACATCTCCCAGCCACGATTAGTCTTGTCATGATGCTCTCCAGCCTAGAAAATAACAAGGTCACATATATTGTATACATACATGTCTCCCCCGCACTGCGCTCCTGAATACAGATATGTACCCCCCCATTAATATACTATTAGCCACTTAGTAATCAAAATATAAAGTGATAAGCAGCACTGTGCCCCCCCATTAACTATAATCTCCACCGGCCAATAATATTAATTATTCAGTCTCTGTGACTCTCCCCAATTAACTGTAAGGCTATGTGCACATGGAAAATATACAAGACTTTACAGTACAAGCAAAGTGAAACCCCCGTCATTGCTCTCTCCCAGCACCCCCATCATTGCTCTCTCCCAGCACCCCCGTCATTGCTCTCTCCCTCCATCCCCATCATTGCTCTCCCCAGCCCCAGCATTGCTCTCCCCAGCCTTCTCTCATTGCTCTCCCCAGCCTCTTCCCATTGCTCTCCACAGCCTTCTCTCATTGGTCTCCCCAGCCTCCTGTCATTGCTCTCCCCAGCCTTCCCTCATTGCTCTTTCCAGCCCCTCATTGCTTTCCCCAGCCTTCTCTCATTGCTCTCCCCAGCCTCCTCTCATTGCTCTCCCCTGCCCCCTTTCATTGCTCTCCCCAGTCTCCTCTCATTGCTCTCCCCAGCCTTCTCTCATTGCTCTCCCCAGCTCCTCTCATTGCTCTTCCCAGCCTCCCCTCAATGCTCTCCCCAGCCTCCTCTCATTGCTCTCCCCAGCTTCCCCAGTTTGTTAAAAAAATAAAAAACACAACTTACCTCAGCTCGCTCCCCTGCACCTCCTCGTCTCCGGTAACTTCCTCCCTGACACACAGGCTCACACCAAATGATGACGTCATCAAGCAGCGCGGGCCTGTGTCAGGGAGGAAGCACAGGGCAGGAAGCAGAAAACGGATCTCTGCAGCTCTGCTGCCATTTTCCTCCTGTCAGCAGCGGAGCTGCAGGGATCGCTCCATGCCCACCACATATGATGATGGCAATCTGGCCATGGGGCTCCGAGAAGCAGGCCAGATTACCCTCATTATCAGCCGCCCGGCAAGGGCCCCCCTGCACCGTCGTGCCCCGATGCAGTTGCACCGGCTGCACCAGCAGTAGGTGCACACCTGGTCAGGACTGTCCATTAATTGAGGTAAGTCGGTTATTCTACCATTTGATGATATCCCTAATTTGAGCATTTTAGAACATACACGAATACAAACGGTTGAGAAATTCAAATACCGGGTACAAGAATAACAAAAAGAACTCCGGATTACATTCCACTGAATCTGTATCTTCTTCTGGAAAAGTTTAACCCTTTCGCGCCAGAGCCGGTTTTCGCCTTCGTGACCGGGCCAATTTTTTCAATTCTGACCACTGTCACTTTATGAGGTAATAGCTCTGGAACTCTTCAACCGATTCCTCTGATTCTGAGACTGTTTTTTCGTGACATCTTGTACTTCATGATAGTGGCAAAATTTCTTCGATATGACTTGCGTTTATTTGTGAAAAAATCTGAAATTTGGCGAAAATTTAGCAATTTTCAAACTTTGAATTTTCATGCCCATAAATCAGAGAGATATGTCACACAAAATAGTTAATAAATAACATTTACCACTTGTCTACTTTACATCAGCACCAATTTTTTTTTATTAGGAAGTTATAAGGGTTAAAAGTTAACAACTGATTTCTCATTTTTCCAACAAAATTTACAAAACCATTTTTTCAGGGACCACATCTTATTTGAAGGGACTTTGAGAGGCCTTTATGACAGAAAATACCCAAAAGTTGACACCATTCTAACAACTTCACCCCTCAAGGTGCTCAAAACCACATTTAAGAAGTTTATTAACCATTTAGGTGCTTCACAGGAATTTTTGGAATGTGGAAGAAAACAATGAACATTTAACTTTTTTTCACACAAATGTTACTTTAGACACAAATTTTTTTATTTTCGCATGGGTAACAGGAAAAATGGACTACCAATTTGTAGTACAATTTCTCCTGAGCACACCAATACCCCATGTGAGGGAAAACCACTGTTTGGGTGCACGGCAAGAATCGGTAGGGAAGGAGCGCCATTTGACTTTTTGCTCCTCAGGGAACTTATCTAGATGTGTGGTGAGCACCTTGAACACCCAAGTGCTTCACAGAAGTTTATAATATTGAGCCGTAAAAATAAAATTTTCACATTTTTCCCACAAAAATGTTTTTCAGTCACCAATTTGCATTATCATAATAGTAATGGAAGAAATTGCACCATGAAATTTGTTGTGCAATTTCTCCTGAGTGCACCGATATCCTATATATGAGGGAAAACCACTGTTTGGGCGCACGGCAGGGTTCGGAAGGGAAGGAGCGCCATTTGACTTTTTGAATGTAAAATTTGCTTGAATAATTAACGGACGCCATGTCGCATTAGGGGAGCTCCTGATGTGCCTAAACAGAGGAACCCCCCCACAAGTGACACCATTCTGGAAACTAGACCCCTCAAGGAACTTATCTAGATGTGTGGTGAGCACTCTTTCCACATAAATGATCTTTTAGCCCCAAATTTTTTATTTTTACAAGGGAGTGCTATGTTGGCTGGGATAGGTTGCAGACACCGTGTCACATTTGAAGAGTCGCTGACATGCCGAAACAGCAGGAACCCCCACAAGTGACCCCATTTTGTAAACTATACCTCTCAAGGAATTTATCTAGGGAAGTAGTGAGTATTTTTACATTTTTAAAGTCATACCATTGGCAGTGAAGAAAAAATAATTATATTTTTTACCACAAAAAAAATGTTTAAGCCTCATATTTTACATTTTCACACAGGGCAATGGGTAAATATGGTGCCGAAATGTGTCACACAATTTCTTCTATACAGAGCCCCTAAGTGCAAGAAAAACAGAATCCACCCTCAAGTGACCCCATTTTGGAAACTATACCCCTTTGGGAATTTACCTACAGGTGTAGGGACAAATGGGTGTTTTCCAGAAACAAGCAGCATTGGATGTTGCTGAGTGAAAATTTCAAACTGCCGTTGAAGTGACCACTAAGTTGTAGTGTCCAGTACATTGTGCCCACTATACATACCAGGATGGGGTTGAGGGGGGCCATACATATCAGAATAGAGATGAGGGGTACCATGCATACCAGGATAGGGATGCGGGGTACCATGCATATCAGGATGTGGGATGGGGTGCCATTCATACCAGAATGAGGGATGGGGTGCCATGCATACCAGGATGAGGGGTACCATACATATCAGGATAGGGATGAGGGGTACCAAACATACCAGGATGAGGGATGGGGTGCCATGCATACCAGGATTGGGGCATGTGGGGTGCAATGCATACCAGGATAGCGATAAAGGGTACCATACATACCAGGATGAGGGATGGGGTGCCATACACTCCAGGATTGGGGATGAGGGAGCCATGCATACTAAGATTGGGATGAGGGGTGCCATGTATACCAGATTTGGGATAAAAGTGAGGGGTGCCATGTATACCAGATTTGGGATAAAAGTTGCCATGAATACCAGGATTGGGGATGAGGGGGCCATGCATACCAGGATGAGGGATGGGGTGCCATGCATACCAGGATGAGGGATGGGGTGCCATGCATGGCAGGATTGGGGATGGATGAGTGGTGCCATGCATACCAGGATTGGTGATGAGGCAGCCATGCATACCAGGATGAGGGATGGGGTGCCGTGCATACCAGGATTGGGATGTTTTGTCAAAAAAAAACTTAATGAAAAAATCTCTATAAAAATTTATTGGATTAAAAAAAAAGAATAGGAAAAAGGCTTCTCCCCTGTGTAAGTTCTCTGGTGCTTAACCAAACCTGATTTCTGGTTAAAACATTTCCCACATTCTGAACATGAAAAAGGCTTCTCCCCTGTGTGGGTTCTCTGGTGTTTATTAAGATGTGCTTTCTGGTTAAAACATTTCCCACATTCTGAACATGAAAAAGGCTTGTTCCCTGTGTGGGTTCTGTGGTGCTTAATCAAATCGGATTTCTGGCTAAAACATTTCCCACACTCTAAACAGACAAATGGCTTCTCCCCTGTGTGAGTTCTCTGGTGGTTATTAAGATGCGCTTTCCGGTTAAAACATTTCCCACATTCTGAACATGAAAAAGGCTTCTCCCCTGTGTGGGTTCTCTGGTGTTTATTAAGATGTGATATATGGTTAAAACATTTCCCACATTCTGAACATAAAAATGGCCTCTCCCCTGTGTGGGTTCTCTGGTGCGTAACCAAAACTGATTTTTGGTTAAAACATTTCCCACATTCTGAACAGGAAAAGGGCTTCTCCCCTGTGTAGGTTCTCTGGTGCTTAATCAAACTTGATTTCCTTGTAAAACATTTCCCACATTCTGAACAGGAAAAGGGCTTCTCCCTGTGTGGGTTCTCTTGTGACTTTCAAGAATCATTCTATGATTAAAACATTTCCACATTCTGAACAAGAAAAAGGCTACTCCCCTGTGTGAGTTCTCTTGTGTCTATCAAGAATCATTTTACGATTAAAACATTTCCCACATTCTAAACAGACAAATGGCTTCTCCCCTGTGTGAGTTCTCTGGTGGTTATTAAGATGCGCTTTTCGGTTAAAACATTTCCCACATTCTGAACAAGAAAAAGGCTTCTCCCCTGTGTGAGTTCTCTTGTGGCTATCAAGAATCATTTTACGATTAAAACATTTCCCACATTCTGAGCATGAAAAGGGCTTCTCCCCTGTGTGAGTTCTCTTGTGTCTAAAAAGATCTGATTTCTGGATAAAACATTTCCCACATTCTGAACAGAAAAAAGGCTTCTCCCCTGTGTGAATTCTCTGGTGGCTATTAAGATGCGCTTTCTGGTTAAAACATTTCCCACACTCTGAACATGAAAAAGGCTTCTTCCCTGTGTGGGTTCTCTTGTGGCTATTAAGATGTGCTTTCTGGTTAAAACATTTCCCACATTCTGAACATGAAAAAGGCTTGTTCCCTGTATGGGTTCTGTGGTGCTTAATCAAATCTAATTTCTGGCTAAAACATTTCCCACACTCTAAACAGACAAATGGCTTCTCCCCTGTGTGAGTTCTCTGGTGGTTATTAAGATGCGCTTTCCGGTTAAAACATTTCCCACATTCTGAACATGAAAAAGGCTTCTCCCCTGTGTGAGTTCTCTGGTGATTAACAAAAACTGATTTCTGATTAAAACATTTTCCACATTTGGAGCAAAAAAATCTATTGTCCGCTGAGTGTTTTTTTTGATGTTTAAGAATAGACTTCTCGAAAGTAAAACTATTTCCATTTTCTGAAAGTGAAAAGGATTTCTTTGCTTTAGGAGCAGTTCGTTTTTTAATGCTTATTTTATTTTGATTTTCCTTAGTAGTTGGTAATGAATCAGAAGACAGGATGTGTTTCATAGAATTAGATGATAGATCTTTGCTTTGAAGGGATGATGGTATATCTGAAGTAATGGCATTCACTTCAATTGTATCCTGTGGGATCTCAAGATCATTCGATTTAAAAATCTCCTGTCCCTCTGATCTCCTGGTACAGTCATCTGCCAAGAAAAAAAACAATTATTCATTTTGAATAAAATATCCTTGAAATTTATATTTTTGAACATTTCTACTTAAAATGTCTAAACAAACACATCCCTGGGCTATATGGTAATCCAGGGAAATGAAGAGATATATGCTCAAGTTTAAAAATCTATTTTATTACACACAAATCTAAAAAATAGAGGAATATTTAAACTTGAGCATATATTTCTTCATTTTCCTGGACTCGCATGTAGCCCAGGGATCTGTTTGTTTAGACTGATTTAGAAGTGGTATGCAATCTTTATTTATTTTTCTATGGGATTCTTGTGTTAATTGTACTTAAAATGTCTGTAGAAATGGCAAGTTATTGATAGAATGATAGTTCACAGTCTAATAGAAAACCTCATAGGATGAACCAGTAGAGCGTGGTGTCCAACTGTTTGTTCTTTTAGCCTCCAAAATATGGAACATGGTTTCCATAAACCAATCCAGCAATATCTGCTTTTCCGAAGTCAAATCTCACCATCGCTTCTGAGCCTTGCAGTGTGCCCAAACCACATTCAGCATCCATGTATTTGGCATTACTATAGTGAGAAGAACCCACTTAATTTACAGTGTATGTGTCCTGGAGCACAATCTGGGCACTATGTGTTGGGTAATCAAATGGCCAATATGCAATTTTTATGCTCCAGCATCCAGTGCTAATTTTCGGAAAGTGCCTGTGTAGTCAAAATAATCACTACTCCTATAGATTAATTCACTGAGGTTGTAATTTCCAAAATAAAGTCACTTTATGGGGATTTCTACTGCCCTAGTTTTCTGACATTTTGTAATATTAGGGCTTCAGCAAATGGTGTGTCCCATCTCCTCTGGGATCTGGTCCTGCGACGTCTGCTTCTGTCACCAGGAGCCGCCTTAATCATTCTGCAGGCGGCGCTGGTGATGGGAGTAATTAGAGTATGGGGCTCGGTGGCTCTCGGCAATCTAAACTATCGTAAGGGACAATATTTTCTGTCAGATGAGTTTCAAGAAGAAATATTAGACATTCAAAGACAATTTTTTAGAATAGTGCAGAGCTGAGTTGTCTTAAATTTAGATCTCGGGCATTTGGAAGAGGCAATGGAGATCTTTTTGAAAGGCTACCAGGGAGTTACAGAGTCACATAAGTGAGGAAGGCCGATCCCAATACAATGAAACTATCATACAGAATGAGCCTGTAAAAAAAAGAAAGAATATAAAAACATGTAACATCCCCAACAACAACGTGTTATGATCTGCAACAAGTACTAAGGAAAGAAGGGGAAAGCTTTCCCTACAATAAGACTAAGCTGAATCCCTACGATATAGCGGGCTGCCTGTTCCTAGCGAACGGACCCGCCTTAGTCCTAGGCTAGTCTGAATGGAGACCTATAGAATAAAGGTAAGGGGTCCCTAAAAGAACTAAGGACTGGAACAAAAATGGGACACCTCCTGAACAGAGAAAGTTGTTGCAGAACACAAAAAGATAAACTGACAAAAAGGTACTAGAGGTCCCAAAAGGACCAAGCAAACTGACAGAGATAGGCACAGAAGCACCTGGCCAGCAAAACAGTCAAAAAACAATGAAGTCCACCACAGCCAAAAGGGCGGAGTTGGAATATAAAGGCAGATGGTCACGTGACCGCAAAACACAAGATGGAAAAAACAAACAGGAGGGATCTAACACAACGTATGTATGAAGGGAGAAATCCAACACTAAACTGGAGTTGCACTCATTTATGATAAACCATTGGAGCTACGATGAATTCTGACCAGAAGAGTAGAGAAAGTATTAGCGACCCCATTTCAAGAGAGATTGTGCAGTAATCTGAATTCCTTAGGATTGAAAACATAATGGAATTTATGACGTGGAGTGAATCCATGAAACCAGGGTTCGAGCCATGCCAACACATCTCCTGCAGGCGTGAATAAATGTATATTACAGCCATCAGCCACGCACAGCTTACAGATATATCATGGCTCAGGTGTAATGTTTTCTGTGTAGGTTATCGCTATCCTGTTTGAAGTTAGTTGGTTTTAAAAGAAATTGAAAAGTCAGGATAAAGGGAAACTGTTGTTATTGTACAGTGTCTTGTAGGTACCATATGAGGACATTCAGCAGCACAGAGGGGAGAGAAGGTAGATTCATCCAATAAGATATCAGGGATCTAGGAAGCCAACAGCATCATTACCCTCCACTTTCTCTTACAGACCCATCATAATATTTTTCTTCAAGTGATTTTCTAACTTGTCAGCACATTCTACATACGCTGTCATTTGGCTTTGTAGTTTACAGATTTGGGCAGGTAACGAACAGTGTCTTCTAATCCCAGGGGGTAGGTAGATCCTCCAGGTTGTAAGTTCTATAGAAAAGGGCTTTCACGATTTCACAAAGTAATTTGAACATTTTCAGATAAAGGAGAATGTTGTGGTCGAGCGGCAAAATGGGGATCACACGATTGTGATACGGCCGAACTACACCACCGATAAAGCCGCCACAGCGGGTGACTGAGAAGAATCTGTAACTTCTTTGCATTTAGTGGTTACTACTCACCTGGGTAGTCATATGTAGGAATCTCTTCTTTACAGCACTTATCACCCGTCACATTTGTCTCTGTAGTATTAATATGGGTCTGATCTTCACTCTGGAACAAATATTATAAAAGTCAGATGGAGAAGTCCCATCTATGATCCGCTCTAATCCCGTCATCTCCACCGTTCTCATTACACAAATATAAATACTGGTGGATAAAACAAGACTGAGCACAAAACCTTCACAGCCGTCTACACATCATAGGGGAGATCTCATGACACCTTCTCTCCATCTACCTGATGATCCTGAGGAACATTGGGATATTCTTGTTTACAGTCCTGTGGAAGAAGAGGACAGGGCCATCTCTCTGGTGTTGTCCTCTTACTGGATCGATCTGGAGGAAACACATACAGGGACTGAATTAATTATTTTCATACAGATAATTGTAGGCCGTGTGTATTTAGTCCTGTCATTTACCTGGTGTTGTGAGAGGCTGGGGAATCTCCATCATGACATCCCTGTACAGATCTTTGTGTCCTTCTAAATACTCCCACTCCTCCATGGAGAAATAGACGGCGACATCCTGACACCTTATAGGAACCTGACACATACATTGATACCGTCATCTCCCCGATCCCTTCTTAGCGTTACTGTATAATGTCCCAGCATTCCCAGTAATGTCACCTCTCCAATCAGAAGCTCAATCATCTTGTAGGTGAGTTCTAGGATCTTCTGGTCATTGATATCCTCATGTATCATGGGGTGAGGTGGAGGCCCCGTGATTAGTCTCAGGGGTTTTCCCCATCCCTCAGACACAGGGTCCTGACAGCACTCACTAGAGGTCTTCTTCACTACTGTGTAATCCTGGTTATGGAGAGACACATTAATAAATCTCACTACAGACATTTCCAGAGTCCTCACCTCTCCAGTTCTGTTCATCTGTTATTCCCATAGATAAGAATGATGTGACGTCATCAGAATCTCTCACCTCTCCAGTAAGCCGGAAGAGGATCTCTAGGGTGAGGTGTAATATCCTCTCCGCCATCTTGTCCCTGTCCATATCCATCTTCGATGGATAAATCAGGAAAATATTCTTATATAGAAGATCTCCACTGAGAGGATTCGGTGTTGTAGATACCTGAATGAGTAGAAGATAAAAATCCTGTTGGTATAATACAACTATTGGAGATAATGAGGGGAAACATATAAGGATATTTATTATTTTACAGTATTTAGTTTTCTTCTTTACATCTAGTAATAAAACCTTTATATTTTAGGCCACAGACAACAAGCAATTTCTTCCTCGGAGTCTGCAGCTGAATACGTTTCTCATAGACTTATCTTCCATACCACTAATTCTCGTCTCATTTTCCGACACTGGAATTGGCATCAGCAATACTGCAGGAGATATTCATTACACGTGACATGAGAAATAACTACATGATGAGGCAACATCTTCTACTACAGCTCTAAAAACATATTTAGCCACAAACCGTCATTGAACACATCACCACCGGCTGTCTGTATGAATGTTTCCCATCTTCCCCAGACTGTAATCTTCTATCAAGTTACAGCTCATGTCTGATTCACACACAGAAGTTTGAAGCTTTTATAAAAGCTGTTTTGATTGCACAAACACCGCGGACAGCAATTATTTGATACCAAAGTCTACGTGTACAGTGTATTATGAAGTTTATTTCTGGCCTTAGGCTTTCCAATATTACAAGAGAAAAAAAAAAAGCAGATATTAAAATGTTTCAAAAGAAAATTGTCACCAACAATTCTTGTAAAAAGAAAAAACATGCAAAAAGCAGAAAACACATGTTATTATTTCTTAACACGTTAAACATTTTTTGGGGTTTTTGTTTTTATATGAACTCTTTTGGGCACCAGAACATACATGTACACAGCAAGGATGGAACAGATGCGGCTGCAACAAAATCCCTGGCAGCTTAACCACTTGCTCCTGCAAAAAGCAAACATGGCATCTAACTAGACAGAGTTCGGCCCAATGCCCCTTCTTCCCCAAATGCTCAATAGTATGGGGCTGCCTAGTTCCTACAATACTTAAATGCTTAATAATGGTTTCTGGGCCTGCAATGTACGAAAGTCTATTAGGCCAGGCCAGAGGCAGAGTCCAATAAGTTACTTTTTAACGCCACCCTTAAATATTAGACTAAAGTTGCATGAAAGCACTGATTTTGGGGGTTTTGGTTGACTACAAATGCAGTCAGTCATACAGACCACAGGAAAGCTGGAATATTTGTGAGTATGGGGGAGTCAGGAGAGATAGCTGTCTGCCAAATGACCGTTCAGCCAAAACGTATCTCATCTGTATGGGGCCGTTACTATTACACTGACAAGTGATAATACATGGCACAACAGTAGTACAGTGCATCACCTGAGAAATAAAAGGCTTGTATGTTGTATGATCGCACTAATGAGAGTTGTTTAAAAAAGTTTATAAAAAAGGTTTAAAAAAAGTTTTAAAGTGAAACTATCACAGTTTTAGCAAAAATAAATATTCATCACTATAGGGAAAACATGCATATAATGGGAAAATGAAGAGGGAGGTAAGCTCACTGTTTATTCAATGCACTTTGTCTGAAGATCACCCCATGGAACCGCCCTGGTCAGGGACATTTCAAGTAGAGAAAGGAGGAGAGATGAATTCTCCAGTATTGTCTACAGTCATGGCCAAAAGTATTGAGAATGAGACAAATAGTAATTTTTCCAAAGTTTACTGCTTCATTTTTTGTAATGGCAATTTGCATATACTCCTGAATGTCAAAGAGTGATCAGCTTAACAGCAATTACTGTACTTCCAAAGTCAATATTTGCCCAGAAAATGAACTTTAACCCCCAAAACACATTTCAACATCATTGCAGTCCTGCCTTAAAAGGAGCAGCTAACATCGTTTTAGTGATTGATCCATTAACACAGGTGTGGGTGTTGATGAGGACAAGGCTGGCGATCAATCAGTCATGATTAAGTAAGAATGACATCACTGGACACTTTAAAAGGAGGCTGGTTCTTGGTATCATTGTTTCTCTTCAGTTAACCATGGTTATCTCTAAAGAAACACGTGCAGCCATCATTACACTGCACAAAAATGGCCTAACAGGGAAGAGTATCGCAGCTACAAAGATTGCACCTCAGTCAACAATCTAACGCATCATCAAGAACTTCAAGGAGAGAGCTTCCATTGTTGTCAAAAAGGCTCCAGGGCACCCAAGAAAGACCAGCAAGCGCCAGGACCGTATCTTAAAACTGTTTCAGCTGCGGGATCGGACTACCAGCAGTGCCGAGCTCGCTCAGGAATGGCAGCAGGCTGGTGTGAGTGCTTCTGCATGCAGTGTGAGGCGGTGACTCTTTGAGCAAGGGCTGGTTTCAAGGAGGGCAGCAAAGAAGCCACTTCTCTCTAGAAAAAACATCAGGGACCGACTGATATCCTGCAAAAGGTACAGGGAGTGGACTGCTGAGGACTGGGGCAAAGTCATTTTCTCTGATGAATCCCCTTTTCGATTGTTTGGGACATCTGGAAAACCGCTTATTCGGAGAAGAAGAGGTGAGCGCTACCACCAGTCTTGTCTCATGCCAACTGTAAAGCATCCTGAAACCATTCATGTGTGGGGTTGGTTCTAAGCCAAGGGAATCGGCTCACTCACAGTCTTGCCTAAAAACACAGCCATGAATAAAGAATGGTACCAGAATGTCCTCCAAGAGCAACTTCTCCCAACCGTCCAAGAGCAGTTTGGCGCCCAACAATGCCTTTTCCAGCATGATGGAGCACCTTGCCATAAAGCAAAGGTGATAACTAAATGGCTCATGGAACAAAACATAGAGATTTTGGGTCCACGGCCTGGAAACTCCCCAGATCTTAATCCCATTGAGAACTTGTGGTCAATCATCAAGAGACGGGTGGACAAACAAAAACCAACAAATTCTGGCAAAATGCAAGCATTGATTATGCAAGAATGGACTGCTATCAGTCAGGATTTGGTCCAAAAGTTGATTGAGAGCATGCCAGGGAGAATTACAGAGGTCTTGAAGAAGAATGGGCAACACTGCAAATATTGACTTGCTGCATTAACTCATTCTAACTGTCAATATAACCTATTGGTACTGATAATATGATTGCAATTATATTTCTGTATGTGATATAAACATCAGACAAACACTAATAAAAACCAGAGGCCAGCAGATCATGTGAAAATATAATTTTGGTGTCATTCTCAATACTTTTGGCCATGACTGTATATTGTTAAAACCTCACATTTATTGTAAATTCATAAAAACTGTTGTGATGTTGTGATGGCATACCACCAAGTGCCCACATATGAAACCAATGCTTATTCATGGTTGGCAACATGTGAGTCTCTGTGATACTTTTATATCCTTCCCTTTCAAACACTTGGGTGTCCATTGATTACTGAGTACTTCTCAGACAATTTGACCCTGTACTGTATGGAAGAAAATGATAATTGTCACAGTTTCACCCCTCACTGTGTCTGGGATGCAGTTACTGACTGCTCAGCTGTCCAATCTTGTACAGGGGCGTGCTGGAGCTGTCGGTACTTTGATTGACAGCTCGGTGGTCCAATATGGTTGAAACATCCCTGGTGGCGTGCTTGCATGGTGCACCACCTCCCACCATGCAAGACCGCAATCTTACCTGTCAGTCCATGCTGCACTCTTTGCTCCATTACCTGCTGTGTCCATGTCTCTTGTCTGATTGCTTAGGGCGTCGGCGCGGCTTTCTGCTTGTTTCTTATAGCTACTGTGTGCACAGTCCTAATGCGTCCCCAGCCTATTGCTGTGAGTCACTGGATACTTAAACCCCCTCCACCCAGTAGGAGGTGCCTGAGCAACACTTTCACTCAGTTTGTCTTTTGCAACTGGGGTGCCAGGTCCTGTCCTGACTCTAGTCTGTCTGCCACCCTGGGGGCTGAGTATCCAGGGCCTTTTCCTGTACCTGTGACTTCTAGTCTGTTTCCGCCACCCTGGGGGCCGAGTACGCAGGGCCACTACCTGTATCTCTGACTTCTAGTCTGTTTCCGCCACCCTGGGGGCTGAGTTCCCAGGCTTCTTCCCGGTTCAGTTCCTGTCTGAACAGTGTCCTAGCCCGTTACTTATATCTATGTCCGTACCTTCCCTTTGCCTGCAGTGTCTGAACCTGCACCTAACTCCAACTTCTGTACTTCTGTTTGTGAGTTTTGTGTCCACTCGCTACTTCATTGTAAGTACCTTGTGTGTATCTGGTTCTGCTTGTCCCCTTTCCCTGCCTCCATATCTACCTCCTGTGTTCTAACCATCTTCCTGTATTTTCCAGTCTGTTCCATGTGAACAGAGCCCTGTCCTGTCTGCCTTCACCTTCTGCTCTGTTCTGCTTGTTCATCGCTCCGGTGGTTACGCTCTGCTCCGCTTGTCTACCGCACCTGCGGTTCTGTTCTGCTCTGCTTGTTCACCGTGCCTGCGGTTTTGCTCTGCTCTGCTTGTTCACCGGGCCTGCGGTTTTGCTCCGCTCTGCTTGTTCACCGCGCCTGCGGTTTTGCTCCGCTCTGCTTGTTCACCGCGCCTACGGTTTTGCTCCGCTCTGCTTGTTCACCGCACCTGCGGTTTTGCTCCGCTCTGCTTGTTCACCGCACCTGCGGTTGTGCTCCGCTCTGCTTGTTCACTGCACCTGCTGTTGTGCTCCGCTCTGCTTGTTCACCGCACCTGTGGTTGTGCTCCGCTGTGCTTGTTCACTGCACCTGCGGTTGTGCTCCGCTCTGCTTGTTCACCGCACCTGCGGTTTTGCTCCGCTCTGCTTGTTCACCGCTCCTGCGGTATTGCTCCGCTCTGCTTGTTCACCGCACCTGCTGCGGTTTTGCTCCGCTTGTACACCGCACCTGCGGTTGTGCTCCACTCTGCTTGTTCACCGCACCTGCGGTTTTGCTCTGCTCTGCTTGTTCACCGCACCTGCGGTTTTGCTCCGCTTGTACAGGGGCGTGCTGAAGCTGTCGGCAGTGGCTGTGACGTTAGTACCCTCTGATGTACAGTTGGTCTCTCCGGAATCTGTATTAGACCTCGCTGATAAATTTTCTGGAGAGAAAGACCAGTTTAGGGTCTCCAGGGAGAGCTGTAGGTTATTTTTTACCCTGCGCCCCTGATCGTCAGGGGAAGAGTTCCAGCAGGTGGGAATAATCCTGTCCCTTCTGCAAGGGTGCCCTCAGACCTGGGCATTTTCCTTGTCCCCACAAGCCCCAGAACGGTTTTCTGTTGACACCTTCTTTGACAGTTTAGGACTGACATATGACGAACCCAAGAGGATCCAGGTCCCTGAGGCTAAGATCATAAACCTGGTTCAAGGCGTCGCACAGCTGAGGACTACTGTACTGAGTTCTGGCAGTGGTCCACTGCAGTTCTGTGGAACAATGCAGGTCTCAGGTGCCAGTTCCACAAAGGCCTTTCCAAAACCCTTAAGGACGCCCTGGTCCTCCATGAAGCTCCTTGTTCCCTGGCGGAAGCCATGACCCAGGCCATACGAATGGACTGTAGAATCCATGAGAGACATGAGGAACACCAAGCTGCCCATTATATATCCCCGGAGCAGGTCCATTTACCGGAGGTGGAGCCATTGGAGATTAAAGTTGCCAATCTTCGTGTTGTAGACGTAGACAAGATCTCAGACTGCCTGTACTGTGGTCTCTCTGGACATTTTCTCAAGAATTGCCCTACTCGCCCTCAGGCTAGCAAACCATCAGGAGAACGTCTGAGTGTGGGTGATGGCCGAGGAGGTCACCCAGACTCCCAGGTACCTTTTTCTTCTAAAGTACTGATAAATACAGTGTTATGCTTTGAGAACCAGGTGTTATCAACATTGGCTTTCATTGACTGTGGGTCTGCTGCTAACTTTATTGATTCGGGACTGGTTCGGAAGTTAGGGTTAGGGACAGTTAGTTTAGAAAGACCCATGCAAATCTTCGCCCTTGACAAGACACCATTATCTAGGAATTTGATCAAGAAGGTAACAGTGGATTTCACGCTTCAAGTGGGAGCACTCCACTTTGAATCCTTCTCATGTTTTGTGTTGGATAATTTACCTGTTGGGTTGGTACTAGGGCTTCCATGGTTGCAGATTCACAATCCTGTTATTGATTGGTGTCAGAGGGAGATTGTTAAATGTGGCCCTAATTGTTGCAAGAAATCGCTAAAAACTGTACAAATATGCTCCTCTAGTCTGAAGGGTCTGCCGGGGTACCTGAAGGACTTTGGAGATGTGTTCTTGGAGAAAGAGACGGAGATACTACCTCCCCATCATCCTTATGATTGTGCTATTGATCTTATTCCTTGTGCCAAATTGCCTAAAGCTCTCCTTTACAATTTGTCTGGGTCTGAATGGGCAAGAATATGCTAACAAAAGTTTATGGAAGGGTCATATCTGTCCTTCCTCCTCTCTGGTAGCTGCTGCTTTTTTCTATGTATAAAAGAAAGATGGGGGTCTCCGTCCTTGCCTTGATTTCCGAGAACTCAACAAAATCATGGTTAAAAATACGTACCCACTTCCACTCATCCACAACCTATATAATCAGCTTCTGGGGGCCATGGTGTTCTCTAAACTTGATCTTAGAGGGGCTTACAATTTGATACGCATCCGGGAGGGTGATTAGTGGAAAACAGCGTTTTTAAGGTCTGAGGGTCTGTTTGAAAACCTTGTCATTAGTGTTGAGCGAATTTGTTCAGCATTTCGGAGCCAATTTTTTGGCGCGAACAAGTCGGGACCCTGCACACGAACACAAATTTTAAATGCCAAACAAGTTAGCTCAACACTACTTGTCATGCCATTTGGGTTATTAAATGCACATGTCCCTGTTGTGTTACAAAGATTAAGGGAGAACTCTTTGTGTGCTAAATTAGAGAAATGTGTTTTTGGAAGGTACAGGCCATAATTGACTGGGTTCAGCTTTGTGATCTCAAGCCTTTGGAGCATTTTGTGGGATTCGCCAACTATTATAAGAAATTTATCAAGGGGTTTTCTCAGATTGTGTAACCTCTTACTGACCTTACATGTAAGGGGGCAAATCTCAAGGTGTGGTCACAGAGTGCTATCAGGGCTTTTGAAACATGAAAAGAGTGTTTCATGTCTCTTCCCATTCTGATCTAACCGGATCTCAAAGAGCCATTCATTGTAGAGGTGGATGCTTCGGAGGTCGGAGTGGGGGCGGTTTTGTCGCAGGGGTCCAAAACTCTGACTAACTTGCGTCCATGGGCTTTTTTGTCTAAAAAATTTTCGCCGGCGGAAAGAAGTTATGATGTTGGGAATCGTGAGTTACTTTCTGTAAAATTAGCCTTTGAGGAATGGAGGCATTTTTTGGAGGAGCGGTTCATCCAGTTACTGTGGTCACTGATCAGAAGAATCTAGCTTACATTGAATCAGCTAAAAGATAAACTCCCGCAGAGGCATTACATTCAGACCGGGGTCTAAGAATGTGAAAGCTGACGCATTATCTCGTAGTCTCAATTCAGTTTCACCTCCAGTACCCCCATCCTCCATAATTCCTCAGGGTATTGTAGTTTCTATGGTAACCTCAGAATTGGAAAAGGAGATCCATAACGCCCAATCATTGGCTTCTCCGGACACTCCAGGATCTAAATCATTTGTGCCTGTGTACCTAAGATTGTGTGTGTTACAAGAATTTCATGATTCCGTCTTAAGTGGTCATCCTGGGGTTACTGCTACATGGAAAGCCATTGCCAGACTTTTTTGGTGGCTGTCCATGCAGAATGATATCAAAGAGCAGCTATATTGCAGGCACCAAGGTTGTGCAGCATCCCTCAACCCCAAGGACGCTGCACAACCTTGGTGCCAGCAATATAGCTGCTCTGTGGTATGTTTATCATCTTGTTACACCATGTTTTGCATTTTGCACTGTTAGGATATCTTTAACTCACAGCTTCCACTTTAGCACTTTATGGAAGTATAGTATTAATTTTATACCATATACATATAATATTAGGCATATATATGCAGTGGTTGATCCCTCATAGCATGGAGGTGCTTTTTATCTCTTTTCTATTTTGTGTCTGTGTATTTTATTAATAAAAATTTAATGTTTGCTGAATTAAATTTGGTCTCTGACTAATTTATCAGATTCTGGACCAAATTATTTGATATTTTTGGAAGGAATAAGTCATGTGCTAGACCTTTGTACTGACCACACATATATTTATACCTGTAGATGAGATCCCCTCTGAGGCGTCGTTTTTCTAAGCTAAACAAGCTCAACTTTTTCAACCTCTCATCATATGAGAGGTCTACCATCCTACAGTGCTGGCCAAAAGTATTGGCACCCCTGCAATTCTGTCAGATAATACTCAGTTTCTTCCTGAAAATGATTGCAATCAGAAATTCTTTGGTATTATTCTCTTCATTTAATTTGTCTTCAATGAAAAAAACACAAAAAGAATTGTCCTAAAGCCAAATTGGATATAATTCCACACCAAACCTAAGAAAGGGGGGTGGACAAAAGTATTGGCACCCTTTGAAAAATCATGTGATGCTTCTCTAATTCGTGTAATTAACAGCACCTGTAACTTACCTGTGGCACCTAACAGGTGTTGGCAATAACTAAATCACACTTGCAGCCAGTTAACATGGATTAAAGTTGACTCAACCTCTGTCCTGTGTCCTTGTGTGTACCACATTGAGCATGGAGAAAAGAAAGAAGACCAAAGAACTGTCTGAGGACTTGAGAAACCAAATTGTGAGGAAGCATGAGCAATCTCAAGGCTACAAGTCCATCTCCAAAGACCTGAATGTTCCTGTGTCTTCCGTGCGCAGTGTCATCAAGAAGTTTAAAGCCCATGGCACTGTGGCTAACCTCCCTAGATGTGGACGGAAAAGAAAAATTGACGAGAGATTTCAACGCAAGATTGTGCAGATGGTGGATAAAGAACCTCGACTAACATCCAAACAAGTTCAAGCTGCCCTGCAGTCCGAGGGTACAACAGTGTCAACCCGTACTATCCGTCGACGTCTGAATGAAAAGGGACTGTATGGTAGGATACCCAGGAAGACCCCACTTCTTACCCTGAGACATAAAAAAGCCAGGCTGGAGTTTGCCAAAACTTACCTGAGAAAGCCTAAAACGTTTTGGAAGAATGTTCTCTGGTCAGATGAGACAAAAGTAGAGCTTTTTGGGAAAAAGCATCAACATAGAGTGTACAGGAAAAAAAAAAGAGGCATTCAAAGAAAAGAACACGGTCCCTACAGTCAAACATGGCGGAGGTTCCCTGATGTTTTGGGGTTGCTTTGCTGCCTCTGGCACTGGACTGCTTGACCGTGTGCATGGCATTATGAAGTCTGAAGACTACCAAAACATTTTGCAGCATAATGTAGGGCCCAGTGTGAGAAAGCTGGGTATCCCTCAGAGGTCATGGGTCTTCCAGCAGGACAATGACCCAAAACACACTTCCAAAAGCACTATAAAATGGTTTTAGAGAAAGCACTGGAGACTTCTAAGGTGGCCAGCAATGAGTCCAGACCTAAATCCCATAGAACACCTGTGGAGAGTCTCAAAATGGCAGTTTGGAGAAGGCACCCTTCAAATATCAGGGACCTGGAGCAGTTTGCCAAAGAAGAGTGGTCTACAATTCCAGCAGAGCATTGTAAGAAACTCATTGATGGTTACCGGAAGCGGTTGTTCGCAGTTATTTTGGCTAAAGGTTGTGCAACCAAGTATTAGGCTGAGGGTGCCAATACTTTTGTCCGGCCCTTTTTTGGAGTTTTGTGTGAAATGATCAATGATTTGATTTTTGCTTCATTCTCTTTTGTGTTTTTTCCTTGCAAGCAAATTAAATAAAGAGAATAAGAGCAAAGAATTTGTGATTGCAATCATTTTCAGGAAGAAACTGAGTATTATCTGACAGAATTGCAGGGGTGCCCATACATTTGGCCAGCACTGTATATAATAATCTAGTTGCTGCCTTTGAACTGACTCTAACTTCTGAATATCCTTTTTAAAATGTGGAGCCCAAAACTGGATCCCATATTCCAGATGTGGCCTCACCAGTGATTTATAAAGGGGTAACAATACGTTGGGATTGCAGGATTTTATTTCTCTTTTTATACACCCTAAAATCTTGTTTGCTTTTGCGGCTGCTGCTTGACATTGAGCACTGCTGCTCAGCTTACTTGTAACTAGAATACCCAAATCCTTCTCCTGTTCTGTAGTCCCGAGTATACTCCCACTTAATGTATATGCAGCATTAGGATTACTACATCCTAGGTGCATTACTCTACATTTATCTACATTAAACCTCATCTGCCAAGTGTTTGCCCTTTCAGTCATCTTATCCAGATCGTTCTGCAATATCGTAATGTCAAGATCAGATTTTAATATCCTACATAGTTTGGTGTCGTCAGCAAAAACTGACACTTAACTCTCAATCCCATCCCCAAGGTCATTAATAAAGAGGTTAAAGAGAATTGGTCCTAGCACAGATCCCTGTAGCACCCCACTGCTGACTATGTCCTATTTAGAGACTGTACCATTTATGACGACTCTTTGTTTCCTATCATTTAGCCAATTCCTCACCCATCTTCATATAGTTCCCCCAAGTCATTGCTTCTGTAGCTTCAGTATATGTGATACAGTATCAAATGCCTTTGCAAAGTCCAGGTAAATCACATCAGCCGCATTACCAACATCCAGATTTGCACTTATCCCCTCATAGAACCCCAACATGTTGGTTAGACACAACCTATTTTTCATGAATCCGTGCTGATTATCATTTATTATATTATTCTCTGCAATATATCTCTGCAGGTCATCCCTTATGATGCCCTCAAAAACTATGCACACTACTGATGTCAGACTTACTGGACGGTAGTTACCTGGATCCACCTTCTTACCTTTCTTAAATATCGGTACCACATTAGCTATCCTCCAATCCTGTGGCACTACCCCTGTTACAAGAGTGTCTAAGAATACGAGATGCAGCGGTTTGTCAATTACTGAGCTCAATTCCCTCAGTATCCGTGGATGAATACCATCTGGTCCAGGGGATTTGACAATGTTTAATTTGCTCAGACGCAGGTGTACTTCTTTTGTGTTAAACTAGTTATATTAGGAGGTGAACTTTGATTTTTGCCCTCTTGAAAGAACCCTGAAACAGACTGTTTGAAGGTGAACACGTATGAAAAGTGTCTGCTTAATATCTCAGCCTTTTCTTTGTCCTCTATAATTATCTTGTTATTATTGTCTTTTAAGGGGCCAATACCATCTGATTTACTCTTTTTGGCATTGATGTATGTATAACATTTTTGGGAATTTAATGTCCCTGTCAATTTGTTTCTCTGTAGATAATTTTGCTAGGTTGATTTCTTTTTACATTTCTTATTTAGGTCTTTATACTACTGAAATGCTATTTCTATATTCTTGGCCTTCAAGATTTTGAATGCCCTTTGTTTTTGTCTTATTAAAATTTGTACTGTCTTATTTATCGATAATGGTTTCTTTTTATTCCTGGTTCCTTTTTATTCCAGGGTATAAATTTTCTACAGGAATCTAGTAATATTTCCTTAAACATGCCCCATTTATATTCGGTATCCCCAGTTACCATGATATGGTCCCAGTCTACACAATTAAGCTCTTCCCTTTATTTGTTGAAAGGCTTTCCTAAAGTTCCAGGTTTTAGCATTTTCGTTTTGAAATGTTTTATTAAATATTACATTGAAACTTATCATATTATGGTCGCTGTTTCCCAGATGCTCCCGGACCTATAGATTGTATCTGGTCTATTTGACAGCACCAGATCCAGCAGATTACCTCCCCTGGTTGGTTCATCTACCAACTAAGAGAGGTAATTGTCCTGAACTGTGGATAAGAATTTGTAGCTTTTAGTACAACTGGAAGATTCTATGTCCCATTGGAAATCTGTATAGTTAAAATCCCCCATAATAAGGACCCTATTATTATTTGCTGCATTTTTAATTTGTTCCAATATTTCGTCCTCTAGAAGTTCAGCTATATTAGGAGGCTTGTAACAAACTCCACTTAGCAGCTTTCCAGTATTGCCATCCCCATGTACATTTACCCAAATTGACTCTACATTGTCGCAGCTTCTCCCAATGTTGTCATTGAGCACAGTTTTTAAGTTGGATCTTACGAAAATACACATCCCTCCACCATTTTTGTCTTTCCTGTCCTTTCTAAATGTAGTGTATCCCTCTATATTTGTCACCCAGTCATGGCTTTCATCCAACCAGGTTTCTGTAATACCCACCACATCGTATTCTGTGACTGACATAAGAGTCTCCAGTTCAGCCATTTTGTTTGCGAGACTTCTTGCATTTGCTAGTAGACATTTAATACAATTAGCAAATTTCCTACTCCTACTCAACTCCTTACTTTCCTTGCTTATCCCAGCTCCCCCTAGATCCTCCACAGCCCCTACTCTCCCACTCTGTCTAGTCTATCTAACCCCTTATAAGCATGACTACCCTCCCCCCAGATCTTAGTTTAAAAGCTCCCCCATCCGTCTGACCATTTTTTCCCCCAGCAAAGCTGCACCTTCCCCTATTGAGATGCAACCCATCCCTACCGTAGAGCCTGTAGCCAACCGCGAAATCGGCACAGTTCTCCATGAGCCCAAACCCTTCCTTCCTGCACTAATTTCTAAGCCACTGATTTATCTCTCTAAGCTCCCGACGTGTTTCTAGTGACGCAGGTGGCACCGGCAGTATTTGTGAAAACACCACCTTTGAGGTCCTGGTCTTCAGCTTCCCTGTACTCATTTTTAAGGACCTTCCACCTCCCTCTAACTTTGTCATTAGTACCAATGTGTACCATGAACGGTGGGTTTTCCCCAGCTCCACCCAGCAATCTGTCTATCCGATCCGCAATATGTTGAACCCGAGCACCCGCGTTATGTTTTTGTGAAAAAAGTGTCTTGAAACCACAGACACGTTTAATGTTGTGGGATTGATGGCGTCGGATAATTGTCTGCTAATATAGTTTTTTGCGGACCTGACGTGCATCCCACATATTGTAGTTAACTCTCTATACACTATTAAATAGATGACCCCTATAGTGTTACAATTGATGAAATTGTGTATTGCAAATTGTTGTCCCGTTAGGTTTTCTTCAAATGTGTCGGTTTTATAAACATAGTTGCATGCTTTACAGGATGAATGTCCACATTTTAAAAAAAAACTTATAGGATAACCAAGTCACATTGCGTTTGATATTTGTTTCTTGAAAATAACTAGTTGAAAGTATTCCGCCTAGTGTAGAAGCCTTTATGGATACAAAACTCAAACAAAATATGCAAAAGAATTTATAAAGTCTGGAGGATGGATCTCAGACATCAAAAAAACTAAGTTTGAAAGAGATATCAAAGACTACGAGTCAAATTCAATTTACACATGGAAATGAAACAAACCAAGAGCTACTGTTTTGAAATACAGGTCACACAATAAATTCAAAGGAAATAGAGGAGAGCAGAGGTCAGCTTCACATATCCTAATGTGTCCATGGGTTCCTCTAATTATATTTCTCTGAGGACTAATCTGATGTATCAGTGGGATCAACTAAAGACAGAACAAAAATAAATTCTCAAGTATTCCCCACAATTCAGCACAAAACAACGGGCGGGCAGAAAGCACAAACGTGCCCGGATACGTGCGTTCCATGCCGGAGTGCATCACAGTCTCGGAAGCATGCGTTTCACACCAGAGAGCATAATGGTTTTGGATTGCATTCCACCAACATAGGATTTTTCTATCTCTGAGATCAGCGTCATGGGAAACTAAAAACAAGTATTGCACATTCTCCCATCATGCAATAAGCATGTAGATCTACTTTATCACTACAAAAAATATGGGATGATGGCCCTCAGTATATTCCTAAATGGTCAAATTTCCCCTCTATTGCACAATTAGAGATACACAAGGATCACCACACTTGTTAATTATGAAATAGTATAAGTGGAATATAATTGATAAGTAATAATTCAGATATAGAAGCTCAGATATCTCGATGAAGTACAACAATATGTAAACCCCATTCACAGGGAACCAAGTAGCAATGGGTAGAGTATACAATCCAAAAATATAATCCAGAATGGGTCTGTATTCACACTAAACAGGCATAGGAAATTTTCTCATTGAGTCCCTTAGACTGGATTCACTGGCCCCTAACAATCCACTCACTTTCTTTTTTGAGGATACATCTATTGTGATCTTCTCCTCTCACATTGGGTTTAACAACCACAATGATACAAAAGGAGATGTCTCCGGTTTCACCGCAATGTACACTGTTCATGTCTCTCGCTAATGGGGTTTCCCAACCATGGCATATATCACCCAAATGCCCCCCACCCTCCTCCTAGACTCCCTCTTGATCTTGCCTACATAATCTAGGGGGCAGGTGCATGTGACCATATATACTAGTCCTGAGGTTTTACAGTTGGAATAATCCCACTGGAAAAAAGATTTCAACCATGGAGGAGCTCAAGAAACATTTACATGGTCTCATCCAATTACATGTACAATGTCGTTCAAATCTAAAGAAACCGCAGATTCCTCTATCTAGCCAAGTCCCCTTGGGTGCAGGTTTTTTATAGAAATTATGCACTAAATGGTCCCTAATGGACCAACCCTTTCTGAAAGTTATTGTAGGAATAGATCCCACAGCACCCTCAGGTCCGGGATAGTCACAAGTATATCCCAGTGTTTTCTGAGGATATGAAAGATACAGTCACTCTGTCATAAGTTTTTCTTACTCATGTAGTCCAATATTTTTCTTGGTCTCATGGATTGGTATGGAGGAGCGTTTGGCTCTCCCATTTTTCTGCAAACGACGTGAAATCCAAAATGTTCCATGAGTACCCTTTTTCCCTGAATCTGATGTTCAGGTCTATTGCCTGTATATTAAAATCTGTGACATTAGAGCAGTACCCTCTCAACCATAAAAATTGTCCCTTGGGTATTCCTCTTTTTATGGAGATGGGTTGGTGGTTATCCCACTTCAATAGTTTATTAGTGCTTGAAGGTTTATGGTAGATGTGTGTTCTTAGGGTCCCATCCCAATCTTTCTTGATTAGTACATCCAAGAAAGGCAACTGATAATAATTAAACTCTGATATAAATCCCAGGCCAACTCTATGGATATTGAGTTCCCTGACAAATTCAAAACATTGTTCACTCGTCCCTGACCAGATGATGAAAAATGTAGTCAATATATTTGTATCATACCCCAATATATGGATGTCATCACTTATGATCATCCCTGAATATTGTGGATTCCTCCCACCAGCCCAGGAATAGGTTAGCAGTACCCCATAGCTGGTGGAAGTACTTCCTGTCAAAAAGCAATACGTAATGAGTAAGAGTGAATTTTAGAAGATTCTCCATGAAGTCATTATGTCTGGTACACTCCATTGATCTCGATTTCAATAAATGTCTTACTCCTCTGATACCATCCTCATGCGGTATATTACTGTACAAAGCCTCGATATCTAGTAAGGCCTGCTCCCCTACATGCATGTATATGTGGCGCCCCTGCGAGTTCAGTCGCCACAGAGGTACTGCATCTCACCCAGAGGTGTGGTATCTCACTCTCAGGTAAGGATAGAGTGCTGCTCAGGACCCAAACACTTGCATCCAACACTACACTACTCCAAACCAGCAGGAGGGGCAAGATGCATCGCGCTTCCTGCTGAGCCCTGTCCCTGGCTGGAGTGGGGGGGACCAAAGTAGGGGGAACCATGTAGTGGGTGTGGGTGGAGGAAGAAGTTCAGAAGAGCACTTGTTAGGACAGTATATAGAGTGAAGCCATCTTGAAAGGACAGGTCAGTCAGTCAGAGCAGTCTGAGAGGAAGAGTTGGGAGCAGGAGCTCTGCAGGTGCTCGGCTCGGGAGGAGGGCCTAGAGAGAGGTCCAGGACAGACTGAGGAGGAGAGGAGCAGGAGGAAGGCTCCAGGAACGAGGAAGGGATCCCAGGGGTACGGGCAGTGCTGGAGGCCACCCGTACGCCCGAATCTGCCAGGCGGTGGAGGGATCGAGCCGCAGAGGGCACCGGCCCCTAACTAGTGACAATTACAAAGTTCAACTAGAAACCGGAGGCTTCTGTACATTCAGGGTGCAGTTGCCACATCCGCACTCAAGTCGCCAAAAAGGTAACCACATAGGATCCAGGGAACTCCAGGTTGCCCAGAAAGATCCGAGGATACCGGCTTGGGACATTGGTGAGGCTCAGGGCAAGGAGGGTGAGCGCCAGTGTGGCACCCCTGAGGGTTCAGTCGCCACAGGTGTACTGCACCTCATGGAAAGAGGTGTGGTACTTCCTCTCCGAGGTAAGGATGGAGCACCACACCGGACCCCACCACACATCCAACACTACACACTCCCATTCTGAAGGGGGTTTAGAGCACAATGTGCTGCCCCGGTCCTGAATGGAGGAGTATGGGGGGAACCAAAAGTAGGGGGAATCTTAGTGAGTGAGGATGGAGGGAGCACTTTATGGTTACACCAATGGATCCATATAAATATGGAGTCCATCTTTAATACAGGGTCTTTGGTCGCAGTTCCCTGGAGGAGCCAGACAGTACAAGCTGCAGATGCCTCGGGAGGCTGCGATGCCCAGTCTCAGGCCTTGAGATTGGGGACTTGGGCAGAATTGAGTTACAGCAAGCTCTGTCCAAGTAAGAGGGCCTAGGAGGGGAGCAGAGGAGAAGAGCTCCGCAGGCGAAAGGATCTCAACGGGTGCTGACGGAGCGGAGTCGCCACCGGCTACCCTTGTTCTGACTGGGTCAGAGAGACTCCTGCCGCAAAAGGGGGTACCGGTCCCCGATTATCTGACTTTGTACTCCATGTCTCTGTCAGAAAAGTCCGGAGGCTGCAGTGGATCCCAGGGGGAATACGGACGGAGTGGAGTCACCACCTGTATTCCTTTAATCTGCGTCTATCCAGAGGGACCCCAGCCTTGAGCAATGTTTACACTCCAGTCACCAATAAAGGACTTAGGCGGTCCGGGTGCTAGAAGTCACCTTCAACGGACATTGCAGTACCTGTACGGGACTTTAATGGGGCACGAGGCGGTTCTAGTACGGTAGGAGAGAGGAACATTCCGGTGCAGGGGTCTTGTCTGGTGCAGCCGAGCTACCCGGAGTGTGCTGAACCCCATCCTGGTGGCCGCAGTATGCCGTGAGGAACAAAGAGAAGCTTTGTGGCTGAAAACAAGTCTACCATGAGTAAAAACCTGGATGACTTCATACACCGCCTCTTCTCTCTCATTTCTGCGCGGCACCTCGACCACCATTCCTCTGCACTGCACTTCTTCTACCCTGCCCTGAGGCCTAGCTCCCACCTGCGGGGAGCTATAACATCCTGGCTGCCAAAACACCGGCCTTAGAGGACTTCTGCAGCGCTCGTGGTCCTCACCAGAAACCACAGATGGCGTAGTCAACAAATAACCACTCTTCCACTAAAGCCCATATTTTTAATGTGTGTGCCCAGGGCACGGACAGGGCCAAGGCCGCGACTGCATCCACCCCTACAAACACCGGCCCGCCGTCCGAGTGCACCTTTTCCCAGGGAGGGCTGACGCTACCGAGTAGTGGGTCACACACCAGCGCAGGAAGACGGCTGAGAAGGACATATAGAACGGGGTCCTGTCAGGCACTCTTGAAATACCTGAGGGATTGCTGAACCCCTGCCTGGTGAACGCAGCACGACGTGGGTGGTTGTAATCTGGAAAGTGTAACCTGAGGAATTTAACAACTGTGAGTAAACCCTGAAGACTGCACCCCGCTGTCTCTGAGAAATAATTGCTGCGCCATCACCCCCTGCACTACACGGCACCACAATTGCAACATCTATAACATCTCAGCACAGCCCTGGAGCTAAGGTCTACCTGTGGAGAGCTAAACCAACTCTGCTGCATTAACAACAGCTCCAGAGGACCTGCTCCGCAGCGGCGGCTCCCTTTAGCCGCATACCACAGGTGGCGTCATGAACATTTATATAAAAACTATAAATCCCCTGTAAATTATCACCTTTTTATTGCCCTGGGTCACGGACTGGGTCACCGCCACTGTGACATCTCCCCTAGCAACGACCGGACGGGCAGAGAGTACCCCACGACCGAGGTGGCGCGTCATATACATGCTCGAGGGTATACATATAGGAGAGCAGGCAAAGGTAAAACCAATTCCAGAGGGATTATTCCAGCTGTAAAACCTCAGGACCTATTCTAACTGTATGACCTCAGGCGGTACTGTGGGTACATTACACTGTGTGGGGGCATCGTACATCCTGCATAAGGGGCATAATGGGGGCGTTACACTGTGTGGGGGCATCATACATCCTGCATAAGGGGCATAATGGGGGCATTACACTGTGTGGGGGTATCATATATACTGCATAAGGGGCATAATGGGGGCATTACACTGTGTGGGGGCATCATACATCCTGCATAAGGGGCATAATGGGGGCATTACACTGTGTGGGGGCATCATACACACTGGGTAAGGGGCATAATGGGGGCATTACACTGTGTGGTGGTATCATATATACTGCATAAGGGGCATAATGGGGGCATTACACTGTGTGGGGGCATCATACATCCTGCATAAGGGGCATAATGGGGGAATTACACTGTGTGGGGGCATCATACATCCTGCATAAGGGGCATAATGGGGGCATTACACTGTGTGGGGGCATCATACACACTGGATAAGGGGCATAATGGGGGCATTACACTGTGTGGGGGTATCATATATACTGCATAAGGGGCATAATGGGGGCATTACACTGTGTGGGGGCATCATACATCCTGCATAACGGGCATAATGAGGGCATTACATTGTGTGGGGGGCATCATACATACTGCATAAGGGGCATAATGGGGGCATTACACTGTGTGGGGGCATCATACATCCTGCATAAGGGGCATAATGGGGGCATTACACTGTGTGGGGGCATCATACATCCTGCATGAGGGGCATAATGGGGGCATTACACTGTGTGGGGGCATCATACACACTGGATAAGGGGCATAATGGGGGCATTACACTGTGTGGTGGTATCATATATACTGCATAAGGGGCATAATGGGGGCATTACACTGTGTGGGGGCATCATACATCCTGCATAAGGGGCAAAAAGAGGGAATTACATTGTGTGGGGGGCATCATACATACTGCATAAGGGGCATAATGGGGGCATTACACTGTGTGGGGGCATCATAAATCCTGTATAAGGGGCATAATGGGGGCATTACACTGTGTGGGGGCATCATACAAACTGTATAAGGGGCATAATGGGGGCATCATACATCCTGCATAAGGGGCATAATGGGGGCATTACACTGTGGGGGGCATCATACATACTGCATAAGGGGCATAATGGGGGCATTACACTGTGTGGGGGCATCATACATCCTGCATAAGGGGCATAATGGGGACATTACACTGTGGGGCCAGTAAAGGGGTCCTGTACTATGAGAACAATACGTTTCCTCCCTTCCTGTCTCCATAGTTGGGTCGTATGTATCTATTACAGGAAACAGAACAAAAACCTTATGATTCTTATAAAGGGGCAACACAAGACCCCAAAAGAGTCTCCGTGCTGAAGGGGTTAATGCCCAATGCGCCCAGTAATGGGGTCTCCACATACCTCCACCTGCAGAGCCGCCACCACATATATGGCTGCTCTGTGCGCACAGGAGCTGTGATGAGGTCACAGGAGGGGAGGAGTCAGGGGTCACATGATCAGGGGCCTCAGTGGATGCAGGACTCTGCTGTGCTGGTTGTCATGGTGCTGGATGAGGTGAAGTTTATGTGTGGGGTCAGGAGGGGTTTACAGTGTGGATGTAGCAGAGCCGTGTGTGTACGAGGTGTACGGAGCAGAGCCGCGTGTGTACGAGGTGTACGGAGCGGAGCCGCGCGTGTACGAGGTGTACGGAGCAGAGCCGAGCGTGTACGAGGTGTACGGAGCAGAGCCGCGTGTGTACGAGGTGTACGGAGCGGAGCCGTGTGTGTACGAGGTGTACGGAGCGGAGCCGTGTGTACGAGGTGTACGGAGCGGAGCCGCGTGTGTACGAGGTGTACGGAGCAGAGCCGTGTGTGTACGAGGTGTACGGAGCAGAGCCGCGTGTGTATGAGGTGTACGGAGCGGAGCCATGTGTGTACGAGGTGTACGGAGCAGAGCCGTGTGTGTACGAGGTGTACGGAGCAGAGCCATGTGTGTACGAGGTGTACGGAGCAGAGCCGTGTGTGTACGAGGTGTACGGAGCAGAGCCGCGTGTGTACGAGGTGTACGGAGCGGAGCCATGTGTGTACGAGGTGTACGGAGCAGAGCCGTGTGTGTACGAGGTGTACGGAGCAGAGCCGCGTGTGTATGAGGTGTACGGAGCAGAGCCGTGTGTGTACGAGGTGTACGGAGCAGAGCCACGCGTGTACGAGGTGTACGGAGCAGAGCCGTGTATGTACGAGGTGTACGGAGCAGAGCCGTGTGTGTACGAGGTGTACGGAGCGTAGCCGCGTGTGTACGAGGTGTACGGAGCAGAGCCGCGTGTGTACGAGGTGTACGGAGCAGAGCCGCGTGTGTACGAGGTGTACGGAGCAGAGCCGCGCGTGTACGAGGTGTACGGAGCAGAGCCGCGCGTGTACGAGGTGTACGGAGCAGAGCCGCGCGTGTACGAGGTGTACGGAGCAGAGTCGTGTGTACGAGGCGTACGGAGCGGAGCCGTGCGTGTACGAGGCGTAGGGAGCGGAGCCGCGCGTGTACGAGGCGTACGGAGCGGAGCCGCGTGTGTACGAGGCGTACGGAGCAGAGCCGCGTGTGTACGAGGCGTACGGAGCAGAGCCGAGCGTGTACGAGGCGTACGGAGCAGAGCCGAGCGTGTACGAGGCGTACGGAGCAGAGCCGAGCGTGTACGAGGCGTACGGAGCGGAGCCGAGCGTGTACGAGGCGTACGGAGCGGAGCCGAGCGTGTACGAGGCGTACGGAGCGGAGCCGAGCGTGTACGAGGCGTACGGAGCGGAGCCGTGCGTGTACGAGGTGTACGGAGCTGTGCCGAGCGTGTACGTGGTGTACGGAGCGGAGCCGAGCGTGTACGAGGTGTACGGAGCGGAGCCGAGCGTGTACGAGGTGTACGGAGCAGAGCCGAGCGTGTACGAGGTGTACGGAGCAGAGCCGAGCGTGTACGAGGTGTACGGAGCAGAGCCGAGCGTGTACGAGGTGTACGGAGCAGAGCCGAGCGTGTACGAGGTGTACGGAGCAGAGCCGAGCGTGTACGAGGTGTACGGAGCAGAGCCGAGCGTGTACGAGGTGTACGGAGCAGAGCCGCGTGTGTACGAGCTGTACGGAGCGGAGCCACGCGTGTACGAGGTGTACGGAGCAGAGCCTCGTGTGTACTAAGTGTACGGAGCAGAGCCGCGTGTGTACGAGGTGTACGAAGCAGAGCCGCGTCTACGAGGTGTACGGAGCAGAGCCGTGTGTGTACGAGGTGTTCGCAGCGGAGCCGTGCGTGTACGAGGTGTATGGAGCGGAGCCTAGTGTGTACGGAGCGGAGCCACGCGTGTACGAGGTATACTGAGCAGAGCCGCGTGTGTACGAGGTGTACGGAGCAGAGCCGCGTGTGTACGAGGTGTACGGAGCAGAGCCGCGTGTGTACGAGGTGTACGGAGCAGAGCCGTGTGTGTACGAGGTGTACGGAGCGGAGCCGCGAGTGTACGAGGTGTACGGAGCGGAGCCGCGCGTGTACGAGGTATACTGAGCAGAGCCGCGTGTGTACGAGGCGTACGGAGCAGAGTCGCGTGTGTACGAGGCGTACGGAGCAGAGCCGTGTGTACGAGGTGTACGGAGCGGAGCCGCAAGTGTACGAGGTGTACGGAGCGGAGCTGCGCGTGTACGAGGTGTACGGAGCGGAGCCGCGTGTGTACGAGGCGTACGGAGCGGAGCCGCGTGTGTACGAGGCGTACGGAGCTGAGCCGCGTGTGTACGAGGCGTACGGAGCAGAGCCGCGTGTGTACGAGGCGTACGGAGCAGAGCCGCGTGTGTACGAGGTGTACGGAGCGGAGCCGCGAGTGTACGAGGTGTACGGAGCGGAGCCGCGCGTGTACGAGGTATACTGAGCAGAGCCGCGTGTGTACGAGGCGTACGGAGCAGAGTCGCGTGTGTACGAGGCGTACGGAGCAGAGCCGTGTGTACGAGGTGTACGGAGCGGAGCCGCAAGTGTACGAGGTGTACGGAGCGGAGCTGCGCGTGTACGAGGTGTACGGAGCGGAGCCGCGTGTGTACGAGGCGTACGGAGCGGAGCCGCGTGTGTACGAGGCGTACGGAGCTGAGCCGCGTGTGTACGAGGCGTACGGAGCAGAGCCGCGTGTGTACGAGGCGTACGGAGCAGAGCCGCGTGTGTACGAGGTGTACGGAGCAGAGCCGCGTGTGTACGAGGTGTACGGAGCAGAGCCGCGCGTGTACGAGGTGTACGGAGCAGAGCCACGCGTGTACGAGGTGTACGGAGCAGAGTCGTGTGTACGAGGCGTACGGAGCGGAGCCGTGCGTGTACGAGGCGTAGGGAGCGGAGCCGTGCGTGTACGAGGCGTAGGGAGCGGAGCCGCGCGTGTACGAGGCGTAGGGAGCGGAGCCGCGTGTGTACGAGGCGTACGGAGCAGAGCCGCGTGTGTACGAGGCGTACGGAGCAGAGCCGCGTGTGTACGAGGCGTACGGAGCAGAGCCGCGTGTGTACGAGGCGTACGGAGCAGAGCCGAGCGTGTACGAGGCGTACGGAGCAGAGCCGAGCGTGTACGAGGCGTACGGAGCAGAGCCGAGCGTGTACGAGGCGTACGGAGCAGAGCCGAGCGTGTACGAGGCGTACGGAGCAGAGCCGAGCGTGTACGAGGCGTACGGAGCAGAGCCGAGCGTGTACGAGGCGTACGTAGCAGAGCCGTGCGTGTACGAGGTGTACAGAGCGGAGCCGCGCGTGTACGAGGTGTACAGAGCTGTGCCGAGCGTGTACGTGGTGTACGGAGCGGAGCCGAGCGTGTACGAGGTGTACGGAGCAGAGCCGAGCGTGTACGAGGTGTACGGAGCAGAGCCGAGCGTGTACGAGGTGTACGGAGCAGAGCCGAGCGTGTACGAGGTGTACGGAGCAGAGCCGAGCGTGTACGAGGTGTACGGAGCAGAGCCGAGCGTGTACGAGGTGTACGGAGCAGAGCCGCGTGTGTACGAGCTGTACGGAGCGGAGCCACGCGTGTACGAGGTGTACGGAGCAGAGCCTCGTGTGTACTAAGTGTACGGAGCAGAGCCGCGTGTGTACGAGGTGTACGAAGCAGAGCCGCGTCTACGAGGTGTACGGAGCAGAGCCGTGTGTGTACGAGGTGTTCGCAGCGGAGCCGTGCGTGTACGAGGTGTATGGAGCGGAGCCTAGTGTGTACGGAGCGGAGCCACGCGTGTACGAGGTATACTGAGCAGAGCCGCGTGTGTACGAGGTGTACGGAGCAGAGCCGCGTGTGTACGAGGTGTACGGAGCAGAGCCGCGTGTGTACGAGGTGTACGGAGCGGAGCCGCGAGTGTACGAGGTGTACGGAGCGGAGCCGCGCGTGTACGAGGTATACTGAGCAGAGCCGCGTGTGTACGAGGCGTACGGAGCAGAGTCGCGTGTGTACGAGGCGTACGGAGCAGAGCCGTGTGTACGAGGTGTACGGAGCGGAGCCGCAAGTGTACGAGGTGTACGGAGCGGAGCCACGCGTGTACGAGGTATACTGAGCAGAGCCGCGTGTGTACGAGGTGTACGGAGCAGAGCCGCGTTTGTACGAGGTGTACGGAGCAGAGCCGCGTGTGTACGAGGTGTACGGAGCAGAGCCGCGAGTGTACGAGGTGTACGGAGCGGAGCCGCGAGTGTACGAGGTGTACGGAGCGGAGCCGCGCGTGTACGAGGTATACTGAGCAGAGCCGCGTGTGTACGAGGCGTACGGAGCAGAGTCGCGTGTGTACGAGGCGTACGGAGCAGAGCCGTGTGTACGAGGTGTACGGAGCGGAGCCGCAAGTGTACGAGGTGTACGGAGCGGAGCTGCGCGTGTACGAGGTGTACGGAGCTGAGCCGCGTGTGTACGAGGCGTACGGAGCTGAGCCGCGTGTGTACGAGGCGTACGGAGCAGAGCCGCGTGTGTACAAGGCGTACGGAGCAGAGCCGAGCGTGTACGAGGCGTACGGAGCAGAGCCGCGCGTGTACGAGGCGTACGGAGCAGAGCCGCGTGTGTACGTGGTGTACGGAGCAGAGCCGCGTGTGTACGTGGTGTACGGAGCAGAGCCGCGTGTGTACGTGGTGTACGGAGCGGAGCCGAGCGTGTACGAGGTGTACGGAGCAGAGCCGAGCGTGTACGAGGTGTACGGAGCAGAGGCGCGTGTGTACGAGGTGTACGGAGCGGAGTCGAACGTGTACGGAGCGGAGCCGCGCGTGTACGAGGCGTACGGAGCGGAGCCGAGCGTGTACGAGGCGTACGGAGCAGAGCTGCGTGTGTACGTGGTGTACGGAGCGGAGCTGAGCGTGTACGAGGTGTAGGGAGCAGAGCTGAGCGTGTACGAGGTGTACGGAGCAGAGCCGCGTGTGTACGAGGTGTACGGAGCAGAGCCGCGTGTGTACGAGGTGTACGGAGAGGAGCTGCGTGTGTACGAGGTATACGGAGCGGAGCCGCGTGTGTACGAGGTATACGGAGCGGAGCCGTGTGTGTACGAGGTATACGGAGCGGAGCCGCGTGTGTACGGAGCGGAGCCATGTGTGTACGAGGTGTACGGAGCGGATTCGAGCGTGTACGAGGTGTACGGAGCGGAGCCGTGCGTCTACGAGGTGTACGGAGCAGAGCCGCGTGTGTACAAGGTGTACGGAGCAGAGCCGCATGTGTACGAAGTGTACGGAGCAGAGCCGCGTGTGTACGAGGTGTACGAAGCAGAGCCGCGTGTACGAGGTGTACGGAGCAGAGCCGTGTGTGTACGAGGCGTACGGAGCAGAGCCGTGTGTGTACGAGGCGTACGGAGCAGAGCCGTGTGTGTACGAGGTGTACGGAGCAGAGCCTAGTGTGTACGGAGCGGAGCCGCGCATGAACGAGGTATACAGAGCAGAGCCGTGTGTGTACGAGGCGTACGGAGCAGAGCCGTGTGTGTACAAGGCGTACGGAGCAGAGCCGTGTGTGTACGAGGCGTACGGAGCGGAGCCGCGCGTGTACGAGGCGTACGGAGCGGAGCCGCGCGTGTACGAGGCGTACGGAGCGGAGCCGCGCGTGTACGAGGCGTACGGAGCGGAGCCGCGCGTGTACGAGGCGTACGGAGCAGAGCCGCGCGTGTACGAGGCGTACGGAGCAGAGCCGCGCGTGTACGAGGCGTACGGAGCAGAGCCGAGCGTGTACGAGGCGTACGGAGCAGAGCCGAGCGTGTACGAGGCGTACGGAGCAGAGCCGCGCGTGTACGAGGCGTACGGAGCAGAGCCGCGCGTGTACGAGGCGTACGGAGAAGAGCCGCGCGTGTACTAGGCGTACGGAGCAGAGCCGCGCGTGTACGAGGCGTACGGAGCGGAGCCGCGTGTGTACGAGGCGTACGGAGCGGAGCCGCGCGTGTACGAGGGGTACGGAGCGGAGCCGCGTGTGTACGAGGCGTACGGAGCTGAGCCATGTGTGTACGAGGTGTACGGAGCGGAGCCGTGCGTGTACGAGGTGCACTGCGCAGAGCCGTGTGTGTACGAGGTGTATGGAGCAGAGCCGCGTGTGTACGAGGCGTACGGAGCAGAGCCATGTGTGTACGAGGTGTACGGATCGGAGCCGTGCATGTACGAGGTATACTGAGCAGAGCCGCTTGTGTACATGGTGTACGGAGCAGAGCTGTGTGTGTACGAGGCGTACGGAGCAGCGCCATGTGTGTACGAGGTGTACGGAGCGGAGCCGTGCGTGTACGAGGTATACGGAGCGGAGCCTAGTGTGTGCGGAGCGGAGCCACGCGTGTACGAGGTGTACGGAGCAGAGCCACGCATGTACGAGGTGTACGGAGCAGAGCCGCGCGTGTACGAGGTGTACGGAGCAGAGCCGCGTTTGTACGAGGCGTACGAAACAGAGCCGTGTGTGTACAAGGTGTACGGAGCGGAGCCTAGTGTGTATGGAGCGGAGCCGCGCATGAACGAGGTATACGGAGCAGAGCCGCGTGTGTACGAGGTGTACAGAGCAGAGCCGTGTGTGTACGAGGCGTACGGAGCAGAGCCGTGTGTGTACGAGGCGTACGGAGAAGAGCCGTGTGTGTACGAGGCGTACGGAGCAGAGCCGTGTGTGTACGAGGCGTACGGAGCAGAGCCGTGTGTGTACGAGGTGTTCGGAGCGGAGCCGTGCGTGTACGAAGTGTACGGAGCGGAGCCTAGTGTGTACGGAGCGGAGCCGCGCGTTTACGAGGTATACTGAGCAGAGCCGTGCGTGTACGAGGTGTACGGAGCGGAGCCGCGCGTGTGTACGAGGTGTACGGAGCGGAGCCGCGCGTGTGTACGAGGTGTACGGAGCAGAGCCGCGTGTGTACGAGGCGTACGGAGTTGAGCCGTGCGTGTACGAGGTGTACGGAGCGGAGCCTTGCGTGTACGGGGCGTACGGAGCTGAGCCGTGCGTGTACGAGGTGTACGGAGCTGAGCCGCGCGTGTACGGGGCGTACGGAGCTGAGCCGCGCGTGTACGGGGCGTACGGAGCTGAGCCACGCGTGTACTGGGCGTACGGAGCTGAGCCGCGCGTGTACGGGGCGTACGGAGCTGAGCCGCGCGTGTACGGGGCGTACGGAGCTGAGCCGCGCGTGTACGCGGCGTACTTAGCTGAGCCGCGCGTGTACGGGGCGTACGGAGCTGAGCCGCACGTGTACGGGTTGTACGGAGCTGAGCCGCGCGTGTATGGGGCGTACTTAGCTGAGCCGCGCGTGTACGGGGCATACGGAGCTGAGCCGCGCGTGTACGAGGTGTATGGAGCGGAGCCGCGTGTGTACGAGGTGTACGGAGCGGAGTCGAGCGTGTACGAGGTGTACGGAGCGGAGCCGCGTGTGTACGAGGTGTACGGAGCAGAGCCGCATTTGTACGAGGCGTACGGAGCAGAGCCGTGTGCGTACAAGGTGTACGGAGCGGAGCCTAGTGTGTACGGAGCGGAGCCGCGCATGAACGAGGTATACGGAGCAGAGCCGCGTGTATACGAGGCGTACAGAGCAGAGCCGTGTGTGTACGAGGCGTACGGAGCAGAGCCGTGTGTGTACGAGGCGTACGGAGCAGAGCCGTGTGTGTGCGAGACGTACGGAGCAGAGCCGTGTGTGTACGAGGTGTTCGGAGCCGTGCGTGTACGAGGTGTACGGAGCGGAGCCGCGCGTGTACGAGGTATGCTGAGCAGAGCCGCGTGTGTACGAGGTGTACGGAGCAGAGCCGCGTTTGTACGAGGCGTACGGAGCAGAGCCGTGCGTGTACGAGGTGTACGGAGCGGAGCCGCGCGTGTACGAGGTATACGGAGCGGAGCCGTGTGTGTACGAGGTGTACGGAGCGGAGCCGCGTGTGTACAAGGTGTACGGAGCGGAGCCGCGTGTGTACGAGGTGTACGGAGCAGAGCCGCGTGTGTACGAGGTGTACGGAGCAGAGCCGCGCATGTACGAGGTGTACGGAGCGGAGCCGCGTTTGTACGAGGTGTACGGAGCAGAGCCGCGTGTGTACGAGGTGTACGGAGCGGAGCCGCGTGTGTACGAGGTGTACGTAGCGGAGTCGCGTGTGTATGAGGTGTTCGGAGAGGAGCCGCGCGTGTACGAGGTGTACGGAGCAGAGCCGCGCGTGAACGAGGCGTACGGAGCGGAGCCGCGCGTGTACGAGGTGTACGGAGCCGCGTGTGTACGAGGCGTACGGAGCGGAGCCGCGTGTGTTCGAGGTGTACGGAGCAGAGCTGCGTGTGTACGAGGTGTACGGAGCGGAGCTGCGTGTGTACGAGGTGTACGGAGCGGAGCCGTGTGTGTACGAGGTGTACGGAGCGGAGCCGCGTGTGTACGAGGTGTACGGAGCGGAGCCGCGTGTGTACGAGGTGTACGGAGCAGAGCCGCGCGTGTACGAGGCGTACGGAGCGGAGCCGCGCGTGTACGAGGTGTACGAAGCCGCGTGTGTACGAGGCGTACGGAGCGGAGCCGCGTGTGTTCGAGGTGTACGGAGCAGAGCTGCGTGTGTACGAGGTGTACGGAGCGGAGCTGCGTGTGTACGAGGTGTACGGAGCGGAGCCGTGTGTGTACGAGGTGTACGGAGCGGAGCCGCGTGTGTACGAGGTGTACGGAGCGGAGCCATGTGTGTACGAGGTGTACGGAGCGGAGCCGAGCGTGTACGAGGTGTACGGAACGGAGCCGTGCGTGTACGAGGTGTACGGAGCGGAGCCGCGTGTGTACGAGGTGTACGGAGCAGAGCCGCGTGTGTACGAAGTGTACGGAGCAGAGTCGCGTGTGTACGAGGTGTACGAAGCAGAGCCGCGTGTACGAGGTGTACGGAGCAGAGCCGTGTGTGTACGAGGCGTACGGAGCAGAGCCGTGTGTGTTTACGAGGCGTACGGAGCAGAGCCGTGTGTGTACGAGGTGTTCGGAGCGGAGTCGTGCGTGTACGAGGTGTACGGAGCGGAGCCTAGTGTGTACGGAGCGGAGCCGCGCGTGTACGAGGTATACTGAGCAGAGCCGCGTGTGTACGAGGTGTACGGAGCAGAGCCGCGTGTGTACGAGGTGTACGGAGCAGAGCCGCGTGTGTACGAGGCGTACGGAGCAGAGCCGTGTGTGTACGAGGTGTACGGAGCGGAGCCGCGAGTGTACGAGGTGTACGGAGCGGAGCCGCGCGTGTACGAGGTGTACGGAGCGGAGCCGCGTGTGTACGAGGCGTACGGAGCGGAGCCGCGTGTGTACGAGGCGTACGGAGCGGAGCCGCGTGTGTACGAGGTGTACGGAGCGGAGCCGCGTGTGTACGAGGTGTACGGAGCGGAGCCGAGCGTGTACGAGGTGTACGGAGCGGAGCCGAGCGTGTACGAGGTGTACGGAGCGGAGCCGAGCGTGTACGAGGTGTACGGAGCGGAGCCGCGTGTGTACGAGGTGTACGGAGCGGAGCCGCGTGTGTACGAGGTGTACGGAGCAGAGCCGCGTGTGTACGAGGTGTACGAAGCAGAGCCGCGTGTACGAGGTGTACGGAGCAGAGCCGTGTGTGTACGGAGCAGAGCCGTGTGTGTACGAGGCGTACGGAGCAGAGCCGTGTGTGTACGAGGTGTTCGGAGCGGAGCCGTGCGTGTACGAGGTGTACAGAGCGGAGCCTAGTGTGTACGGAGCGGAGCCACGCGTGTACGAGGTATACTGAGCAGAGCCGCGTGTGTACGAGGTGTACGGAGCAGAGCCGCGTGTGTACGAGGCGTACGGAGCAGAGCCGTGTATGTACGAGGTGTACGGAGCGGAGCCGCGTGTGTACGAGGTGTACGGAGCGGAGCCGCGCGTGTACGAGGGGTACGGAGCGGAGCCGCGTGTGTACGAGGCGTACGGACCTGAGCCATGTGTGTACGAGGTGTACGGAGCGGAGCCGTGCATGTACGAGGTGCACTGAGCAGAGCCGTGTGTGTACGAGGTGTATGGAGCAGAGCCGCGTGTGTACGAGGCGTACGGAGCAGAGCCGTGTGTGTACGAGGTGTACGGATCGGAGCCGTGCATGTACTAGGTATACTGAGCAGAGCCGCTTGTGTACATGGTGTACGGAGCAGAGCTGTGTGTGTACGAGGCGTACGGAGCAGCGCCATGTGTGTACGAGGTGTACGGAGCGGAGCCGTGCGTGTACGAGGTATACGGAGCGGAGCCTAGTGTGTACGGAGCGGAGCCACGCGTGTACGAGGTGTACGGAGCAGAGCCATGCGTGTACGAGGTGTACGGAGCAGAGCCGCGCGTGTACGAGGTGTACGGAGCAGAGTCGCGTGTGTACGTGGTGTACTGAGCAGAGCCGCGTTTGTACGAGGCGTACGAAGCAGAGCCGTGTGTGTACAAGGTGTACGGAGCGGAGCCTAGTGTGTATGGAGCGGAGCCGCGCATGAACGAGGTATACTGAGCAGAGCCGTGTGTGTACGAGGCGTACGGAGCAGAGCCGTGTGTGTACAAGGCGTACGGAGCAGAGCCGTGTGTGTACGAGGTGTTCGGAGCGGAGCCGTGCGTGTACGAGGTGTACGGAGCGGAGCCTAGTGTGTACGGAGCGGAGCCGCGCGTTTACGAGGTATACTGAGCAGAGCCGTGCGTGTACGAGGTGTACGGAGCGGAGCCGCGCGTGTGGAAGAGGTGTACGGAGCAGAGCCGTGCATGTACGAGGTGTACGGAGCGGAGCCTTGCGTGTACGGGGCGTACGGAGCTGAGCCGTGCGTGTACGAGGTGTACGGAGCTGAGCCGCGCGTGTACGGGGCTTACGGAGCTGAGCCGCGCTTACGGAGCTGAGCCGTCCGTGTACGGGGCTTACGGAGCGGAGCTGTGTGTACGAGGTGTATGGAGCGGAGCTGCTTGTATATGAGGTGTACGGAGCGGCCAATAGCAAAGCCCTCGAGGTGTGAAGAGCCGTGCGTGTACGAGGTGTACGGAGCGGAGCCGCGCGTGTGTACGAGGTGTACGGAGCAGAGCCGTGCGTGTACGAGGTGTACGGAGCAGAGCCTTGCGTGTACGGGGCGTACGGAGCTGAGCCGTGCGTGTACGAGGTGTACGGAGCTGAGCCGCGCGTGTACGGGGCGTACGGAGCTGAGCCGCGCGTGTACGGGGCGTACGGAGCTGAGCCGCGCGTGTACGGGGCGTACGGAGCTGAGCCGCGCGTGTACGGGGCGTACGAAGCTGAGCCGCGCGTGTACGGGGCGTACGGAGCTGAGCCGCGCGTGTACGGGGCGTACGGAGCTGAGCCGCGCGTGTACGGGGCGTACTTAGCTGAGCCGCGCGTGTACGGGGCGTACGGAGCTGAGCGGCGCGTGTACGGGATGTACGGAGCTGAGCCGCGCGTGTACGGGGCGTACTTAGCTGAGCTGCGCGTGTACGGGGCGTACGGAGCTGAGCCGCGCGTGTACGGGGCGTACGGAGCTGAGCCGCGCGTGTACGGGGTGTACGGAGCTGAGCCGCGCATGTACGGGGCGTACGAAGCTGAGCCGCGCGTGTACGGGGCTTACGGAGCTGAGCCGCGCGTGTACGGGGCTTACGGAGCGGAGCTGTGTGTACGAGGTGTACGGAGCGGAGCTGCTTGTATATGAGGTGTACGGAGCGGCCAATAGCAAAGCCCTCGAGGTGTGAAGAACATACGACCCCCTAAAGTGACCCCATTTCGGACACTGTACCCACGAGGGAAGTCATCTGAGGGTGTAATGGGCGTTCTTACGTTGTTATCCCACAGGTGTCTCACTGATTTCTTTACCGCTCGTTTGTGTGTAAATAATATTACATTTGCTCAGAGCCGCAGCGAGGGGTTCAGCCAGGGGTGGACACACCGCCGATGCACCCGGGCCCAGAGGTGGAGGGGGGCCCATGCAGGAAGAAGCGTAGTGCTCAGGCAGTAGACCACGTAGCTGCTATGGTGCCCCTTGACTGAGGGCTGATGCTGCTTAACCCCGTCCACCCATAATGATTTTTGATACCCTGGGCAGAGTGCGGGCATTGAAAAATGGGGCATGTCATGCAGGAGAGAGGCTGCTGGCCAATGAATACTTCCCCATCAGACTGATGAGAGCGCTCATTGGCTGCTGTGTCTGTCCTCCTGCAGGGAGTAACAGGGGGTCTTCTGCCTCCTGCTGTTCTTTTGCCAGCAGCATTTCCTCAAAGAGGGGGGAGGAGAGTCCACAGCATCGGACAGCACGCAGGGCAGAAAGCTGAAATCAGTCCTGCCTGCTGTGTCCCCTCCTCCACAGTGGGCTCTACAGCCCTCTCCAGAAGACCTTAATATCATAAAAGATTAGTATATGAGTGCATGTATATGTGTGCAGGGCTGCCACCAGTAATTTCAGACCCCATACTGGCAAAAAAATTTCGGGCACCCTTGAGGCTCCGCCCAGGCTCCACCCCAGCTCCACCTCGACTCCTCGAACCTTCCACAGTCACACCGCCCACTCTTGGAAAAACTCAATTTCTGCACCACATCCTTATCAATCACACATTAAGTGTATGTGCCCACGCTCAGGAGACGCCTGTGGCCCCGAAGCTGCGGGATAGTCGTGCGGCTTCTGCCCTCATTTTATGCAATTGAGTGGCGCGATTTGTTTTTTTGTACATGCGGAGTTTCTTCATAAATGTTATTCTGTGGAGAAAGTCCACATGTGGACCCGCAAGACAAATTGACATGTTGCGGGTCTGAAAGACGCGACGCATGTCAGTTTCCGTTGGTGATCCATAGGTGCACAGAGTCCCATAGTGGACATGGGATTTCTAGAAATCCTATCCATTATGCTGTAACACCTGGCCGCTGCAGGTTTGATGCTGCATAAGCACGCAGTGTCAAACCCACAGTGGCTCCTGTCCATGTGCACATACCCTAACAGTTCCCATAGAACACCATATTACGTACATAGCAGCAGCTTTTGTTTGGCCAAAAGATTTTGTAAGCCGCCGCCACGACAAGGTAAACTCTTCTGTCCGGGCCCTACTCTACTCTAACCTATTAAACATTTCTTAAAATATCCAGTACTCTATTTAGGTATATTTTTCTTTATTTTTCTTTAAGGGAATGTGTCACATACATTTTTTCAAATAATATCACATACAAAGGGACAAAAACCGTCACACCATGGCCGGACTACATATTACCACCACAAAGTGACCAAATAATACCACATACAAAGAATACTGACACACCATGACTAGACCACATATTATCACCACATAGTGACCAAATAATACTACATACAAGGAGCAAATACCACCACACCATGACCAGACCACATATTACCACCAGATAGTGACCAAATAATACTACATACAAGGAACATAGAATTAAACCTCATACTCTTGTTCATGCATATTTGTATCCCACCCTGTATATAAACTGTTTATTGCAGGAAATTCGTGTGAAAACCACCGATGTTAGGAAATATACCCGCATCTGATCTGGTGCAAAGTATAATATCCTGGCAAAGGATCATAGAGCCGCAGATATACCGAGCATTATCAGTCATATCAACGGGAGGCAAATAGATGCATCATTGTAAAACAGACAAAACAAGTATGTACAAAACACTGGTGAGATTAATGTAGAACATTGCAATGGTGAATCAGATTAGATGGAATGTACAAATCCATGATATCCAAGAGCTGAATGTATAACAGATCAATGGCAATGGGAGACGTCTGCATAGAGTCTGATGGAAAACCTGATCGTGAGGCTATAGGTATAGCAAGCATTTCTATCTGTATCAATGAAAAACAGATTGTCATGGAAGTATTGAAAATCTTTTTCTTCTCCCCTGTCATAGATATTAAGAAGTCTCTCTCTCAGACTCTTCTTCTCTCCTCCCCTATAGTAATTGTCCATGGGAGAAGAGCTGACACTTTGGCCAGTGATCTCTATGCAAATCAACACACACATGAGAAGGGCCTTGCAAGCAAATGCTGGCCCAAAAGCTGCTACCAAACCCAATTAACACAGGCTTGTGATAGATTTACAGCTAACTGAGAAGGTTGTATTCCCAGTGCTTGAAAGGGAATGTAACAAAGGCCTGCAGACAGCCAAAAGCCGATATGAAATAACTAAAGTTCCATATGTCCGATAATAATGGGGCCTATATTTTGGGTGGCAGGGTCCGCTAAGGAACAATATGGATATTTAACCGTCGCTGTAAGCCCCTCTAGGGAGCTGTGGCGCAAAAGTTACAAAATAGAAGACGGCAGCTATACCGTGTGTGGTCTCTGGAGAAAGGTAAAATCATAACGGAAAATATGGTATCACTTTCGGGCCTCTACGATCAACCCACGATAAGTTATTGCAAAAAAAAGATATCTAATAAAAATATGAAGGCTGGAGACTAGCCCCCGTGATGTCATCACAGGGGGTATATGGGCAGGTCTCACTTAGGCATAAAAGAATCCACAGAGGATGGATCAGCACTTATGTTGGAAGTTACATATTTTGTGTAGCACGGGTCACATTCGCTGAACGGCATCGGGAGTGCTTCCCTCCACCTATACTGAGTCATCTCTGCGAACTGTATAGAGTAAGTTGAGAATTGGAAGACACATTACTGTAATGTGTTGCCTGACAAAGGTTTTCTATAGAGTGTGGTGTCCACTTTATGAGATATTACTATCCCTGTCAGGAAAATATCCAGAAATGGAGTGGAAATCAAAGGTTCACTGACAGTGAATTTTAAATTTAAGGAATAAGAATTCAAATACAAAACAAATTGTGACACTAACTGGGGGTCACCTCTCCATACCAAAAGTACATCATCAGCATATCTACCAAACAAATAAATGTGCTAAAAAAATGGATTATCATCAGAAAAAAATGTAGATTTCTTCCCACCACGACATGTACAGAAAAGCCAAAGATGGTGAGAATTTGGAGCCCATGGGGGCTCCAAGTACTTGTAAATAATATTTAGAATCAAACATAAAATTGTTGTGGGACAACAAATATTTTATGTTATAATGAACCTTTGTAAATTCACAGAATATCCACTATATTTATTTAAATGGTGTTGAACAGCAATGATGGCCAATGCGTGAGGGATGGAGGAATACAGGTTGACAACATTACTGGTGACAAACCTATATTCTTCCTGCCACACAAACCTGTCAAAAACCCTCAGGACAGACGTAGTATCTTTCACATAGCCTGGTGTTTGAATAACCAGAGGATACAAATGTTCACCAGCCATTGGCTTAAATTCTCATTCAATGAACCCATACCCAAGATAATAGGGCGAAGGGTGGGGGGGAGATACCCTTGTGTGTTTTGGGGAGCCCATGAAAAATGGGATAATCAGGTAACAGCCAGCGCTGAATTTTGTTATTAAACACCGACAAATAAATGCCTTCCTCCAGAATAGTGGACAGCATTGTTTTATACAAATTGATAGGATTCATAGAGAGCACCGGAGCAGATTTCATATATCAACAGTTCTAATAGCACATACTCCGGGGCATCAAAACATTTTGTGTCCATACAGAATAATGATCTCACACATTGTTCTTTCTTTGGTCTTGAAAAAGTTAATTATCCGGTAAGGGGTGGAAACAGACAGAAACCCCTTAATATGCGTGAAGCCTTCTGGATCTGACGTGTAAATACTAAATACCCTTCGGGTAATGAATTTCCGCAATGACCTGTTTTACATCTATTGATGAAATTCATACTGGTTTATTCCCAGCAGACATCTATATGGTGACATTCCAGGTTTTCTGAATTTATTTTGTGTTTTTCCGGTTATTATTTGCCGGTGTACTTATTTTCCTTTCTGTATATTGCGCTATCATCGCTGATTCATCTTCGCAGAACGCACATAAATGATGCAAATATCTTATAGATTTTTCAGCAATGACAGAGTATTTCCATTCAATGTTCTGCAGCTTATTTATCTTCCATTTCTCATATATTTATTTTTGTCAGTTTTTTCGCAATATAATCCAATGATTTGTTTTTCGTTGATACAGATAGAAATTCCTGCTACATCCACAGCTTCACGATTCAGTTCTGCATCAGATATTTGTTTTTGTGAGTTTTATTATAATGTAATTACCTGTTTTTCGTTGATACAGATAGAAATGCTTGCTCCATCTATAGCCTCACGATCAGGTTCTCCATCAGACTCTATGCAGACGTCTCCCATTGCCATTGATCTGTTATACATCCAGCTCTTGGATATCATGGATTTGTACGCTCCATCTAATCTGATTCGCCATTACAATGCTCCACAGTAATCTGATTCGCCATTACAATGCTCCACAATAATCTGATTCGCCATTACAATGCTCCACAGTAATCTGATTCGCCATTACAATGCTCCACAGTAATCTGATTCGCCATTACAATGCTCCACAGTAATCTGATTCGCCATTACAATGCTCCACAGTAATCTGATTCGCCATTACAATGCTCCACAGTAATCTCACCAGTGTTCTGTACTTGTTCTTGTCTGTTTTACAATAATGCATCTATTTGCCTCCCGTTGATATGACAGATAATGCTCGGTATATCTGCGGCTCTATGATCCTTTGCCAGGATATTATACTTTGCACCAGATCAGATGCGGGTGGATTTCCTTGTAAATCTTCTACTATGTAATCAGTTTTGATTTGCATATTTTTTTCCCCTTTATATGTTCATTGTTATAGGTTTATAGTTTCTCCATATTGGTTATTGTGCATATTATTTTATATTATATTTTTACGTGTCAGATCGATAAGAACAATATTTCTATTCACAATTTAGACACTGATGCGTTTTATCTGTTTATTGGACATTGTTATTGCGATGCTCTATACTGAATCTATCATCCATCTCATGCATACATGTTCCTGTCCCTCTATAATCAGTATATCCTCCCACCTTCCGGTGCTATAGTTGATGGCATTTGCGATGTTCTGACCCTGTGATCTCACACCTGTACACTTAATCCGGTGTTGTGTTCCTATATGGGATAATCCCCTGGCAGCTAACACCGGTGGTCTTCACACAAATGTCCTGCAATAAACAGTTTATATACAGAGGGGGATACGGATATGCATGAATAAGAGTATGAGGTCTAAGGCTATGTGCCCATGTTGCATTTATGAAGCAGAAAATTTCTGCTGCATAAATGCAAGTCCTCTCCCGGAAAAACGCATGCGGAATTCCGCACGCGTTTATCGCGCTTTTTTCGCGCGTTTATCACGCGTTTTCCACATGCGGAATTGCCTTGCGTTTTTTATGCATTGAACAAAGGCAATTCTGCTTGCGGAAACGCAAAATTAAATGACATGCTGCGGATTTTTGAACGCAGCATAAACGCTACGGAAAAATCCGCAGCATGTGCATAGAACTTGCGGAATCCCATTGGGGACCATGGGGTGCGTGTTACCAAGCGTTTTTCAAGCGTTTACGCTGCGGAAATTCCGCATCAAAAACGCTTGAAAAATGCTACGTGGGCACACAGCCTCATTCTATCTTATTTTTCACCATCATGGTGTTTTGCATTTCTGGCTTGTTGTGTGACGCTTGCAATGATCATCTTGTCTGTATTTGATCTCGTTGCCTTCAATGTGAACTGTGGCCGGGATTTTCTTCACACCTTTTGCATGTCTAATTGATTTCTCATTTCGTGTCATGTGTCTCCATTGTGCCTGTATATATATATATATATGACTTCATTGTCCTTTTCTCATCTGCTATAACTAAGGACACAACCCTAGCGCCAGAAGCGCATAAGAATTTTACATTTTTTTTTTTTTTTTTAAATGATCCAATACATTTTTTTCATATTTTACCTGTTGGAGTGCTGATTTTCTCCTTTTCGTTTTCTTCATATGTCTGTGCTCACCTGCGGGACCGGCACCCTTCAGTGGACTATCTTCACCCTGTTTGGATTCTGCGTTGCAGCTCCCTAACCCTCCCTCCTGTTTCTTCACAATATTGTAACACGTATCCTAGGCCTCGATGTTCCCCATACAAACTTGCTGTTAGAATTGTTGAGACGGGAGAAAAAGGTCTGAGGAACGCAGACCGTAACGGTCTGAAATATATAAAGAAGATCTGGTAAAATGTCCATTTTGATCACACTAATACGACCAAACCAGGACAAGGGTTTCAAGTTATAATTCATTCGATTTTTAACCATTTGTTCAAGATGGGGGTTATAATTTAAAATATACAGATCATCCAAGTTCCCCAGAATTTGTATACCCAGGTACTTAATTGTGTCTTTCTGCCACTTAAAGGGGAAATTAGAAATTAGTTATTGTGTCAGTTCAGGGTTAAAAGTTATGTTCATGGCCTCTGTTTTAGAGTAGTTGACTTTAAAATTGCTTACATGGCCGAGTTATAATTCCTTTATTACAGAGAGAAATGAGATCATTGGGTTTGAAACATAGAGCAACAGCTCATCTGCGCATAGAGCTAGTTTATAGTGATGTGAGTCTATAGTAACTCCACTAATATCTGGATTTGTATGTAATGCTACCGCGAAATGTTCCATCACCAATGTGTATATGAGAGGTGATAAGGGACAATCTTGTCTCGTCCCCTTTTTAATAGAAAATGTGTCAGATAGTAGGCCGTTTACCCTATCGCTTTAGGGTCAGTGTAGAAGGATAGAATTTTAGATAACAAGAAAGAGTCCAACCTAATTTGTGGTAGGGTGCTCTTCAAGAAAGACCAATGCACTGTGTTGAACGCTTTTTTAGTGTAGGCAGAAACAAGGCACATTGGGATCCCCTGTTTATTGCATGTGAAATTAACAATGTTTTATTTGTATTATCACGAACTTCTCTGCCCTGATCGTTGCTAACAATTGAGGGTAGACAGTGGGAGAGCCGTGTTGTAATCACTTTAGAGAATATTTTGACGTCTACATTATTTAATGATATTGGAAGAATATTAGGGCAGGCATTTAGTTCTTTTCCAGGCTTTGATGAAACCATTATATGAGCCTTAAGTGATTGGGGGGCAAAACGGGGAGTCTTCTGAGATATTATTGAGCACTTTGGCTAAAAATGGTAATAACAGAGGTGCAAACATGTTACAAAATCTATTATTGAATCCATCTGGCCCAGGGCTCTTCCCGATAGGGAATGATTTATTGGCCTCTCATATCTCCTGTTCAGTGAAAGCTTAGTCTATTATCTCCTGCTCAGGGGTCTGTAAGGAAGGAACGGCAGTGTCCATAATATATTTATAAATTTTTGTTTCAAGAATATTAGGTGGCATGTCGTGGTGTTGTCCATGAATATTATATAGCGAGCTACAATGGCAACAAAATGCTTCCGCTATGTCAGTGGGGCTATGAATTTATAGTCTTGGTGATCCTTTTATTTTGGATACATATGTCCTTTGCATTGCAGGATGTAACCTCCTTGTCAATGAGAGACCACATTTATCTGTGAATTCATACGAGAACCTTCACATGTGATCTTGGCATTTTGTATACGTTTGATCTAGTAAAGACCTTCCCTCATTTCTTTTTTTCAATCAGATCATTTTTATTTAACAAAACAAAGAAAGACCAACATTTTGTTTTTTTTTAAATAAACTTTGTGACAAAAAAAATAAAAAGAAAGAAAAACCAGTAAACAATACAAGAACCGGTTTACAATGATATAAATCCCAATATCGCTCTATAGTACAATGTTTTGGAATAGTAATTTTACATTTGTACATAAATATCTGAATACTTCCGGACGGCTTATTTTTTTCCCTATTGGGACATCAAAAGAAAAAGAATATATCTAAGAAGGGGCAATTGTGTGGACTGAGACAATTATTATTAGCCGACACCTTAGGTATAAGGATATAAATTCCTGGTTTACTATAAGGAAATGTACAAATGGTCCAGTATAGTATTTCTGAGAAGGTTTTCTGAAGCAATACCTGGGGTAATTAACCATTGCTCCCATATGTGTATAGATTTCTTGAGAGCGTTCCTTTAATATAAGATCCCCTTTCCAAGCATAGAGTGTTATTTATCCTGGATTTTAGTTCTGTTATCGTTGGGGGAGAATTGTCTATCCAATGTAGTGCCAACAACTTTCTGGCTTGGAATAATATTCCTGAGCTAGCTATTGCCATATGGGAGTCAGGATCTACGTCCTCTCCCAGGAGTCCTAGGATACAGATGTTAGGTTCCAACTGAAGTTGCATCCCAAATACAGATCATACAAGAGCGATCACCCCCTTCCAGTAGTCGCCAATATTTACACATTCCCACATCATATGTATCAGGTGGGCGTCATTTTGATCACATCTAAGACATGCGTCATCCGTTTGTATTTCAATTTTAAATAAAATACTTGGGGATCTATATACCCTATGAATCAGAAGAATTCGGGACAATCTTTGTGACTCCGACAATGAAAGTTTCGGTGTCATTTCAGTATTTTCCCCCATTGCTCCTCAGATAAGGGACCCACATCCTCCTCCCATTTTGTCTTAACTATCAAAGGATATTTATCCAACTATAGGGCCAGTAACTGCCTATAAATAAGGGATATTAGACCTTTTGTATCCACTGCTGTAGCAATGGTACAGTTCTGCTCAAAAGTTTACATAACCCAGCAGAATTAACATCCTCACCTGTGACCTGTTTGCTTGTAAATCAGTGTGTGTGCACTGACATTTCTGGATTGTGAGTCATGGGGAGAGCAAAAGAATTTTCAACGGATCTATGGAAAAAGGTAGTTGAACTGTATAACACAGCAAAGGTAGACGAACAAAGATTTCAGCCACAACGGCAAGGAAAATTGTTCTGGATGCAAAGAAAAACCCACAAATAACATCATCTGAAATTCAGGACTCTCTGAAAACTAGCGGTGTGGCTGTTTCAAGATGCACAATAAGGAGGCACGTGAAGAAAAATGGGCTGCATGGATGAGTCGTCAGAAGAAAGCCATTACTGCGCAAATGCCACAAAGTATCTCACCTAGAATACGCCAAAGAAGCCTCAAAACTTCTGGAACAAGGCAATTTGGAGTGATGAGACCAAAATTTAACTTTTTGGCCACAACCATAAACGTTACATTTGGAGAGAGGTCAACAAGGCCTATGATGAAAGGAACACCTTTCCTACTGTAAAGCACAGAGGTGGATCGCTGATGTTTTGGGGATGTGTGAACTACAAAGGCACAGGAAACTTGGTAAAAGTTGAAGGAAAGATGAATGCAGCACGTTATCAGCAAATACTGAAGATAAATTTTCACTCATCAGCCCGGAAGCTGCACATGGGATGTACTTGGACGTTTCAACATGACAACCATCCAAAACACAAGGCCAAGTCGACCTGTCATTGGCTACAGCAGAACAAAGTGAAGGTTCTGGAGTGGCCATATCAGTCTACTGACCTCAATATCATTGAGTCACTCTGGGGAGATCTCAAGCGCGCAATTCATGCTAGACAGCCCAAGAATTTACAGGAACTGCAGGCTTTTTGCCAAGAAGAATGGGCAGCTTTACCATCTGAGGAAATAAAAAACCTCATCCACAACTACCACAAAAGACTTCAAGCTGTCATTGATGTTAAAGGGGGCAATACACGGTATTAAGAACTGGGGTATGTGAACTTTTGATCAGGGTCATTTGGATGTTTTTGGTTGTCATTAAGATTTAAAAAAGAGAAAACACAGTAGTTTGACAATAAATGGCTTCATCCAACCAATAGCCATGAGTGGAGAAAAAGTTTTTTTGTTATCATTCATATTCTCTGAGACAAGGCCAAGAAAGCAAAAATTCTGCCGGGGTATGTAAACTTTTGTGCACAACTGTATCTAATTATATGCTTAAAGAAATAAGTAATCATCTGAAAACTGTCTCTCTCATCAAGGAAGACTAGATTCATTTCAGGAGCTCATATGATTGGCAGGTTCCTTTTCCATCTGGCTGCATCACCATCAAGTTCCTGATCCACTGAACGCCTTCTGCGACGTGCTGGAACTCTCTGTGGCAATGGTGGAGCAGGTGGCCAGTCAGATATATGGAATGTCCAGGACATCACAAATAGGTCTCATGTTGCTTGGATCTTTGAAAATTTACAGCTAGAATGGGTAGCCCCAGGAGTACATCAGGCCATTTTCCCAGAGGGCATCAAGTAGTGGTTTCAATACCCTTCTTTTAGCAAGTGTCATTCAGGATAGATATGTGAGCAATTATATGCGTTTTCCATTGAAATCACCAGGACCCAACTCCTCTGCTTTCCTCACAATGGCCTCTTTTACATTGAAAAAATGTATGCGACAGGTAATGTCCCTTGGACGCTCAGGATCTGGGCCATGATTGCCTAATGTACGGTGCGCCTTATAAATCTCCACCTCCTTATCAATAGGATCACCAAGGATATTATTGAATAATGATCGCAGTGTTGGCATAATCGCTTGTGCATTGATGCTTTCAGGTATACCCCTTATCCAGATATTATTGTGATTTTCTTGATCATCAACCATATTAAACAGATGGTTTATTTACTGCCTGTGAAGATCCAGTGTTAGTTTCTGAGCATTTTGATGGCCTCTAACCTGGACGACATTATCCTCTAATCTCTGTACCTTGTCAGTAAGCTGTGACAGGATAGAAGTGAGGGGACGTGTTTCAGTATTGTATGTGGTCTCCAGCCTCTGAATATATTGCTCCATATCTTCTTTAGTAGGGATAGATACAATCTGATATACAAATAAGTTATGTTGTTCCCCACATCAGAATAACCTGTGGCTGGGAGGTAAATGTCCCTGTGAAGCAAGCACTGCACAGTGGGGGCTTTGGTGAGCGTACAGGGAGATTTGTGGAGCTGTTTTCTTGTGAGGCCGACATTAAGAGAGAAATTGCTGCAGGACTTACAGGCTGGAGCTGTCTGGCATCATGAGGGTTTAGACTGCTTTTTTTCCATGCTGAGGTGAGGCAGTAATAGCTCCGGAGCAGGAAGATAAGACCTTCCATAAGAAACGCGGCATACCAGGCATGCTGACAGAGGTGGAGGACCTCAGACTAACCTCTGATCTCTTCTTTCTTTCCCATATCGAAAGTCATGTTGGAGGCTGTAAATTGCTTATAATTCCCCCAGGAACACAGTCTGACGAGAGTGCTTTCAATGTGTGCATTCTCTTGGTGCTATGTCCCTCCTGTTGATGTTCAATACATCCAAAGGCGAGGACAGTGAAGGCGGCGTTGATTGGGCACAGAGCTTGTGTGATGTAACAACTTTATGTGAGCCCCGGGAAAGCAAGTTGTGACACCAATGGAACAGTGCCAGAACGGGAGGTGCGTATGAGTGTTTTTATTTTAACAAGGCCAAACATGAGGAATGAGAAGGAGTTGTCCTAGTAGTGAACAACCCCTTTATGAAGATACAATTTTCGGTTAAAACATTTCCAACATTCTGAACATGAAAAAGATTTCTCCCCAGTATGAGTTCTCTGGTGACCAAGAAGAGATTATTTATTCACAAAACATCTCCCACATTTTGAACATGGAAAAGGCTTCTCAGCTATGTGGGTTCTCTGGTGTTTAACCAAATCGGATTTCTGGTCAAACATTTTCCACATTCTAAGCTGGAAAAAGGGGCTTCTTCTCTGTGTGTGTTCCCTGATGTTTGATAAGACTTGATTTCTCTGTAAAACATTTCCCACATTCTGAACAGGAAAAGGGCTTCTTCCCTGTGTGGGTTCTTAGGTGTATAACAACATTTGATTTCTGGTTAAAACATTTCCCACATTCTGAACAGGAAAAAGGCTTCTTCCCTGTGTGAGTTCTCTGGTGGATAACAAGATGAGCTTTCTGTTTAAAATATTTCCCACATTCTGAACATGAAAAAGGCTTCTCCCCTGTGTGTATTCTCTGGTGCTTAACAAAATCTGATTTCTGATTAAAACATTTCCCACATTCTGAACAGGAAAAAGGCTTCTCCCCTGTGTGAATTCTCTGGTGGTTAATAAGATGTGCTTTCCGGTTAAAACATTTCCCACATTCTAAACATGAAAAAGGCTTCTCCCCTGTGTGAATTCTCAGGTGAGTAACAAGATCTGATTTCTGATTAAAACACTTCCCACAGTCTGAACAGGAAAATGGCTTCTCCCCTGTGTGAGTATTCTGATGTTTCATAAGACTTGATTTCTCTGTAAAACATTTCCCACATTCTGAACATGAAAAAGGCTTCTCCCCTGTGTGAATTCTCTGGTGGTTATTAAGATGCGCTTTCCGGTTAAAACATTTCCCACATTCTGAACATGAAAAAGGCTTCTCCCCTGTGTGAGTTCTCTGGTGAGTAACAAAATCTAATTTCTGATTAAAACATTTCCCACAATCTGAACAGGAAAATGGCTTCTCCCCTGTGTGAGTATTCTGATGTTTCATAAAATTTGATTTCTGGTTAAAACATTTCCCACATTCTGAACAGGAAAAAGGCTTCTCCCCTGTGTGAGTTCTCTGGTGGCAATCAAGATGCGCTTTCCGGTTAAAACATTTCCCACATTCTAAACATGAAAAAGGCTTCTCCCCTGTGTGAATTCTCTGGTGAGAAACAAGATCTGATATCTGGTTAAAACATTTCCCACACTTGGAACAAGAAAATCTATTCTCCGGTGTGTGAATTTTTTGATATTTAAGGAAAGATTTTTCGAGGGGAAAACTTTTTCTAGGTTCTGAAAGTGAAAATGGCTTCTTTGCTTTAGAAGCAGTTTGTTTTTTAATGCTTATTTTGTGACTTTGATTTTCCTTAGTAACTGATAATGAATCAGAAGACAGGATCTGTTTCAAAGGATCAGATGATAGATCTTTGCTGTGAAGGGATGATGTTATATCTGTAGTAATGGCATTCACTTCAGTTGTATCCTGTGGGATCTCGAGATCATCTGATTTAAAAATTGAAGTTGTCAGCTGTCCCTCTGCTCTCCTGGTATAATCATCTGCTAAGAAAAAAAACAATTATTAATTTTAAATAAAATATCTTTAAAATTTATATTTTTGAACATTTCTACAAACACTCCTTAAAATGCATGTTCTTTAAAAAATTACATTATTCACCAAGACAATGACAGTTCATAGTCTAATAAAGGCTCTTGAAAAGCAACATGGCTTCCATAAACCCATCCAGCAATATCCGCTCTCCCAAAGTCAAATCTCCCCCTCGCTTCTGAGCCTTGCAGTGTGACCAAACCATACTCAGCATCCATGTATTTGGAATTACTATTGTGAGAAGAACCCACTTAATTTACGGTGTGTGTCTCCTGGAGCACAATCTGAGCACTATGTGTTGGGTAATAAAATGACACATTTGCAATTTTCACTCTCCAACATGCACTTCTTGATAATTTCCAGAAAGTGGCTGTGGAATCAAAATAGTCACTTTTGCTATAGACTGAAAAGCTCTGGAGAGGGACAGAAGCGCATACAAAATAGGGCAATTCCGCCTGGTTAGGGATAGGTTATAATCGATGATAGCACTAACCTAAGGCTGTTGTGTGTAGGCACAACACCTATAAGAACATAAAAAGCCGCTGCTGCTGCCCCGTGGCTGGAGGAAAGGTTCTTCCAGAGGTATAATGGTAAAAATGGAAGCTGACACGTTTAGGCGGGCTGGGCTCCGGAAATGAAAAGCCTTGGGATTCCAATACGGTTTGTATTAATACCAACACATTTTCTGTCATAAAAACCAAGCCTCTTGGTTTTATACAGGTGCATCTCACTAAATTAGAATATCATCAAAAATTTAATTTATTTCAGTTCTTCAATACAAAAAGTGAAACTCATAGTATATAGAGTCATTACAAATAGAGTGATCTATTTCAAGTGTTTATTTCTGTTAATGTTGATGACTATGGCTTACAGCCAATGAAAACACAAAAGTCATTATCTCAGTAAATTAGAATACTTTATAGCACCAGCTTGAAAAATGATTTTAAAATCCGAAATGTTGACCTAATGAAATGTATGTTCAGTAAATGCACTCAATACTTGGTTGGGGCTCCTTTTGCATCAATTACTGCATCAATGTGGCGTGGCATGGAGGCAATCAGCCTGTGGCACTGCTGAGGTGTTAGGGAAGGCCAGGTGGCTTTGATAACAGACTTCAGCTCGTCTCCATTCTTGGGTCTGGTGTCTCTCGTCTTCCTCTTGACAATACCCCATTGATTCTTTATGGGGTTAAGGTCAGGCGAGTTTGCTGGCCAATCAAGCACCGTGATACTGTTGTTTTTAAACCAGGTATTGGTACTTTTGGCAGTGTGGACAGGTGCCAAGTCCTGCTGGAGAATGAAATTTCCATCTCCAAAAAGCTTGTCTGCAGAGGAAAGCATGAAGTGCTGTAAAATGTCCTGGTAGACAGCTGCGCTGACTTTGGTCTTGATAAAACACATTGAACCTACACCAGCAGAAGAGATGGCTCCCCAACCATCACTGACTTCACACTAGACCTCAAGCAGCTTGGATAGTGGCCTGTCCACTCTTCCTCCAGACTCTAGGATCTTGATTTCCAAAAGAAATGCAAAATTGAGGACTTCTGGTTCCAGCGCTGGTAATGTAGGGAGGATGACTCCTGAGCTCCCGGCACCTCCACAGACCTTACTAAAGTACCGGCTACAAATAGCGGCGATAGGCTCCGTAACCAGGCAAGTCAGGAAGACTGAACGGTGGGGCACGCGTCCCACCTACATGGAATGATATCTACTGCGCAGCAATGCCAAAAACAAGACAGCCCGCGCTTTCAGGGAGGTGTCATGGTGCTGGTACATGCAGACGCTCGCGCCACTGCAGAGGAAAGCAGGCTGGAGACGCACATGAACACTGGCACCGATGCTAACAGAGACACCCAGGTAATGAGATTGGACTATAAGAGACTGGCCTCGGAGGTGGCCTATAAACTATTACCTGAGATATTACATACCTTGAAATAATCAGTGACACAGGCACTGCAGGCAATGCAGGAACAGCTACATGAGGCCACTGAGTAAATAAACAGAATAGAAACAAGGATATCTGCAATAGAGGACGATGCGCACACTGATCAAGAGAGTCTGGCTAGACTTACAAGAGAAAATGTTGTATTGAGAGACTGAATAGACAACCTGAAGAACAGATCCAGAAGGAGTAATCTCGGAATAGTGGGACTGCCAGAGACATTCCCCTATGAAGAGCTGAAAAAACTCTGTGAAATAGACATACCCAAAGCACCGGACATCACAACAGGACGCAAATCTGAAAGGGTGCACCGCATTGGTCCACCAGGAAATATGGAGAAAGGGGACAATAAAAGACCAAGACAAGTAATAGTAAAGTATCTTGATTTTTCTGATAAAAATGACATTATACAGAAATATCGCCGCCTCAGACAGCCCCTGTTGGTCCGAGGGGTAAAACTTCCACTATTTGAAGACTTTTCAGCTGAAGTAACCAGACAACGCAGATCCTTTGCTTTAATCTTTTCAGTCTTATTTAGCAAAAATATACGTTTTCAATTAAGATATCCAGCAATTCTTCATATAAGACTGTGGGATGGATCCTCCAGACCCTTCACAGATCCGAAAGCAGCGGAAGCGTTCATGGATAACATCTTGAATCTACAACAACAGGACAGCCCCTATGCACGAAGAACAGATCCTAGAGAGTCGCAAGGAACACCTGAAGAAGACATCGGGTGATCACCCCCCTCCTCATCAAATTCACCGAGAAAGCAGAGGCAAGACAGGAGATCAAAAACCCCATGAAAAGAAAGAACTGTTGGGACAGTGAGTAAAAGCACTCTTGGGGAAAGATATGGGAGTCTACTCAGGACGTTGATTATATAAGACTCTGTGATATTCCTCACATATACCCTCCAAGTGTCTCACCACCTTGCCTCATCCAGATCTTGGTCACTCCCCAGTAATACCCATTAAGGGCTAACTGGTAGGAGGGTACTGAATGTTTTGTATTTTCATGTAATATGTTGGACGAGTCTGGGGCGGGGGGGGGGAGACAATAATAAGGGTATAATTTGAAAAGAGGGGCTATAGGAACAATCTGAAAGGAAAATGTGGCAAAAAAAAGGGGGTGATAGATAAATAAATAAAATGATACAGGAGGTGCCGTGGTGAGGGAGATTTGACCAGGAAGAAGTGAAGTCAAAGAAGCTTAAAATACTGTATATAAGCTTAGGGTCATTTATTAACATGGTCATCAAGTTTGGTTCATGTTTAGAGTTTAAAAAAGCCAAGTTTTGTTTGTAGGGATCTATAATAAAATACAATCCTGGAGCGGTTCATCTACACACGTTATCTCACTTGAACAGTTGCAGCTGAAAGCAGGGAAAGGGGGAGAAAAGGGAAAAAATGGGGGAGAAAAACCAGACAGTTGGGGGAAAAGGTAACCCAAAAAAATGTTGGAAAAAATTATGAGAATAATTTCATGGAATGTTAAAAGGATACGCTCTCCGCAAGAGCGTATGATGATTCTTTGTCACCTGAAACGCCTGAAGCCAGATATAGCTCTACTCCAAGAAACCCATTTAGAAAAAAAAGATTTCCGGAGAATGAAAAAAATGTGGGTGGGTAAAGTTTTCGGGGCATCATCGGTTGATAAGAAAGCAGGGGTGCTCACATTAATGAATAAAAATATAAATGGGCAGATGAGTGAAACTTATGTGGGAGAAGACGGTAGACTTCATATTCTGTCATTACCTGTAGGGGAGAAACGTATAGCTTATAGAATGTCTATGCACCAAATACAAATAATAAAATCTTCTTCCATCAACTGGAGAAAAAGGTAATAGCAGACCTGGGCACAAATAGAATAATGGGAGGTGCTCTAAGTTAGGTGGTCAATGTTGAGGAGGACAGGAAGAACTATCAAAAGGCGACCAAAACCGCCAAAAGACAGGATAGAGTTTTACCCATTTTGTTTGTCTACGGGGTTAGGTGATGCATGGAGACTACTACACCCTCAGAATAGAGAGTCCACTCACTATTCGCATGCGTGTGGCTCGCTATCCAGAATAGATTATTTTCTCATATCGGCAAACATACTAAGAAGGGTAGAGGAGACCCAGATGCAAAACATAGTAATATCTGATCATGCATTGATACTGTTAGATATAGCTGATACACGCCAAAAGGTTCATATTTTTTATGGAGATACTCCTCCTTATTGAAAGATGATGAAGGCTTCACCCTAAGAGTAAAGGATTAGTGGTCAGATTTTCTAATAGATAACGAAGAGAATAGGGAAAATAATAAATGACTATGGGAAATGGTAAAAGCAGTAACAAGAGGCAGAATAATGTCATATGTCTGTGGCAAAAAAAGAAACACTCAAAAAAAATTCGAGGAGGCCTCTGAGAAACTTAGAGATGCCTACACCAAATTTCAAACCAGTATGAATAAACATAACAGGGAAAAGTGGTTGAAGGAACAAAGATCGTGTGGGTGGAAAAAAGGGAACAATTATACCAGCGGGATCTCGAAATTAACTTATCCAAATATGGAAATAAATCAGGGAAAATGATGGCGAATCTGGTGAGAAATAAGTTAACAGTACAAGGCCCCCAATGTTTGAAGGACTCGAAGGGTAACATCCCAGGAAAATAACAGAAAGACTAGGATCCTTTTACAGAGATCTGTATAGCAACACCTCTACTGAAAAGTTTGGAAATAGCACTTTACTAGAAAGGGTTAAACTACCAAAACTGACAGATGAGTTTAAACAACACCTAAACGCCAAAATCACACTAGAAGAGAAAATAACCACCATCAAAAAACTCCACAACAGCAAAGCACAAGGCTCAGATGAATACACAAGTGAATTCTACAAAACGCTAATAGAAGACATAGCCCCTCTTTTAACAGATCTATTTAATGACATACTGGAGGGAAAAGGAATGATTAATTCAAGCGTCATGGCCTATATCAAATTATTACATAAACCAGGAAAAGACCCAATGGGCCCGGGCTCATACAGACCGATTTCTCTCAGAAATGTTGACAAAATACTCTCCAAGATAATGGCAGATAGATTGGCCACCATCATGCCAAAGCTAATATCACGCACACAGTCAGGTTTCATCAAGGGTAGACCGGCCACGATAAACATTAGAAAAGTACTATTGACACTTGACAAGATAAATTTTAACCCAAGGACGAGAGAAACACCAGCTTTACCTGCAATAGATGCTGAAAAAGCTTTTGACAATGTAAGATGGGATTGGATGTATATAGTGTTGAGAGGAATGTCTTTTGTAGGCCCCTTCTATGAATATATACGCACCATATACTCATCTCCGAAGGCACGGGTATACAGTACAGACCAAAAGTTTGGACACACCTTCTCTAAATTTAAACATTTTTCTGTATTTTCATGACTATGAAAATTGTACATTCACACTGAAGGCATCAAAACTATGAATTAACACATGTGGAATTATATACATAACAAAAAAGTGTGAAACAACTGAAAATATGTCTTATATTCTAGGTTCTTCAAAGTAGCCACCTTTTGCTTTGATGACTGCTTTGCACACTCTTGGCATTCTCTTGATGAGCTTCAAGAGGTAGTCACCGGAAATGGTTTTCACTTCACAGGTGTGCTCTGTCAGGTTTAATAAGTGAAATTTCTTGCCTTATAAATGTGCTTGGGACCATCAGATGTGTTGTGCAGAAGTCTGGTAGATACACAGCTGATAGTCCTACTGAATTGACTGTTAGAATTTGTATTATGGCAAGAAAAAAGCAGCTAAGTAAAGAAAAACGAGTGGCCATCATTACTTTAAAAAACAAAGGTCAGTCAGTCTGAAAAATTTGGAAAACTTTGAAAGTGTCCCCAAGTGCAGTTGCAAAAACCATCAAGCGCTACAAAGAGACTGGCTCACATGAGGACCGCCCCAGGAAAGGAAGACCAAGAGTCACCTCTGCTTCTGAGGATAAGTTTATCCAAGTCACCAGCCTTGGAAATCGCAGGTTAACAGCAGCTCAGATTAGAGACCAGGTCAATGCCACACAGCGTTCTAGCAGCCGACAGATCTCTTCAACAACTGTTAAGAGGAGACTTTGTGCAGCAGGCCTTCATGGTAAAATAGCTGCTAGGAAACCACTGCTAAGGACAAGCAACAAGCAGAAGAGACTTGTTTGGGCTAAAGAACACAAGGAATGGACATTAGACCAGTGGAAATCTGTGCTTTGGTCTAATGAGTCCAAATTTGAGATCCCAGGGGGAGGTGGATCTTCCTGGTTGCAAGTTCTATAGAAAAGGGTTTTCAATACCCAAAGTCATTTCAACAGTTTTGGGTGGAGGAGAATGTTGTGATCTAGAGGCAAAATGGAGATCACACGATTGTGATAAGGTCGGACTACACTACTGATAAAGCAACCACAGCCGGTGACTGAGAAGAATCAATGACTTCTCTGTATTTAGTGGTCACTACTCACCTGGCCAGCCATATGTAGGAATCTCCTCTTTACACCACTCAACACCCCTCACATATGTCTCTGTAGTATTAATATGGGTCAGATCTTCACCCTGAAACAAATATCGTAAAAGTCACAGACAGATGGAGAAGTCCCATCTATGATCAGCTCTAATCCTGCCATCTCCACCGTTCTCATTACACAAGTATAAAACATATAATACTGGTGGATAAAACAAGACTGAGCACAAGACCTTCACAGCCGTCTACACATCATAGGGGAAATCTCATGACACCTTCTCTCCATCTACCTGATGATCCTGAGGAGCATTGGGATCTTCTTGTTTACAGTCCTGTCGAAGAAGAGGACGGGGACATCTCTCTGGTGTTGTCCTCTTACTGGATAGAACTGGAGGAAAGAAAATTCATGGACTGAATTCGTTCTTTACATACAGATAATTATAGGCCGTGTGTATTTAGTCCTGTCTATTACCTGGTGATGTGAGGGGCTGGGGAACCTCCATCATGACGTCCTTGTACAGATCTTTGTGTCCTTCTAAATACTCCCACTCCTCCATGGAGAAATAGCGACATCCTGACACCTTATAAGAACCTGACACATACAATGATACCATCATCCCCCCGATCCCTTCATAGCGTTACTGTATAATGTCCCAGCATTCCAAGCAGTGTCACCTCTCCAGTCAGCAGCTCAATCATCTTGTAGGCGAGTTCTAGGATCTTCTGGTCACTGATGTCCTCATGTATCAGGGGGTGAGGTGGAGGCCCTGTGATTGGGCTCAGGGGTCTTCCCCGTCCCTCAGACACAGGGGCCTGACAGCGCTCACTAGAGGTCTTCTTCACTACTGTGTAATCCTGGTTATGGAGAGACACATTAATACATCTCACTCTAGACATTTCCAGAGTCCTCACCTCTCCAGTTCTGTCCATCTGTTATTCCCATAGATAAGAATGATGTAATTTAACGTCATCAGAATCTCTCACCTCTCCAGTAAGCCGGAAGAGGATCTCTAGGGTGAGGTGTAACATCCTCTCCACCATCTTGTCTCTGTCCATATCCATCCTTGATGGATAAAATCAGGAAAATTCTCTTATATAGAAGATCTTCACTGATCTGATATTGTAGAGACCTGAATGAGAAGAAGATGAGCCGATGTAACATCATAAAAATCCTGTGTAATTGTAACATCCCTGGTGGCGTGTTTGCATAGTGCACCACCTCCCACTATGCTAGACCGCAATCTTACCCATCAGTCCAGCCTGCAAACCTTGCTCCAGTTCATGCTGTGTGCTTGTCCCTTGTCTGACTGCTTAGGGCGGCGGCCCGGTTGCTTCCTGATTCTTATAGCTGCTGTGGGCGCGCTCCTAATGCATCCCCAGCCTATTGCTGTGAGTCACTGGATATTTAAACCCCCTCCACCCTGAAGGTGATGCCTGAGCAACACTAACAATCAGTGTGCTCCTTCGCCTCTGAGTTGCCAGGTCCTGTTCTCATCTTGTCTGTTTCCGCCATCCTGGGGGCTGTATTCCCAGGCCTGTTACCTGTGACTTCGTTCCAGTGTCAGTTCCTGTCTGAACTATCTCCTAGCCTGTTGTCTGTTTATTTCTATATCCGTACCTTCCCTTTTTCTGCAGTGTCTGAACCTGCACCTAGCTCCAACTCGTTGTCTCTCTACTTCTGTTTGTGACTTTAGAGTCCACTCGCTACTTCGTTGTAAGTACCTTGTGTGTATCTGGTTCTGCTTGTCCCTTTTCCCTTCCTCCATATCTACCTCCTGTGTTCTAACCGTCTTCCTGTATTTTCCTGTCTGTTCCATGTGAACAGAGCCCAGTCGTCTCTGCCTGCACCTTCAGCCCTGTCCTGCTCTGCTTGTCCACCGCTCCTGCGGTTTCGCTCTGCTCCCCCTTGTCCACCGCTCCGGTGGTTCTTCTCTGCTCTGCTTGTCCACCGCTCCGGCGGTTTCGCTCTGCTCTACCTTGTCCAGCGCACCTGCGGTTTCGCTCTGTCTGCTTGCTCACCGCACCAGCGGTTTCTCTCTGCTCTGCCTTGTCCACCGCTCCGGCGGTTTTGCTCTGCTCTACCTTGTCCACCGCACCTGCGATTTCGCTCTGTCTGCTTGCTCACCGCACTAGTGGTTTATTTCAGCTCTGCCTGGTCCACCACTCCGGCGGTTTCGCTCTGCTCTGCTTGCTCACCGAACCAGCGGTTCCTCTCTGCTCTGCTTTGTCCACCGCTCCGGCGGTTTCGCTCTGCTCTGCCTTGTCCTCCGCTCCGGCGGTTTCGCTTTACTCTGCTTGTCTACCGCATCTGCGGCTCTGTTCCTGTATCCCAGTCTGTACTGGACCCTATCCAGCCTGCGCTCCAACCTGCTAGTGCCTCCCTATCTGCACGCCAGCCGTGCCTGCCAGTACCTCCCTGTCGGCATACCAGCCGTGCTTACCAGTACCCACCTGTCTGCATACCAACTGTGCCTGCCAATACCCACCTGTCTGTATGCCAGCCTAACCTGCCTGTTCCTGCATTCCCCAGTTCCTGCATTTCAACAGCGATGTCCGGGGTCTGACCTGGAGTAGCACCTGGTCCTTCTGCTCGGTTCCTCCCTGGTGCACGGAGTCGACTGAGCTGCCATGCGACCTTGGTCGGATCGGGTTGATACTTAGTTACGCCCCTCCAGGCACTCCTCGGTTCATGGTACAGTGGGATCACTAATCAAGCACACCCCAGTCAGTCCGGGCGTGTGCATAACAGTAATAATACAATTACTGGAGATAATAAGGGGAAACATATGAGGAGATTTATTATTTTACAGTATTTAGTTTTCTTCTTTACATCTAGTAATAAAACCTATATACACTGCTCAAAAAAATAAAGGGAACACTCAAATAACACATCCTAGATCTGAATGAATGAAATATTCTCATTGAATACTTTGTTCTGTACAAAGTTGAATGTGCTGACAACAAAATCACACATAAATCATTAATGGAAATCAAATGTATTAACCAATGGAGGCCTGGATTTGGAGTCACCCCCAAAATTAAAGTGGAAAAACACACTACAGGCTGATCCAAGGTTAATGTAATGTCCTTAAAACAAGTCAAAATGAGGCTCAGTATTGTGTGTGACCTCCACGTGCCTGTATGACCTCCCTACAATGCCTGGGCATGCTCCTGATGAGGTTGCGGATGGTCTCCTGTGGGATCTCCTCCCAGACCTGGACTAAAGCATCCGCCAACTCCTGGACAGTCTGTGCTGCAACGTGACGTTGGTGGATGGAACGAGACATGATGTCCCAGATGTGCTCAATCGGATTCAGGTCTAGGGAAAGGGCGGGCCAGTCCATAGCTTCAATGCCTTCATCTTGCAGGAACTGCTGACACACTCCAGCCACAAGATATCTGCCATTGTCCTGCATTAGGAGGAACCCAGGGCCAAGCGCACCAGCATATGGTCTCACAAGGGGTGTGAGGATCTCATCTCTGTACCTAATGGCAGTCAGGCTACCTCTGGCGAGCAAATGGAGGGCTGTGCGGCCCTCCAAAGAAATGCCACCCCACACCATTACTGACCCACTGCCAAACCGTTCATGCTGAAGGATGTTGCAGGCTGCAGATCGCTCTCCACGGCGTCTCCAGACTCTGTCACATGTGCTCAGTGTGAACCTGCTTTCATGTGTGAAAAGCACAGGGCGCCAGTGGCGACTTTGCCAATCCTGGTGATCTGTGGCAAATGCCAAGCGTCCTGCATTGTGTTGGGCTGTGAGCACAACCCCCATATATGGACGACGGGCCCTCATTCCACCCTCATGGAGTTGGTTTCTAACCGTTTGTGCAGACACATGCACATTTGTGGCCTGCTGGAGGTCATTTTGCAGGGCTCTGGCAGTGCTCCTCCTGTTCCTCCTTGCACAAAGGAGGAGGTAACAGTTCTGCTGCTGGGTTGTTGCCCTCCTATGGCTCCCTCCACGTCTCCTGGTGTACTGGCCTGTCTCCTGGTAGCGCCTCCAGCCTCTGGACACTACGTTAACAGACACAGCAAACCTTCTATATAATTCTATGTAAATAAATATTTATTTTTTATTTTAAATTCTTTTTTTTACAGGTACCATGGTACCTGGGTCTGGAGGTGAGAGTCTCCTCTTCTCCAGCCCCGGGTACCATCCACACATTGAACCGCATTAACATCCGCATGTATACATGTATACATACGGATGTTAAGCATTTCAATGCAAGTCAATGGCGGCAATTACGCTGCGTGTCCGCAAAAATAATGGACATGCTGCGTATTTTTCCGCAATGATACCCGCATCGGAAATTTCCGCAGCATGTGCACAGCACATGCGGATTCTCATTGGGGACCATGGGGCATGTATTATCAAGCGTTTTCGCTGCGGAAATTCCGCGGCAAAAACGCTTGAAAAACGCATAGTGGGCACGCAGCCTTACAGCTGCTGGCAATGATTGAAGGAGGTCCCCCCTGCCAGCCTAACAGTGAGTAAATACAAATGGGGGGGCCTTTAGTCAGGGATGATAGAGGGGAAGGGGTTAAGTTACTTAAGGATGAATGGGGGCCATATTCCCTCATCGCCCCTTTCACAACTGACTGACTGCACGGTGCACCCCATTCCCTTATCCCCTCTGACTGAGGCTTTTCCCTCCATATCACCCCTGGCTGCACCCCCTCCCTGTATCACACCTGACTGCACCCCCTAACTGATCCTCATCCCCCGTATTACCCCTGACCTGAGCCCCCTCTCCCCTTATCACCCCTGACCTGAGCCCCCTCTCCTCGTATCACCCTGACTGCACCTTCTCTCCCTGTATCACCCCTGACCTGAGCCCCCTCTCCCTGTATCACCCCTGACTGCACCTCCTCTCCCTGTATCATCCCTGACCTGAGCCCCCTCTCCCTGTATCACCTCTGACTGCGACCCCTTTCCTGTATCAACCCATGTGAGCTCTCTCCCTTTATCACCTCAGACAGACTTAGCCCCCTCTCCCTGTATCACCCCTGACTGACTTAGCCCCTTCTCCCTGTATCACCCATGACTGACTTAGTCCCCTCTCCCTGTATCACCCCTGACTTACTAAAAGTCTTACTAAAAGTTACTAGCAAAGTGAGGCCCTTGATAAGAAGTTATGGCCTTAAATGTGGCAGAGAGATTTAAGTAAGGGAAAGCTCTTTTTTTATATCACTAATAACGCCATACATAAGTGATTTAGGGCCCCCACCACTATTAGTGGATACATTCACATTATGCATTTGCTGCAGAATTTCTACAATGGAAAACCCATAGCAAATTAACAGTGGTAATATCCACACAGATATAGTGCAGATATTGTTGTCTTTACTGCTGGTTCACCTTTACCACTGAGGCTATGTTCCCACGTTCAGGATTCTCTGCGGTTTTGAAACTGTGTGTTTATGCAGTGTCAAAACTGCAGTGGCCAGATGTTAAAGCATAGTGGATGGGATTTCTAGAAATCCCATGTCCACTATGTGTGCATCTCAGGCTGCGGATCACCCGCGGATTCTGACAAGTGGCACGTCTTTCAGATCCGCAGCATGTCAATTTCTCTTGCGGGTCCACATGTGTACTTTCCCAATAGACTAACATCTATTAGGAAAGTCCACAGGAGAAAAAAAAAATGGCGCTGCTCATTAGCATAATGAGGGCGGAAGTGCTGCGACTCTACTGCAGTGTCGGGGCCGCAGCGGCTTCACTCTGTGGGAATGTAGCCTGACTTGATCCTTTTGTATTGCAAAGGATGAAGTCGGTGGTGAATATCCGCAGCATCGGTTAATTCACGCTCTGGATTTTCTCAGCGTATGGATGAATCATAGAATCATAGAATGGTAGAGTTGGAAGGGACCTCCTGGGTCATCTGGTCCAACCCCCTGCTCAAAGCAGGATTCACTAGATCATCTCAGACAGATGTCTGTCCAGCCTCTGTTTGAAGACGTCCATTGAAGGGGAACTCACCACCTCTCGTGGCAGCCTGTTCCACTCATTAATCACCCTAACTGTCAAAAAGTTTTTTCTAATATCTAATCTGTGTCTCCTCCCATTTAGTTTCATCCCATTGCTTCTAGTCTTTCCTTGTGCAAATGAGAATAAAGATGATCCTTCTACAATGTGACAGCCCTTGACATATTTGTAGACAGCTATTAAGTCTCCTCTCAGTCTTCTTTTTTGCAAGCTAAACATTCCCAAATCCTGCAACCGTTCCTCATAGGACATGGTTTGCAGACCAGTCACTATTCTGGTCGCTCTTCTCTGAACTTGCTCCAGTTTGTCTATGTCTTTTTTAAAATGTGGTGCCCAAAACTGTACACAGTATTCCAGATGAGGTCTGACCAAAGAGGAGTAAAGACCGATAATGACTTCACGTGATCTAGACTGTATGCTTCTGTTAATACATCCCAGAATTGTATTTGCCTTTTTTGCTGCTGCATCACACTGTTGACTCATGTTCAGTCTATGATCTATTAGTATACCTAAGTCTTTTTCACATGTACTGTTGCTTAGCTCTATTCCTCCCATTCTGTATATGCTTTTTTCATTTTTATTGCCCAGATGTAGTACTTTGCATTTTTCCCTGTTAAAAACCATTCTGTTGGTTGCTGCCCACTGCTCCAGTTTATTTAGGTCTTTTTGAATCCTCTCTCTCTCTTCTCTAGTATTAGCTATCCCTCCTAGCTTTGTGTCATCAGCAAATTTAATCAGTTTACCCTCAATTCCTTCATCTAAATCATTGATAAAGATGTTGAACAATACAGGTCCCAGGACGGAGCCCTGTGGTACCCCACTTGAGACATTCATCCAGCTGGATGTGAAGCCATTTACAACCACCCTTTGAGTCCGATCACTAAGCCAGTTATGAATCCACCTAACAGTTGCCTGGTCCATTGCATACTTGGTCATTTTTTCAATAAGGATGGTGTGAAATACTTTGTCAAATGCTTTGCTGAAGTCAAGATATACTATATCTACAGCATTTCCCTGATCCACCCAGTCAGTGATTCTGTCATAGAAGGAAATTAAGTTAGTCTGACATGACTTGTTAGTTACAAACCCATGCTGACTCTGGTTAATCACTTCATTCTTATCCATGTACTTACATATATGTTGTTTAATAATTTGTTCAAAGATCTTTCCTGGTATAGAAGTCAGACTCACCGGCCTATAGTTCCCTGGGTCCACCTTCTTCCCCTTTTTGAAGATAGGAACAACATTTGCTCTTCTCCAGTCTTCTGGGACTTCTCCTGTTCTCCAAGAATTTTCAAAGATTATGGAGAGTGGTTCTAAAATTTCTTCTACGATCTCCTTCAGTACTCTGGGGTGTAATTCATCTGGACCTGGAGACTTGAACTCATTTATGTTAGCTAAATATTCCCTCACAATCTTTCTGTTTACAGATAACTTGGATTCCTCTATTCCTTTAAAAGGACAGTGAAGATCAGTTGATGTTACATTTTCTTTCTGAGAGAAAACAGATGCAAAATAGGAATTAAAAAGTTCGGCCTTCTCAACATCCTCTCTTACCATTTCTCCATTTTCATCCTGTAAAAATCCTATAGCATCTTTGACTTTTCTTTTACTTTTGACATACCCCCAAAATCCTTTTTTATTGCTTTTGACATCTCTTGCAAGCCTTAATTCATTGTCAGCTTTAGCTAACCTGATACGTGCCCTACAGGATCTGCAGACTCCATTATAATCTTCTTTAGATATGCCTCCCTCTTTCCATTTAATAAACATTTCTTTCTTTCTTTTTAGCATGTGTTTAAGTTCTGTGTTCATCCATCCTGGTGTCATAAAATCCCATCCACTACGCTGGTGCTATAAAACATTGGTTTAGATGTTATTACACATCAGGGGACATTTATCATTGAGTTTGCACCAAAATGTGGGCGCCATCTCTTTCTATAACAATAAGAAGTGTACTATCTTATATTATACCCTGATATTAGCGTGTTACCACACAATTGGAGGTCTTATATTTATTTCTATGTAGCTACGTAGTGGACCCCAAGAATGATTTTCTCTGGTGGGCCCAATGTACTCCAGTCCGACGCTGTGTGAGCCTATAGTAACTCCACTAATATCAGGAATTTTATGTAATTCTACAGCTAAATGTTCCATCATCAATGTGTATAGCAGAGGTGATAAGGGACACGCTTGTCTCGTCCCCTTTTTAATAGAAAATGTGTCAGATAGAAGGCCGGTTACCCTATCACTTTAGGGTCAGTGAAGGATAGAATTTTAGATAACAAGAAAGAGCTCAACTCAATCTGTGGCAATATGCTCTTCAAGAAAGTCCAGTGCACTCTGTTGAACACCTTTTCAGTGTTGACAAAAACAAGGCACATTGGGATCCCCTGGTTTTTTTTTGTATGTGAAATTAACAATGTTTTATCCGTATTATCACGAGCCTCTCTACCTTTAATGCAGCCAACCTGATTGCTGCTAACAATTGAGGGTAGGTAGTGGGAGAGCCATGGTGCAATTATTTTAGAGAATATTTTGACATCTACATTAATGAATGATATTGGATGAATATTAGGGCAGGCATTTGGTTCTTTTCCAGGCTTTGAGAAAAACCATTATATGACTCTTAACTGATTGGGGGCAAAGGAGGGGAGTCTTCTGAGATATTATTGAGCTCTTCGGCTAAAATGGTAATAACATGGGTACAAATATCTTATAAAATCTATTATTGAATCCATCTGGCCCAGGGCTCTTCCCGATAGGGAATGATTTATTGGCCTCTCCTATCTCTTCTTCAGTGAAAGCTTTGTCTAGTAAATCCTGCTCAGGGGTCTGTCTGGAAGGAAAAGCAGTGTCCATATTTTGTTTCAAGAATATTAGGTGGCATGTCGTGGTATTGTCCATGAATATTATACAGCGAGCTATAACAGCAACGAAATGCTTCAGCTATGTCAATTGGGTTATGAATTTCTGGCACAGGTGTCCTTTTATTTTGTATACATCTGTCCTTTACATGCATGGATGTAACCTCCTTCCCAGTCGGAGACCACATTTATTTATGAATTTGTCCATACTTGTTGCTTGTGCTCTGAGAGCAGACAAGAATTATACACTCAGACACTGGCTGTGTGTTATTTCTCCAATGCATCGTATTTATTTCATTTGAACAAAAATGGCAGATTTAGAGATAATATATCTTAATCCAAATTAGCTCTTCTTGAAAGGGCTACCACGGCAACACACACACCAACATACATACAGAGTGGAAATTAAGTATTTGATACTCTGCGGATTTTGCAAGCTTTCCCACCTACAAAGAATGGAGAGGTCTGTAATTTTTATCGCAGGTAGACTTCAACTGTGAGAGGCAGAATCTTGAAAAAAAAATCCAGAAAATCACATTGTATGGTTATTACATAATTAATTTGCATTTTATTGCATGAAATAAGAATTTGATAGAAAAGAAAAACCGAAATTAATATTTGGTACAGAAACCTTTGTTGGCAATTAGAGTGGTTAGACGTTTCCTGTAGTTCTTGGCCAGCTTTGCACACACTGCAGCAGGGATTTTGGCCCACTCCTCCATACAGATCTGCTGCAGATCTTTCTGGTTTCGGGGCTGTCGATGCACAACATTTTCAGTTGCCTCCAAAGATTTTCTATTGGGTTCAGGTCTCGAGACTGGCTAGGCCAGTCCAGGACTTTGAAATGCTTCTTACGGAGCCACTCCTTAGTTGCCCTGTCTGTGTGTTTAAGGTCATTGTCATGCTGGAAGACCCAGCTACGACCCATCTTCAATACTCTTACTGAGGGAATTAGGTTGTTGGGCAAAATCTCGAGATACATGACCCCATCCTCCCTTTAATAAGGTGCAGTCTTCCTATCCTCTTTGCAGAAAAGCACCCGCAAAGTATGATGCTTCCCCCCACCATGCTTCACAGTTGCGACGGTATTCTTGGGGTTGTACTCATCCTTCTTCTTCCAAACACGGCGAGGGGAGTTGATTCCAAAAAGTTCTATTTTGGTCTCATCTGATACACATGACCTTCTCCCATGCCTCCTCTGGATCATCCAGATGGTCACTGCCGAACTTCAAACAGGCCTGGACATGTGCTGGTGTGAGCAGGGGAACCTTGGGTGCCCTGCAGGATTTTAATCCATGACATCATGGTGTGTTACTAACGGTAATGTTTGTTACTGTGTTCCCAGCTCTCTTCAGATGATTGACCAGGTCCAACCATGTAGTTCTGGACGAATTCCAGACCTTTCTCAGAATCATCCTTACCGCACGAGGCGAAATGTAGCATGGAGCCTCAGGCTGAGGAAGATTGACAGTCATCTTGTATTTGTTCCATTTTCTGATAATAAATAATCTACATGCTAAAAAAATATGTTTGTTTCGCCGTGGCTGCATGTCTCATGGCTGTTAGACACCTACAACACATACAGGGATTGCCTAACAAACAGGCAATCCCTGCATATGTTTTGGATGTCTAACAGCCACGAGACATGAAGTCATGGTAATGCGAACATGTTTTTAGAGTACGCCAAAGATACTCAGTTAGCACCAAAGCATGCTTGGATAACCCCTTATCCGAGCACGTTCGCGCATCACTAATAATTGTGCCAACAATTGTTGCCCTCTCACCAAGCTGCTCGCAAATTGTCCTGTAGCCCATCTCAGCCTTGTGTAGGTCTACAATTTTGTCCCTGGTGTCCTTACACAGCTCTTTGGTCTTGGCCATGGGGGAGAGGTTGGAGTCTGATTGATTGAGTGTGTGGACAGGTGTCTTTTATACATGTAACAAAGGAGCAATTAATATAGGTAAGAAGAGAAGAGTAGGAGGGCTTCTTAAGGAAAAATTAACAGGTCTGTGAGACCCAGAATTCTTGCAGGTTGGTAGATGATCAATTACTTATTTCATGCAATAAAATGTAATTTAATTATTTAAAAATCATACAATGTGATATTCTGTTTTTTATTTTTAGATTCTTCCACAGTTGATGTGTACCTACAATAAATATTAGAGACCTCTCCATTCTTTGTAGGTGGGAAAACTGGCAAAATAGTCAGTATGTCAAATACTTATTTTCCACACTGTATATACAGTATATGTACACTTTGGGTCACTTCCATCTACAATAGCCCATAGTATATTCCTAAATGGTCAAATTTGACCACTAATACATAATTAGAGACACAAAAGGATCACCACACTTGTTAATTACTAAATAGTATATGTGGGAAATAACTGATAACACAATTCTGATATAGAAGCTCAGATTAGTGATGAGCGAGCATACTCGCAAGTACTCGGTACTCGCCCGAGCATCTCAGTATTCGAGATGCTTGGAGCTCGCTGAGTACTTGCGAGATGCTCGGGCGGATGCTCGGGTCCCCTCCCTGCATGTTTGGCCCTCTTTACAGAGCCAATGAACATGCAGGGATAGCTTATCACTCACTGTAATGCCGCAGCCATGTTGGTTGTGGCATTACAGTGATTGGCTGGCCGCACAGCGTCATCAGGTCTATATCAGACCTGGCGCCGCTGTACTCGTCAGTCTACTCCGCAATCAGGCAGAGTAGGGAGAGGTACTGCTGAGCTAGGGAGAGATTCGCTTGTTTATTAGGTAGTGTAGGTAGAACAGATCCAAACATATGCATCTCAACAAACAGTCGTGAGGACTAATCCATCTTCAGAGATATCAGGCAGGCAGTGTACATAGGCAGGCAGGCAGTGTATATAGCAGACTGCAGTGCATATAGCACAAGAGGCTCCATTCCAATTCTGCCTTCTGCTGCTGTTAGATATTTCTAGACAAAGGCCCAGGTCTCAGGGGCCAGGAATAATTTTTTTTTGGATCTTAATCCTCATTATTTGCTTAAAAAGCAATCCAGAGAACACAGTTTTTCTGCGACATTTGCTTGTTGGCACTGCAGAATACAGCCAGGTCCTTTCAATAATACAGTGCTAAAAATCCAGCTATTTAAAACTGTATTTTCTCCGTCAAATGGATCATATATACGTTTTCAGAAAATACTACCATTTCTGGCCTCCATTAAAAATTTGTTTCAGTGTGTCAGCGAAGTGTTTGACACCGGTTTTCTGTTTAAAATAGTTACCTACAGGCCAAGTATTTAAAACTGTGGTTTCTCCGTCACATAGATCACATATAACTTCGCTCCAAATTCAGCCATTTGTAGTGAGTGTGGAAGATATTGGCCTCCATTTAAAATGGGCAAGGCGCGTGGCAAGGGACGGGGAACTGGGCGTAATGGTGATGGTGCATGCAGAGGCCGAGGCCGTGGGCAAGCTGAAATTGTGCCACAACAAACACCCATATCTTCTCGCCTGACCTTCCTGTACCAATGCCTAGGGGACCGCAGCACACCACTATTGAACCCAGAGCAGTGTCAAAAGGTTGTTGGTTGAATAGCAGATAATGCCGAGTGCCTGGAGACAACAGATCCCACACTTGGACACTCCGAAGAGCTGTTCACTTTTCCATTTATAGATTCGGGTCTCTTGCCCAGTCCACTTGAGAGGGGCAAGAGGAGATCACATGTAGCGATGCCCAAATATTTGAGCAGCCACGGTCACACGAAGGCGACAAGTGTCACAAGAGGTGGACGATGAGGAGACACAATTGCCAGAAATTCAAAAGGAGGACCAGGGTGCGGAAGTGGAAGAGCGAGGACAGCAGGACACAGGGGGAGGGAGGCAGAGCATGCCAACAGGCAGGAAGAAGTAGTGTGGTGGCCGCAGACAGAAGGCAGGCAAACGTTCACCGTAACACCAACACGAAGGAAGTTGCCAGTACAACTGTTAGGTCTTCCCGAGTCTGGTTGTTTTTTAAAGACTCTGCCGATAACCACACAAAGGCCATTTGCACCACCTACCAGGCCAGCATCAGCATCAGGGATGGCAAAACTACCAGCCTGACCACCACCACCATGATCAGGCACATGGCAGCAAAGCACCCGACTTTGTGGGCCGAACTCCAGGGTCCAGGAAGAGTGTCTGCGGGTGGCACCACCGCTTCTTCCACTGTTGTGCATGCAAGCCAATCACCTGTCCATGGTGCATGCGAAGATGCCTCCTGCCCTGCACCTGTAATTGCACACTCTCAAGTAGCAGGGTCAGGAAGCATGTCCACATCCTTGTACCAGCGCAGCGTTCAGTTGTGCATACCCCAGTCCTTAAAACGCAAGAGCAAATACGCAGCCAACGCCCCACAGGCCACTCTACTAAATTCCCACATTTCGTGACTGTTTGCGTTCGAAATGTTGCCTTTTAGGCTCATGGAGACAGAAGCATTCAGCAATCTGATGGCGGTGGCCGTCCCTAGGTCCCCAGCCGCCACTATTTCTCCCGGCGTGCTGTCCCCGCATTACACAAGCACGTGTCCCAAAACATTAGCCGTGCCCTCAATAATGCAGTTACCGTGAAAGTCCTCCTAACCAGGGACACATGGACAAGTGCTCGTGGGCAGGGAACGGTACATCTTGCTGACGGCACACTGGGTTAACATAGTGGAAGCCGGGACCCAGTCGGACCTTGGGATGGAACACGTCCTCCCGACGCCTAAGATTGCGGGCTTTAGGTCAATCAGGGTTGCCCCCACAGTCTACAGCTCCTGCATCTCAGCCTCCATTTCCGAAATGACCACATCAGTCACAAGCTGGAAGCACTGCCTCGGCCAAGCGGCAACAGGCTGTGCTGAAGCTAATATGCTTAGGTGACAAACAATGCTGAGTTGTGGACCGCTCTGAAAGAGCAGGCAAATCTTTGGCTCACACCGCTGAACCTACAGCCAGGCATAGTCGTGTGTGACAATGGCCGGATCCTAGTGGCGGCTCTGAGGCAAGGCAAACTCACACACGTACCATGCCTGGCCCATGTGCTTAACCTCGTGGTTCAGCGGTTTCTCAAATCCTACCCGGAGCTTCCGGATCAGCTTTTTAAAATACGCCGCCGGTGTGCCCATTTTAGAAAGTCACCTACAGCTTCCGCAGCCCTTGCCGTGTTTCAGCAGCGTTTGCAGCTTCCGGCTCACAGACTGGTGTGTGATGTCCCCACAGTGCAGATGCTGGGAAGGATTTGTGAGCAGAAGAGGGCAGTTGTTGAGAACCAGCATCAACAAGGCCGTTTATATTTAGTTCAGACTCCACACATAAGACCTCAGGAGTGGACATGGATGTCAGACATATGTACCATCCTCCAAAACTTTGATGACTCCAACAAGATGGTGAGCGGTGATGAAGCCATAATTAGCATCACCATCCTGCTTCTCTGTCTTCTGAAACGCTCTCTGCTCACAATCAAAGAGGATGCATTGCAAGTGGAGAACAATGAGATGGAGCAAGGAACCATACATGGTGATTACACACAGCCCAGCCTCATCTCATCCCAACGTGGATTGGGTAACAATGAGGAAGAGGAGTAGGAGGAGGAAGAACAGGCGCTAGTTTCCTGCGCTATAGACGGTACTACCTGCACAACTGTAATACCATCTGTTCAGCGTGGATGGCCTGAGGACAGAGAGGAGGAGGAGGTGGAGAGCATGGTCAGTCGTCCTCTTGGTGAGGACACGGAAGTCTTGCCTGTTAGCAGTCTGGCACGCATGGCTGAGTTTATGTTACGTTGCCTTTCCCATGACCCTCGCGTTCTCAAAATTTTGTGTGACAGTCATTACTGGTTGGTGACACTTCCAGACCCACGCTACAAGGAGAACTTTATATCTCTTATTCCTGAGGCGGACAGGTCTACAAAAATGTGGCAGTACCAGAAGGCCCTTGTTGCGGAACTATTAAAAAAATTCCCATCTGAAAACGATGACGGCAGAGGTCACAGTTAATTGGACAACCAAGGACTACAGGTGAGAGAGACACAACTCCAATCCAGCAGAGGCAGGGGAACACTGTAAAAGTTCTGGGAAAATTTTCTCAGCCCATCCCATCGCACAGGCCCTGAGGCGCGGGGTACTTTCACAAGGGGTGCAAAGTTTGGGAAGATGCTGAGGGAGTACCTTGCCGACCGTACCAACGTCCTCTGTGATTCCTCTGTGCCTTATTATTATTGGGCATCCAAGCTGCATATGTGAAATGAAATGGCTCTCTTCGTCTTGGAGCTACAGTGGTGGCCAAAAGTATTGGCACCCCTTCAATTCTGTCAGATAATACTCAGTTTCTTCCTGAAAATGATTGCAATCACAAATTCTTTGGTCTTATTATCTTCATTTAATTTGCTTGCAAGGAAAAAACACAAAAGAGAATGAAGCAAAAATCAAATCATTGATCATTTCACACAAAACTCCAAAAATGGGCCAGACAAAAGTATTGGCACCCTCAGCCTAATACTTGGTTGCACAACCTTTAGCCAAAATAACTGCGAACAACCGCTTCCGGTAACCATCAATGAGTTTCTTACAATGCTCTGCTGGAATTGTAGACCATTCTTCTTTGGCAAACTGCTCCAGGTCCCTGATATTTGAAGGGTGCCTTCTCCAAACTGCCATTTTGAGATCTCTCCACAGGTGTTCTATGGGATTCAGGTCTGGACTCATTGCTGGCCACCTTAGAAGTCTCCAGTGCTTTCTCTCAAACCATTTTATAGTGCTTTTGAAAGTGTGTTTTGGGTCATTGTCCTGCTGGAAGACCCATGACCTCTGAGGGAGACCCAGCTTTCTCACACTGGGCCCTACATGCTGCAAAATATGTTGGTAGTCTTCAGAATTCATAATGCCATGCACACGGTCAAGCAGTCCAGTGCCAGAGGCAGCTAAGCAACCACAAAACATCAGGGAACCTCCGCCATTTTTGACTGTTAGGGACCGTGTTCTTTTCTTTGAATGCCTCTTATTTTTTCCTGTACACTCTATGTTGATTCTTTTTGCCAAAAAGCTCTACTTTTGTCTCATCTGACCAGAGAAAATTCTTCCAAAACATTTTAGGCTTTCTCAGGTAAGTTTTGGCAAACTCCAGCCTGGCTTTTTTTATGTCTCGGGGTAAGAAGTGGGGTCTTCCTGGGTATCCTACCATACAGTCCCTTTTCATTCAGATGCCGACGGATAGTACGGGTTGACACTGTTGTACCCTCGGACTGCAGGGCAGCTTGAACTTGTTTGGATGTTAGTCGAGGTTCTTTATCCACCATCCGCACAATCTTGCGTTGAAATTTCTCGTCAATTTTTCTTTTCCGTCCACATCTAGGGAGGTTAGCCACAGTGCCATGGGCTTTAAACTTCTTGATGACACTGCGCACGGAAGACACAGGAACATTCAGGTCTTTGGAGATGGACTTGTAGACTTGAGATTGCTCATGCTTCCTCACAATTTGGTTTCTCAAGTCCTCAGACAGTTCTTTGGTCTTCTTTCTTTTCTCCATGCTCAATGTGGTACACACAAGGACACAGGACAGAGGTTGAGTCAACTTTAATCCATGTTAACTGGCTGCAAGTGTGATTTAGTTATTGCCAACACCTGTTAGGTGCCACAGGTAAGTTACAGGTGCTGTTAATTACATGAATTAGAGAAGCATCACATGATTTTTCAAACAGTGCCAATACTTTTGTCCACCCCTTTTTTAGGTTTGGTGTGGAATTGTATCCAATTTGGCTTTAGGACAATTCTTTTTGTGTTTTTTCATTGAAGACAAATTAAATGAAGATCATAATACCAAAGAATGTGATACCAAAGAATGTGATTGCAATCATTTTCAGGAAGAAGCTGAGTATTATCTGACAGAATTGCAGGGGTGCCAATACTTTTGGCCACCACTGTAGCATTTTATCTGAGAGGGTTTTTAGTGCCTCTGGTGGAATTATAACTGATAAGCGCATCCGCCTGACAACTGAAAATGCTGACAGGCTGACTCTTATAAAAATGAACAAGGGCTGGATTGGGCCAGACTTCTCAACACCACCGAATGATAGCAGCGTAACATAAACTCAAATCCAGTGTCTTTTTTGGGAGATGCATTCCTATGCACCTCTTCACACCCACACATGGGTATACGCTTCCTGATTTGGGCTATTTGCTCTTGTCCTCCTCCTTATCCTCATCCTCCACCAATATATTACCAGGGTGAGCGTGGTCCGTGATGCAACACCCACATAATTTTTTTTGAAGGGTGTTTATGATGCCCGTAAAAAAAATTTTTTATACAGTATGTTCATGTAAACCCCCCAGGGATAAATGTTTGTCAGCCCATACACTTAGTACATGGGCATTACAAGTATAGGAGACCTGCTCCTTTCTAATGGGAACATTTTTTTATGAGGCCCTCCTCCACATCTCTTCCAAAGGGCATTGGAGTGCCTCCAAATTTTTGGCAACCCTTGCATTCACTGCATAGGCAAACGCAATGGAAGACCCACTTCCTAATAATGGGATCATTGTTTTCAGGAGGCCCTCTGACCTCCACATCTCTTCCAAGGGGCATTGAAGTGCCTCCAAATTTTTGTCAACCCTTGCATTCACTGCATAGGCAAACACAATGGAAGACCCACTTCCTAATAATGGGAACATTGTTTTCAGGAGGCCCTCTGACCTCCACGTTTCTTCCAAGGGGCATTGGAGTGCCTCCAAATTTTTGGAAACCCTTGCATTCACTGCATAGGCAAACACAATGGGAGACCAACTTTCTAATAATGGGAGCATTGTTTTCAGGAGACCCTCCTCTAAGTCTCTTCAAAGGGGTATTGGGGTGCGTCCAAATTTTCAAAGGGATATTGGGGTGCGTCCAAATTTTGGGCAGCCCTGCCACTCACTGTATATGCAATAACAGTATAGGAGACCCACTCTTTAGTAATGGGAACAACAAAGCATAGCCGGCTAATGGTTCTCTAAGAATAGTGAGGGCCGATTGCTGGCCCTTTAAGAATAGTAAAGGTCGCCTGATGGCCCTATAAAAATAGGCTTTGTGACTTTCAGAGTCCCTCCTTCATAAATGAAACAGGATGTGTCTGATCATGTCTCACACACCACATGGCCAGATAAGGTTGTAAAATGTTAAAATGACATTTCCTGGTGAAAGCATTTGTCACGATTCAAAAGCACTACGTGTGAAGATAGCCTATAAGGTGGAGGAGTATTTTTGTTTTTGGTTATTTATTTTGCCTTATATACAAGTCATTACCCTGGAAAGGATGTTCATTAACATAAATCCCAGGAAAATCCATTTTGTTTTTGTATGTTTTATTGTGAGTCCGTAAAAGTGGCGTAATAACTCTGACAACATTGTTGACAGCAGTGACCTGGGTGTCAGAAATGCTTCCAGGGGTCTTCCCATGCCATTTGAGCACTGTTCCCATCGATTTGGGCAATTTTTAGTCCCTCTTGGGGAGACACTGGAAAAAAGCTCGAGTTTCCCATAGACTTACACCGCGTGCAGAATTATTAGGCAAATGAGTATTTTGATCACATGATACTTTTTATACATGTTGTCCTACTCTAAGCTGCATAGGCTTGAGAGCCAACTACCAATTAAGTAAATCTGGTGATGAGCATCTCTGTAATGAGGAGGGGTGTTGACTAATGACATCAACACTCTATATAAGGTGTGCTTAATTATTAGTTAACTTCCTTTCCGTTGGCAAAATGGGTCAGAAGAGAGATTTGACGGGCTCTGAAAAGTCCAAAATTGTGAGATGTCTTGCAGAGGGATGCAGTAGTCTTGAAATTTCCAAACTTTTGAAGCGTGATCAGAGAACAATCAAGCGTTTCATGGCAAATAGCCAACAGGGTCGCAAGAAGCGTGTTGCCAAAAAAGGCGCAAAATAACTATCCATGAATTGAGGAAAATCAAGCGTGAAGCTGCCAAGATGCCATTCGCCACCAGTTTTGCCATATTTCAGAGCTGCAACGTTACTGGAGTATCAAAAAGCACAAGGTGTGCGATACTCAGGGACATGGCCAAGGTAAGGAAGGCTGAAAAACGACCACCTTTGAACAAGAAACATAAGATAAAACGTCAAGAATGGGTCAAGAAATATCTTAAGACTGATTTTTCAAAGGTTTTATGGACTGATGAAATGAGAGTGACTCTTGATGGGCCAGAGCCTGGATCAATAAAGGGCAGAGAGCTCCACTCCGACTCAGACGCCAGCAAGGTGGAGGTGGGGTACTGGTATGGGCTGGTATCATCAAAGATGAACTTGTGGGACCTTTTAGGGTTGAGGATGGAGTGAAGCTCAACTCCCAGACCTACTGCCAGTTTCTGGAAGACAACTTCTTCAAGCAGTGGTAAGAAGTCTGTATCGTTCAGGAAAAACATGATTTTCATGCAGGACAATGCTCCATCACATGCATCCAACTACTCCACAGCGTGGCTGGCCAGTAAAGGTCTAAAAGAAGAAAAAATAATGACATGGCTGCCTTGTTCACCTGATCTGAACGCCATAGAGAACCTGTGGTCCATCATAAAATGTGAGACCTACAGGAAGGGAAAACAGTACACCTCTCGGAACAGTATCTGGGAGGCTGTGGTGACTGCTGCACGCAATGTTGATCGAAAACAGATCAAGCAACTGACAGAATCTATGAAAGGAAGGCTGTTGAGTGTCATCATAAAGAAAGGTTGCTATATTGATCACTAATTTTTTTGGTTTTTGTTTTTGCATGTCAGAAATGTTTATTTCTAAATTTTGTGCACTGATATTGGTTTACCTGGTGAAAATAAACAAGTGAGATGGGATTATATTTGGTTTTTATTAAGTTGCCTAATAATTCTGCACAGTAAGGCTGGGTGCCCACATAGCGTTTTTCAAGCGTTTATGCTGCGGAATTTCCGCAGCATAAATGCTTGTGAAACGCTAGGTAATCCGCACCCCATGGTCCCCAAGGGGATTCCGCATGTTCTATGCACATGCTGCGGATTTTTCCGCAGCATTTATGCTGCGTACAAAAATCCGCAGCATGTCATTTAATTTTGCGGAAGCGCAGCGGAACTCCCGCCATTGACTTGCTTTGAGACACATAGAAAACGCGACTGTACATTTGTACAAGCGGCTTCTATGCGTCTCTATGTGCGGATGGTACCCAGTTCTGGAGGAGAGACGACTCTCATCCAGACCTGGGTACCATTGTACCTGTGAAAAAGGAATAAAATAACAAATAAAGTTTATACTCACCTTTCCGAAGGCTTCTCTCTGAATGCCGGCATCGCTGAAGGACCTGCGGTGACGTCACAGTCATGTGACCGCAGGTCCTTCACCGCTCTGTCTCGCGATATGCCGGCATCCAGGAAGCAGACAGGAACGAGCGCTGCAGCCACGCCGGGGCCTCGGGGGTGAGTATAGTTTTATTTGTTTTAATTTTTACGGTTCACACTGTATAAATCCATGCTATTTGCATGGATTTATACAGTGTGACCTAGTTGTCAAGCACTTTCCAAGTGATGCTATCGCCTGGAAAGCGCTCGTCAATCTGCATGCGTTTTTTCTGCCAGGGAGATGCAGAAATTTTCTGCTTCATTTCTACATCGTGGGCACATAGCCTAATAGTTACCTGCATAAACAGATATCCTCCTAAAATAGCTAAATCTAAAAAAAAAACACTCCAACTTCCAAAAATATTAAGCTTGGATATTTATGAGTCTTTTCGGTTGATTGAGAACATAGTTGTTGATCAATAATAAAAATAATCCTCTAAAATACAACTTGCCTAATAATTCTGCACAGTATACATTGGGCTCGTTGCTCAGGTCGGGCACCTGAGCATTCCAATGTGCTTGACCCAAGCATCGGGCACCCGAGCATTTTAGGGCTCGCCCATCACTAGCTCAGATATCTCGATGAAGTACAACTATATGTGAACCCCATTCACAGGGAACTGAGTAGCAATGGGTAGAGTATAAAATCCAAAAATGTAATCCAGAATGGAACTGTATTCATACAAAACAGGCATAGGAAATTTTGCTTATTGAGTCCCTTAGGGGCTATTGGATTCAGTATGGAAATCCACTCATTTTCCTTTTTTGAGGATACATCTGTTGTGATCACTACCTCTCAAATTGGGCTTAAACACCTCAATGATACAAAAGAAGGTCTCCGGTTTCACCTCGATGTATACTGTTCAGGTGTCTCGCTAATGAGGTGTCCCAACCATTGCATATATATCGACCAAATGCTCCCCCACTCTCCTTCCAGACTCCCTCTAAGTCGTGCCTACATAATCTAGGGGGCAGGTGCATGTGGCCATATATATAAGTCCTGAAGTTTTACAGTTGCAATAATCCCTTAAAAAAGGTATTACCCATGGAGAAATTCAAGAAAGATTTACATGGTCTCATGCAATTACATGTGCAACATTCTCCACATCTAAAGAAACCGCAGACTCTTCTATCCAGCCAAGTCCACTTGAGTGCAGGTTTTTAGTAGAAACTATTCACTAAACGGCCCCTAATTGTACTGACCCTTTCTGGAAGTTATTGTGGGAGTAGATCACACAGCACCCTCAGGTCTGGGTCGGCCACAAGTATATCCCAGTGTTTTCTGAGGATATTAAAGAAGTGGTCACTCTTATTGTCATAACATCCTATTACTCGTGTTATGCCATCTTTTTCTTGGTGTCTTGGTTAGGTATGGAGGAGTGTCTGTCTCTCCCGCTTTTCTGCAAACTATCATGAGGAATCCAAAATGTACCAGGAGTACCCTTTTCCCTGAATCTGGTGTTCATGTCTATTGCCTGTATATTAAAATCTGTGACATTAGAACAGTTCCTTCTCAACAATAAAAATTGGCTCTTGGGAATTCCTTTTTTTAGGAGGAGGGAGTGGTGGCTATCCCACTTTCATAGACCATAAATAGACCATTAATGCTTGAAGGTTTATGGTAGATGAGTGTCCCTAGGGTCCCATCCAGTTTTTTCTTCATTAGTACATCCAGGAAAGGCAAAGGGTTATAATTAACCTCCAATGTAAATCTCAGGCCGACTCTATTGATGAGTTCTCTGACAAATTCAATAAATTGTTCACTCGTCCCTGACCAGATGATAAAAATGTTGTCAATATATCTATACCATACCCCAATATATGGCTGCCATCACTTATGATCATCCCTGAATATTGTGGATTCCTCCCACCAGTCCAGGAATAATTTAGCATACGACGGGGCACAAGGGCTCCCCATCGCAGTACCCCTGAGCTGGTGGAAGTATTTCCTGTCAAAAAGAAAGAAGTTATGAGTAAGAGTCAATTTTAGAAGATCCTCCATGAAGTCATTAAGTCTGCTACACTCTACTGATCACAATTTCAAGAAATGTCTTACTCCTCTGATACCATCCTCATGCGATATAGTACTGTACAAAGCCTCGATATCTAGTAAGGCCTGCTCCCCTACATGGATGTATACATGCTCGAGGGTCTACATGTAGGGGAGCAGGCAGAGGGAAAACCAATTCCAGAAGGATTATTCCAACTGTAAAACCTCAGGTGGTACTGGGGGAACATTACACTGTGTGGGGGCATCATACATACTGCATAAGGGGCATAATGGGGGCATTACACTGTGGGGGGCATCATACATCCTGCATAAGGGGCATAATGGGGGCATTACACTGTGTGGGGGCATCATACATCCTGCATAAGGGGCATAATGGGGGCATTACACTGTGTGGGGGCATCATACATTCTGCATAAGGGGCATAATGGGGGAATTACACTGTGTGGGGGCATCATACATCCTGCATAAGGGGCATAATGGTGGCATATAGTGTGTGGGGGCATCATACATCCTGCATAAGGGGCATAATGGGGGCATTACACTGTGTGGGGGCATCATACATCCTGCATAAGGGACATAATGGGGGCATTACACTGTGTGGGAGCATCATACATACTGCATAAGGGGCATAATGGGGCATTACACTGTGTGGGGGCATCATACATCCTGCATAAGGGGCATAATGGGGGCATTACACTGTGTGGGGGGCATCATACATACTGCATAAGGGGCATAATGGGGCATTACACTGTGGGGGTCATCATACATACATCCTGCATAAGGGGCATAATGGGGGCATTACACTGTGTGGGGGCATCATACATCCTGCATAAGGGGCATAATGGGGGCATTACACTGTGTGGGGGCATCATAAATCATGCATAAGGGGCATAATGGGGGCATTACACTGTGTGGGGGGATCATACATACATCCTGCATAAGGGGCATAATGGGGGCATTACACTGTGTGGGGGCATCTTACATACTGCATAAGGGGCATAATGGGGGCATTACACTGTGTGGGGGGATCATACATACTGCATAAGGGGCATTACACTGTGTGGGGGCATCATACATACTGCATAAGGGGCATTACACTGTGTGGGGGCATCATACATCCTGCATAAGGGGCATAATGGGGGCATTACACTGTGTGGGGGCATCATACATCCTGCATAAGGGGCATAATGGGGGCATTACACTGTGTGGGGGCATCTTACATACTGCATAAGGGGCATAATGGGGGCATTACACTGTGGGGGCATCATACATACTGCATAAGGGGAATAATGGGGGCATTACACTGTGGGGGCATCATACATACTGCATAAGGGGCATAATGGGGGCATTACACTGTGGGGCCAGTAAAGGGGCCCTGTACTATGAGAACAATACGTTTCCTCCCTTCCTGTCTCCATAGTTGGGTCGTATGTATCTATTACAGGAAACAGAACAAAAACCTTATGATTCTTAAAAAGGGGCAACACAAGACCCCAAAAGAGTCTCTGTGCTGAAGGGGTTAATGCCCCCTGCGCCCAGTAATGGGGGTCTCCACATAACTCCACCTGCAGAGCCGCCACCTCATATATGGCTGCTCTGTGCGCACAGGAGCTGTGATGAGGTCACAGGAGGGGAGGAGTCAGGGGTCACATGATCAGGGGCCTCAGTGGATGCAGGACTCTGCTGTGCTGGTTGTCATGGTGCTGGATGAGGTGAAGTTTATGTGTGGGGTCAGGAGGGGTTTACAGTGTGGATGTAGCAGAGCCGCGTGTGTACGAGGTGTACGGAGCAGAGCCGTGTGTGTACGAGGTGTACGGAGCGGAGCCGCGCGTGTACGAGGTATACGGAGCAGAGCCGTGTGTGTACGAGGTGTACGGAGCGGAGCCGCGTGTGTACGAGGTGTACGGAGCAGAGCCGCGTGTGTACGAGGTATACGGAGCAGAGCCGTGTGTGTACGAGGTGTACGGAGCGGAGCCGCGTGTGTACGAGGTGTACGGAGCGGAGCCGCGTGTGTACGAGGTGTACGGAGCGGAGCCGCGTGTGTACGAGGTGTACGGAGCAGAGCCGCGTGTGTACGAGGTGTGCGGAGCGGAGCGTGTACGAGGTGTACGGAGCGGAGCGTGTACGAGGTGTACGGAGCGGAGCGTGTACGAGGTGTACGGAGCGGAGCCACGGGTGTACGAGGTGTACGGAGCGGAGCCGTGTGTGTACGAGGCGTACGGAGCGGAGCCGCGTGTGTACGAGGTGTACGGAGCGGAGCAGTGTGTTTACGAGGTGTACGGAGCAGAGCCGCGTGTGTCCGAGATGTACGGAGCAGAGCCACATGTGTACGAGGCTTACGGAGCAGAGCCGTGTGTACGAGGAGCACAGAGTGTGTACGCATAGCTCCCAACCGTCCCGTATTCTGCAGGACTGTCCTGTCACTACGGTTCTATTTATACTCACCTCTCTGGTGTTGGGGTGTAGCTCTTCCTCCTTGGGGGCAGGCTACTCACTGGTCAGTGAATAAATTACATTATATTACACTCCCCTCTTCCTTTGCCTGCTGTGGCCTCTGCTGGGACTCAGACCTACATCTCAGTAGTCAGAGGCTTTATCTCTAACCACTGAGCTACAGCTCTCAATGGTGAACAGAGGAGGATTTCGTTAACTTAACTCTAGATTGCAGGCAATGCATTGTAGAGTCAAAAAAGCACAGACAGTACAGAAGCTGAGTATGCATCTCCATAGAAATACATTGTATATAGCAATGTATTTTTATGGTGCCTGTATACTGAGGTGAAGAAAATGATTTTTTGACCCTCTAAACAAAAGTAGAAAATTTGTGAACAATTACAAAAATATATATTTTTCTGGGAGTCCCTGGGTCTTGAATCCACAACCTTAATACATTATAGCCACAGCGGCCCCTGCTGAGCCACCAGCTCTAATGAAATCATTGCGACTCCGCTTGTGAATGAGGGAACAAAAACTAATCCTCAGGTCCCAACGAGAGATGAGCAGGACGCACAGATGACGTTGCGCTGCCCTGAAAGATAAGAGACTCACGGTCTCCCGTCCACAGGTAGCACTGACCTGGACACTGGACCAGAGACTCAGGAATCCATCCGCTCATCTCTAGTCCCAACTGTCCGGAATACAGTGGACAGTCCTGGATTTGGGTCTACACACTGCAGTCTCGGCCATCTGGCTGAATTTCCCTCGCTGTTAGCGCCCCTCTGACAACTGCTCCTGCCAGCGGAAAAAGATACTAGTAAATGGGTGTCGATTGGGTTGTGGCCAGAGGCGTGGCCAAAATTTTCCTGTTTCTGATCTTCACGAGTTGGGAGGTATGCCTGTACGAGGTGTTCAGAGCGGAGCCGCGCATGTACAAGGTGTACGGAGCAGAGCCGCGTGTGTACGAGGTGTTCGGAGCGGAGCCGCTCGTGTACGAGGTGTACGGAGTGGAGCTGTGTGTGTACGAGGTGTACGGAGCGGAGCCGTGTATGTACGAGGTGTACGGAGCGGAGCCGCGCGTGTATGAGGTGAACGGAGCAGAGCCGCGTGTGTACGAGGTGTTCGGAGCGGAACCGCGCGTGTACGAGGGGTACGGAGCGGAGCCGCGTGTGTACGAGGTGTACGAAGCAGGGCCGTGTATGTACGAGGTGTACGGAGCGGAGCCGCGCGTGTACGAGGTGTACGAAGCCGTTTGTGTACGAGGTGTACGGAGCGGAGCCGTGTGTGTACGAGGTATACGGAGCGGAGCCGCGTGTGTACGAGGTGTACAGAGCAGAGCCGCGTGTGTACGAGGTGTACGGAGCAGAGCAGTGTGTGTACGAGGTGTACGGAGCAGAGCAGGAGGTGTACGGAGTGGAGCCGCGCGTGTACGAGGTGTACGGAGCCGTGTGTGTATGAGGTGTAGGGAGCGGAGCCAGGAAAAAGCCATTACTCCAAAAGAAACATAAAAAAGGCCAGATTAATGTTTGCAAATACACACAGGAACAAAGACCTAAAAGAAGTTGGCAAGTACTTTTTACTATGGCTCAAATGCCCCCCAATATAATTACCCTGTTCAGATAAGGGTTTTTGTAAATATCCTTTGTTGTCCTTCATAGGCCTTGTTGACCTCTCCACTGTTGACCGCTGATGTCACGTCAAGTTCCGGGCTTGACTCAGTTCTGCGCTCCACAGTGAGTGATGGGCTGTGGGCAGGGTTACCCAGTGTGTCACACCCAGCATCTACCGCATGATTTCCCTCTCCTCATTCATTGGGAAAGCGCGCGGTGGATGCTGGGTGTGACGTGTGGTGTAACCCTGCCCACAGCCCAGCATCCACTGCGGGGACCACGTCACTGATATCGCGCCTCACTTGATGTGACATCAGTGGAAGGAAGAGCCGGATGCAACCGGGGGTCACATGATGCCTGTGAGCAAAACCCTTACAAAAACCCTTATCTGAACAGGGTAAATACATTGCGGGATATTTGGGCCACAGTGAAAAGTGCTGGACAACTTTATTTTTTGGAGACATGTTCTGTGGTCTGATCAAACTAAAATAGAATTTTTGGGCATAACGACCTTCGTTACATTTGGAGGAAAAAGGGAGAAGCTTGGAAGCCTAAGAACACCATCCCAACTGTGAAACACGGAGGTGGCAGCATCATGCTGTGGGGTTATTTTGCTGCAGGAGGGACTGGTGCACTTCACAAAATAGATGATACAATGAGAAAAGAAGAGTATGTGGCAATACTGAAGCAACATCTCAAGACATCAGCCAGGAAGTTAAAGCTTGAGCGTGAATGGGTCTTCCAAATAGACAATGACCCAAAGCCCTGATCTCAATCCTATTGAAAATTTATGGGCAAAGCTGAAAAGGCAGGTGCTAGTAAGGCGACCTACAAACCTGGATCAGTTACACCAGTTTTGTCAGGAGGAATGGGCCCAAATTCCAACCAGCTATTGTGAGAAGCTTGTGGAAGGATATCCCAAACGTTTGACCCAAGTCATTTAGTTTAAGGGCAATGGTACCAAATGCTAATTAGATGTGACTCGCCCCCTGGGCCGTGGGGTACTCGGAACGGGCCTTCTAGTGTACGGTGCTGATGGGGGTAGTAGTGGCAACCCAGTCCCGTGGCTCAGGGTGGTCAGACCAGTGGCAGTCTTCTATATATTTTGTAATGTCCGACTATGCCACCCGTGGATTGCGGTCAGAGTGAACCGCCGCTGCAGAGCAGACCGCTGAGGCTGGTGTTGTGGGTGCAGCAGGGAATAGTTCAACTCCCCACGGGAGGAGTGTAGCCTCAGGGCAGTGAGCGTAGATGGTGGGGGTTGTGGTGGTGCAGGGCGTCCCTGTACCGTTAGTGCTGGCGAGGTAAGAAACACAAAGACAATGTGTTGCAGTCCAGGGTCTTTTACTCACAGTTCGTATACTCCAAGCCACTTCTGTACAGGTAGTGACCGCCCAAGCCGTGCTGCGTCCACCAAGTGAGGGGCTCGGTCAACCCCCAGGCAATTCAGGAGCATGGCACAGAACTCCCTTCTATCCTTTCTCTGTCCGTGCCCCACCAGTGACCAAACTTCTGTCCAGCTGCCTCCGGCCTTCTCTGGGAGAACTTGGCGCCAGCTTCCCTGGCCCTATGTGGTGCCTTCCTAGTAGGTTTAGCGAGGGGTCGCACCATTAAATGATCACGACTTCCGATTCTTGGCTGAGGATTATTTGCCTCCACCAACTTGGGATCCGGTACCCTTTCCTTGCCTGACCCGTCACCCATAATCTCCTGGGTCCTTAGGGTCCCTTCTACCTTCGTGTTTCTGGGCCTTTCTGTTCTGTTCCTTTTCTTTCTCTCCCTCTCGTGCCCTGCCCGTGTCCCTGGGCCTGGCTCTGGAGCAGAGCTCCTGCAGAGCCTCTGCTCCCTGTCTTCTCCTCACAGACTGAACTGAATTCCAAGATGGTGCCCACCTTTTATACCTCCTCCGTATCTGAGCTCAGGTGACCTGCATCCAATGAGCTCCTTCCTATGCCCAGAAACCAGCCCCTATCTGCTCCCACATCACTAGGGTTCCCCCCCTCCCCACTCCAGCCAGGGACATAGTCAGTCGTGCCTGCATACTAATGGGAGCACCGTAGAGCTGTCCCCCGGACATGAGGAGTGTATATGTGTGCAGCTAAATGAGCCCTGGTCCATACTCCATCCTTACCCAGGAGTGGAATACCACACCTCTGGTTGAGGTGCAATACCCCTGTAGCGGCCGAACCCTCGGGGCGCTACAGATGCACAGGAGAAATCTTGCATGCAATTGTTGGGAAGAGGAGATAAGAGGGGAGTAGGGAAGGAGATCTTGTGAGGATCGGAGGTTGCGTGCAGGTAAGTACCAGGAGGCTAAGTCACAGAGTTTAGGATAGATTGGAGGGGCGCGAGAATGTTGGAAGGGAGGCTACAGAGCAGGAGGTTGCAGTAGTCAAGGCGGGAGATGATGAGGGCATGCACTAGTGTTTTTGCAGAGTGTTTGCTGAGGAATGCGCGGATGCGGGAGATAGTATCATTGGCATGTAGAAAAAATAAAAATATTGTGATACAAATACAGAATAAATATAAAAACGAACGATATACCATGTCGAAGCTGTAAACATAACTGTTATTAATATTGTAGTATTAGATCCTACCTGAGATTCAATCCAAAGGGTACTCGGGTTTCTAACATAAAAATTCAATATGATTCCCTATTTAGCAGTATGTGTCTATGGTCTCTACCCTCTAGCCATTGACTTTGATGGATAGGTCAGATGGGGGGTTGAGCGAGATGGTTGAAAGATGATGAATTTAGTTTTATCCATATTGAGTTTTAGGTATCTAGCAGAGAAGAAAGTTGAAATAGCAGACATCACATACCCTGGTGATTTTGGCCTGATAACATACACAGAATTTGACACAAATGGATTTGAATGGCTACTAAAGGTAACATCCTCACCTGTGACCTTTTTGCTTGTAATCAATGTGTGTGCATAAAAGCTGAGTGGGTATCTGGGATCCAGACAGATTCTTGCATCTTTCATCCAGCCACTGACGTTTCTGGATTGTGAGTCATGGGGAAGGCAAAAGAATTGTGAACAGATCTACGGGAAAAGGTAGTTGAACTGTATTACACAGGAAAGGGATACAAAAAGGTATCCAAGGAATTGATAATGCCAGTCAGCAGCGTTCAAAATGTGATTAACAAATGGAAAATCAGGGGCTCTGTAAAAACCAAATCACGGTCAGGTAGACCAACGAAAATTTCGGTCACAACTGCCGGGAAAATTGTTCTGGATGCAAAGAAAAACCCAGAAATAACATCAGCTGAAATTCAGGAGTCTCTGAAAACTAGCGCTGTGGCTGTTCCAAGATGCACAATAAGGAGGCACTTGAAGAAAAATGGGCTGCATGGTCGAGTTGCCAGGAGAAAGCCATTACTGCGCAAATGCAACAAAGTATCTCGCATACAATATGCCAAACCGCACAGAGACAAGCCTCAAAACTTCTGGAACAAGGTAATTTGGAGTGATGAGACCAAAATTTAACTTTTTGGCCACAACCATAAACGTTACATTTGGAGAGAGGTCAACAAGGCCTATGATGAAAGGAACACCATTCCTACAGTAAAGCACGGAGGTGGATCACATGTTTTGGGGATGTGTGAGCTACAAAGGCACAGGAACCTTGGTAAAAGTTGAAGGAAAGATGAATGCAGCACGTTATCAGCAAATACTGGAGGCAAATTTGCACTCATCAGCCCGGAAGCTGCGCATGGAACGTACTTGGACGTTCCAACATGACAACGACCCAAAACACAAGGCCAAGTCGACCTGTCATTGGCTACAGCAGAACAAATAGAAGGTTCTGGAGTGGCCATCTCAGTCTACTGACCTCAATATCATTGAGGGTTTCTGGGGAGATCTCAAGAGCGCAGTTCGTGCTAGACAGCCCAGGAATTTACAGGAACTGGAGGCTTTTAGCCAAGAAGAATGGGCAGCTTTACCATCTGAGAGAATAAAGAACCTCATCCACAACTACCACAAAAGACTTCATGATGTCATTAATGTTAGAGGGGACAATGCACTGTATTAAGAACTGGGGTATGTGAACTTTTTATCAGAGTCATTTGGATGTTTTTGGTTGTCTTTAAGATTTAAAAAGAGAAAACACAGTAGTTTGACAATAAATGGCTTCACCCAACCAATAACCATGAGTGGAGAAATTTTTTTTTTGTTATTCATATTCTCTGAAACAAGGCCAAGAAAGCAAAAATTCTACAGGGTATGTAAACTTTTGAGCACAACTGTATCTGTGTGAATAAAGTCCTCCTTATCTGTGTGAATAAAGTCCTCTGTATCTGTGTGAATAAAGTCCTCTGCACCTGTGTGAATAAAGTCCTCTGTATCTGTGTGAATAAAGTCATCTATATGTGTGTGAATAAAGTCTTCTGTATCTGTGTGAATACAGTCAGACATTGTCGGCAACTTTCCCTGGAGAGATGCTCCCGTTACTTGTTCTCTTTATCAGTGTTTAGCTGGTTGCCTGTACAAGTCCTTCATCCACAACTACAGGATTCTGCTGCTCTTCCTCCTTCCATGTCACATCCTTCTAGAAGCAGATATGTCAGGTAAGGCCGGAGTCACACTACCGTATAACACATAAAACATCGCACAGCACTCGGCCCAGTGTTATTCTATGAGGCAGCTCAGATCACAGTTTTGTTTCTCAGGCGTATTCGGAGTGCGTGCTGTGATTGCAGGCGTATATCACGCAAGACTCGCTAATACAAGCAGGGGTGGATTAAGAGTAGTAAGGGCCCCGGGCAGTTTAGAAGGCGCGCCCCCCCCCCCCCAGACACCCCCCCCACCAACACACACACACACACCTGATTTATCACGTGACATGTCACATGATTCCCTGTGATAGTTCACGTGAAATTAATTTGGCACAATATTAATTATAATATTTTTTTTTTAGGCTGTGTGCCCACTATGCGTTTCTTAAGCGTTTCTGCAGCGGCAATTCCGCTGCGGAAATGCTTAAAAAACGCATGGTAGAAGGCCTGCCATGTTCCCCAATGATAATCCCCATGTGCTGTGTACATGCTGCGGAAATTTCCGCTGCGGATTATCATTGCGGAAAAATCCGCAGCATTACCAATTATTTTGCGGAAGCGCTGCGTTCTCGCCGCCATTGACTTGCATTAGAACGCATGGAATCCGCATCACTGCATCTGTAGATGCGTAATCCATGCGTTTCAATGTGCGGATGGTACCCGGGTGCGGAGGACAGGAGACTCTCCTCCGGACCCGGGTACCATAGAACCTGTAAAAAAAGAATAAAATAAAAAAAAAATATTCTACTTACCTTCTGATGGCCCCCGGTGTCTTTATCCCATGTGTCCTGGCTTGCCGGCAGCTCGCGATGGTCTGAAAAGGACCTGCTGTGACGTCATTTAGTCATGTGACGGGTCATGCGACCGCTGACGTCGGCAGGCCATCAGAAGGTAAGTATATATTTTTTATTTTTTACCATTCTTTTACGGTCACACTATATAAATCCATGCTGATTGCCAGTTGTCAAGCACTTTCCAAGTGATGCTAAAATCGCTTGTCAACCCGCATGCGGAAATGCATGTGAAGAACGCTTCACTTCCGCTTGTCCCTGGCAGGAAAAACGAATGTACAATCCGCATGTAAAATCCGCATGTACAATCCGCATGTACAATCCGCATGCGTTTTTTCTGCCAGGGAGATGCAGAAACGCTAAAAAAAATCCGGAACATTTCTGTATCGTGGGCACATAGCCTTACATTAATTGTATGACTCAATATTGAGCACATGTAGCCATCTATACACAGTGGGAGGCCGCACGGTGCCATCTATACACAGCGGGAGGCCGCACGGCGCCCCCCCCAGAGACAGCAGAAGACCGCACGGCGCCATCTATACTCAGCAGGAGGCCGCACGGCGCCCCCCCCAGAGACAGCAGGAGACCGCACGGTGCCACCTATACTCAGCAGGGAGCAGTACGGTGCCATCTATACACAGCGGGAGGCCGAACGGCGCCCCCCCCAGAGACAGCAGGAGACCGCACGGCACCATCTATACTCAGCAGGAGGCCGCACGGCGCCCCCCCAGAGACAGCAGGAGACCGCACGGCGCCATCTATACTCAGCAGGAGGCCGCACGTAGCCGTCTATACACAGCAGGGGGCCGCACGGCACCATCTATACACAGCAGGGGTCCGCACGGCACCATCTATACACAGCAGGGGGCCGCACGGAGCCATCTATACACAGCAGGGGTCCGCACGGCGCCATCTATACACAGCAGGGGGCCGCGCGGCGCCATCTATACACAGCGGGAGGCCGCACGGTGCCATCTATACACAGTGGGAGGCCGCACGGCGCCCCCCCCCCCCAGAAACAGCAGGAGGCCGCACGGCGCCATCTATACTCAGCAGGAGGCCGCATGCAGTCGCACACACACACAAACATATACAGATATACATACACGAATAAACACATTTGAAACACAAAAATACATATAAACAAACATCACACAATGATATCTGCCTGCACACACACACACCCACACATACATACATATACACACACATACATACATACATATACACACACACACATACATACATACATATACACACTGTAATGCAGCAGCTTGCTAGCATTACTGTAAATGGTCCAGGATGTGTTTTACCTAACCATGTACCTTCCCCTTTAACTGACTGGTCACATGACTGTGACATAGCACAGGTCCTGCGTGCACAGAATGTCTGTCTGATCACATGACTGTGACATCAGCAAGGTCCTATCAGTGTGTGTGTGTGTGCACAGGATGCATATATAAACCCTGCTTAATTTGAGACAGGTGTTCGGTGTGAGGCGTGAGGCCTGTGCTCCGTGTGAGTGGGACACCGTTTGTGAGAGGCCTAGTGAAGCCTGGCAGCCTGAAAGGCAAAGACTGGATCCTGTGCGGATGCTAGTGGCCTTGGAAGGCAGCGGCTTTGGAGTGAAGCCTGGTATCTGGAAGGTCGAGCCTGGATCCTGTGTGGATGTCAGTGGCCTTTGAGGGAGAGCCGGCTTGAGTAAGAGTCCTGAAAGGCAGAGCCTGGATCCTGTGTGGATGTCAGTGGCCTTTGAGGGGACGACGGCTAGAGACCCCTACCTGGGAAGCCACAGTGGTGGCAAGCGTAATGGACTGAGACAGCAAAACCTGGCAAAGGCAATACCCCGTGCTATATGGACATTGTGATATGAACATTGCTATTTTTACCTTGCCGTAAGCTGTAACCTGGAGCAAGTGGGCCTGTGTGCCACTTGGCTCATGAACATTGTGTTAATGTGTGTCGGCGTGCCACGGAGTTGGACCCGGCGAACTGTGGCTTATGAAGTAATAAACTGCAGCATTGTGAGAAAATACGTAAAGACATTGCACGTGTGCATTGATTGACGCAGCGAAGCGAGTAACCCCAGTATGATGACTAGCGCTGCCTTACATATGGTTCGAGGATGCGGGCAACTGCAGCCCGGTTGCTAGGGGCAACGGCTCAGGACGAGTGTGGATTAAAGCATCTTGCGGCAACTCGGCGGGGTTGCGAAGATTGGCGTCGCACTCAAATCCGGTTTGCTGTAGCTCGGCGGGGCCAGGAAGATTTTTTCCGGGGAGAGCGGTGTGTGAATAGTGTCCTGAGGAAATGCAGGAGCAGATAAAAATGGCTGTGAAAGGAGCAGCAACTGGGTCTGAAGCTATTGAGCGATTAGAGCGATTAAAGTGCCTGTTAAAACCGGAGCAGGTATTTGAGAAACGTCTACTGGACATGAAACTGGACATGGTGCAGGAACCACAGGAGCTGTGGGCACCATATGGAATGGCGGCAGTGGACCATTCTATGAACTCTCCAGGGGCGCCATCATTGTCGCAGAGTGCCCGGGGAGGTGGTAAGAGATGTTGTGAACTGAGTCCTAAGACTACTGCTGATTTTTTGTGTAAAAATTACCCTGCCGGTGTGGTTGTTAAAAAGGGGGCGGAGTCTAAAAAAGGGACGGATTTTCACAAGAGTGTGGAGTGTAGAAAACTGAAAATTGTTACTGGTTGTGGGTTGGTACCTGCTAAAAATGACAATGTGACCGTTGATAACGGGGTAACTCCAGTAGAAGGGGGTGACGTCAAAGTGGGAGGTGACCTGTTAGTCCACAACACCATGGGGAGTGACACAGGCCCCGTAGCTGACTGTGACACTATGAAAGTAAAAAGTGAGTTCAGTCAGGAGGGGCTAGACGAGGGGAGAGAGTCCCCCTCTCGTCGTCAACGGCGCAAGGGCCACAAAAAGGTTGCTCCGGTAGTCCTCGCTGAAAATGAAAATAAAGAGAATGTAGTACTGTGTGCCTTTGCTTCAAGTGTGGGTCCTCCTGTAGAGGTAGAAGAGGAGATGACGTTGCCAGTAGCAACCTCCGGTACGGTACTGAGACTGATGGATCAGGATCTGACCGCCCTGAAAGAGAAGGTGGCCAGTCATGACCAAGAGCTGGAGCCTATCAGGCAACAGTGTCAGAGTGACGTGCAGCAGTTATGTGAAAACCTGGGGAACGTGTCCGCAGACCAGCTGAACCTGGAGTCTGAACAGCAGAAAATATACCAGGTTATGAGGAACTGGCAGCGAGACGTGGAGGGAAGCAATGCGGAAATTAACCATTGGAAGGAAATGTTCTACGCAATTAAGGAGGACCGCCACAAAATCAAGGAAGAGGTTTTGCAGTTGAAGCTTGAGAAGGAGGCGCAGCAGGATGGTGTTTCTGGACGTGAACAAATCCTAGAACGACTGCACAAACAGATCAACCAGGAGCTGTGTGACTCCAAGAAGGAGTGTGGTGAACGCAGTAGTGAACTGCAACAGAGTAAGAGAGATTATGAGGATCTCCTCAAGGTGAAGAAAAAACTAGAGGAGGATAAGGCGGGTGCAGAGCAAGTGCGCCAAGTGGTTGAGACCACTCTGCAAGACACCCGTGAGGAGAATGTTGGTCTCCGGGGAGAGACCCTAGATCTGGAAGCTCAGGTGAAGGAGCTACAGATGTCCTGTGATACTCTCCAGAAGGCGGAGACGTACTTTAAGGAAACAGTCAGCAAGATGGAAGCTGAGCGAGAGAGGATGGAGGAGTCCATCGGAAAAGCCACAGACCAGGGCCAGGAGTTGACCGCTGGTGATGGGAGGTATGAAGCAGATACCCCCTCGAGTGATGTGGGCTCGGAGGGTTCGGTGGATGTCGGAGCCGAGATCAAGCAGCTCAAGGAGTTGCTACAAACCCAGTGGACGCAAGAGAAGCGTGAGAGACTAGCTATTGAGAGCCGAGTGGGCGCATTGGAGATGGTGAGGTCTGAGAGAACTCTGCAGCTGGAAGAGCAGTTGAAGCAGGAAGAGCTTCAGAGACGGGCCGCTGAGAGGCGAGTGGCGGAGCTAGAGGAAGAAGTTTCCGGGCTCAAAAGTCGCCTGACAAAGTATCACTCAGTGAACAAGGCCTTCTTGGAGAAGGAAAAGGGCGAACACGTTGCACCCACTCCCTTATACCATGAGAAGGTGGACCTGAGGAGAGCTAAGAGAGTGTTAACCACAGATAAATATGAGATGGAAGTGGTCAAGACGAAAATTCGTGAATTTGTAGCTGTGAGTCAGCTCAGGAGAAGCATACAGGGTGAAGAAGCTGGAGGTCAGTTGTCCCTGAAACCTGAGCTGGTTGGTCATCTGGAAACCACTGGTGAGACCGAAACGTCTCGGTAAAAGTGCCTCGTAGATGTACCTGAGGATTTGAGGGAAGAATGCACCCGTGAGTCCGTGCATGAGGAGTTTAAGAAGGCCGTGGGAGCCTGTAAGGTGTACTTGACCTCAGAAGCTAAACAGCTGGTGGTCTTGTCCACGACCGAAGTCACAGTGAAGAGGGTGGCTATCCTAAGTGACATGCACTGGCGATGTATTCGCACGAAACGGTTTCTCCGGTTGAAGACGGAACAAGCCGTTAGACAACTGGAGTTGATGAGGAAAGCTCACAGTATGCGTGAAGAGGTCGTCCGGGTGCCGCATGTTTTGGTGAGGAAGCTCATTGGGAGAAATGGTCAAGCCATGCAGATGATGGTCAAGAAGTCTGGTGTGGTGAAAGTAAGCAGTCCACGTGATCGTCAGGACTGGAAACCAGACGAAGACGGCATGGTATCATTCTCCGCTGTAGGTACAGAAGAAAGCCTGGGATATATGCGCATGCTGTTGGAGTACCGAGTGACCTACCTGCGAGAGGTAGAACAGTTGAATCTCGCTAGACTGCGAGTGGATAGACAGCATCATCTGAGTAACAGAAGATGGCAGCCGTCTAGAAATTACGAGACCAGACAGAGAAAGGGCCCCCTAAATAACAGAACAGCTATAGCTGGAGTTAGGGACCTTTCAAGATGTCCTGAGAGTAGTGGGCGTGGGTTTAGAGGTAGTGAGACCTCCAGTAACTCAGGTTTGAAAGGCCCATACAAACGACCCAATAGAGGACGGGACATTACGGACTCGAACCGGACCTTAGATACCAGGGCATGTGAGTCACACCGCTGTATGACTGACCGCTGGGAACGGGGGAGGTCTGACAAGATTATGACTGACCGCTGGGAGCGGGGAAGACCTGACAAGGTTACGACTGACCGCTGGGAGCGGGGGAGGTCTGACAAGATTATGACTGACCGCTGGGAGCGGGGAAGACCTGACAAGGTTACGACCCGGAAAGGTGACCTGACGAAGTCAGTGACAGTGACAAATGGTAGGTCCCTAAGGAATGGGCTAATGTCATTGACTAAGGTTCCAGGGGCTGAGTAGCACAATTGTAAAGTACATGGTCTCTATGTGAGCTGGGGGTTATAATGTTATTGTGTATATTATGTGTTCAACCCCACAAGTTTGAACAGAGGGGGGGGGGATATGTAATGCAGCAGCTTGCTAGCATTACTGTAAATGGTCCAGGATGTGTTTTACCTAACCATGTACCTTCCCCTTTAACTGACTGGTCACATGACTGTGACATAGCACAGGTCCTTCGTGCACAGAATGTCTGTCTGATCACATGACTGTGACATCAGCAAGGTCCTATCAGTGTGTGTGTGTGTGCACAGGATGCATATATAAACCCTGCTTAATTTGAGACAGGTGTTCGGTGTGAGGCGTGAGGCCTGTGCTCCTTGTGAGTGGGACACCGTTTGTGAGAGGCCTAGTGAGGCCGAGTGAAGCCTGGCAGCCTGAAAGGCAAAGACTGGATCCTGTGCGGATGCTAGTGGCCTTGGAAGGCAGCGGCTTTGGAGTGAAGCCTGGCACCTGGAAGGTCGAGCCTGGATCCTGTGTGGATGTCAGTGGCCGTTGAGGGAGAGCCGGCTTGAGTAAGAGTCCTGAAAGGCAGAGCCTGGATCCTGTGTGGATGTCAGTGGCCTTTGAGGGGACGACGGCTAGAGACCCCTACCTGGGAAGCCACAAAGCCACAGTGGTGGCAAGCGTAATGGACTGAGACAGCTAAACCCGGCAAAGGTAATACCCCGTGCTATATGGACATTGTGATATGAACATTGCTATTTTTACCTTGCTGTAAGCTGTAACCTGGAGCAAGTGGGCCTGTGTGCCACTTGGCTCATGAACATTGTGTTAATGTGTGTCGGCGTGCCACGGAGTTGGACCCGGCGAACTGTGGCTTATGAAGTAATAAACTGCAGCATTGTGAGAAAATACGTAAAGACATTGCACGTGTGCATTGATTGACGCAGCGAAGCGAGTAACCCCAGTATGATGACTAGCGCTGCCTTACAACACACACACATACATTCATACATAAACACACACACATACATACATACATATACACACACACACACACACACACACACACACACACACATACATACATACACATACATACATACATACATACATACATACATACATACATATACACACACACACACACACACACACACACACACACACACACACCATCCCCAGGCTCGGATCCAGTTCTCCTGGCTCCAGCTCGGCTCCAGTCCTCCTGGCTCCTGCTCCTCTCCGGTGGTAAGTAGCAGTGCAGGCCGGGCGCGCACCGTGTGACGTCACAGCTAGGAGACATGGCCGCGCACAGGGCCGTGTCTCCTAGCAGTGACGCGGCCGGGCCAGCACAGGGAAGTTAATTGCTGCAGTGCTGGCCCGGCCGATGAAGAAGTAGCGGCCGTGCGCCGCTGCTGGGGGAGTGGTCTGGCCAGGACCCCCCCTCCCGCCACTGCTGCCGGTATGTGCCGCGGCGGTGGCCCGCACATATAATGAGGGCAATCCGGACATAGACACCCCGCCCGGAGCCGCGGGCCCTCTGGAGGCGCGGGGCCCCGGGCGGTCGCCCGGATTGCCCTCATTATAATCTGCCTATGAATACAAGCCTATGGGTGCGAGAAACAATCGGACACCACACAGACCATCCATGTGGCATCCGATTTTTATGGACACATTATCATCATTCTGTAGCACAGAACACTGTAAATGGTCCTGTAAATGATTGGAGAATTAGTTGCAGAGAAAAAAAAGCGTTGCATACTGATGATGGGTGACAATCTATCACATTATTGCATTGCAATCGCATTACACATGGATTACCATACGAAGAACACTCGTGCGACTCTCATCAGTGAGGATTGGGACAATTTTGTCTCCGTGTAGTGTGACTCCGGCCTGAAGCTTCTGTTCTCAACTGGGGTACCACAGGGCTCCGTCCTGGGACCTGTATTGTTCAACATCTTTATCAATGATTTAGATGAAGGAATTGAGGGTAAACTGATTAAATTTGCTGATGACACAAAGCTAGGAGGGATAGCTAATACTAGAGAAGAGAGAGAGAGGATTCAAAAAGACCTAAATAAACTGGAGCAGTGGGCAGCAACCAACAGAATGGTTTTTAACAGGGAAAAATGCAAAGTACTACATCTGGGCAATAAAAATGAAAAAAGCATATACAGAATGGGAGGAATAGAGCTAAGCAACAGTACATGTGAAAAAGACTTAGGTATACTAATAGATCATAGACTGAACATGAGTCAACAGTGTGATGCAGCAGCAAAAAAGGCAAATACAATTCTGGGATGTATTAACAGAAGCATACAGTCTAGATCACGTGAAGTCATTATCGGTCTTTACCCCTCTTTGGTCAGACCTCATCTGGAATACTGTGTACAGTTTTGGGCACCACATTTTAAAAAAGACATAGACAAACTGGAGCAAGTTCAGAGAAGAGCGACCAGAATGGTGACCGGTCTGCAAACCATGTCCTATGAGGAACGGTTGCAGGATTTGGGAATGTTTAGCTTGCAAAAAAGAAGACTGAGAGGAGACTTAATAGCTGTCTACAAATATGTCAAGGGCTGTCACATTGTAGAAGGATCATCTTTATTCTCATTTGCACAAGGAAAGACTAGAAGCAATGGGATGAAACTAAATGGGAGGAGACACAGATTAGATATTAGAAAAAACTTTTTGACAGTTAGGGTGATTAATGAGTGGAACAGGCTGCCACGAGAGGTGGTGAGTTCCCCTTCAATGGACGTCTTCAAACAGAGGCTGGACAGACATCTGTCTGAGATGATCTAGTGAATCCTGCTTTGAGCAGGGGGTTGGACCAGATGACCCAGGAGGTCCCTTCCAACTCTACCATTCTATGATTCTATGATTCTGCTCCAATAGTCTCAGAGATTCAGAGATTAACAAGGACACATCCTTCACAATAAGACTTTATGCACACAACACTTGTTTTATTGTGGAAATTTATACCTCAAACTGTGTTTTCCTTTGAACTTTATGTCTATATCTATAGATGTACACTACCGTTCAAAAGTTTGGGGTCACCCAGTCAATTTTGTGTTTTCCATGAAAACTCATACTTTTATTTACCAAATGAGTTGAAAAATGATTAGAAAATATAGTCCAGACATTGAGAAGGTTAGAAATAATGATTTTTATTTGAAAGAATAATTTTCTCCTTCAAACTTTGCTTTCGTCACAGAATCCTCCCTTTGCAGCAATTCCAGCATTGCAGACCTTTGTCATTCTAGCTGTTAATTTGCTGAGACAATCTTGAGAAATTTCCCCCCATGCTTCCTGAAGCCCCTCCCACAAGTTGGATTGGCTTGATGGACACTTTTTGCGTACCATACGGTCAAGCTGCTCCCACAACAGCTCAATGGGGTTGAGATCTGGTGACTGCGCTGGCCACTCCATTACAGATAGAATACTAGCTGCCTGCTTCTTCCCTAAATAGTCCATGTATAATTTGGAGGTGTGCTTTGGGTCATTGTCCTGTTGTAGGATGAAATTGGCTCCAATCAAGCGCTGTCCACAGGGTATGGCATGGCGTTGCAAAATGGAGTGATAGCCTATTTACCTTGTACAAATCTCTCACAGCACCAAAGCAACCTCAGACCATCATATTACCTCCACCATGCTCGACAGATGACTTTAGGCACTCTTCCAGCATCTTTTCAGTTGTTCTACATCTCACAAATGTTCTTCTGTGTGATCCAAACACCTCAAACTTTGATTCGTCTGCCCGTAAAACTTTTTTCCAATCTTCCTCTGTCCAATGTCTGTGTTCTTTTGCCCATAGTAATCTTCCTTTCATTAGCCAGTGTCAGATATGGCTTTTTCTTTGCCACTTTGCCCTGAAGGCCAGCATCCCGGAGTCACCTCTTCACTGTAGACGTTGACACTGGCATTTTGTGTGTACTATTTAATGAAGCTGCCAGTTGAGGAGCTGTGAGGCGTCGATTTCTCAAACTAGAGACTCTAATGTACTTGTCTTGTTGCTCAGTTGTACAGAGGGGCTTCCCACTTCTCTTTCTACTCTGGTTAGAGCCTGTTTGTGCTCTCCTCTGAAGGGAGTAGTACACACTGTTGTAGGAAATCTTCAGTTTCTTGGCAACTTCTCGCATGGAATAGCCTTTATTTGTAAGAACAAGAATAGACTGTCGAGTTTCTGGCCATTTTGACAGTTTCATAGAACAAACAAATGTAATGCTCCAGATTCTCAACTAGCTCAAAGGAAGGTCAATTTTATAGCTTCTCAAATCAGCCAAACTGTTTTCAGCTGGGCTAACATACTTGTGCAAGGGTTTTCTAGGGTTTTCTAAACAGCCATAAGCCTTCTTACACAGTTAGCAAACACAATGTACCATTAAAACACTGGAGTGGTCGTTGTTGGAAATGGGCCACTATACACCTATGTAGATATTGTAATAAAAACAAGACGTTTGCAGCTAGAATATTCATTTACCACATTAACAATGTATAGAGTGTATTTCTGATTCATTTAATGCATTATCATGCATGAAATGATCTCAATGGTCCAGATGGATGGAGTGGAGGATGGCTGTGGACACCCCATGCAAACACGGCTACGGCGCTAACAAGGAGGAGGTGGAGTAATGTTTTGGGCTGGAATCATGGGGAGAGAGATTGTCGGCCCCTTTAGGATCCCTGAAGGGGTAAAGATGAACTCCATAATGTATGTGGAGTTTCTCAAACAGCACTTCCTTCCATGGTTCAAGAAGAAGAACCGTGCATTCCGCAGCAAGATCATTTTCATGCATGATAATGCCCTGTTTCATGCTGCACATAACACATCTGCATCTCTGGCTGCTATGGGCATAAAAGGGGACAAACTTATGGTGTGGCACCCATGCTCCCCTGACCGCAACCCCATTGAGAACCTCTGGAGCATCATCAGAAGGAGTGTCTATGATGGCGGGAGGCAGTTCACATCTAAGCAACAGCTCTGGGAGGGTATTCTGTCCTCATGCAAAACAATTAAAGCAGAAACCATCCAAAACCTGACAAATTCAATGGACGAGAGAGTTCAGAAGCTCCTTTCGAACAAGGGGTCCTATGTGCAAATGTAACATCACCTAGAATAAAGTTTTGAGTTGAAAACTGTTTGATTTCAATTTAAAAAATGACCATTTTTTTATTCTTTATTAAAATGAAAAGGTTGAAAACTCGGCTGTGCATAATAATTTGGAACATGCATTTTGAGTGCAGTTTGAGTTTTTTTTTTAAATATACTGTTATCATAGGCAGTTTGTACAAAAACCTTTCAATTGTACTCTAATAGTTATTTGACTGGAAAATTACAATGACTGCAATTCATATAGGTAATCTGGGAAAATCTGAGAAAATATTATTTGCATAATAATTTGGAACACAGTGTAGATGGCTATTTCAGGGGAGGGGCTTACTCTTAAGCCTATGGTAACCTGAGGCCTGGTAATGGCTTTAGGTTAGCCATCTTTGGGGCCTGGAATATGCAGGGTCCTACATGTGAACTGTCAATATAAGACAGACAGACAGACCTAATATTCTGCAGTACAGAAGTATTGCAGGATATTAGATCAGTTACTATAAAGTAATAGTTAAAAGCTACATAAAAAGAATCTAAATAAAATATGAAATAAAAGTATTTTGCTACTAAACTTGAAAGTGAAAAAAAAAAAAGTACACATTTGTGGTATAAATCTGTACCATATCCCTGGCTTACTGTGCTTTCACATTACACTCAATGTCCCCATCGGATCATACGTCCGGACCCCCCACAAAACGTTATTCAGACATATGTGCCTATGGGGCCATATACTGTAATGGTGCCGACAGAGCGAACGTGCGTTCTGCTGGCATCATTTTCGGAAGTGTACACATACTGGAAGCAGACATTCAGATGCAGTCTATTATGTCTGAGTGTCCGCCTCCTGTAGGCGTGCACTCCAGAAAATCAGGCAGAGCGCACGTTTGCTCTGCCGGCATCATTACAGTCTATGGCCCTGTAGGCACAAATATCCGTATACCGTTTTCTTGTAGGGTTCGAACGTATGCCCCAACGGGGACATTGAACAAAAGCATTTTTGCAGCGTTTTTCACCCATAGCAATAAGAAAGTGGGAAAACACTGATTTTGCAGTTTTTTTGGTGAATAAAATTGACTTTATTAAAAGTACTGTAGATTCCTATAATCTCCACCAAAAAACGCCACAAAACCTGTTTTTTAGGCCGGTTTCACATATATTTCCGTTACCGGTGATATCCGTTTTACATGTTGCATCCGTGTGCGGCCCATGTGCTGCATCAGGATCACACATACCGGCACCAGGGAATCAGCGTACAGCTAGCCCTCATCATGATTCCTTGCCTGCGCTGCAATCAGCACCAGCAGGGACAAGGATGAGGGTAGTGGTAGTGTCTGCTCCCACTGTGTCCCTGTGTAAAACTAAGAATAAAACAATAAAATCCATATACTCACCTCTCCTAGGTGTCCCCCGCTGTAATCCTTTGATACCGAGGAGCCGGGGAGAATGAGTGGCTCCAGAGCTGAGCTCAGAAGCCGTGTCCTGTTACTCACTGAGCGCAGCTCCGGAGCCGCTCATTCTCCCCTGCTCCTTGGCAGCATTGGTCAGAGGATTACAGCGGGGGACACCTAGGAGAGGTGAGTATATGGATTTTATTATTTTTATAGTTGGAAACTGAGAGATCAGACACTACTACCGTCATCATTGTCCCTGCTGGTGCTGATCGCAGCACCGGCAGGGAACCATGATGAGGGCAGCATTCAGCACCCAGCGCTTGGGAACAGCGCTAACTGTAGCGCTGATTCCCAGGCACCGGTACGTGTCACACGGATGACACATGGATGTCATCCGTGTGGTACATTTTGCGGACCGTGCATCTGCAAAAAAACAGACATGTCAGTATGTGGAGCACATGGACACACGGTCTGTGGAAACACACTGAGATGTGCACAGACCAATTCATTTGAATGGGTCTACCTGTATCAATGTCTCCAGCATTGGAGATACTGACATGTGAAAGAGCCCTTATAAGCAAGAGCAAATTTTGGTTGCAGAAAAAAACACTGCAAAAACGTAATGTGTGATCATAGCCTTATGATGAATAAAAAATAATAAATGCACCAAAAATGTAGCTTTTCCATCATACTGACAGAAAGTAGAATAAAAAATTATCAAAAAGCCATATACCAAAAATGGTATAGCTGAAAATGTCAGATACAGGAATAATCTGCAGGTAAATAGTGTTACGACGTTTCCTGGCAGCTTTACTAAAAGTTCAGCTACTGGGAAACTGAACTATATTTCTTTCAAGAGCCATTGGCTTTCAGTCATGCAAGGAGTTGCTTAAGCCGGCTTACTACACTATGAGTAGTTGCTGTAAGCACGCTCCAGCACTTGGATTGCCAGCTCAGTGTGCAGCGCATCTGTGCGGAGAAAATCAAAAGGTCTGGGGCGTGCTTACAGTATAGTGAGCAGTGCTGTGAGCCATGAATGTAACTTCTATGACTGAAAGCCCATAGCTCCCGGGAGGAAATAAGTTACTTCTTTCCTGGTAGATGCACTTACAGTAAGACGGCCATGTAGCATTGTAAAGATATTTACCTGCAGATTGACTCTATATCACCAGGTAAATAGCGTTTTCTGACATTACAGGTTCTCTTTAATATTGACATGTATGGCATTGCTATGGTGAGAAACTACATAAAGAGATTCTGCAGGACTTAAAGGGATTGTCCATTGCTTTTATATTGATGGCCTATCCTTTATAATGGCTGCAACTGGGTAATGCAAATCTACGCCTCAATAAGAGTGGATATGAAGTGCCCAGCCGTGCCCACTATGCAGTTGATGGAGCTGTGTAGTTCCCTCCGCAAGTGAGCACATACCACGGGCACCGGGAACTGCTGATCAGTGGGGGGAGCTGGATGTTGCATCCCACCGATCAGATATCGATCACCTGTTCTAATGATAGGCCATCAAAATAAAATTGTCTGACAACCCCTTTAATGATTAAATGGCCACTTCATTGAATAAATCAGTGATATGAAATCAGTGGGGTGCGGGCGCCCGGCACACCGCTTTATCAGCTGAAAACTGCTCTGGCTGAGAACTAAGCGATGTATGGGCAGAGCACAGCAGCCTCATATATTGCCGAGGCCCCTTTCACATTGTGTTCTTGCCCATGTGTGTTGGTCCCGTCGGGGCTTATGTCCGAACCAATATAAAATGGGATTTGGACATATGTGCCAACGAGGATCATAGAATATATAATGGTGCTGACAGAGTCAACGTGTGCTCTGTCCTGCATCATTTTCGGGCGTATACACCTACTGGACGCAGTCTACTATGTCCGAGTGTCTGCCTCAAGTAGGCGATGCACGACAGAGCGCATGTTCACTCGGCCAGCACCATTATAGTCCATACTCTGCATACATAGTTACATAGTTTATAAGGCCGAAAAAAGACAAGCGTCCATCCAGTTCAGCCTATTTCTTGTGCACTGCAGCTATTCCGCAGCGTTGATCCAGGGGAACGCAAAAAAAAACAAAACAAAACAAAAAAAAAAAAACATGCGGTATAGGCCAATTGACATCATTGAGGAAAAAATTCACTTCCCGACACCAATCTGGATTAATTAACTATCACTAAGCATAAGATGTAATTTTATTGTTCTCAAGAAAGGCGTTCAGGCCTCTCTTGAACTCATTAAGTGAGTTGGACATCACCACTTCCTCTCCCAGAGAGTTCCAGAGTCTCACGGCTCTGACCGTAAAGAATCCCCTTCTATGCTGGTGCAGGAACCTCCTTTCCTCCAGACGCATAGTGTGCCCCCTCGTCTTTGTCACCATCCTTGGTATAAACAGGTCATGGGAGAGATCTCTGTACTGCCCCCTGATGTATTTATACATGTTTATGAGGTCTCCCCTAAGCCTTCTCTTTTCCAACGTAAATAGGCCTAATTTTGACAACCTCTCTGGGTATTCTAGTCCCTCCATTCCCTTTATTACCTTAGTCGCCCTCCTTTGTACCCTCTCTAGCTCCAATATGTCTTTCCTGAGCACCGGAGCCCAGAACTGTGCACAATATTCTAAGTGCGGCCTTACCAGCGCTTTATACAGAGGAAGAACAATGTTCTCATCATATGCCCCTATTCCTCTTCTGATGCATGCCATGACTCTATTTGCCTTCGCAGCTGCTGCCTGACACTGGGCACTCCAATTTAATTTGCTATTAACCAAGACGCCCAGGTCCTTCTCCATGTCAGATTTCCCCAACGGTTTCCCATTTAATATGTATGGGTGACTGCTGTTTTTCTTTCCCATGTGCATGACCTTACATTTATCGGCATTGAACCCCATTTGCCATTTTTTGGCCCAACTCCCCAATTTATCTAAATCCTCCTGTAGCTGTGCCCTATCCTCATCTGTGTTAACTACTTTACAAAGTTTAGTATCATCTGCAAATATTGCTATTTTACTATGCAACCCTTCCACTAGATCATTAATAAATATATTAAATAATATAGGGCCCAAGACAGACCCTTGAGGCACCCCGCTAGTAACCCTGACACACCCTGAGCTTACTCCATTGATAACCACCCTCTGCTTTCTATCACTCAGCCAGCTATTTACCCACTTACACACATTATCCCCCAGACCAAGCATTCTCATTTTATATACCAACCTTTTGTGTGGCACGGTATCAAACGCTTTGGAGAAGTCAAGGTATACAACATCCACTGACTCTCCCCGGTCCAGCTGTGAGCTCACCTCCTCGTAGAAGGCAATCAGGTTTGTTTGGCAGGAGCGATCTCTCATGAATCCATGTTGATATGGAGTTAGACAGTTATTATCATTAAGATATTCTACAATAGCATCTCTAAGAAATCCTTCAAACAATTTACCCACAACAGACGTTAAGCTGACTGGTCTATAGTTCCCAGGGTCACTTTTAGACCCCTTTTTGAATATTGGTACCACATTTGCTTGGCGCCAGTCTAGTGGGGCGGTCCCTGTCCATAAAGAGTGCTTGAATATAAGATACAGCGGTCTGTCTATCACATTACTTAATTCTTTTAGTACCCGGGGGTGCATGCCATCTGGGCCTGGTGACTTGTCTATTTTGATATTATTTAGGCGTTTCTGAACTTCCTCCTGGGTTAGGTGGGTGATATTTAGCGGAGGGTTTACTTTATCACTTTGCATTTCCTCCGATAAATTGTTTTCTTTTGTGAAAACAGTGGAGAAGAAGCTATTGAGTAGGTTTGCTTTACCCTCATCGCCCTCTATGATTTTACCCAGGTTATTTTTCAATGGGCCAACTCCATCAGTTTTAATCCTTTTACTGTTTATATAGTTAAAGAACAGTTTGGGATTCGTTTTACTTTCTTTGGCAATTAGTCTCTCTGTCTCCTCTTTTGCTATTCTTATTTGTTTCTTACAGATTTTGTTTTTTTCCCTATAAGTTATTAGCGCTTCCTCGCTGCCTTCTTGTTTAAGTTTACCGAAAGCCCTTTTTTTGTTTTTCATTGCCCTCTTGACTTCCTTATTTAGCCACATTGGCTTCCTCCTATTCCTAGCCCTTTTATTCCCATAAGGTATGTACCTTCTACAGTGACTATGTAGGACTGTTTTGAAAATTTCCCATTTTCTATCCGTGCTCCTATTACTGAAGATACTATCCCAGTCTATAAGGTGAAGGGCATCTCTTAGCTGATCAAACTTTGCCCTCCTGAAGTTCAGTGTTTTTGTGACTCCCTTGCTGGGCACCCTACTGAAGCACATGTGGAATTGTATAATGTTGTGGTCACTATTTCCCAGGTGCCCCCCAACCTGCACCTCAGTTATTCTGTCTGGCCTGTTAGTTAATATTAAGTCTAAAAGGGCCGTCCCTCTAGTTGGTTCCTGCACAAGTTGTGACAAATAATTGTCTTTGATAATTGACAGAAACCTGTTTCCTTTCTGAGATCTACAGCTTTCGGTTTCCCAGTCTATATCGGGGTAGTTGAAGTCCCCCATAATAATCACCTCGTTATTTTTTGCTACTTCGTCTATTTGTCTCATTAATAGACTTTCCGTGGCTTCTGCTATATTTGGTGGTTTATAACAGACTCCTATGATAATTTTATTATTGTTTTTTGCCCCATGTATCTCCACCCATAAGGACTCGACCTCCTCATTTCCCTCCCATACATCCTCCCGTATTGTAGGCTTTAGACACGTCTTTACATATAGACAGACTCCACCCCCTTTCCGATTTCTTCGATCCCTTCTAAACAGACTGTAACCCTGTAAGTTAACTGCCCAGTCATAGCTTTCATCCAACCATGTCTCGGTTATTCCCACTATGTCATAGTTACCTGTAGATATTTCTGCTTCCAGTTCATCCATCTTGTTTGTCAGGCTCCTGGCATTTGCTAGCACGCAGTTTACACGATTTTGTTTTGTTCCAATCTTCTCCCTGTGGATTGTATTAGAAATTTTCTTACCTTCCTTCCAAGTATCTTGTCTTGAACCTTCTTTGTCGCACTTCATATCTTTCATTAGTATGTCCTCTGGTTGCATGTTCGTGTCCGGCGTTTTTCTTCCCATCCCCTCTTCTTCTAGTTTAACGCCCTCCTGATGAGTGTTGCGAGTCTCCTGGCGAATGTGTGTTTCCCGGGTTTGTTGAGGTGTAGTCCGTCTCTGGCAAGGAGTCCGTCATAGAGGTAATTCACACCGTGGTCCAGGAATCCAAATCCTTGTTGTCTGCACCATCGTCTCAGCCAGCTGTTCACATCAAGGATCCTGTTCCATCTCCTGACGCCATGCCCGTCTACTGGAAGGATAGAAGAAAAAACTACCTGCGCATCCAGTTCTTTTACTTTCTTCCCCAATGCTTCAAAGTCCTTGCAGATTGTCGGTAGGTCCTTCTTTGCCGTGTCATTGGTGCCAACATGTATCAGAAGAAATGGGTGGACATCCTTGGGACTGATGAGCTTTGGTATCCTATCGGTAACATCCTTGATCTTCGCCCCTGGGAGGCAGCATACTTCTCTTGCGGTTATATCCGGTCTGCAGATAGCTGCTTCTGTTCCTCTCAGTAGTGAGTCTCCCACCACCACCACGCCCGCAGACTATGATGCATTTCTATGGGAGCAGGACGGAGTTGCTAACAGACATATTTTTCAATACACAAAGCACCTGTTTAACATCATAAATGGCATAGTCATCAAAAAAGCGCAAGATTGCTGATGAAAAACGAAGATTTCAGGAAAAGTGGGAAAACTTATATTTTGTCACAGAGGTCGGAGAGAGCCCAGAGTCTGATTTGTCTTCATTTGTCGCAGCTTAAGGACTACAATGTGCGTCGTCATTACATGACGCAGCATGGAGGACAGTATGGAGCAATGTCTGGCAAACAGAGAGGAAAAGCTTCAGCAGATGAAAGCGTCTCTTCAAAAACAGCGAAACTTCTTCTCAAGTATTAACGGGTCAAGTGAAGCTTCTGGAAAAGCGAGTTTTATACTCAGTAACATAAGAGCAAATCATTCACGACCATTTACTGAGGGTAACAGATACTCCATACTGTGCTGTGTTCATTCGTGGGGTTGATGAAAACCTAAACATAACCGAGGAATTATTGGATTTATTACCAATGAAAGGCACAACGACCGGTCGGGACATTTTTAAAGAGCTTGAAGGTTGTATTAACCCAGCAGGACTGCCATGGGATAAACTGGTGTCTGTGGTAGCGGATGGGGCACCAGCAATGTGTCCTGAAAACATTGGTGTTGTGGGATTATTGAAAGCAAAACGAAGCCAGCGTTCATTGTCAGGTCCTTTCAGTGCTATACACTGCATTCTGCATCAGGGGGCGCTGTGCGGAAAAAGTGTACAAATGAAAGAAGTTATGGACTTTGTGCTTAAGACTGGTAACTTTATACGGGCAAGAGGTCTTAACCATAGGCCGTTCACTTCATTCCTGTCTGATATGGACAGTGAATATGGAGACTTGCTGTAGCATACCGAGGTCAGATGGTTGAGTCGGTGAAGAGGGTTGGAAAGATTTTTTGCTTTGAGACAGGAGATAGATTTTTATGGCGCTGAAAGATAAAGACGCTTTCCAACTTTCCTTCCCAGCTTTTCTATCTGACTTAGTGTTTCTAACAGATGTCACAGAACACCTCAACGCACTCAACTTGAAGCTCCGGGGCCCAAACCAGATGATTACAATGATGTTTGCTGGTATAAAAGCAATCAGATGTAGCTGTCTTTGTGGCCCAGCAGCTGCAGTCTGGCAATTTGGCTCATTTCTCAGCTGTGCAGTCGCTGGTACGAGCGGAACCCGAACGCTTGAACTACTCTTCCAATATAATTTCTCAGTTACTACAAGAGTTTGATAGACGTTTTCATGGGTTTCAGGATCTTGAAGCTGAATTTACACTCTTTGCCACTCCGTTTGCGGTAGACATTGCTTGTGTTTCAGAAGATCTGCAGATGGAGATTGTGGACTTGCAATGCGACGCTGTTCTTAAACAGAAGTATATGGACATTGCTGTTCCAGATCTCTATAGGTTTGTCGCACGAGAAAAATTTCCAAATCTTCTTAAAGCCGCTGCCAGGATCATGGCCATGTTCGGAAGTACATACGTACAGTACAGACGAAAAGTTTGGACACACCTTCTCATTTAAAGATTTTTCTGTATTTTCATGACTTTGAAAATTGTACATTCACTCTGAAGGCATCAAAACTATGAATTAACACATGTGGAATTATATACTTAACAAAAAAGTGTGAAACAACTGAAAATATGTCTTATATTCTAGGTTCTTCAAAGTAGCCACCTTTTGCTTTGATGATTGCTTTGCACACTCTTGGCATTCTCTTGATGAGCTTCAAGAGGTAGTCACCGGAAATGGTCTTCCAACAATCTTGAAGGAGTTCCCAGAGATGCTTAGCACTTGTTGGCCCTTTTGCCTTCACTCTGTGGTCCAGCTCACCCCAAACCATCTCAATTGGGTTCAGGTCTGGTGACTGTGGAGGCCAGGTGATCTGACGTAGCACCCCATCACTCTCCTTCTTGGTCAAATAGCCCTTACACAGCCTGGAGGTGTGTTTGGGGTCATTGTCCTGTTGAAAAATAAATGATGGTCCAACTAAACGCAAACTGCATGGAATAGCATGCCGCTGCAAGATGCTGTCGTAGCCATGCTGGTTCAGTATGCCTTCAATTTTGAATAAATCCCCAACAGTCTCACCAGCAAAGCACCCCCACACCATCACACCTCCTCCTCCATGCTTCACGGTGGGAACCAAGCATGTAGAGTCCATCCGTTCACCTTTTCTGAGTCGCACAAAGACACGGTGGTTGGAACCAAAGATCTCAAATTTGGACTCATCAGACCAAAGCACAGATTTCTACTGGTCTAATGTCCATTCCTTGTGTACTTTAGCCCAAACAAGTCTCTTCTGCTTGTTGCCTGTCCTTAGCAGTGGGTTCCTAGCAGCTATTTTACCATGAAGGCCTACTGCACAAAGTCTGCTCTTAACAGTTGTTGTAGAGATGTGTCTGCTGCTAGAACTCTGTGTGGCATTGACCTGGTCTCTAATCTGAGCTGCTGTTAACCTGCGATTTCTGAGGCTGGTGACTCGGATAAACTTATCCTCAGAAGCAGAGGTAACTCTTGGTCTTCCTTTCCTGGGGCGGTCCTCATGTGAGCCAGTTTCTTTGTAGCGCTTGATGGTTTTAGCAACTGCACTCGGGGACACTTTCAAAGTTTTCCCAATTTTTCGGACTGTCTGATCTTCATTTCTTAAAGTAATGATGGCCACTCGTTTTTCTTTACTTAGCTGCTTTTTTCTTGCCATAATACAAATTCTAACAGTTTATTCAGTAGGACTATCAGCTGTGTATCCACCAGACTTCTGCACAGCACAACTGATGGTCCCAACCCCATTTATAAGGCAAGAAATCCCACTTATTAAACCTGACAGGGCACACCTGTGAAGTGAAAACCATTTCCGGTGACTACCTCTTGAAGCTCATCAAGAGAATGCCAAGAGTGTGCAAAGCAGTCATCAAAGCAAAAGGTGGCTACTTAGAAGAACCTAGAATATAAGACATATTTTCAGTTGTTTCACACTTTTTTGTTAAGTATATAATTCCACATGTGTTAATTCATAGTTTAGATGCCTTCAGTGTGAATGTACAATTTTCATAGTCATGAAAATATAGAAAAATCTTTAAATGAGAAGGTGTGTCCAAACTTTTGGTCTGTACTGTATAAGAACAGTTTTTCTCTTCAATGAAGCTTAACAAATCAGCATTATGGTCAAGACTTACAGATGAACATCTTCGTGCAACATTGCGATTGGCCGACACTCATGATTTCAAGCCCAATCTTGACATTCTCGTATCTGGCAAATGCTGCCAACTGAGCAGCCAGATTGAATTCTGCGACACTTGAAGTGGAAAACTGGATTGTTAAAATAAGCATGTGGAGTAAGCCTGCAAATTTCCATTAAGCTTAAACCTAGCAGTATTATAGTAACGTAATGGAGAATTGTTATAGCAGTTCAAATAAATAATTGTTTAACTATAATTTTGTACTGTATTAAATTGGAAAGGAATGCGGCCCGCCAGCTTAAATTGTTTTTTATGTGCGGCCCATTTACTCTATCGAGTTTGAGACCCCTGTACTAGTGGGAGTCACGAGTGCAAGGGTTCAAGGGCGCCAGTAGTGGAAGACATAGTGCGCGAAACCAAAGAACAAGTAAGCAGACCTGCTCATCAGCACTGCAGTGCTGAGGCCGAGTTATGGCGAAATAGGGAGCGACAGTGCGCCTCACCAGTCCTGGAGTATATTACAGAGGAAGGATACTGTGTGGAAAATGCTTTATACTGTAAAGGAAACCTCCAGAACACTTTGTGCCCCCCGATATCCCTTGTATGCCGGGACGTTGCTAGGGTCCTAAAAGATCAGGGGCCAAAGCCCCAAAGTAGGTGTTTCCCCATACAACCTCCCCGCCACTTAAAAGAGGACCTATACATATATAATTACAGTACACCATTGTTGCTAACCTAAAATACACAACTGAAAGACCAATATTCCCAAAATTACTTCTATACAAGGCAATAATAATCCCGCTACACAATGCCCTCTACCACCAACACTACACAGTGAGTACATAGTATTATGACATGACCATTGCCTCTACATAAAAAACACCCTGTACAAAGACCATCTGACTTCTCACATTTCCAGCACCGTCCCCATCTATTCCCACCCTGCACAACCTCCCCATGCTGCCTGCTCTTCCGACGTGGAATAGGAACCTCAATACTTCAAAAATTATGTCATTACTATGATTACCCTCCACCAATTAATGCTACAAAGACTGTGTGCCAGATAGAGGGGACCTAGAAAAATAATAGCGCCCCATAGAAAGTAGTAAAGACCCCACTGTGCTACCTAGCAAGTAATAATGCCAGATATGCTCTTATGAAAGTTTCAATATCTGAAGTGTTCCCTCCAAGCAACAAATACCGTTGAGTATCCCCTTTAAGTAATAATGCCCCCTTAAAGACACAATCAAACTACACCCAACTACAAAGTTCTTCTTCAAGTCTATGGACGATGATTTCGGGGTGGGAAAAGAATAAATTTCTGATGATGCACCCATTTAAAAGAAATAATGTCCTGAGTGCCCCCATAGCACCCGGTATATTGTATGATAGTCCCACAGCTCACTACACACTGTATGATGGTCCCCACAGCTCCCTATGCACTGTATGATGGTCCCCACAGATCCCTACACACTGTATGATGGTCCCCACAGCTCCCTACGCACTGTATAATGATCCCCATAGCTCCCTATACCCTGTATGATGGTCCCCACAGCTCCGTATGCACTGGTATCATGGTCCCCACAGCTTCCTATGCCCTGTATGATGGTACCCACAGTTCCATATGCACTGTATCATGGTCCCCACAGCTCCCTACGCTCTGTATGATGGTCCCCACAGCTCCCTATGCACTGTATGATGGTCCCCACAGATCCCTATGCACTGTATGATGGTACCCACAGCTCCATATGCACTGATATCATGGTCCCCACAGCTCCCTACACTCTGTATGATGGTCCCCACAGCTCCCTATACACTGTAGGATGGTCCCCACAGCTCCCTACACACTGTATGATGGTCCCCACAGCTCCTTAGATACTGCACGATGGTCCCCACAGATCCCTAGACACTGTATGATGGTCCCCACAGTTCCCCCATGCACTGTATGATGGTCCCCATAGTTCCCTATGCATTGCATAATGGTCCCTACAGCTCCCTATGCTCTGTATGATAGTCCCCACAGCTCCCTATGCCCTGCATAATGGTCCCCACAGCTCCCTATGCACTGCATAATGGTCCCCACAGCTCCCTATGCACTGTATGATGGTCTACACAGCTCCCTATGTATTGTATGATGGTCTACACAGCTCCCTATGCATTGTCTGATGGTCCCCACAGCTCCCTATGCACTGTATGAAGGTCTCTACAACTCCTTATAACTGGCATGATGGTCCCTACAATAACCTATATCCTGTATAATGGCCCTCACAGCCCCATATATACAGTACTGTATGATGGCCCCCGCAGCCCAATATATACTGTATGATGGCCCCCACACCCACTTGTACACTATATTATGGCCCCTACAGCTCCCTTTATACTGTATGATGTCCCCACAGCCCCTTATAAACTGTATTCTGGCACCCACTCCCCATTTTATATAATATGATGGTCTCACTGCCCCTCATATATAGCATGATGACTCCCATAGCCCCTTATAGTATAATGGCACCCACACCCCTTATATATACAGGTGCATCTCACTAAATTAGAATATCATCAAAAAGTTTATTTATTTTAGTTCTTCAATGCTGAAAATGAAACTCATATATTATATAGAGTCATTACAATCAAAGTGATCTATTTCAAGTGTTTATTTCTGTTAATGTTGATGATTATGGCCAGGGGCGCACATAGAAATCATGGGGCCCCATAGCAGAAGCTCTAATTGGACCCCCCCCACCAAAAAAATAAAGAAATATTTGTCTGTGTCACAGAAGAGCCGATCTCACAACTTTCCAGCCTTTACTTCGCTTTTCTAATTTTCCTCCTACTGAAGTCCTACATCCCTCTTTCATTGCCCCCATGAAGTATGATGCCAATAAAAGTGCCCCCAAACACAGTATGATACCCCCATGGTGCATTCCTTCACATTAGCCTCTACATGAACAGTATAATGACCTTATTGTACCCCACTTCAACTCCCAAGGCAAAGTATGGTGACCCTAACACAGTATGATTCCCCCAACTGTGACTCCCACACAGCCCTCCATACAGTATAATGGGCCTACATACAGTATAATGGCCCACACTAGCCCTCCAAACAGTATAATGGCCCCACACAGCCCTCCAAACAGTATAATAGACCCCACACAAACCTTCACACCGTATAATTGCTTTCATACAGTATAACGGCCCCCCACATAGCCCTCAAAATATCATAATGGCCCCACATAGACTTCCATATAGTATAATATGCCACCCATAATCCTCCATATAGTATAATGCACCCTCCAAAATCCTCCATATAGTATAATGCACCCCCCACAATCCTCCATATAGTATAATGAACTTCCCATGGTCCTCGATAGAATATAATGCACTCCCCATAGTCCTCCATACAGTATATTTCACACCCCAAAGGGTAAAATGCAGCCCCCATATAGTATAATGCACCACACAGTCCTGCAGTATTATGGGCACCACGTACTCACTGATTTTAAAATACCGTATGTTTTAAATAAGACGACCCGAGTATAAGCCGAGGCCCCTAATTTTACCACAAAAAAACTGGGAAAACGTATTGAGTTGAGTATAAGCCTAGGGTAGGAAATGCAGCAGCTACTGGAAAATTTCACCATCCTGGTATGTATGGCTCCCTCATCACCAATCCTGGTATGTATGGCACCCCTCATCCCCCAATCCTGGTACATATGGCACCCCTCATCCCCCAATCCTGGTATGCATGGCCCCCTCATCCCCCAATCCTGGTATGTATGGCCTCCTCATCCACAAATCTTGGTATCTGTGGCCTCCTCATCCCCCAATCTTGGTATGTGTGGCCTCCTCATCCCCCAATCCTGGTATGTATGGCCTACTCATCCCCCAATCCTGGTATGTGTGGCCTCCTCATCCCCCAATCCTGGTATGTGTGGCCTTCTCATTCCCCAATCCCCTGGTATGTGTGGCCCCCTCATCCCCCCAATCTTGGTATCTGTGGCCTCCTCATCCCCCAATCTTGGTATCTGTGGCCTCCTCATCCCCCAATCTTGGTATGTGTGGCCTCCTCATCCCCCAATCCTGGTATGTGGGGCCTCCTCACCCCCCCAATCCTGGTATGTGTGGCCCCATCACTGCACACTGTCTGTCATCACTGTATTCCTGTGACAGCCAGCCTGTTGCTAGTGTTCATAGCAGACCGTGATTTCTGCTATATATAGCAATGCTGTATATAGCACAAGCAATCAGATGATTGCAGGTTCAAGCCCCCTAAAGAGACGAACAAATACAGTGAAAAGTAAAAAAAAAATGAAAAAAGTATAAAAGTTCAAATCATCCCAGTTTTCCCCCCATTAAAAATTAAGAAATATAAAACATTTAAAAAATACACATATTTGGTATCGCTGCGTTTGTAAAAGTCAGATCCATCAAAATATAAAATAAATTAATCCATTTAGTAAACGGCGTAACTAGAAAATTACATAAAATGCCAGAATTACAGATTTTCAGTCGTTGCAACAAGAAAAAAATATAAAATAACAGACAATCAAAACATTGTATATACCCCAAAATGATATCAATATAACCATCAGTTTGTGGTGCAAAAAACAGCCCTCACGCAGCCCCATTCCCGAAAAATGAAAACGCCGCGGCTTTCGGATCTCGGAAAGTGGCGACACAAGCAAATTAATTATTTTTTTTTACAAATTTCAGAATTTTTTTTTCATCACTTAAATATAAATCCTATAAATCGTCACTTAAGTAGAACAGATGAAGCTTTACTACCTCCTGCTCCAGCTCCAGCACTTCACCGCTGCCGCTGATCTTTAGTCACTGGCTTCAAGGGTGACATCATGACTGCAGCTCTGCAGCCAATCACTTGGCTCAGTGGCCCACGCTGACAGAGCTTCTAAGCTCAGTGATTGGCTGCAGCAATGATGTATGCTGAAGTTGAGCCATCACCCCTGCAGCCAGTCACAATAGAGCACAGGAAGCGCTGAAGATCCAGAGCTGGAGCAGCAGGAGAAAGTAAAGCTCTGTGTGTTTTCTCTACCACTGGGAACCTCCTATATATTACATAAAAACATTCCTGAAAACCCCTTTAATCTGACTTTATAGAAAAAGTCTATATCCGGCTACTGTCCTCCCCTCATGAATCACAAAATATGCCAAGTGTGAACAACTCCTGTCCCCAAATGAGGACTTGCAGGCAATCAGTTGATAGTCGGGGGTCTGGCAGTGACCACCCTCAGCAATCAGCTGTGTTTTGCTGGACGTAGTGGCCTCTCCAGGACACATGTGGTATTACATGGTTCGCTTTCAAAATAATATGTAATATGTAATACATGATATCTTGAAGTCTTCCAGAAGAAGATATTGGCAGACAGGTAATGACTTATTACCTATCAGCCATTGTCTCCTTTATCACTCGCTAGTTCTTATACACATTTGGATGATTTCACATCTTCATTGGAAGCCGTATTAGGGACCTCCATCGCAGATTTTATCATACAGGACGAGTTCTCAGCCATCAGCTATTTGGCCATTGTTCACATGACGTAAGCCTATATTATATACAGCGATATGCAGCAGGATACACGAGATCCAGGGAAATATCCAATCGCCAGAAATGGGGTCAGGAATGGTATGTGTGGCCTTCTCATCCCCCAATCCTGGTATGTATGGCCTTCTCATCCCCCAATCCTGGTATGTGTGGCTCCATCACTGCACACACAAAAAATAAACACTTATACTCCCCTTCCTTCCTCACCTCTGCTCCAGAGCTGCTGTGTTCTGTCTGCAGCAGCTCATGTTGGTATCTGAGCAGCGCGCGCTCTCAGTTGCCGAGGTGAGCTGCTGCTGCTGCCGGCATATTCACTCCTCTCCACACCGGGACTATGAGCGTTGACAAGCGTGAATATGCATTCTCTTTAGTAGCGGGCACTGTAAGCAGGAGCCACGGCTCAGCGCTCCTCCGTGCCCGCTACTAAAGAGAATGAATATTCCCTCTTCTCCACGCCCATGGAAGTGGAGAAGAGGGAATATTCATGTCCCTTTGGCAGCGGGCACACGTGGTAGCTACAGCAGCCGCTACTGCGTGTACCCGCTCCTCCACCGCCGCAGCCTGCCACCCCCCCCCCCAATACTCACCTATCCTCCTCGCTCCCCCGAGGCTCACGGGCCCCATAGCAGTGGTGTGGCCTGCCACCATTGGCGGTACGTCACTGATTATGGCTTACAGCCAATGAAATCACAAAAGTCATTATCTCAGTAAATTAGAATACTTTATAACATCAGCCTGAAAAATGTTTTTAAAATCCGAAATGTTGGCCTACTGAAATGTATGTTTAGTAAATGCACTCAATACTTGGTCAGGGCTCCTTTTGCATCAATTACTGCATCAATGCGGCGTGGCATGGAGGCGATCAGACTGTGGCACTGCTGAGGTGTTATGGAAGCCCAGGTGGCTTTGATAGCAGCCTTCAGCTCGTCTGCTTTGTTGGGTTTGGTGTCTCTTATCTTCATCTTGACAATACCCCATAGATTCTCTATAATAGATTCTCTATGGGGTTAAGGTCATTTGAGTTTGCTGACCAATTAAGCACAGTGATACTGTTGTGTGTAAACCAGGTATTGGTACTTTTGGCAGTGTGGACAGGTGCCAAGTCCTGCTGGAGAATGAAATTTCCATCTCCAAAAAGCTTCTCGGCAGAGGGAAGCATGAAGTGCTGTAAAATTTCCTGGTAGACGGCTGCGCTGACTTAGGTGTTGATAAAACACAGTGCACCTCCACCAGCAGATGACATGGCTCTCCAAGCCATCACTAATTGTGGAAACTTCACACTAGACCTCCAGCAGCTTGGATTGTGGCCTCTCCACTCTTCCTCCAGACTCTGGGACCTTGATTTCCAAAGGAAAATTGGAACTCTGGGACCTTGTGGAGTGTGTCAATGACTGCCTTCTTGGCATTTGTCAAGTCAGCAGTCTTCCCCATGATTGTGGAGCCTACTGAAACAGACTATGTGACATTTTTAAACACTTAGGAAGCCGTTGCAGGTGTTTTTTGTTCATTATTCTAATTTACTGAGATAATAACTTTAGTGTTTTCATTGGCTGTAAGCCATAATCCTCTACATTAACAGAAATAAACACTAGAAATATATCACTCTGTCTGTAATGACTCTATATAATATATGAGTTTCACTTTTTGTATTGAAGAACTGAAATAAATTAACTTTTTGATGATATTGTAATTTAGTGAGATGCACCTGCATATGATGACTGTTGCCCCCAGTGGAATATATGCGGTGTCTATTTTGGGATATTTTAGTATACTCATGATGATACTATAGATAGCCATTATACCTGGAATGGCCCTTTCCTTGCGTGCCTTGCTTTTTTTCGCTTACATGTCTAACAATCACATATGTGTTGTGTCCCTTCCCCCATCATCCTATTCTTCTATTGCTGAATAAATATGATAGATTTTATACTCCCTGGACTCCTTTGATGGTCTTTTACCCTGCGGGGTTTTCTTTCATATATGGACTCGCTGTGTGGTGGTGATGGTAGAGGACATTGTGTAGCAGGATCATTTTGGCCTTGTATAGTAGTAATTTTGGGAATATTGGTCTTTGTATAGTGTATTTTAGATTAGTAACAGTGGTATACTGTAATTATATATGTATAAATCCTCTTTTAAGTGGCAGGGAGGTTATATGGGGAAACATGTACTTTGGGGCTGGGGTCCCTGATCTCTTAGGACCCCAGCAACGCTCCTGCACTGGGGAAAAGCAGGGTCTGGAGACCACTTTAATATGATCATTTTACGGATATGACGCCAAAGAAACTAATGAAGTGCTTTGCAAAGTGCCATAATTTTCACAATTCTGAAAATAAATTGTAAGTTTAGTTCCACTATAAGTGATGTTAATTCTCTTATGAGAGCTAACCTTCTGAGACAATGTATCAATGCGGTGTGTGAATTGTCACATTAAGCTTTGCTACATCTATACATAGTGAAGTTCAGGATGAAAATGCTGCAGGTCCCATCTCTGCTACAGAACGATCCCATGGAAATAAAGCTGATCATTTTATCAGATGGGATCATTAGAACTTACCTGGTTGGATCCTTTGTTTCTGGTGGTTTCTTTCCCAGGTCGTCATTAAGGCCCTTTACAATAAGCTCCAAAAACTCATCGGACTTTCTGAATCTTTCAAGCGTTTTCTCCATCACAGAAAGGACAGAAAGGAGGCGCTTATCCTGGCAGAAGAGAATCAGAGATATATAGTTCTACATCTTCCAGATGTTTGGATTTATCTACAGACTAATGATTAATCTCGCATGAAGAATGATAATATTATCAGAGATCACAATTTTGGGGTAAAATTATTCAATTTTAAATATATATATATATATATATATATATATATATATATAGCAATTACATTATTCTGACAAGAGCAATTTTTTGTTTTTTTCCTCCCTTTTTCCCAAAAAATCTAACTTTGTTTTTTCATTAACACAGACGGAGGGCTTGTGTTTTGTGGGACTAGTTGTTCTTTGGAATGACAACATTCAATTTAGCACATAAAGTATTGAAAAATGGGGAAAAAAATCAAAGTAAGGTTATTATTTTTGTTTTCGTTACAGCATTGACCCGACGTGTAATAGATTTATATGTAATGAAAGATTGTACTTATGTCAATGCAGCAGAAACAAATATTGTTTTACGCTTTTTCTTTTTTATAGTTTCCAGAAAACCGCAGAACCTTCAGCAGAAAATGACATGAATGAGACCATCTGCCCGGCTTGTACCGGATCCGGGGGTGTTACGTACAAGGCGAAGCTCCCAGAATAAGGATTTGCTTCATTTTGGTGCAGAGTTTCTAGTAGTTTCTGGTTACTACTGTTACAGGCAGATGCCGTCTGCATAATACAGCCAGCACCGCCTCAACCCCCTCCATGCATGTGGACCCCGACACAAACACTCCGGTACATCCTTTTATGCTAAGACATTAGTAATTCTACAATTATCACACACAACTTATATACAGAAACCGCCCAACCGTCCCCGATCCAATGGGACTGTCCGGCTGTCGCTGGAGGTCGGGGCTACGTCCTGACGAGCTGTGTTCTGTCAGGACAGTCTGTGTAGAACAAGAACGTCTCAGGTCGTGCTGCTGTGATCGCTCCTGGAGAGGGGCAGCATCTGCTCCGCACGCCTCATACACGCCCGGCTCCGCTCCGTACACCTCATACACACCCGGCTCCGCTCCGTACACCTCGTACACACACGGCTCCGCTCCGTACGCCGCGTACACGCCCGGCTCCGCTCCGCACGCCTCGTACACGCGCTGCTCCGCTCCGCACGCCTCGTACACACCAGGCTCCGCTCCACACGCCTCGTACACAGGCGGCTCTGGTACATCCACACTGTAAACCCCTCCTGACCCCACACATAAACTTCACCTCATCCAGCACCATGACAACCAGCACAGCAGAGTCCTGCATCCACTGAGGCCCCTGATCATGTGACCCCTGACTCCTCCCCTCCTGTGACCTCATCACAGCTCCTGTGCGCACAGAGCTGCCATATATGTGGTGGCGGCTCTGCAGGTGGAGGTATGTGGAGACCCCATTACTGGGCGCATTAACCCCTTCAGCACGGAGACTCTTTTGGGGTCTCTGTGTGGTGTGAACACTTGCACAGGTGTAGCTAGGTGTTCAGCTCCGGGGGGCGCAGTATCTGAGTGGTCCCTTACTGGTAACCCCTGATCACACTATGCTGGTGCAGCCTATTACTGGACATGACCGCGCTGTAACTGAAAGAAAAATCTCCACAAAGTCCCTCACTATTCCCGCCATACAGTGACATCTAGTGGTAGATACCGGTCCTGCAGGACTTATAGACTATACAGCACAGTTACAGATAATCACAGCTGACGTTCTTTCTGATGGACTCGTTCACTTTTCCATCTTTCTCAGAAAGACATTGTGACTTCTCCCGCCAGGACTCGTCTGCGGAGATTACAGCACAGACACATCTGACTCCTCACCACCGTCCCCATCTATTCCCAACCTGAACAATCTCCGCATCCTACTCGCCTCTCCCCTGCTCCCCTGCAGGGCATCGTCGTCTTCTGAAGACTGTAGCTGACTTCAGTGTCCAAGCAACGGGGGTGAACGACATCACTGCGATGCGCCCAGTCACATGCACGCCACCGTCACTGCTGGCCCTTGATTGGCCGGCAGCGTGTATTGTGGCACATGGACCCGGCAAGTTTGTGCTCTGTAATACCCTCCGGTGTCATTGTATTGAAGACACTGTGTCTGTGAATTCGCACACTCAATATCTTCAATAAAGCGGCGCCGTAATGCGGCATGCACATGCGCTGACTCTGGAAACAAATAGTGCAGGCTTCGGACAGAAGGACACAATCACCATTATATATATGTTACCAGTCTTATATACACATGTATACAGCCGTTTCCTTTATTCATATGCACACACCAGTGCTACAAGCGTTTCTCACTAAATTAGAATATCATCAAAAAGTTAGTTTATTTCAGTTCTTCAATACAAAAAGTGAAACTCCTATATTATATAGAGTCATTACACACAGAGTGATCTATTATATAGAGTCATTACACACAGAGTGATCTATTATATAGAGTCATTACACAGAGGGATCTATTATATAGAGTCATTACACACAGAGGGGTCTATTATATAGAGTCATTACATACAGAGGGATCTATTATATAGAGTCATTACACACAGCGATCTATTATATAGAGTCATTACACACAGGGATCTATTATATAGAGTCATTACACACAGAGAGATCTATTATATAGAGTCATTACACACCGAGGGGTCTATTATATAGAGTCATTACACACCGAGGGATCTATTATATAGAGTCATTACACACAGAGGGATCTATTATATAGAGGCATTCCAGACAGAGAGATCTATTATATAGAGTCATTACACACACAGGGATCTATTATATAGAGTCATTACACACAGAGGGATCTATTATATAGAGTCATTACACACAGAGGGATCTATTATATAGAGTCATTACACACAGAGGGATCTATTATATAGAGTCATTACACACAGAGGGATCTATTATATAAAGTCATTACACACAGGGATCTATTATATAGAGTCATTACACACAGGGATCTATTATATAGAGTCATTACACACAGAGGGATCTATTATAGAGCCTCATTACACACAGAGGGATCTATTATATAGAGTCATTACACACAGAGGGATTTATTATATAGAGTCATTACACACAGTGATCTATTATATAGAGTCATTACACACAGAGGGATCTATTATATAGAGTCATTACACAGAGAGATCTATTATATAGAGTCATTACACACAGAGAGATCTATTATATAGAGTCATTACACACCGAGGGGTCTATTATATAGAGTCATTACACACAGAGGGATCTAATATATAGAGTCATTACACACAGAGGGATCTATTATATAGAGTCATTACAGCCAGAGAGATCTATTATATAGAGTCATTACACACAGAGGGATATATTATATAGAGTCATTACACACAGAGGGATCTATTATATAGAGTCATTACACACAGGGATCTATTATATAGAGTCATTACACACAGAGGGATCTATTATATAGAGTCATTACACACAGAGGGATCTATTATATAGAGTCATTACACACAGAGGGATCTATTATATAGAGTCATTACAGACAGAGAGATCTATTATATAGAGTCATTACACACAGAGGGATCTGTTAGATAGAGTCATTACACACAGAGGGATCTATTATATAGAGTCATTACACACAGAGGGATCTATTAGATAGAGTCATTACACACAGAGGGATCTATTATATAGAGTCATTACACACAGAGGGATCTATTATATAAAGTCATTACACACAGGGATCTATTATATAGAGTCATTACACACAGAGGGATCTATTATATAGAGTCATTACACACAGAGGGATCTATTATAGAGCCTCATTACACACAGAGGGATCTATTATATAGAGTCATTACACACAGAGGGATTTATTATATAGTCATTACACACAGAGTGATCTATTATATAGAGTCATTACACACAGAGGGATCTATTATATAGAGTCATTACACAGAGAGATCTATTATATAGAGTCATTACACACCGAGGGGTCTATTATATAGAGTCATTACACACAGAGGGATCTATTATATAGAGTCATTACACACAGAGGGATCTATTATATAGAGTCATTACAGACAGAGAGATCTATTATATAGAGTCATTACACACAGAGGGATCTATTATATAGAGTCATTACACACAGAGGGATCTATTATATAGAGTCATTACACACAGAGGGATCTATTATATAGAGTCATTACACACAGAGGGATCTATTATATAGAGTCATTACAGACAGAGAGATCTATTATACACTGTCTATTTGCATGGTAAATTACATAGCCAAACTAAATTGGGAGGCACTAATTTACTGCATATATATTTCCAAGTGACTTTATATTTGCATAATTTCTTAAAGGGGTCTAGTGATAAAATGTCTTTATTGTAAATTTTTATTTCCATCCACCAAAGAACTGGCTACAAACTCCCAATTTACTTTGGCTATGTAATTTACGATGCAAATAGACAGCGTGTCTGAAACTGTTAACACATCAGGATGACAATCTGAGTGTCAGATATTAAAAGTAAAACACCCCTGTAGTTTGTGTGCGAAATAGCCATAGTAATAATAATAAAAAAAAAATCTTATTCCTATCAGGATTTGAAATCTAACACTGCAGCTTTAGAGACTGGTGCCTTACTATTGCGCTATCCAGTCAAGTGATACTAACTGATACCTTTTCTTGTCTTATGAGATCAACCATGAAAATACTCAGGATGACTAAAAGTCATTATGATTCTGAAGTTTGAAGTAAGTCACACGTCAGACTCACACATCAAAATTAAATATCATTTGAATTTGGCTTGCTTTCAGTCTGTGCATAAGTCCCAATGAGTTTTAGACAAGTGTGCACTGAAAATAATGTAACCAAATAGAACTCCTATATTTTTACAGCTGAGTTTATAGTTCAGTGGTTAGTGCACTGGCTTTGGGACACAGAATTTTGGGGTCAAGTCCCAACAGCGAACAGTTAATTTTTTTTTATTATTATTATTACAGTTGTCAAAGTCACTTGTCAGAATCACTCGTCAAAATCACTTGTCAGAATCACTCGTCAAAATCACTTGTCAGAATCACTCATCAAAATCACTTGTCAGAATCACTCGTCAAAATCACTTGTCAGAATCACTCATCAAAATCACTTGTCAGAATCACTCGTCAAAATCACTTGTCAGAATCATTTGTCAAAATCACTTGTCAGAATCACTCATCAAAATCACTTGTCAGAATCACTCATCAAAATCACTTGTCAGAATCACTCATCAAAATCACTTGTCAGAATCATTTGTCAGAATCACTCGTCAAAATCACTTGTCAGAATCACTCATCAAAATCACTTGTCAGAATCACTCGTCAAAATCACTTGTCAGAATCATTTGTCAAAATCACTTGTCAGAATCACTCGTCAAAATCACTTGTCAGAATCACTCGTCAAAATCACTTGTCAGAATCACTCATCAAAATCACTTGTTAGAATCACTCGTCAAAATCACTTGTCAGAATCATTTGTCAAAATCACTTGTCAGAATCACTCGTCAAAATCACTTGTCAGAATCACTCGTCAAAATCACTTGTCAGAATCACTCGTTAAAATCACTTGTCAGAATCACTCATCAAAATCACTTGTCAGAATCACTCATCAAAATCACTTGTCATGTTGGAACGTTCAAGTACGTCCCATGCGCAGCTTCCGGGCTGATGAGTTCAAATTTGCCTCCAGTATTTGCTGATAACGTGCTGCATTCATCTTTCCTTCAACTTTTACCAAGTTTCCTGTGCCTTTGTAGCTCGCACAATCCCAAAACATAAGCGATCCACCTCCGTGCTTTACAGTAGGAATGGTGTTCCTTTCATCATAGGCCTTGTTGACCTCTATCTAAATGTAATGTTTATGGTTGTGGCCAAAAAGTTCAATTTTGGTCTCATCACTCCAAATTACCTTGTTCCAGAAGTTTTGAGGCTTGTCTCTGTGCTGTTTGGCGTATTGTAGGCGAGATGCTTTGTGGCATTTGCGCAGTAATGGCTTTCTTCTGGCGACCATGCACCCATTTTTCTTTAATTGCCTCCTTATTGTGCATCTTGAAACAGCCACCCCGCTAGTTTTCATAGAGTCATGAATTACAGCTGATGTTATTTGTGGGTGTTTCTTTGAATCCCAAACAATTTTCCTGGCAGTTGTGGCTGAAATATTTGTTGGTCTACCTGACCATGGTTTGGTTTTTACAGAGCCCCTTATTTTCCATTTGTTATTCATAGTTTGAATGCTGCTGACTGGCATTATCAATTCCTTGGCTATTTTTTTTTGTATCCCTTTCTTGTGTTATATAGTTCAACTACCTTTTCTCGTAGATCCGTTGACAATTCTTTTCACTCACAATCCAGAAACGTCAGTGGCTGGATGAAAGATGCAAGAGTCTGTCTGGATCCCAGAAACTCACTCAGCTTTTATGCACACACACTGATTACAAGCACACAGGTTACAGGTGAGGATGTTACCTTTAGTTGCCATTCAAACCCATTTGTGTCAAATTCTGTGCATGTTATCAGGCCAAAATCACCAGGGTATGTGAACTTTTGATCAGGGTTATTTGGATGTTTTGGGTTGTCATAAAGATTTAAATGAGACGCGAATTAGCGTTATGGAAGATGAGTCTATGAGAAACATATTCAGCTACAGACTCCAAGGAAGAAACTGCTTGTTGTCTGTGGTCTAAAATATATAGGTTTTATTACTAGATGTAAAGAAGAAAACTAGATACTGTAAAATAATATATCTCCTCATATGTTTCCCTTATTATCTCCAGTAATTGTATTATCACACAGGATTTTTATAATGTTACATCGTCTCATCTTCTTCTCATTCAGGTCTCTACAATATCGGACCCTCTCAGTGAATATCTTCTATATAAGAGAATTTTCCTGATTTACCCATCAAGGATGGATATGGACAGAGACAAGATGGCGGAGAGGATATTACACCTCACCCTAGAGATCCTCTTCCGGCTTACTGGAGAGGTGAGAGATTCTGATGACGTCACATTACATCATTCTTATCTATGGGAATAACAGATGGACAGAACTGGAGAGGTGAGGACTCTGGAAATGTCTGGAGTGAGATTTATTAATGTGTCTCTCCATTACCAGGATTATACAGTAGTGAAGAAGACCCCTAGTGAGCGCTGTCAGGCACCTGTGTCTGAGGGATGGGGAAGACCCCTGAGCCCAATCACGGGGCCTCCACCTCACCCCCTGATACATGATGACATCAATGACCAGAAGATCCTAGAACTCACCTACAAGATGATTGAGCTGCTGACTGGAGAGGTGACACTGCTGGGAATGCTGGGACATTATACAGTAGTGCTATGGAGGGATCGGGGGGATGACGGTATCATTATATGTGTCAGGTTCCTATAAGGTGTCAGGATGTCGCCGTCTATTTCTCCATGGAGGAGTGGGAGTATTTAGAAGGACACAAAGATCTGTACAAGGACGTCATGATGGAGGTTCCCCAGCCCCTCACATCACCAGGTAATAGACAGGACTAAATACACACGGCCTATAATTATCTGTATGTAAAGAATGAATTCAGTCCCTGTATGTGTTTCCTCCAGATCGATCCAGTAAGAGGACAACACCAGAGAGATGTCCCCGTCCTTTTCTTCCACATGACTGTAAACAAGAAGATCCCAATGTTCCTCAGGATCATCAGGTAGATGGAGAGAAGGTGTCATGAGATCTCCCCTATGATGTGTAGACGGCTGTGAAGGTCTTGTGCTCAGTCTTGTTTTATCCACCAGTATTATATGTTTTATACTTGTGTAATGAGGACGGTGGAGATGGCAGGATTAGAGCTGATCATAGATGTGACTTCTTATCTGTTTGTGACTTTTACAATATTTGTTTCAGGGTGAAGATCTGACCCATATTAATACTACAGAGACATATGTAAGGGGTGATGAGCGGTGTAAAGAGGGGATTCCTACATATGACCACCCAGGTGAGTAGTAACCACTAAATGTAGAAAAGTCACAGATTCTTCTCAGTCACCGGCTGTGGCTGCTTTATAGGTCGTGTGATCACCATTTTTCCATTAAAGTACAACATTCTCTTCCACCGAAAACTGTTCAAATGACTTTGTGAATTATGAAAGCCCTTTTCTATAGAACTTACAACCTGGAGGATCCACCTCCCCCCTGGGATTAGGAGATGCTGACCTTTAACTGCCCAGATCTGTAAATCCATTCACTGCTCTGACAAATTATTATATATCTCCAAAACTTATATTTCCAAATTTCACAGACTAATCCAATTGGAGTAAATGGTAAAAATTAACTTTTATTTTTTCACGATTAAAACTAGAAATATAGTAGCAAAATGTAAAAATTATTGACTCAATGGTCCCAGAACTGAAAGTCAGCTAGGATATTAGTAGTAAAGAGTTTGTCACTCAAGATTATTGCAATATATATCAATTATGTTTGTTTAATCAGGATAATAGATCTTCCTACCGTTTCTATCTAACAGAACAATTTATTCAGGAGAACTGTGAATAAATTCACTGTGGTAAGCTTTAAAATTCATGAAGCCGACACATTGGCAGTTTCTCTTATCTTGTGCTTATAGCAGCAGTTATAGGATATTGAGAGATTCTCTTGCTTTATCCCTAATCTTTTCAGCAATCATATAGTACAATACACTGTCTCCTAGATAATGCCAATCATTAGAGCCTGTTAGCTGAACTTCTCATATTATAGCATTAGCGATGAGGATGAAGCTATCGTGATGGACGTCCATAGCTGCTGCTACTGTGGGGAAAATAAGTATTTGATACACTGCTGATTTTGCAAGTTTATCGTAGGTACACTTCACCTGTGAGAGACAGAATCTTAAAAAAAAATCCAGAAAATCACATTGTATGATTTTTAAATAATTAAACTGTATTTTATTGCATTAAATAAGTATTTGATCACCTACCAACCAGCAAGAATTCTGTTCTCTCACAGACCTGTTAGTTTTTCTTTAAGAAGCCCTCCTACTCTGCACTCATTACCTGTATTAATTGCACCTGTTTGAACTCGTTACCTGTATAAAAGACACCTGTCCACACACTCAATCAATCAATCACACTCCAATCTCTCCCCCATGGCCAAGACCAAAGAGATGTCTAAGGACACCTGTAGACCTGCACAAGGCTGGGATTGGCTACAGGACAATAGGCAAGCAGCTTGGTGAGTAGTGATGAGCGAATTTATTCGAAATCCAATCTTACAACCTAAGGTTATGTGCCCTCAATGCAGAAACGAAGCGGAAAATTTCCGCTTCATTTCTGCATCTCCTTGCCAGAAAAAACGCGTGCGGAATCTAACACTTGTTTTTGGCGCGTTTTTGACATGCGGAATTGCCATGCGTTTTTCTAATGCATTGAGTAGGCAATTCCGCATGCATAAACGCAAAAATAATGGAGATGCTGCGGATTTTCCCGCACATAAAATCCCCTGCGGAAAATTAAGCAGCATAGGCACAGAACATGCGGATTGTCATTGGGGACCATGGGGCACGTATTACCAAGCGTTTTTCAAGCGTTTCCACAGCAAAAACGCTTGAAAAACGCATTGTGGGCACGCAGCCTCAATTTGATACGAATATGGCACATTCGGATTCATGATCGGAAATGCAAGCAAAATTTCTTAAAATTGGAAAAAATCGGCAAAGTTCGGGGAATAAATGCGGGAACGTGATTGCGGGGCAACTACAGCGTTTTGAACAGTTTGGCTAGCATAGTGCTTGTTTATGATGAGCGGGGGGATGTGGCAGATGAGTGGGGTGATAGATCAGTGGTGCGCTTGTAATTTTTTTATTTATTTATTTTGTCCTGTAGCCGGTAACTTTAAGTCAGGAATGCGTGGCTAGCCAGTCAGAGCGCAGGAAGCATCCACAGTGTCCAGATACAAGGGCTTCTGCAATTGGCTGCTGAAATCACATTTCCTCTCGATATAAAAACCGGCCATGTTCCCTCAGCGCCATTTTATCCATGTTACTGAAGGACACAGACGCTGCTGAGTGTGCGCCCTTGTACTGAAAGATATTAGCTAGATACATGGGTTCTTGTTTGGAAGTCAGATAGTGTAACATAGTAACGTAGATTGGATAAAGACCTAGGTCCATCAAGTTCAACCTTTCTCCCCCAATTGTACTCCCCATACCAACACTACACTAACTTACTGGAACTAGGCCTCACAAATGGATTACCATTTTTATTATTACTGCACTATTACAATTACAAATAACCATAAATAATTTTTAATTAGTTTTATTTTTTGTATTACTGTTATTGTATTACTAAAATCCCTGTACCTAAATCTTTTGATCCAGAAGAAGGCAAAAAACCAAGGATACATTCAGCCAATTTGCATCATGGGGAAAAATTCCTTCTTGACCCCGAGAAAGGCGATCAGTACAGGAACCCTGGATCAAATGTACTACTATAGGTGTAACATTTTGTCTAATTTAACTCTAGGACACCATATTACCTGTAGCGAGGAAATCATCCAGCCCTTTTTTGAAAGCTGTTATAGTGTCGGCCATTACTACCTCCTGTAGTAGGGCATTCCACAGTCCGACTGCTCTGACTGTAAAGAACCCTTTACTGTTTAGGTGCCGGAATCGCCTTTCTTCCACCAGTAATGATTGCCCCCTGGTCCTTAGTCTTTGGAAGGAATAAGTCATGTGCTAGACCTTTGTACTGACCACACATATATTTATACATGTCAGTGAGATCCGTCGTTTTTCTAAGCTAAACAAGCTCAACTTTTCCAACCTCTCATCATATGAGAAGCCTACATCCCTTGTAATAATCTAGTTGCCACCTTTGAACTGACTCTAACTTCTGAATATCCATTTTGAAATGTGGAGCCCAAAACTGGATTCCATATTCCAGATGTGGCCTCACCAGTGATTTATAAAGGGGTAACACGTTGGGATCGCAGGATTTTATTTCTCTTTTTATACACCCTAAAATGTTGTTTGCTTTTGTGGCAGCTGCTTGACATTGAGTACTTGTAACCAGAATACCCAAATCCTTCTCCTGTTCTGTAGTCCTGAGTATACTCCCATTTAATGTATATGTAGCCATAGGATTACTCCATCCTGTGTGCATTACACTACATTTATCTACATTAAACCTCATCTGCCAAGTGTTTGACCATTCAGTCATCTTATCCAGATCGTTCTGCAATATCGTAATGTCAAGATCAGATTTCAATATCCTACATAGTTTGATATCGTCAGCAAAAACTGACGTTTTACTCACAATCCCATCCCCCAGGTCATTAATAGAGGTTAAAGAGAATTGGTCCTAGCACAGATCCCTGCGGCACCCCACTGCTGACTATGTCCCATTTAGAGAATGTGCCATTTATGACAACCCTTTGTTTCCTATCATTTAGCCAATTCCTTACCCATCTAAGTCCTTTCTTCTGTAGCTTCAGTATAAGGCTGTTATGTGATACAGTATCGAATGCCTTTGCAAAGTCCAAAGTATTTCCTTAAACATGCCCCATTTACGTTTGGTATCTATCCCCAGTTACCATGACATGGTCCCAGTCTACACAGTTAAGCTCTTCCCTTAATTTGTTGAAATCAGCTTTCCTAAAGTTTCAGGTTTTTGCATTTCCTTTTTGAAATGTTTTATTGAATATTACATTGAAACTTATCATATTATGGTCGCTGTTTCCCAAATGCTCCCGGACCTCTAGATCTGAAATTGTATCTGGTCTATATGACAGCACCAGATCCAGCAGATTACCTCCCCTGGTTGGTTCATCTACCAGCTGAGAGAGGTCATTGTCCTGAACTGTGGATAAGAATTTGTAGCTTTTAGCACAACTGGAAGATTCTGTGTCCCATTGAAAATCTGGATAGTTAAAATCCCCCATAATAAGGACCCTATTATTATTTGCTGCATTTTTAATTTGTTCCATCATTTTGTCCTCTACCAGTTCAGCTATATTAGGAGGCTTGTAACAAACTCCTCTTAGCAGCTTTCCATTATGACCATCCCCATGTATATTTACCCAAACTGACTCTACATTGTCGCAGCTTCTCCCAATGTTATCATTGAACACGTTTTAAGTTGGATCTTACGAAAATACACATCCCTCCACCTTTTTTGTCTTTCCTATCCTTTCTAAATGTAATCCCTCCATGTTTGTCACCCAGTCATGGCTTCAGTCATGGCTTTTTCCAGCCAGGTTTCCGTAATACCTACCACATCATATTTCATGACCGACATAAGAGTCTCCAGTTCAGCCATTTTGTTTGCAAGACTTCTTGCATTTGCCAGCAGACATTTAATACAATTAGCACATTTGCTACTCCTACTCAGCTCCCTACATTCCTTGCATATCCTAGCCCCACCCTAGATGCTCTATTGCCCCTGCTGTCCCACTCTCTCTGTCTAGTCCAGGGGTCTCAAACACTGTTGCCCCTCCGGCTGCTTCTTGCGGCCCGCAGGCACATAGACCCCGTAACGATCATGGCTCTCTCCAGCAGCCGCCGACATCAGCGCAGTAGTGCAGTGTATTGCCGCGCAGAGACCGGCCCTCTGCACAGCAATACCAGTATCAGCCGCCGGCCTATCAGAGGCCAGCAGCTGACATCTGCGCATGGCAGTGACGTCATACGCTACTGCGCTGGGACGCAGATGTCAGCTGCTGGCGTCTGATAGGCCGGCGGCTGATACTGGTATTGCTGTGCAGAGAGCCGGTCTCTGCGCGGCAATACACTGCATTACAGCGCTGATGTCGGCGGCTGCTGGAGAGAGCCGCGATCATTACGGGGTCTGTGCCTGTGGGCCACAGGTGCAGAAAGGACGCCGAGGGAACGGAGGACAGGTGAGAATCTTTTTTTTTTTTTCTCTGTCATGTGAAATACAGCACAGGGGACCTGTGCTCAGTATGGGGGGGGCACTGTGCGCAGTATGGGGGGACAGGGTCCCTGTGCGCAGTATGGGGGACAGAGACCCTGTGCGCAGTATGGGGGGACGGGGACCCTGAGCTCAGTATGGGGGGACGGGGACCCTGAGCGCAGTATGGGGGGACGGGGACCCTTAGTGCAGTATGGGGGGATGGGGACCCTTAGCGCAGTATGGGGGGATGGGGACCCTTAGCGCAGTATGGGGGACGGACGGACCCTGTGCGCAGTATGGGGGACGGACGGACCCTGTGCGCAGTATGGGGGACGGACGGACCCTGTGTGCAGTATGGGGGGGACCTGGATGGGGGACATGTCTGCAAGATAAGGACCAGGATGGGGGACCATGTCTGCAATATGGGGGACCATGTCTGCAATATGGGGGACCTGGATGGGAGGACCATGTCTGCAATATGGGGGACCATGTCTGCAATATGGGGGACCTGGATGGGAGGACCATGTCTGCAATATGGGGGACCATGTCTGCAATATGGGGGACCATGTCTGCAATATGGGGGACCTGGATGGGGGACCATGTCTGCAATATAGGGGATCTGGATGGGAGACCATGTCTGCAAGGGGACCTGGATGGGAGACCATGCCTGCTATATTGGGACCACCTCTGCAATATGGGGGACCTGGATGGGAGACCACGTCTGCAATATGGGGGACCTGGATGGGAGACCACGTCTGCAATATGGGGGACCTGGATGGGAGATCACGTCTGCAATATGGGGGACCTGGATGAGAGACCATGTCTGCAATATGGGGGACCTGGATGGGAGACCATGTCTGCAATATGGGGAACCTGGATGGGAGACCATGTCTGCAATATGGGGAACCTGGATGGGAGACCATGTCTGCAAGATGAGGACCAATTCAAAAGGTGTATAAAAAATAAAATGGTATCACTAAAAATGTCACTTTGTCATGCAAATAATGCGGACCCCCCAAATTAAATGTTTTTCCGTGTGCGGCCCATATGCCCAGCTGAGTTTGAGATCCCTGGTCTAGTCTATCTATCCCCTTATAAGCACGCATACCCTCCCTCCCCCCAGATCCTAGTTTAAAAGCTCCTCCATCCGTCTGACCATTTTCCCCCCAGCATAGCTGTTCCCTCCCCATTGAGATGCGGCCCTTCCCTACAGTAGAATAAATCCTACAAAACAGAAGGAGTTTCTCAGAGTTACCAAGAAAATAAATTCACAATATCTAAACACAAGATCAATAGACCAACAAAACAATATTCACTGGACAAAAAAGTCATATAAAAATATTTTTTATTTTATAGCAATTAATGTAATAAAAATTCAAAAGGGCACAAGCATAGACAAATTAAAAAACATACAACAATACAAATAAGATAAAAATGAAGCTCAAATGAGGGAATCAGGGGGTAACGCATACAGGGGAGTATGTATGATGTATTACTTATTAGCCATAATGGGATATAGTAAAGGGAATATGTATATAATTATATAAATATAAAGTGCAAGTGATATATATCTATCAGAATTAACATATACAGGATGTGCAGATATGTCACTAAAATATTTAGTAACTAATGAATGGTTAGTCTGATGATTACATATAGTTCATAGTCCCTTTAAGTATCCCCTTTTGAACATGATTATTTCATATGATTATATATAATTCATAGTCATTTTTAATCAAAACATCACCTCTTTTTGAAAATAACATGATTCCATTACATCCAGGAGTCAATTACATTAAATTTAATTCATTCAAAAAGGTCCTTTGTACAGGAATAAATATTGAGTAAAAACTAGGGCAAAAATCTAATTGTAAAAGAGATTATTACTGAAGTCAACCAGCATCCACCTGCTCCCTGTCACCGGACTGGTGAGAAGGTCGGCCTTGGTCTCCATGAACCCAAACCCTTCTTTCCTGCACCAATGTCTAAGCTACTTGTTTATCTCCCTAAGCTCCCGATGTCTATCTAGTGACGCATGTGGCACCGACAGTATTTCTTGGAGGTCCTGGCCTTCAGCTTCTCTCCTAGTTCCCCGTAATCATTTTTAAGGACCTTCCACCTCCCTCTAACTTTGTCATTAGTACCAATGTGTACCATGACTGCTGAGTTTTGCCCAAACCCACCCAGCAATCTGTGTATCCGATCCGCTATATGTTGAACCCGAGCAACCAGCAGACAACACACTGTTCGGCATTCACGGTCTCGGCGGCAGATGACTCCGTCTGTCCGCCTATTTATAGAGTCTCCTACCACCATCTGTCTGGTCTTTGCTGCACTCCTATTACCCTCCTTCCTACAACAGTCATCTTCCTGGTTGCTAGGAGCGTCCTGCTTTAGTGATCCCAGTCCTGGGATAGCAATCCTAATATCAGCCAAACAGGCATATTTACTAGGTTGTGCCAGATCAGGACTGGGCTCCCTGGCACTTTTCCCCCTACCCCTTCTTGTAACATTTACCCAGCTACATTCTTCTCTATTCTGGTCTTCCCCACCTCCACCCGCCTCCATATCACTGGCCCTAACCAGCACAATCTCAGTGAGCTCTAAACTCCTGTCCAGGTTTCCAATGCTCCTGAGTGTCGCTAGCTGCACGTTTAGATCCGGTATCTGGGCTTCCAAATATGTAACTCGTTGACATCGAGCGCAGACTTTTTCACCCTCAAACGGCTGTTCAAAGCATGCATACATCTCACAAGACACACACCTGGTAGCATTGCCCATGGAGCACATACTATATGGTGATAAACAATACAAGTAAAAGCAGAAAAACAAATAGAAGGTTAGTAAGGAAAACACCAAACTATGCTCTGGTGTTAAACTATGTACTTTACTGCCGCCTTTGTACTTAGCTGCAGCCTCTGGGACGCTCAATCCAGCCTCTTCACGCTCGGCAGCCTCGCTTTTTGTTTTTTGACTTGTAGTGCTTGCAATCAGCCCAGCACAGGATATGGATAATTTAAGTAGAAATGTTCAAAAATATAAAATTTAACCCTTTTTTATTCAAAAATAATAATTGGTTTTATTCTTGGCAGATGACTGTACCAGGAGATCAGAGGGACAGCTGACATCTTCAATTTTCAAATCGGATGATCTTGAGATCCCACAGGATACAATTGAAGTGAATGCCATTACTCCAGATTTACCATCATCCCTTCACAGCAAAGATCTGTCATCTGATCTTTTGAAACAGGTCCTGTCTTCTGATTCATTACCGACTACTAAGGAAAATCAAAGTCACAAAATAAGCATTAAAAAACGAACTGCTCCTAAAACAAAGAAGCCATTTTCACGTTCAAAATATGGAAATAGTTTTCCCCTCCAAAAGTCTTTTCTAAAACATCAACAATTTCACACAGCGGAGAATATATTTTCTTGTTCCAAGTGTGAGAAATGTTTTAAAGAGAAATCAGACCTTGTTAGTCACCAGAGAACTCACAAAGGGGAAAAGCCATTTTCATGTTCAGAATGTGGTAAATGTTTTGTTTGGAATTCATATCTTGTTACTCACCAGAGAACTCACACAGGGGAGAAGCCGTTTTCATGTTCCGAATGTGGGAAATGTTTTAACCAGAAAGCGCATCTTCTTGGCCATCAGAAAATTCACACAGGGGAGAAGAGTTTTTCATGTTCAGAATGTGGGAAATGCTTTGTAGATAAATCAAGTCTGATCAAACATCAGAGAATTCACACAGGGGAGAAGCCTTTTTCATGTTCAGAATGTGGGAAATGTTTTACAGAGAAACCAAGTCTTACCAGACATCAGAGAACTCACACAGGGGAGAAGCGTTTTTCATGTTCAGAATGTGGGAAATGTTTTACAGAGAAATTATGTCTTATTCAACATCAGAGAACTCACACTGGTGAGAAGCCTTTTTCATGCTCAGAATGTGGGAAATCTTTTACACAGAAATCAAGTTTTGTTAGGCACCAGAGAACTCACACAGGGTAAAAGTCTTTCTCCAGTTCAGAATGTGGAAAATGTTTTGTGAATAAATCTCTTCTTAGTCACCAGAGACGTCACACAGGGTAAAAACCATTTTTATTTTCTTAATTTGAGAAATTTTTTACTTGGGGAAACAATTCTTAATAAACTTCAGAGAAGTCACACAGGGGAGAATATTTTTTAATGTTCAGAATGTTGGAATGTTTTAACTGAAAATTGTATCTTCTTAAAGGGGTTGTCCACTACTACCACAACCCCTTGTCATTCCTCATGTTTGCCTTGATTAAATAAAAGCACTAATACTCAGATCCCGTGGCCTATAAGATACATTTTTAGCAAGAAACAAATCTTGCTAATAAGTGATTGGGTGTTATAGACTGGAGGCAGCTTCCTGTGACAGAGGAGAACGCTGAGACACTGCCCTTTCTGATCACTGAGAGAACTGCTCTCTCTCCTCTAGCCCCACACTTATGTAACTGATTGGTGCAGTGCAGGAAAGGAAGGAACCGGGACCATCAGAGGTTGCCTGTCCTGAGTGAGCAGCTGAAGGACCTTCCACCCGACTAGCTCAAGGATCTTTCAGATCATGTAACATTGTTTTACATATTTTCAAAAGTTGTCAGGTTTAGTTATGAAATGAGCCATTTCTTAATGATTTTGACTTTCTGAATTAAAATTTGACAGTGAGGGGGGCATGACTTGGAAGCTGAAGAAGATTGCCCCTTGACTGCAGTGCACTGGCAGCCCGTGCCCTTATTTAGCACTGTCCCATTACCCAGGTATGATAACCAGACTGCTCCAGCCATGATATGATTATTGACAAAGCCTTAGGGTCCCGTGCCCTAAACACCTTCCAGAGACTGCTCCACGGGATGTCCTAACCAGAATCCACTTCTTTCATGTTAAAGAGTACCTGCTCTTCTGCTCAAGAAGGAAAGGGTAACTCCCCAAAACCTTCAACCAAGTGAAGATTTTCTCTGATGTGTCCTCTACTAGCCTTCGCTTTTGCAGGAATCTGTCCCCATTACCTTTAGTCTCCGGGAGAACTCGATCATTTACAGATGGGGCTTCCCCTTATATCTCCTCATTAACCACAGCAATGCCTGGCACTCCATCACAACATACGAAGAGGGTAGAGACCTACTGAGACGAAGGGACCTCAACATCCCAGATCATCCTCAAGAGGAAAATTTGAACCCACGAGGCAGGGAGAATGACTGGCAAACCGTCCCTTCCAGAAAAAAGGAAAAGACGGCTGAGGTGACCTAGGCATGTATTTGGCCTATCTCGGCATCGACAAAATACTCTCCACTGAGATCCTGTTTTCTGCCTCTCAGGTTGAGTAGGTCACATAATTGACCTCTTATTTGTCTTCCTTGTCTTTAAGGTTGTTTTTTCTTTTTTGTTTAGTCTATCTGTGGTTTTAGTTAGTGTAACTGATATTCTTCTTTTTTTGTTAGTGTCTAAGTCTATCTCAGATGGTTCTTAACCCTTTACGACCTTGGATGTATCCATACGTTCAGGTCGGTAGGTACTGTGCGCGCATGATCGCCGCCGGGTGTCAACTAATTCTGACAGCTGACACCCAGCACTCAGTGACAAGAGCAGTGCCCACACCACTCCCAGTACTTTAACCCCTAAATGCTGCGATCAAGAAAAAGTGGATTAAAACGCCATTAAAAAGACGAATGTAAAGAAAAATGGTATCGCTGAAAACATCATCTTGTCTGGCAAAATAAGCCGTGATACAGCTCCCTTAGCCTAAAAATAAAAAAGTTACAGCTCTCAGGATAAAGTGATGCAAAAATAATTATTTTATCTATAAAATAGTTTGTATCATTGGGTAAAAGCGTCAAAGCAAAAAAAAAGATGGTATCATAAATGTGGTATCACTGTAATCGTACCGACCCGAAGAAAAAGCTGCCTTATTAATTTTACCACACTCTGAATGGCTTAAAAAAAACAACTCCTGAATTGCTGTTTTTCGTTCATTCTGCCACCCAAAAATCGGAATAGAAAGTGATCAAAAATGTCATGTGTACGAAAATGGTACCAATAAATACGTCAGTTTGTCCCGCAAAAAACAAGCCCTTACATTACTCTGCTAGCAGAAATATGGAAAAATTATAGTTCTCAAAATATGGCGATAAAAAAACTAGTTTTTACAATAAATAGCGTCTTTTAGTGTGTGACAGTACACTGCTGCTGCTGATTTGTTCATTCTGCCTCCCAAAGATCTCAGTAAGGCTCCGTACACATCTATCCTGCACTCTGTGCTGAGCACGCAGAGTTACACCCAGGGTTTCTGTGTAGATCTCTGAAATACGTGATTCAAACAGAACCCCTGGCAGAAGATTCCCTACAATGAGGCAGAAGGAGGCACTGTGGACACCGTTCGGCCTGTGATCCGGCGGTGTCCTTCTTTTTAGGTGTGCATAAAAGCGAAGTCTGCCACAGTTTTGTGCACTTCTGAAAAAAAGGACACCACTGAACTGAGGCCAGACTGAGTTCAGAGTAACTCTGCTGCCTCCTTTTAGTTAATGGGTCCCTCTGGGTTTCATTTGAATCATGTCTCTCGGAGATTTACATGGAAACCCCAATATAAGGGCTCAGCGTAGAGCGCAGGATAAATGTGATCCCAAATGTTATGTAAAATGTTCCCAAAAAATGCTTCAAATCAATCCATAAAAAAGCGAGTCCCTACTCAGGTCCGTCATCTGTCAATGGAAATATAGGAGGCTTCCACGTTATTGGTAGTACAAAGGCTCTGGAAGAGCGCTATGGCTCCTCGCCCCCCCAAAGGAAATTCAGTAAATTCTGCGCTCCCAAATCCAAGTACTCACCTCCCTTCTGAGCCCCAGTGTGCCTAAACCACATTTAGCATCTATACAGTTATATGAATAAGTTTGGGCACCCCTATTAATCTTAAGCTTAATGTTTTATAAAAATTGGTGCTTTTGCAACAGCTATTTCAGTTTGATATATGTAATAACTGTTGGACACAGTAATGTTTCTGCCTTGAAATGAGGTTTATTGTACTAACAGAAAATGTGCAATCTGCATTCAAACAAAATTTGACAGGTGCATAAGTATGGGCACCTCACCAGAAAAGTGACATTAATATTTAGTAGATCCTCCTTTTGCAAAAATAACAGCCTCTAGTCGCTTCCTGCAGCTTTTAATGATTTCCTGGATCCTGGATGAAGGTATTTTTGACCATTCCTCTTTACAAAACAATTCCAGTTCAGTTAAGTTTGATGGTCGCCGAGCATGGACAGCCCTCTTCAAATGATCCCACAGATGTTCAATGATATTCAGGTCCGGGGACTGGGATGGCCATTCCAGAACATTGTAATTGTTCCTCTGCATGAATGCCTGAGTAGATTTGGAGCGGTGTTTTGGATCATTGTCTTGCTGAAAGATCCATCCCCTGCGTAACTTCAACTTTGTCACTGATTCTTGAACATTATTGTCAAGAATCTGCTGATACTGAGTGGAATCCATGCGTCCCTCAACTTTAACAAGATTCCCGGTGCCGGCATTGGCCACACAGCCCCAAAGCATGATGGAACCTCCACCAAATTTTACTGTGGGTAGCAAGTGTTTTTCTTGGAATGCTGTGTCTTTTTGCCGCCATGCATAACACCTTTTTGTATGACCAAACAACTCAATCTTGGTTTCATCAGTCAACAGGACCTTCTTCCAAAAAGAAATTGGCTTCTCCAAATGTGCTTTTGCATACCTCAGCCGACTCTGTTTGTGGCGTGCTTGCAGAAACGGCTTCTTTCGCATCACTCTCCCATACAGCTTCTCCTTGTGCAAAGTGCGTTGTATAGTTGACCGATGCACAGTGAAACCATCTGGAGCAAGTTGATGCTGCAGCTCTCTGGAGGTGGTCTGAGGATTGTCCTTGACTGATCTCACCATTCTTCTTTTCTGCCTTTCTGATGTTTTTCTTGGCCTGCCACTTCTGGCCTTAACAAGAACTATCCCTGTGTTCTTCCATTCATTTCCTTACTATGTTCCTCACAGTGGAAACTGACAGGTTAAATCTCTGAGACAGCTTTTTGTATCCTTCCCCTGAACAACTATGTTGAATAATCTTTGTTTTCAGATCATTTGACAGAACCTATGATGCCACTCTTCAGAGGAGATTCAAACAGGAGAACAACTTGCAAGTGGCCACTTTAAGTAGCTTTTCTCATGATTGCATACACCTGGCTATGAAGTTCAAAGCTCAATGAGGTTACAAAACCAAAAAAAGTGCTTTAGTAAGTCAGTAAAAAGTAGGTAGGAGTATTTAAAACAAGAAAATGATAAGGGTGCCCATACTTATGCACCTGTCAAATTTTGTTTGAATGCAGATTGCACATTTTCTGTTAGTACAATAAACCTCATTTCAAGGCAGAAACATTACTGTGTCCAACAGTTATTACATATATCAAACTGAAATAGCTGTTGCAAAAACACCAATTTTTATAAAACATTAAGCTTAAGATTAATAGGGGTGCCCAAACTTTTTCATATAACTGTATGTTTGTCATTTCTGTAGTGATGACAACCCGCCTAATTTAAGGGTGCATGTCTCCAGAAGCACGAGCTGGGCACAATGTATGGGCGCTACACCGTACTGGGGAATACAATGGCAGTTTGCAGTTTTCATTCAGCAACATCCACTGCTGCTTGTTTCTGGAAAACACCCATTGAGTCAAAATCGTCACTACACCTGTAGATAAATTCCCAAAAGGGGTTATCATTTCCAAAATAGGGTAATTTGAGAGGGGATTCTGCTTTTCTAGCAGTAAGGGGCTCTGTATATGGAGTCCGCAAACTATTCTAGGAAAATCTGTGCTCCAGTAGGAAAATAGCGATCCGCCCCTCCCGAGTCTCGGTATGGCTAAGCAGTACTGTACAGCCACATATGGGGTATTTCTACATTCAGCAGAAATTGTGGGACAAATTTTGGTGCCATTTTTGCCATTTCCCCTTGTGAAAATGTAAAATCTGGGGCTAACACTAAATTTTGGTGGTAAAAATGTAATTTTTTTTTTTTCACTGCCCAATGGTATAAATTCTGTGACCCACCTGTGGTGTCAATTTGATCATTGCACCCCTAGAGGAATTCATTAATAAGTTTAGTTTGTAAAATGGGGTCTCTTATGGGGATGGGTCTGCTGTTCTGGCACTTCACCGGCTCTGCCAAAGTGACATGGTACCCTCAAACCAGTACAACAAAATCTGAACTTCAATATGGTGCTTCTTCCCTTCTGACCTTTGCACTGTACCTAAAAGGTACCATATTTTTTGGACTATAAGACACACTTTTTTCCTCCAAAGTTTTGGAGGAAAGTGGGGGGTGTATCTTATAGCTCGGATAATACATTTTGACTGTGGAGGGGGGGACGGCGGCGGAGGAGCGGGGCACAGGCAGTAGCTGTAGCTGGCTGCTGCTGCTCGTTGAACACGTGTGCCTGCTACTAAAGAGAATGAATATTCACTCTTCTCCACCTATGGGAATGGAGTTATGAACAGTTATGATTGATTCAGGCTTTTCTTGAGAAAGGGAATTTTAGCTTTAATCGCTTGGGTTTTTACTCTATTGGCTAATAGCGTTCCAGCCTTAGTATCCTGTGAGTAATAAAGAGACTTAGTTTTTTGTAGTTTTTTTTCGTATTTATATATAATAAGCAATCTCCATATAGTGCCCTCCCAATAGATGGAAAATATAGAGAACTGTGTCATATCTTGCTGAGTGTGGAGGTACTTTGCTCCAGGAAAAAAAAATGACCAGGGAAAGCCACAGAAAGACTGCAGGAGAAGCGGCTCTCAGCTCCAAGATGACACCACGGTTGTCACGCTGGAGACAGATTGAGCAAGGGAGACAAGGAGGAGGATAGTGGTGGTCAGGCTGGAGTGATTTGCCTGCACAGAAACACAGGTCTCAGCAGGTGACGGTGACCTTCTTATAGCAGCTACCCCGTAGTTGTCCATAGGCTCTGGAGCAGAGGAGTGGGGTGAAGAGGAGATGGGAGAAGCAGCTGCATTACTGAAGGGGTGAAAAGTCAGCGAAACTGCATGTGGCACAGTACTCACTGCCCCACAGCCTAATCTTCACCAAGATGACATACATGTAAATCCTCTCTGTTTTGAATGTACAGTTTGGTGGTCTTAAAGATGAGATAGCAGATATACGTCGCAAACTGCAGAGAATACAAAACAGCAGGGGCAGTGGAAGGCAGAGTCAGCGCCCCTGAGGATCAGATAGCCGATATGAGCAAAGAAAACAGGCTTGTAGAACAGCAAATATCTGCACTGCTGGCAAAGCAGATGACCCTGAAAATAGATCAAGATGCAATAATATACCACTTATTGATGTGCCTGAAAAAAAATAGAAGGCTCTTCTCCTATTGAATTCTTTGAAAACTGGAGGAAATTAAAAATTGGGCCTGAAACCTTAACCCCCTATAGGCTGTAGAATGAGCTCATAGGGCGCCAACCCGTCCTCTTCCTCCTGGGCTTCCACAAAGACCTGTGCTGGCTAAAACATTACACTATCAGAACAGAGATATTATCCTGCGGCAGGCAAGGGATCACCCAGATCTAATAATTAATGGATCCAAAATCTCAATCTTTCCAGATTACTCTATAGAAGTACAGAAACAAAGAGCCAGATTACTTGATATCAAAAAACATCTGAGAGATCTGCACGTTCTATAGTCAATGATATTCCCTGCCAAATTAAGGGTGGGCTTTATTCAAAAGAAGTCCTTCACTGGGTTGATATGAATGAGAGGCAAATACACCGGGATCAAATTCGGGATGTTACAAGTTGAAGATCCTGTGGTACAAACCCCAATTCTTCAGAAATACGATGATCTGTGAGTATATGGGAAGAAGTGTGTTGCTGCTTGTTGGACAGTTCTTTACAAATGTTGTTTTCTTCAGGTTCTATTATGATTATATCACTGTTTTATGTCTAAGTGGGGTTGAATCATCCTCCAAGGAGACTTAAGTTGTAGGTGGGATTCTCCCATACATTCAACAGTGACTGAGCCTTCGTTTATCTATTTGATTATATATGGCGGGGTCCGTGGCAATAGCGGGAATGTAAGGGGTCTTTCTTCTAGTTTTAAAAGACAGGTGATCTTTCAGTATCTTCAGATGGAAAAACTTGCTTTGATTTTCCTGCAAGAAGCACATCTTACCTCTTCAAAAACTTCACCTACTAAACGAGAAGTGGTTACAGGCGACTATCACTCCACGCGCTCTCCATACTCTCGGGGAGTCAGTATATTAGTACACCCTAGTGCACAATGTGAGGGTCTTATAGTGAAAAATAGATACAGAGGGTCAGTACGGATGTTTGTTCTGTAAGTTATTACTAAGTCTCTATTACTAATCTCTATCTACATACCACCACCATATTCCAGTAGAATCATACACAAAATTCTCTCTATTATTGATGGTTTCTCGCACACCCCCTATATTATAATAGGGGACATTAATAATATACCGGACTCTCTCTGGGATAGAGGGAGACATGAAGCTAAGAGGGTAAAAGGCAATTGTACTCCTTTTGGTCACTTACTTAAGGAGACAGCTGTAATTGATCTTTGGAGAGCCGGTCGTCCTAATGTATACCAACACTCCTGCTTCTCGTCCACATTCTCCTCTTTGTGGAGAATGGATTTGTCTCTTGGAAATGAACGGATGCCGGGTCTTATATCTGACATCAGCTCCTGCCCAGAGCGCTATCCCATCATTCTCCTCTGTGTCTCCCTAAGCTTAATCTCCCAATGCAGTACAGACCCACAGGGAAATTAACCCCTTTTGGTTGCAAGTTATAGACCTTAAGGGGAAAATTGATGGGAAACTAAAGGAGAATCTTGTGATTAATAAAAATACAACTTCTATTTTCTATGTATGGGAAGCCATGAAGGCCGACCTTAGAGGAATATATATAACAGAAATCTCAGCAGCTGAATCCCGGACTAAGCAGCAGGATCATTTGGTGTTTCAGGAATTGGGAGATAGAGATTGCGATGATTACAGATCCAACGCCGGCTGCTCAAAACAGGCTGAAACCAGCTCAGGACCTGCTGAATCAGGGAACATTGCCGCTGCAGGAAGGAAGAAGATGTTTCCCAGGACGCAATATTGTGAAGAGGGAGATAAAGCAGGTCACTTATAATGTGATCAAGCAATAGCGTAATCAGTTTGTAAAGGTAGAAAACAGAAAAGGTACTTTCCCAGATGAATATAATATAGGTTTATACAAAGGATATAAATTAGAAGATGGCATTTGATTTAATTCATTAAAATATCAGAATTAAAATAGAGACACAAACAAGATATATATATATATATATATAGATAGATAGATAGATAGATAGATAGATATAGATATAAACCACAGGTGGGCAGGTGTGAATGTCACAGCACAGAGAGGTATTACATATACATTAACAAATCTCAAGCAACGCCTCTGAACACAATGGGTAGATATACCGATCCAAACAACATGTCCCACATGCCCTCATATACGTGAGAAAAAAGGAAAGGTCTCCCCCCAATTCTAGTAGTTAATTCTCAGGCATCAGATCCTTTTCAGATCCACATGAATGGGAGCAAAGACAAATGTCTAACTATCATCCTGTTAAGGAACCAGGTAAGGGTGTCCTTATTTTCATGAAACTTTTCTTCCCTGTGTGGGATTCACCAGGGAATTAAGCCATTCAGTTATGTAGGTCTTCAAGTCTCCTCCTGTGTAATAGTGACCTGTTTCCCGGTCCCCCTTAAATAATTCAAAAGTACCAAGCAAAACCCTTCATTTCTGAACACCACAACGTCATTTCCTCTTATTGGAACGCATTATTCTGCAACGTGACATCGCGACGCGTCATTTCCGGTGCATCAATGATTGGCATACTGCCGGAACGCATGACTCAAAATAACAGCACGCACACGAGCAAGTCCTTCTATAAAAAAAAGTCCTTCATATTCCAAACCACAGACACATGTGGCTTTATAGATGACCCCTTTACTTCTGCAATTTATGAATGATCTGATGACATATTTTTCTTCCATGTCTTTGTTATAGAAGGACTTGCCTACATTAATGGCCTTACACGCCCCACACCCACATCCTTTATTCTTTCCAAATCTACCAATAACTTGCTTGAGGTAGATAGCAGCAAGGTAAGAACAATAATAAAACATAACTTTTGATTAAAGTGTATAAAAACGACTACAGTAGTATAAAAATAAGAACACCTGTTTCTCATAAATATAGATTTAAATGAACAGAGCGCTATAGTGGTGGACAATATATCTGTAAATGGAGATAGACCTGTACGAAAAACGTCATACAAATGCCTGAAAATGACAGTGGTCACATATAATGCATACGAAGTATAGGAGGAAATGTCAATGTTAAATACTAATTACGGATATTCATTTTATTCTGAATTCTGCACCATACATTGCATAAGATTGAATCAGCCATCGTGCTAGGGTTTCTAGATGACATGCGCTATTTGTGTATTTTTAGTTCAGTGCCATATACAGAAGAACAGGTGCTCTGGGGGGGCCTATAAAAGCCTATGTTAGAGACAGGGGGGTGCTGGCCATTCCACAGGACACTGAACGAGGGTCTGTGTGTGAAACAGCTGCTGATGTAGGTCCAACGGACACATGGTGTCATACTGACACACGTGCTGGACACAGACAGACAATCTACCATTCAGGATCCCAGGGAAAGATGGGTGAATCTCAACTATTAAGCTAATTATGGGCAAATGGACAATCACTCTGTAACCATTTAACTATTATATATAATTACTGCAATCATTCTTTTTAATGGACAATCCAAGAATAAATCTATACATTTTTTTCATAAGAATATAGTCTTTGATTAATCACATCTGATAAGAAGTCCTCGATAGGAAAAACTACAGAAAGAAGTATTTTTTTACAGTCAACAAATCAGGGTGGAAAATAAAATTGGAAATCTCTCACCCAAAATTCAGATCCACTGAGTGAATAGGAAGTTCCTCCTCATCCAAGGCAAACAAAGGACAGAATCCTCTTCAGGTCTGGGAAGGGTAGAGACCGGAGAAATTAGCTCTATTCTGCCATATAGGTCAGTACCGTAACCCTACATGCCCCATGACTCCTGCCCTTACAAGAGCAGTCCACAGCTTTCCTGGAGTGTCCACAACTTTCCCGGAGCATCCACAACTTTCCTGAAGGGAAACGCGGCTCCGCTCGGTACGCCTCGTACACGCGCGGCTCCGCTCACCTCTTACACGCGCGGCTCCGCTCCATACGCCTCGTACACACACGGCTCCTCTCCGTACGCCTCGTACACGCGCGGCTCCTCTCCGTACTCCTCGTACACGCGCGGCTCCGCTCCGTACGCCTCGTACACGCGCGGCTCCGCTCCGTACGCCTCGTACACGCGCGGTTCCTCTCCGTACGCCTCGTACACGCGCGGCTCCGCTTCGTACGCCTCGTACACGCGCGGCTCCGCTCCGTACGCCTCGTACACGCGCGGCTCCTCTCCGTACGCCTCGTAGACGGGCAGCTCCGCTCCGTACGCCTCATACACGGGCGGCTCCGCTCCGTACGCCTCGTACACGCGCGGCTCCGCTCCGTACGCTTCGTACACGCGCGGCTCCGCTCCGTACGCTTCGTACACGCGCGGCTCCGCTCCGTACGCCTCGTACACACGCGGCTCCGCTCCGTACGCCTCGTACACACGCGGCTCCGCTCCGTACGCCTCGTACACACGAGGTTCCGCTCCGTACGCCTCGTACACGCGCGGCTCCTCTCCGTACGCCTCGTACACGGGCGGCTCCGCTCCGTACGCCTCGTACACGGGCGGCTCCGCTCCGTACGCCTCGTACACGCGCGGCTCCGCTCCGTACGCTTCGTACACGCGCGGCTCCGCTCCGTACGCCTCGTACACGCGCGGCTCCGCTCCGTACGCCTCATACACGCGCGGCTCCGCTCCGTACGCCTCGTACACACGCTGCTCCGCTCCGTACGCCTCGTACACACGAGGTTCCGCTCCGTACACCTCGTACACACGCGGCTCCACTCCGTACACCTCGTACACGAGGTTCTGCTCCGTACACCTCGTACACACGAGGCTCCGCTCCGTACGCCTCGTACACGGGCGGCTCCGCTCCGTAAGCCTCGTACACGCGCGGCTCCGCTCCGTACGCCTCGTACACGCGCGGCTCCGCTCCGTACGCCTCGTACACACGCGGCTCTGCTCCGTACACCTCGTACACGCGCGGCTCTGCTCCGTACACCTCGTACACACGCGGCTCTGCTCCGTACACCTCGTACACACGCGGCTCCGCTCCGTACACCTCGTACACACGCGGCTCTGCTCCGTACACCTCGTACACGCGCGGCTCCGCTCCGTACACCTCGTACACACGCGGCTCTGCTCCGTACACCTCGTACACACGCGGCTCTGCTCCGTACACCTCGTACACACGCGGCTCCGCTCCGTACGCCTCGTACACACACGGCTCTGCTCCGTACACCTCGTACACACGCGGCTCCGCTCCGTACACCTCGTACACACGCGGCTCTGCTCCGTACACCTCGTACACACACGACTCTGCTCCGTACACCTCGTACACACGCGGCTCTGCTACATCCACACTGTAAACCCCTCCTGACCCCACACATAAACTTCAGCTCATCCAGCACCATGACAACCAGCACAGCAGAGTCCTGCATCCACTGAGGCCCCTGATCATGTGACCCCTGACTCCTCCCCTCCTGTGACCTCATCACAGCTCCTGTGCGCACAGAGCAGCCATATATGTGGTGGCGGCTCTGCAGGTGGAGGTATGTGGAGACCCCATTACTGGAGCATTAATACTAGATATATATTGCACAGGGGATATCGCAGCCGATTCCCTCTAGAATAATCCTGGAATCGCAGCATTAGATGATTATTTCTCTGCAGTTTCTATAGGACATAATACATTACACTCCCTTTGGTTGGGTCATTATCGGGGCGCCTTTCTTTATAGTGAGTCTATGCGGTGACATCCAGGAGGCTCCACACAATTGAGGAACCCCAATGGGGACATTACGGCTTGTTCACCATCCATGACTGAATCAGTGGACATGTATGTGGTCTCTGGACCGGCCGTCTCTTCTGTATTTGTAGGTTTATGGAGCTGACACTATAGTTTTATAGGATTACGCGTTCACAAAGCGACTGATGATTGTTAAAATTGTGACAAATATCAGGAAAAACTTGGTTAATAACCTCCAGTACTGAGGACGTCATTTTGCAAAAGTCTTCCGGGAAGGAGATTAAGCCGGTAGTGGAATCTGTAGGGAACCTGTCGTTTCTGAGGCATAGTACGTGGGGTGTAAATTCGTCTGCAGTAGAATTTTCCATCAAGTGAACCCACATATTAGTAGTCAGAGAAGCTTCTGAATATGTCTCCATCCTGAAAAGGGTCACCTTGCCATGGTGGGATGGCTGTTATGCTTTTTTGATCAAAAACTGTGTTCACTAAGGACCCTATGTTATTTAAATGCACTTTTGCTTTTTTACTTATTTAGTTACAGCAGGGTTTATGATCACTTTGTTCCTTGTAGGTTTTGCATATGTCTCCATAGATGAGAAGATATTAAACAGGCATTCAGCTCGTCTGCTGGCGTTGCTCCCTTAAGAACAGGTAACGTTTGGCAGAAGTCACCTGTAAAAAGTACAATTTCCCCCATTAAGCGATTGGATCCCTGCAGATCTTTCAAGGTGCGATCGAGGGCCTCAACAGCTTTCTTGTGCGCCATGGTACATTCCTCCCAGACAATTAATTTGCAAATCTGTAATTCTTTAGCTTTCCCTGAGCCTTTAGTGATATTACAGCCAAGAGTTTCCAACAGCACTAGATTCAAGGGCAATCCTAGTACTGAATGAGCCGTGCGCCCTCCATCTTTAAGAGTGGCCGCAATTCCAGATGAAGCATCGGCCAGAGCAATGTTAGTGTTTGAGCGAATTTCTGTGAGCAGGAAATTAATTAAGAATATTTTACCGATACCTCCTGGTCCATCAAGGAAAAACAGTCTCCCATTTCCACTTGAAATCGGATCTGTAATTGCCAAATACGCCGATCTTTGGTCATCAACCAAATGAGGCTTATTCAATGTGACAAATTCTTTCAACCTTTCCAAATCATAGCTTTTGTTTTGCAGAATATCACAGCCCATAACATCAAAGGATGGTCGAACTGGTGCTGGTAAACCAAATTGTATTAGAGTTTTACTATTGATACACTTGCACCTTTCTTCTGGCGTCAAGAGGACTTTGGTGAATATGTCGGCAGTGAAATTTAAGCCTAAATCCGGATTAACTCTCCTGTGCACTCTCAGAATATCTTCGCTAAGATATTCTTTGTGTTTTTCCCAAAGAGCTCGGGGATTGAAAGGTGCACAGGTTGTAATTATTATAGCGAACAGGTTTCGAAGTTGAGGTGGAAAGTGAGTGAGGGACATTTTCTGCAATGTCATGTCCCAGTGTTGATAATCTTCGATCAGACCACGCTTTTGGCATGCCTCCCTGTAAGATTGACACAGCTCACCACCAACTGTTTTTAAATCTGTGAAAGTCTCTGGCCCGCGGACAGTGTGACGCAGTAAACGTAGGTGGTAACACTCTGCGTTGTTTGGATGAAGTGTATACACGAGTCCAAGAGCATCACTGCAACTTCCGTCCCATCCTTGGACCCTTGCACCTTGTTTCCTTTTGCAAAATACTTTTCTCAACTTATTCCATGTATAATATTTTTGGAACTTCTGAATATAATAAAGTTCTCGCAAATGGATCTGCTTGACACGGGAGAAAGAAAGCTGTTAATGTTGTATTAGGTGGTCGAGCCGCTCTTTCTTTTAAATTATTGGTAGTGAAATAAACTTGTCCATTTTCAAGATGGACTCTGAGATGAACTACAGTCGGATGTTTTTCATAGATGGCAAAATTGAGTAATCACCACATGGATTCGTTACTACTTATATACCTCCCCATTTTTGTTTGTGTAACGGAAACACTGCCATATCACTGCCTTTGTTAGCTGATTTGCAAGTATATTTGACTCCAAAGAATTGCAATATTTCACGTTAATGTGCGCGTCAAACATTTTTCAAAGATACAACCCACTGATTATTTCATTATCTGTGTACTGATTAACCCTTTGAAATCTGATTGTTGCAGTATATCCTCGCTGTTCACGTTTCCGTCTTCTGTAAAGAGTGACTCTTTGATTGCTGTCGCTCTAATTCTTTAAAATCCTTTGGGCAAAAACTGTAGTTTTGCATTCAACAGACAGACACCCATTTTCTCCTTTATACCTTTCCAGCCTAAATTCAGAGGGCCAAATCCCATGAAAGGGGGAAATTTTGAGTTTTAGTGTTTGCAATATTTTTAGTCTGGTGTTAAAGACGGGCCGTGCAAAATTTCACTTAAACCTTGTGAAAAATGTGGTTTTGTATTTAACGGGCTCAACACACAGATTTACTGATTTATATATATATATATAGACGTAAAGAGGAAAGCAAAATGCCATAAAATAATATATCTCCTCATATGAATTCCCTTATTGTGTCCAGTACTTGTATTATTAAAATATCAGTAAATGATTCCAGAATTAGCTTTATGGAAGATGAGTCTATGAGAAGAGTCTTCAGCTGCAGACTCCGAGGAAGAAACTGCTTGTTGTCTGTGGCCTAAAATATAAAGGTTTTATTACTAGATGTAAAGAAGAAAACTAAATACTGTAAAATAATATGTCTCCTCATGGGTTTCCCCTTATTATCTCCAGTAATTGTATTATTACACAGGATTTTTATGATGTTACATCGGCTCATCATCTTCTCATTCAGGTCCGCACAATGTCAGATCCTCTCAGTGAAGATCTTCTATATAAGAGAATTTTCCTTATGGACCCATCAAAGATGGATATGGACAGAGACAAGATGGTGGAGAGGATATTACACCTCACCCTAGAGATCCTCTTCCGTCTTACTGGAGAGGTGAGAGATTCTGATGACGTCACATTACATCATTCTTATCTATGGGAATAACAGATGGACAGAACTGGAGAGTTGAGGACTCTGGAAATGTCTGTAGTGAGATTTATTAATGTGTCTCTCCATAACCAGGATTACACAGTAGTGAAGAAGACCTCTAGTGAGCGCTGTCAGGACCCTGTGTCTGAGGGATGGGGAAGACCCCTGAGCCCAATCACAGGGCCTACACCTCACCCCCTGATGCATGATGACATGAATGACCAGAAGATCCTAGAACTCACCTACAAGATGATTGAGCTGCTGACTGGAGAGGTGACACTGCTGGGAATGCTGGGACATTATACAGTGACGCTATGAAGGGATCGGGGGGGTGACGGTATCATTGTATGTGTCAGGTTCCTATAAGGTGTCAGGATGTCGCCGTCTATTTCTCCATGGAGGAGTGGGAATATTTAGAAGGACACAAAGATCTGTATAAGGACGTCATGATGGAGGTTCCCCAGCCCCTCACATCACCAGGTAATGGACAGGACTAAATACACATGGCCTATATTATCTGTATGTAAAGAATGAATTCAGTCCCTGTATGTGTTTCCTCCAGATCTATCCAGTAAGAGGACAACACCAGAGAGATGTCCCCGTCCTCTTCTTCCACAGGACTGTAAACAAGAAGATCCCAATGTTCCTCAGGATCATCAGGTAGATGGAGAGAAGGTGTCATGAGATCTCCCCTATGATGTGTAGACGGCTGTGAAGGTCTTGTGCTCAGTCTTGTTTTATCCACCATTATTATATGCTTTCTACTTGTGTAATGAGAACGGTGAAGATGGCCGGATTAGGGCTGATCATAGATGTGACTTCTCCATGTGTCTGTGACTTTTACAATACTGGTTTCAGGGTGAAGATGTGACCCATATTAATACTACAGAGACATATGTGAGGGGTGATGAGTGGTGTAAAGAGGAGATTCCTACATATGACTACCCAGGTGAGTAGTGACCACTAAATGCAGAGAAGTCACAGATTCTTCTCAGTCACCGGCTGTGGCTGCTTTATCGGTGGTGTAGTCCGGCCGTATCACAATCGTGTGACCACCATTTTGCTACCAACCCATAACATTCTCATCCACCAAAAAATTGTTCAAATGACTTTGGGTATTGAAAGCCCTTTTTTATAGAATTTACAATCTGGAGGATCCACCTACCCCCTGGGATTAGAAGATGCTGACCCTTACCTCCTTACCTGCTCAGATCTGTAAACTAAAAAGCCAAATTACAGCGTATGTAGAATGTGTTGACAAGTTAAAAAATCACTTGAAGAAAAATATTATGATGGGCCTGTAAGAGAAAGCGGAGGGTAATGATGGTGTTGGCTTCCTAGATCCCGGATATCTTATTGGATGAATCTACCTTCTCTCCCATCTGTGCTGCTGAATGTGCTCATATGGTCCCTACAAGACCAGGTCCAGTCTTTCTGACCAAACTTTGCTTTTATGATCGACAACATTAAATGTGCAGTGAGGCCAAGTGTGAATTTCTGTACAATAACAACAGAGTTTCCCTTTATCCTGACTTTTCAATTTCTTTTAAAACCAACTAACTTCAAACATAATTGTGATAAACTATACAGAAAACATTACACCTGTGCCATGATATATCTCTAAGCTGTGCGTGGCTGATGGCTGTAATATACATTTATTTACGCCTGCAGGAGATGTGTTGGCTCGAGCCCTGGTTTCATGGATTCACTCCACATCATAAATTCCATTATGTTTTCAATCCTAAGGAATTCAGATTACTGCACAATCTCTCCTGAAATGGGGGTGCTAATACTTTCTCTACTCTTCTGATCAGGACTCATAGTAGCTCCAATGGTCCACCATAAATGAGTGCGACTCCGGTTTAGTGTTGGATTTCTCCCCTCATACATACTTTGTTGTTGGGGATGTAACATTTTTTATTCTATCTCTTTTTTTACAACTTCATTCTGCATGATAGTTTGATTGTGGTGGGATCGGCCTGCCTCACTTATGTGAATATATAACTCCTTGGTGGTCTTTAAAATAATGCCTTTTCCAAATCCCAGAGGTCCAAATTTAAGACACCTCAGCTCTGCACTATTATAAAAAGTTCTCTTCTTGAAACTCATCTGACAGAAAATATTGTTCCTTACGATAGTTTAGATTCCCAAGAGCCACCGAGCCCCATACTCTAATTACCCCAGAGAGGTTTCACCACTAGTTACTCACTACTTACTGATGAAGTGCTGAGTTTGATCATTTCAGTAGATGTGTTATGGTCTATACTCACAGTTTTGACTACAGTAGTTAGTGCCCAAAATACTCTGATTTAATCCCTTCCTGCAGCCAGTTTTGTGTTCCTATCTGGGCCCATTTTTCAAATCTGACGTGTGTCACTTTATATGGTGATATCCTTTGTGAATAATTCCAAACTTAATAGGAAACAAATGGACCTTACAAATTATTTTCCAACTTCTCTTGAATCCGGCAATACTCTGTATGCAATTGTACACTACTGTCTGGGCACATGGCAGGTTAAGAAGGGAAGGAGCGACATTTAGCTATTTGAATGCAGATCTTGCTGGAATAGTTTGCAGACAATGGTCACCTGGCAGCTCAAATGATGGCTACCACAAACAGGCTTGGTGCTATCTACTCCATTTTCGAGATACCAGGGATTACTTTATCACCCTTTAACCCCTCTACATGGATCTGTTCTTACACCGAGACCTCTAGGCTTGGGCCACGGTGTTAAAACGAAAAGTTGACAGAGTCCTATGATCTGAAATGTATAGTCAGTTCAAGAAACCCCCCAGAAAAGTAGTAATGTAATAAAAGTATCTAGAGGTTCTTAATGATTATTAAAGTCAGATAGAAGAGGCCAGAGGACTCTTATCAGAAAAAAACTGTGGGATCAGTTTAATTATACATATAACAAATTTTTATTGAGAATATATATTCATATAAGTAGAAAACCCAAGAAAGGTGAGACAGAATAAATTGCTAGGATTATTTAAAGCAATAGTGTGCAGATAAAAACCCATAAGAACACATTGGATCCCCAACCCTAATCACTTGGGATTATAGGATAGGCAGCAAAGGAACATGTTCTCCTTCAGGGATAGGTGCAGTGCAGAATATTATACAGATAACTTGTGCGCAATTGCACACAAGCACCTAATGGGTTATCAGAGCATTGCAAACATTAAATATGAAGTGCTATACCTGAAGACATGCTGGCGTGTCCTAGAGCGGGTAGGAGGTCCAAGTAAGCGCCTCGACGCGCGTTTCTCCTTCCGGCTTTGTCAGGAGGCGTGGGGAGAATTTAAAAAGGGGCACTATATAAATGAGTATGTCCGGGTGGCTGGCGAATCGGCGCACCGCTCGTCATGTTGTTACTCCCCTCAGGGCGCGGCCGGCCAGCGCATGCCGGAAACAATGGGAGGGAGGACAACGTCATCACTCCCGTCGTCCCGGCAACGAATCCAGCCCGCGGCGCCACAGGGGACAAACAGCACATGTGCGAGGTGTGTCTGCACCACTAAGGTAAAGCTACAGATGATTCCAAATATTTAAGAATTAAAGATTAGGTTTAATAAATAATTCTGGTAGATTTATAATGGCTTAGAGGGATAGAGATGAGGGCGTATATCCTATTAAGTATACCACTGCCAGAAGGTACATGGCTGAGTCATTAATGGTAAATATTCCAAACTTGCTATATCTAATACCGACAGCATGATCATAGGAGATGGCAGATAGTAGATCCCTCCTGAAGAATAATAAAATATCGATATGGGAGGGACATATATATAACCACTCATACTCAAAAAGTATTGCCATGCAGATGCTTACAAAGATAGGTTACAGCAAAAATACAAAAAAGGGCACATATGTAGCCCTCCATGTTCGAAACATACTTCCCTTACAAATATCTACAAAATTATGTGGCAACGATCCATATCGTCACATAACACGAGAATTTATATATATCAATATGGGAAGGGCATATATGTGACCTTCAATTTTCAAAAATTATTCCCCCAAAGACATTTGTAAAATCGCATAGCAGCAATCTGTATTGTCACCTAAGGAGAATACATATAGAGCTTACCGCCTTTCAAAGATACTTCCCAAATAATATTTATAAAATCGCATAGCGATAGTCCACATGTCAGCATGCTGTTTCGATGGTAAGTATCTTGGCGATCTTCCTTAGTGACACTTGCAGAGTCGCATGGCGATAGTCCATATGTGAGCATACTGCTTCAATGATGAGTATCATAACAATCTTCCTTAGTGATACTCGCAGAATCGCATAGCGATAATCCATATATCGACATGCTGCCTCAATGGTAGAAATCTTAGCAACATTTATGCACAAACCTAAAATAAAGTTATTTTTATATAATATATAACAGTAAAGCAACTAATGTTGATATATAACTAAAACCAATGTCCTCAGGTTTGATGCTGAATGGATGCTTGCGTTCCGTAGTTCTTTGGGCCACGGTGTTACCTGCTGTTCTGTGGTGTGAGATGGGAAGAAGAATAGTCAGGTAGCCGGGTCAGAACCAGGAGGGCAGAGAACATACAACATCAGAAGACACAAGAGTAGTCAGTAAACGGGCCGGGATCACAACAGGAAACAAATACACAAGCCGGGAGCTGAGCACAGAGGACTGAACCAGAGGAGAACAAGGCTGTATCTGGCAGCTTCCAGCCATATGCTTCCAGCTTTAGTAGGGTGCGGTGCTTTCCAGTTGGCTGAAGTAGGGAGCAGATTACTCCAGCTGGACAGCACACACACCCATACTGCAAAACTGGATGGTACTACAGGTCCCAGGCACCATAATCTTAGTGGCTGGACAGAGCCGTCGCCATACAGAGCTTCTGGTTCTGACGTCTCCTCCATCACCAGCGCCGCCTGCAGGATGAATAAGGCGGCTTCTGCTGAGAGAAGCAGACGTCGCAGGAGCAGATCCCAGAGGAGATGGGACCCACCATTTACAGAAGCCCTAATATGATAAAATATCAGAAAACCAGAGCAGTGGAAATCCCCATATAGTGAATACATTTTATAACCCTCAGTGAATTAATCTATAGGAGTAGTGACTATTTTTACTCCTCAGGCACTTCCCGGAAATTAGCACGCTGTGGATGATGGAGAGTGAAAATTACAAATATATAGTTTCATTACCCAACACATAGTGCCCAGATTGTGCCCCAGGAGACACACACCATCAATTAAGTGGGCTCTTCTCACTATAGTAATGTCAAATACATGGCGGCTAAATGTGGTTTGGGCGCACTGCAAGGCTCAGAAGCGAGGGGGAGATCTGACTTTGGGAGAGCGGATATTGCTGGATTGGTTTATGGAAGCCATGTTGCTTTTCAAAAGCCTTTGAGCCACTAATAATATGGAAACCTATTTTTCCAATGACAGATAATGGATCTTAGTGGGGGATTGTTTTTTGCAGGATGAGTAGTTGTTGTATTGGTATTATGTTTGCCTATATAACACAGTTTGGTGCCTTTATATTTGGGAGGCAGAATGAACAAACAATTGAACACCACGCTCCACTGGTTCATCCTATGAGGTTTTCTATTAGACTGTGACCTGTCATTGTCTTGGTGAATAATTCAATATGTTTACATAACTTGCCTTTTCTACAGACCGTTTAAATAGAAATGTTAATAAATATAAATTTCAATTTTTTTTTATTAAAAATAATTTATTTTCTTCTTGGCAGATGACTGTACCAGGAGATCAGAGGAACAGCTGACATCTTCAATTTTGAAATCAGACGATCTTGAGATCCCCCAAAATGCAATTGAAGTGAATGCCATTACTCCAGATATCCCATCATCCCTTCACAGCAAAGATCTGTCATCTGATCCTTTGAAGCAGGTCCTGTCTTCTGATTCATTACCGACTACTAAGGAAAATCAAAGTTACAAAATAAGCATTATTAAACAAATTGCTCCTGAAGCAAAGAAGCCATTTTCATGTTCAGAATATGGAAAGAGTTTTCCCCTCGAAAAGTCTTTTCTTAAACGTCAAAACATTCACACATCGGAGAATAGATTTTTTTGTTCCAAGTGTGGGAAATGTTTTAACTACAAATCAAATCTTGTTACTCACCAGAGAATTCACACAGGGGAGAAGCCATTTTCATGTTCAGAATGTGGGAAATGTTGTAACCAGAAATCACACCTTATTAGTCACCAGAGAACTCACACAGGGGAGAAGCCATTTTCATGTTCAGAATGTGGGAAATGTTTTAGAGTGAAACCAAGCCTTATCAAGCATCAGATAATTCACACAGGGGCGAATCCTTTTTCCTGTTCAGAATGTGGAAAATGTTTTAACCAGAAATGGAATCTTGTTAAGCATCAAAAAACTCACACAGGGGAGAAGCCATTTTCATGTTCAGAATGTGAGAAATGCTTTGCAGGGAAACCAAGTCTTATTGCCCATCAGAGAACTCACACAGGGGAGAAGCCTTTTTCATGTTCAGAATGCGGGAAAGGTTTTAATCGGAAAGAGCAACTTGTTATACACCAAAGAACCCACACAGGGGAGTACCCTTTTTCCTGTTCAGTATGTGGAAAAAAATTTGCAGAAAAATCAAAGCTTACCAGACACCGGAGAACCCACACAGGGGAGAAGCCTTTTTCATGTTTAGAATGTGGAAAATGTTTTCTGTGGAAATCATCTCTTCTTAGTCACCAGAGCAGTCACACAGGGTAGAAGCCTTTTTTAGATTCTTAATGTGGGAAATGTTTTACTTGTAAATCAACTGTTAATGAACATCAGAGAAGTCACACAGGGGAGAAGTCGCTTTCATGTTTAGAATGTTGAAAATATTTTATCCAGAAATTGTATCTTTTTAAAGGGAACCTGTCAATGTCATCAGTAACACTCTTTTTTTCATTAAAATTGGCGCTAATATCATGAGTATATAGCACTTTATATAGTTATATCAGACCTGCTCGTTTAGTCATAGGGGTGTGATCCTTGCATTCAATCAGGGCTGGTGCCACTCACGCATTTGAATTCTGCTCCCAGCTCGCGCTGAAGTAAGTATGTTGCACTTGCGCAGTATAACATAGCCAGCCAGCAAAGCTTACTGTGCTGTGAGCCATGCATGCACTGTGATGAGCGGCTCCCCGCCCATGCGCAGTGAGGCTGTGTAGTGGCGGCTGGGGATGGCCACCGCCATGAGGTTGCGAAAAGCTTTCGTCTCCACAAGCCTAAACGGCAACATTTCCAGGGCAAGCAGTATGGAAATGTGGCCATTTAGTATTGTGGCTTATGGGTGAGCGGCTGTGTATTTACTCTTGCGTTCCAAGGACTGGGGTAGGTACAATTGAACGCTGCGCTGGAACAAGGACATGGAAATGGATGCTGACGGTGTTTGCAAGTGTGCAATGACAGGTGCAGGGTGGGAGGCATCTTCACCAACATCATGGACAGGGTATTAGTGTACATGTTCAACAGGGGAAGAGGCAATGATGTCACCCGCAGACACAGCTTTTGGCCCCTGGCGTTCGGCCCAAAGTAGTCTGGTGCATCGCTTGGATGAGCCTGAGCATGCTGGTGGTGGTCAGGCTGGTACTTGTGCTGGCCCTGCTGATGCTGGCATGGTAGATGTTCTAAATTGCCTTTTTTGGGTTAACTGGACTGTCTTCAAAAAAGCGCCAGACTTGGGAAGACCTAACTCTTGGCTTGTCAACTTCACCCTTGTTGATACTCTGGGGAACAGTTGCCCACCTTGTGTCTCTGTCCACTCAACTGCATCTTCCTGGCTGTTGTGGTGCTGCAGCTCCCTTCCCCTGTGCACTGCTGTCCTCACTCTGCATGTCACCTTCCCAGGTTGGGTCAGTCAGCATCATCCACCATCTTGTCTTCCACTTCTGCACCCTGGTCCTCCTCTTGACTTGCTGACATTGAAACGCCATGTGTTGGCAATTGTGTCTCATCATCATCCACCTCTTGCGATAGTAATTGCATTTTTTCCACCATTGTCTTCTTGCGAGTGTGGCTGCTCAAATATTTATGCATCGCTACCTGCGAACTCCTCATGTCCCGCTTGAAATGGACAGAGCGAGAGGCCAGAATCTATAAATGGACATGTGAACAGCTCTTTGGAGTGTCCAAGCGCAGACACTCTGTCTCTAGGCACTCTGCATGGTGGGAGAAAGGAGGATCATGGTCAGAATTATGTGGTCCAAAATCACAGCTACTGAGACTGGACCGTGTGGAAGACAGGGTGGCGCTGGCAAAGTGATTGGAAGCATTATCTGTTCTCAATCTAACAACCTTTTCACTCTGGTTTGGCATGAAAAGAGTGGTGTTCCACGCCACACCCACGTACAAAGAGATGAAGCTAGATTGACATGATAAGTGTGTTAGTTGTGCTCCCACAGCAGCCACAGTTTCACCTTGCCCATGACTTCGGCCTTTTCTCTCACCATCAGCATCATGTCCACTACCCCGTCCCTTACCCCGCACCCTGCCCATTTTAAATTACGTATGATATACCCCTGTTGAGAAAACGTTGCAGTATTATAATGGCAGGAAAACAATTTATTTTTGTGTTTGAGCCACAACTGCAGCACAATAAATACCATAAAACATTTCACTGGTGAAAATAATGCATTGTATTACAATGGCAGGAAAATTTACCCACTTCAGATGGACTGGTTTCACTGTAGGAGCAATATAGCGATCATATTGAGATCCAACCAAGTCTGGCTGTATGCTTTTGACACACAACTTCCTTAGTTAAAATGGTGTATAATAATTTCCTGCTCAGAAAAATTTGCAGGATTAAGAGCAAAAATATTATTATTATGCCTGAGAATTATGCCTATTATGCCTGAGAAGGGCTTTTCGTATCAGTTGAAGCATATAGGACGTACAATTCACCCTATCTTGTCCTACACGATCCCTTCAGCACAATCTCTCCTGAGGCACTGCTAACAGCAGTATTAATCTTGATTATAATTAGCCCTGTAGTTCAAAGAAATAGAAATGTGGTTTTATCCCTGACTTTATGCAGCTACAGTTCTGTCCCTCTCTCATCTTCAGCTCTCCTTACTCTGCCTGTTTCCGGGATACAGTGTCTTATATAGACCTGATGACACTATGCGGCCAGTCAATCACAGTAACGCCACAACCAGGGTGGCTACGGCATTACAGTGACTGGTAGGAAATCCCCACATGATTTTTGGCTGTCTAAAAAGTGACAAACATGCGGGGCGTACCACATGTGTAAAGCCACTGCCAAGGCTACAGCAAAGAAACTAATCTTAGAACTTATCAGCAGATACGGGGTGCCCGAGGCCATAGACGGTGACAGAGGCGCCACTTTTCCGGAGAAGTAATGCAGGAAATAATGTCCGCCCTGGGAGTGGAAAAGGCCTTTCATACTATGTACCATCCACAGAGTAGAGGTAGTGTAGAGACATTGAATTCGGCCCTGAAACTCAAAATCTAGAAAGCCATGGCTGAAACGGGCAGACCATGGACAGAATGCTTGCCCCTTGCACTCTTTTTAATCAGGTACACTCCCAACAAAAAAAACAGGCCTCTGCCTATATGAGGTGTTTATTGGGTCAGCCCCTAGGCTAGGGTTGTATTTTCCATAGCAGCTCCAGATGCAACATGATAGGCTGTCTTCTTATGATATTTCACTTACAAAATGCTTGTCTAGCATACAGTTATATGAAAAAGTTTGGGCACCCCTATTAATCTTAAGCTTAATGTTTTATAAAAATTGGCGTTTTTGCAACAGCTATTTCAGTTTGATATATGTAATAACTGTTGGACACAGTAATGTTTCTGCCTTGAAATGAGGTTCATTGTACTAACAGAAAATGTGCAATCTGCATTCAAACAAAATTTGACAGGTGCATAAGTATGGGCACCCTTATCATTTTCTTGTTTTAAATACTCCTACCTACTTTTTACTAACTTACTAAAGCACTTTTTTTGGTTTTATAACCTCATTGAGCTTTGAACTTCATAGCCAGGTGTATGCAATCATGAGAAAAGCTACTTAAAGTGGCCACTTGCAAGTTGTTCTCCTGTTTGAATCTCCTGTGAAGAGTGGCATCATGGGCTCCTCAAAACAACTGTCAAATGATCTGAAAACAAAGATTATTCAACATAGTTGTTCAGGGGAAGGATACAAAAAGCTGTCTCAGAGATTTAACCTGTCAGTTTCCACTGTGAGAGACATAGTAAGGAAATGGAAGAACACAGGGACAGTTCTTGTTAAGGCCAGATGTGGCAGGCCAAGAAAAACATCAGAAAGGCAGAGAAGAAGAATGGTGAGATCAGTCAAGGATAATCCTCAGACCACCTCCAGAGAGCTGCAGCATCAACTTGCTGCAGATGGTGTCACTGTGCATCGGTCAACTATACAACGCACTTTGCACAAGGAGAAGCTGTATGGGAGAGTGATGCGAAAGAAGCCGTTTCTGCAAGCACGCCACAAACAGAGTCGGCTGAGGTATGCAAAAGCACATTTGGAGAAGCCAATTTCTTTTTGGAAGAAGGTCCTGTGGACTGATGAAACCAAGATTGAGTTGTTTGGTCATACAAAAAGGTGTTATGCATGGCGGCAAAAAAACACAGCATTCCAAGAAAAACACTTGCTACCCACAGTAAAATTTGGTGGAGGTTCCATCATGCTTTGGGGCTGTGTGGCCAATGCCGGCACCGGGAATCTTGTTAAAGTTGAGGGACGCATGGATTCCACTCCGTATCAGCAGATTCTTGACAATAATGTTCAAGAATCAGTGACAAAGTTGAAGTTACGCAGGGGATGGATCTTTCAGCAAGACAATGATCCAAAACACCGCTCCAAATCTACTCAGGCATTCATGCAGAGGAACAATTACAATGTTCTGGAATGGCCATCCCAGTCCCAGACCTGAATATCATTGAACATCTGTGGGATCATTTGAAGAGGGCTGTCCATGCTCGGCGACCATCAAACTTAACTGAACTGGAATTGTTTTGTAAAGAGGAATGGTGAAAAATACCTTCATCCAGGATCCAGGAAATCATTAAAATCTACAGGAAGCGACTAGAGGCTGTTATTTTTGCAAAAGGAGGATCTACTAAATATTAATGTCACTTTTCTGGTGAGGTGCCCATACTTATGCACCTGTCAAATTTTATTTGAATGCAGATTGCACATTTTCTGTTAGTACAATAAATCTCATTTCAAGGCAGAAACATTACTGTGTCCAACAGTTATTACATATATCAAACTGAAATAGCTGTTGCAAAAACACCAATTTTTATAAAACATTAAGCTTAAGATTAATATGGGTGCCCAAACTTTTTCATATAACTGTATACTCTCGAGTTTACTCTTCCTTTCTAGATCCAGATTCTGTGGAAGGGAGCCACCCCTTGCAGCCCGAAGACTGGGTGGTGGTCAAAAGACACATCAGAAGAGCCATTGAGCCTCAATTTGATGGATCCTTCCAAGGTCTGATGACAACTGAGACGGCTGTTTGAGAGAAAGCCCAATTGGATCCATGACTCACACTGCAGGATGACAGCTGACCCAAGAAAGCCACTGATTGATGTGGATGTACAGTACACCTTGTGCCTTATCCTTTAACTTTGATAAATGGGGGCTCATCGAAGACTATGTCCCAAGATATAAAGAATGGGGAGCTAGTTAGCACTTTCTGGTTTAATACCTCAGACCATGTAATCAGTTACAAATTTGACCTGTGTAACATGGTCTGCTGCCCTAGGGTGGAGTGGCAGCGTGGGGACATCTGTAGACTCACCCAAAAGTATATATGTGTCACCAATGCCAACACTGGCTATGGGTCTGATTGTGAGTTCTGGACTATGGTAGGCTGGAACATTGGGAAAGACAACCCTTCTGTAGCCCGCAAAAAGACAGACAGCATGGGTAGAAGCCTCCTTACTACAGTCATGGCCAAAAGTATTGAGAATGAGACAAATAGTAATTTTTCCAAAGTTTACTGCTTCATTTTTTGTAATGGCAATTTGCATATACCCCTGATTGTCAAAGAGTGATCAGCTTAACAGCAATTACTGTACTTGCAAAGTCAATATTTGCCCAGAAAATGAACTTTAACCCCCAAAACACATTTCAACATCATTGCCGTCCTGCCTTAAAAGGAGCAGCTAACATCGTTTTAGTGATTGATCCATTAACACAGGTGTGGGTGTTGATGAGGACAGGGCTGGCAATCAATCAGTCATGATTAAGTAAGAATGACATCACTGGACACTTTAAAAGGAGGCTGGTTCTTGGTATCATTGTTTCTCTTCAGTTAACCATGGTTATCTCTAAAGAAACACGTGCAGCCATCATTGCACTGCACAAAAATGGCCTAACAGGGAAGAGTATGGCAGCTACAAAGATTGCACCTCAGTCAACAATCTATCGCATCATCAAGAACTTCAAGGAGAGAGCTTCCATTGTTGTCAAAAAGGCTCCAGGGCGCCCAAGAAAGACCAGCAAGCGCCAGGGACCGACTGATATTCTGCAAAAGGTACAGGGAGTGGACTGCTGAGGACTGGGGCAAAGTCATTTTCTCTGATGAATCCCCTTTTTGATTGTTTGGTACATCTGGAAAACAGCTTATTCGGAGAAGAAGAGGTGAGCGCTACCACCAGTCTTGTCTCATGCCAACTGTAAAGCATCCTGAAACCATTCATGTGTGGGGTTGCTTCTCAGCCAAGGGAATCGGCTCACTCACAGTCTTGCCTAAAAACACAGCCATGAATAAAGAATGGTACCAGAATGTCCTCCAAGAGCAACTTCTCCCAACCGTCCAAGAGCAGTTTGGCGCCCAACAATGCCTTTTCCAGCATGATGGAGCACCTTGCCATAAAGCAAAGGTGATAACTAAATGGCTCATGGAACAAAACATAGAGATTTTGGGTCCATGGCCTGGAAACTCCCCAGATCTTAATCCCATTGAGAACTTGTGGTCAATCATCAAGAGACGGGTGGACAAACAAAAACCAACAAATTCTGGCAAAATGCAAGCATTGATTATGCAAGAATGGACTGCTATCAGTCAGGATTTGGTCCAAAAGTTGATTGAGAGCATGCCAGGGAGAATTACAGAGATCTTGAAGAAGAAGGGGCAACACTGCAAATATTGACTTGCTGCATTAACTCATTCTAACTGTCAATATAACCTATTGGTACTCATAATATGATTGCAATTATATTTCTGTATGTGATATAAACATCAGACAAACACTAATAAAAACCAGAGGCCAGCAGATCATGTGAAAATATAATTTTGGTGTCATTCTCAAAACTTTTGGCCATGACTGTAGAATGACTCAGCTACAACCAGAATACATGTCCAAACATTGTACAGTAAGTCTGACAACTGTCTTCCCCTATGCTTGACAATAGAGAACCGCTCTGTTACAGATGCAGAACTATAGATGTGATGGGCATAAATATCCCGGGGGACACTGACCATTTAGGACATTTATCTTAAGGATATCAGGGACTGACCTATTCTAAATAAGACTGAAACCCTGCAACCTAAGCTTCCAAGACTTATCGCTGGTGTACTTCCCTATAAGCGACTAGACAAACCTCATTTATTTCTCCTGCCTAATTCAGGTATTTTCTGCTGTAGAAGGAGAAAATACTTCGAAGTGTAATCTGCAACAGCAGTTTTATCCCCTTCTAGACCCTAAAAACATAAAGGCTAATGGAGTTAGACCCTATCCGAGGAATAACACGTGTTTCCCGATTTTAATAGGTAACATTGACCTAAAGCAATTAAGTTCCTTGTACCGCAGTCCCACCACCGCCACTAACTTGGTACAAGTCTATGTCCTCCTGAATCAGATGGTAGCTAAGGCTGACTTGTGATGGGTGTGTGGAAATGGTGACTTTTATCCAATACTGCTAGTGGGATGGAATGGCACATGTGCTATTGTTAATTTCCTGTTACCATTCCAGATGGTGACTCCGAATATAGACAAGCTCCATGAATATGCAATGGGAAACCAGAGACACAATCGTGATACCAGCACTCCTACTTCTTTCGACATTCACGTGCCGTGAAAAGGGAGATCAATGGGTGCTACTCTTTCCCCAAGTCTATACATGCCACAAAAAAAGTGATAAAAAATCTGGCTCAGTTGTAAAGGTTTTTTTAAATGTGCATGTTCCAAATGTACGATGTGCCAGTATACATTGCAAACGCAAAAAATTGATGCAGCCAATGATACAAAAAGATTTATTAGTTGCAATACAAATTATGTTGTGTATTGCATATTTTGCAAAGAATGTAAAATAAAATACATTGGCTGCACAATACGTAAATTAAAGAAAAGGATGGCAGAACATGTGACCAACATCAAAAATAAAAAAGCATCCTATTCAGGAGCGTGCAAGCATTTTGTAGAGAGACATAAAGGTGAATTAAACAATTTTTCATTCTATGGGTTAGAAAAGGTGGATATTCCTATTAGAGGAAAAAACTCCTCCTAAGAGAATTATTTTGGATTATTAAACTGGATACAAAATACCCCAACGGCATGAACTATAGGAATGATACCCTTTATCTATATTAAATCTTAGAGATTTAAATGCCTGTGGTTTTTTGTGTTTTTTTCATCCCCTCTCCTTCTGGTTTCCTTGTGATTTAGCCTTGTGATTATGCTAATTATTCTCAAATGTGATTGATTGCTAACATATGTGTTTATTGATCAACGGTTGGTCATCATTTGTTTTTATACCATATATCATAAGGAATCGGAATCAGTGAATAATGGTTTTTTTCCAGAAACGCGTTGAGATGTATTCCCAACCTGTATGATCTTTTAATTATTTTGCAATAAATTGAGGATTTTAATTATTTTTGGGACTCACCATAATTATTTTTCCTATGTGAAGCCTTAAAGTCACGGCTATTGGTTGGAGACCCACAGCATTGCAAAACGGACTGAGTCATATAAATAGGACATGGTGAGGCTGCTTTTTTGTTTATTTACCGAATAGGCACTATACTTCTCTAAATGGTATGCAATAGCCACCATAGCTCTATTGTGAGGTACGGATGAGTATAATTTGACCATATCAAATGTAGCAAAAGAATAGTTAGGATGCCATTTGAAATGATCAAAAACCTTAGGGACAGTAGAAGTGTCCTTCAAAAAACCTGGGGTTCTAATAATTGAGTATTTGGAGATGACATCCACCCACTCACTAAGGTTCTCGTTCAGGGATCCAATACCAGAAATTATTGGTCTGAGCGGAGGGAGGAAAACCCCCTTGTGAACCTTAGGGAGTCCGTGGAAAATAAGAATGATGGGGTATTCAGGAATCAACAGTTTTCGTAATTTAGGGTTCAAAATACCAAGTCTGCTATATCCAGACTGTCAGGAAATATTAAACATCTCTCAAATCTCTCCCTCCCAAGTCTTTATCCGTCCCCACCTCCCCTATCCCATTTGGAGTAAGAAGAGCTAGCAATCTAAAAAGCTGCTTCTATGCAAAATAGCAGTGTACAAAAGAAGTGACAAACTTTATTATCCAGGCTAATTACGAAACGAAATGGAGCTTCTGGTAAAGGAGACATGTGTGACAAATAGACACCTTTGAACATATGGGCCAGAGACTGAATGAGTTGTGCATTTGATCAGAAATAACAAGTATGACACCTGAAAGAGATAGTAAATATCTCGTTAAGGCTTCAAAGGAAATCTATCACACTCCTTACAATAGCCAGGACATTCCTAGCTGCATATGAATTCGATCTCCAGACTCTGAGGCACCGAAATGAAATATGGAATAGCGGCATTTCTATATTTCCAATTGTGATAGGACATATATTTTTAGTGGCGGGGCTAAATAAGGAACAGTATGCATATTTTTCTGTATCTGTGAGCCCTGCCGATGAGCTGTAACACAACAGTGCAGAGATAACCGACAGCATCATGTTTGATCTCTAAGGAAAGGTAAAATCGCAATAAAAAATATGGCATCATTCGCTTACTTCTGCGATCATCGAGCGAGGAGATATCACAGAAATTAGAGATTTAATAAAACCATGAAGGGCGGTGACCAACCCATGTGATGCCATCACAGTGGAGTGTGCGGGCAGGACCTACTTCGTCATAAAACATCAAGCCGAATATTGATATATGCTCATGCTGGGAGATACATATTTTCATGTAAGCAGGGATCACTTTCACTGTAACGGCCAAATCAATCGAAGTGCTCTCCTTCGGCTAAACTGAATCGTCTCTGTGATTTGTATAGTAAGTTCTTCTATTAATCCCTTTTATTTTGTGTAACTGTATATGCTGTATTGTTTTGTCCCCCTTTGTAAAATCTTTTGTAGATTTTTTTCATAAACATTGCCTCCCTTTGGATTAAAGGTGTTGTCCAATACTTTCACATTGATGCCCTATCCTTAGAATAGGGCATCAATGTATGATCAGCCGGGGTCCCGCACCCGCCACCCCCGCCAATCAGCTGCGATCGGTGGTGGCGGCCGGCGGCGGCAGGAAGTGCTTACCTGCGGTGCTTGGCCTTCAAGCTGTAGTGGCCGGTGCTTGTTACTGCACATCTGCCTCCTATTCAATTCAATTGGAGGTGGATGTTCAGTACCCCGCGGCAGCCACTACAGATGGACGGCCAAGCACCGCAGGCAAGCACTTACAGCCGCCGTCACCGATAACAGCTGATCGGCAGGGGTGCCTGGTGCGGGACCCCAGCCAATCACACATTGATGCCCTATCCTATGGATAGGGCACCAATGTGAAAGTAGTGGACAACTTCTTTAAATATAAAATTTAATAGCTGTTTCTTTTGCTCTGTAATAGTTCCTCTTCCGAAGCCACACGCTACCTATAAGGCGTCCAATCGGCCAGAAAAACAGATTGGTGGTGGCAAAGAATAATCTTTCTTGGGTTATTGTGAAGTGACAGCGATCGTACAATGGTGTATACATATATTCCATGTGTTGGAAGGTGGTGTGTACGTCATACGCTCACTGCTAGCTTGCCAATACCTACGTAGTGAGAACAGCCTGCAGCCGCCTATATTGATCGTCAGCTAATCGTGCAATTGTCCGGACAATAGGGGGCAGCAGAGAGCTGTTCACTCCAGAGATCACAGTGGGTGGTCTCTATGAGTAATCGGGATCGTGTGGAATCCTTGACACAGACATTCTGGTAACTCAGATTTAAATGCATTAGTACGAACAGACCTTAAGCTGGTGTAGGTGTTTGTGTCGCTGAGGATGGAAAGAGCCATGTTACAATACAATTCGGTGTCCAATACCACAACACATCCATGTATGGTTATACTAACATTTTGTTGAAGTTCTCTAACCACTGGAGCATATCAAAATTACTATTATGCTTCATATTACAGATACCACCATGTAATTTTTAAGGTCATTTTCAACTAGAGTTTGAAATAAACCTAAAGTTGGAACCCTGGATTGCAGAGGATAGTATGCAGGGTTAGATGGGATGATGTTAATTCCTCGATCTTGTGGTTTATTCAAAGAAAAATCTGGATCCTGCAATGAAGACAAAGTTAGTAAGGCAATCTGTTCAACGACTGTAAGTGTAGCATCATTATGTTCCATAATCTCTGCCGTCATGTTATTTGGAGTGGAAGACTCTTCGGACTCATTGAAGAAATGTTTTGTAACTGTTAATAACCGTATAAAGGGATTTACATTTCCTATTGTTTGAAATAGGTCAAAATCTTGTGAGGGGACATAAATTGCGAGACCAGTCATGTGGTATACGGTATATTCTGCAGTAGCCGTCACCTTCAGTATATTGGCTATACCACACGTAAACTGAAGAAGAGGATCGCCGAACACATCAACATCACCAACAACTCCGGGTATTCTGGTGCGGTTTAACATTTTACCATAATACATAAACAGGACACTTCATGTTAATCATTTTTCGGACTCGAAAAGATCAATCTTGTGGCCTGTGGTGGCAGCTGGAAAAAGCAGCCGGCCCTGAGGGAAGCCTATTGGATCCTGACTCTAAACATGGAGTCCCCCCATGGTATGAACTTCAAAAATGATTTGTTTTTCATCTACTAATATTTCCTTGTTTTTCGGCTTGGCGATGTATATTTAATTTCAATTTTACATCAAAACAATGTGTTTCCTTATTCAGGAATGTGGACATACAATTTACATAATGTTTAATGATCAGTTGTGATTCACTATATGTATTCTACAGTCGGACCCTGTGCACACGTTCAGTTTTCTTTTGTAAATGATGTATCTGATTCACCATTCACACTTGTTTTTTCTCCTAATAATTATCTGGCAATGCGTTTAGTAAGAGACGATAAAACTCCCTTATGGAATTTGTATATATTTCCATCTGTATCTATTGCAGTAGTGTAGACGGCCGGTCCATTGGATCGTTGGCTTTTGCTTTACAATTCTTCCCATTCATTCCACTCACCTGTCATGTCTGCTGCATTGGTAGCAATGGTTCCTCAGCCAGGACTTCTGGGACCAGTTGTTCCACAGCAGTTCCAGTATGGTGCCGGCAGATCCGTTCATCCAGGCCGCCCGTATAGTTTGCTTTTTAGGCAGATATAATCATTTCTTACTTGTGGTGACGTTGTGGTACTTGAGTTACATTGCTGGCCATGTTTGCCGTGTCCTCATTGGTGTATGTTTTTTGGGACTGCTGGGACATGTTGTCCTTTAGCAGAGTCGGTGTATTTACAGTTGAAACCAGACGTTTACATACACTATATAAAAAGACACATGAAATCAGATTAAACCTTTCCCATTTTAGGTCAATTAGGATTATCATAATTTTTAATATTTGCCAAATGCCAGAATAATGAGAGAGAATTTTTTAAGGCATTTTTATTACTTACTGCAAAGTCAAAAGTTTACATACACTAAGATTACTATGCCTTTAAACAATTCTGGACTGCCTATATGATGATGTCATGTGTTTTGGAAGCTTCTGAGACACACCTGTGGATGTATTTTAATGCACACCTGAAACACACTGCTTCTTTGTGCAGCATCATGGGAAAGTCTAAAGAAATCAGCCAATATATCAGAAAGAGAATTGTGGACTTGCACAAGTCTGGCTCATCCTTGGGTACAATTTCAAGATACATGAAGGTGCCTCGTTCATCTGTACAAATAATTATACGCAAGTACAAACAAGATGGGAATGTCCAGCCATCATATCATTCAGGAAGGAGACGGGTTCTGTGTCCCAGCGATGAATGTGCTTTGGTCCGACATGTGCATATCAACCCAAGAACAAAAGCAAAAGACCTTGTGAAGATGATGGCAGAAGCTGGTAAGATTGTGTCAATTATCACAGTGAAACGAGTACTATATCAACATGGGCTGAAAGGTCACTCTGCCAGGAAGAAGCCATTACTCCAAAAGAAACATAAAAAAGTCAGTTTAATGTTTGCAAATGCACACAGGAACAAATACCTTAATTTCTGGAGACGTTCTGTGGTCTGATGAAACTAAAATTAAACTTTTTGGGCATAATGACTATTGTTACGTTGGGAGGAAAAAGGGAGAAGCTTGGAAGCCTAAGAACTAGTGTTGAGTGAGTATGTTCTGTCCGAGTATGCTCGGGCCAAGCTCGGAGTATTTATAGCTGCTCGGTGATATGGTTGAATCGCTCCCGTGTGCATGATTTGCAACTGTTTGACAGTTTTATTACATGTGAGGAATGTCTAACAGTTGCAAATCATGCACACGGGAGCGATTCAACCATATCACCGAGCAGCTATAAATACTCGGAGCTCGGCCCGAGCATACTCGGCGAAAGGGTTAATAGAACATACTCGCTCAACACTACTAAGAACACCATCCCAACTGTGAAACATAGGGGCGGCAGCATCATGTTGTGGGGTTGTTTTGCTGCAGGAGGGACTGGTGCACTTCACAAAATAGATGGCTTCATTAGCAAACAAGATTATGTGGCAATACTGAAGCAACATCTCAAGACATCAGCCAAGAAGTTAAAGCTTGGGTGGAAATGGGTCTTCCAAAAGGACAACGACCCGAAGCATACTGCCAAAATGGTAACAAAGTGGCTTAAGGATAACAAGTCAATGTTTTGGAGTGGCCATCACAATGCCCTGATCTCAATCCTATTGAAAATTTATGGGCAAGGCAGGTGCGAGCAAGGCGACCTACAAACCTGGATCAGCTACATCAATTTTGTCAGCAGGAATGGGCCCAAATTCCGACCAGCTATTGTGAGAAGCTTGTGGAAGGATGTACCAAATGTTTGACCCAAGTCATTTAGTTTAAGGGCAGTGGTACCAAATACTAATGAAATGTATGTAAACTTTTGACTTTGCAGTAAGTAATAAAAATGCCTTAAAACATTATCTCATTATTCTGGCATTTGGCAAATATAAAAAATGATGGTAATTCTAATGGACCTAAAACGGGAAAGTTTTATTTTGATTTCATGTCAGATATTGAGAAAAACATGCAGATGTGTCTTTTTATATATAGTGTATGTAAACTTCTGGTTTCAACTGTATGTATTGTATCATGTGCCCCCAAAAATCTGCACTTTATTCCTCGTTGGTTTTGAGTTAGTTACTCAAATCTATACCCCTGATGTCAATACAATGCAGTTTTTTATTCTAAGGCCCCGGTCCCACTATCAGTATTCGGTCAGTATTTTTTCTCAGGAATGGGGGATAAATGCAGAATTGGTGACTTGTTTCCATTATACCTTTTCTCTGATTGTTACTCACCTGGTTTTGGCTCCAACTCCTGAGAAAAAATACTGACCGAATACTGATAGTTGGGCCGTGGCCTAAGATCGCTAGTGTTTCTAGTTAGGTAAGGATGAGGTTGCTTTATTATTTAACTTTCATTGCAGGTGACATTGGCTTCAGCTGGAATGGGCGTTATGGTAGGTAGGGTTTAATTTAGAACAATAAAAGGTCTCTGTGTTTATTTCAAATAAAATATTTTATTCATGGTGTTGTTGTAGTTATTTCACATATCACTTTCACTATGGTGTTAGTAATGGTGGCGTCTTATAGACGCCTCTCCATTACTAACCTGGGCTTGTTGTCAGCTGGCCTTATAAGCTGACATCAACCCCAACCCTATAACCCCACTGCCATCGCTACAGGGCAGTGGGCAGAGCGGAGGCTAAGTGCCAGAATTGGTGCATCCTATGGATACGCCACTTCTGGGGCGGCTGATTGCTGCTGTTTCTAGCCTCGGAGGGGGCCAATATTCATGGCCCCTTCCTAGGCTATTAATATCAGTCCCCAACTGTCTGCATAGCCTTTGCTAGCAAGTCATTTTTTGTGGATCCCCCATTTTAATAGCCTGTAAAGGCTAAGTATTCAGCTGGGGGGCTGATATTAGTAGCCTGGGAAGCTCTGTGGGTATTACCCCCTTCCCAGGCTTCAAAAATCTGCCCCAGCCGTCTGCTTAACCTCTGCTAGACAATAAAATTACGGGGGACCCCACACCAAATTTTTTTAATAAATCCTTTAATTTAACAATAATGACAAGTACAGTAGCCAACACTGTCACTGTACTAATTATATACATGACTGACACCTTTCTATCTATTCTATGTGTATAGCTATTCTTTCTATTTTCATATTGTCAGGTACCGATGTATTGTTAACTGTATGCGGCTGATGAATTGCCGGCTTTTAAAGAGACGGGGGCGTGAAAATCGGACGGCACTCGCATGGTCCGAGTGATGTGCGATTTTTTTCACACACCCATTGACTTGCATTGGCAAGTCTCGCCGCCTGAGATACGTGGCAAATCGCAGCATGCTGTGAATTTTTTCTCAGCCTGATTTCAGCTGAGAAAAAAAAAATCGCAGATGAGATGTCACTCATTCATTAACATTGGTCCGAGTGCAATTTGATTTTTTATTGCTCTTTCCCAACTAAAGCAGAGAGGGAAAGCGTGCGGTGGATGCTGGGCTGCGATGTGCGATGCAACCCTGCCCACAGCCCATCAATCAAGGGGGAGTGCATCACGTGCTCATGCCAGACTGCAGCCGGAACTTGACGTGACATCAGCAGATGTCGGAGCCGGCTGCAGCCGGGGTCACGTGATGCCTGGTGAGAGGCCAGCAATAACGCCGCTCACAGGCAATAAAGAACAAGCAAGGCATTTACAAAAAGACTTGTTGGCACAATTTAATTCCATGGGGACTGTAATATCCCAGGCGGAATGCTGGCATGGCTTACCATCTTCCACCATGCAAGACCGCCAACTTACCTATCAGTCCAGGCTGCACACTTTGCTTCAGTACTTGCTGTGTGCATGTCTCTTGTCTAATTGCTTAGGGCGGCGGCGCCGTTACTGCCTGATTCTTAAAGTTACAGTGTGCGCACTCCTAATGCATCCCCAGCCTATTGCTGTGAGTCACTGGATACTTAAACCCCCTCCACCCAGTAGGAGGTGCCTGAGCAACACTTTCTTTCAGTGTGTTCTGTGCAACTGAGTTGCCAAGTCTTGTCCTGTATCTTGTCTGTTTCCACCACCCTAGGGGCTGTATACCCAGGCCCGTTACCTGTATCTGTGACTTCTAGTCTGTTTCCGCCACCCTGGGGGCTGAGTTCCCAGGCTCGTTCCTGTATCTTGTTCCAGGTTCAGTTCATGTATGAACGGTGTCCTAGCCCATTACCTGTTTGTCTCTATGTCCGTACCTGCCCTTTTCCTGCAGTGTCTGAACCTGCACCTAACTCCAACTCATGGTCTCTGTACTTCTGTTTGTGAGTTTTGTGTCCACTCGCTACTTCATTGTAAGTACCTTGTGTGTATCTGGTTCTGTTTGTCCCATCTCCCTGCCTCCGTCTCTACCTCCTGTGTTCTAACTATCTTCCTGTGTTTCCCAGTCTGTTCCATGTGAACAGAGCCCTATCCTGTCTGCCTGCACCCTCTGCTCTGCGGTTTCGCTCTGCTCTGCGTCGCTTGTCCACCGCACCTGCGGTTTTGCTCTGCTTGTCCACTGCACCTGCGGTTTTGCTCTGCTCTGCTTGTCCACCGCACCTGCGGTTTCACTCTGCTCCACTTGTCCAACGCACCTGCGGTTCTGCTCCGCTTGTCCACCACACCTGCGGCTCTGTTCCTGTATCCCAGTCTGTACTGGTCCCTATCCAGCCTGCGTTCCTACCTGCCAGTACCCGCCTGTCTGCATACCAGCCATGCCTGCCAGTACCCGCCAGTCTGCATACCAGCCGCACCTGCCAGTACCCGCCTGTCTGCATACCAGCCGCGCCTGCCAGTACCCGCCTGTCTGCATACCAGCTGTGCCTGCCAGTACTCGCCTGTCTGCATACCAGCTGTGCCTGCCCGTTTCTGCATTCCCCGGTGTGGGTCAACAGCTGTGTCCGGGGTCTGACCTGGAGTAGCACCTGGGCCACCTCCCACGTCCCTCCTCAGACCACAGAGTCGATTAAGCCGCAGTGTATTCGTGGTCGGATATAGCGAGGCCCTTAGTCACGCCCCTCCATGCACTCCTCGGTTCATGGCCCAGTGGGACCACTAACCACCCTCACACCAGTCAGTCCGGGCGTGAGCGTAACAGGGGCATTGTTAATAGTAGTGGACAACCTCTTTAAGGTCTGGAGGGATGTCGAAAGGTATCTTTTGGCAGATAGTGACTGGACCAAAAGAGTTGCTAACCGCAGAGGTAGGAAGGCTCCTGTCTTTAGGGTGGGGTATTTTGTGTGGTTGTCCTAAAAAAATCTGCGCTTAAAGATAATATCTAGAGAGTTTGCACCTAAATTTGTAGGTCCTTATAAAATTATTAAAATTTTAAATCCTGTGACAGTTAAGTTGCAGCTTCCTATTGCCTGGAAAATCAATAATTCTTTCCATTCTTCTCTTTTAAAAAAATTTGAGGGGACCTCAAGACATAATTGAGGTGGATTTGGAAGGGAATCGGGAGTATGAAGTAAGGTGAATTCTTGGTTCCAGGTGGGTCAGGTACTTTTTTGCATTATCTCGTCAAGTGGAAGATTATGGTCCTTAAGATAATTCCTAAGTTAATTTGGGGTGTTATAGATAAATATACTGTATGATTATGGAAGTTATATAAAAATGGAACTCCATACTTTTATGTATTAAGAATTACAGACAATCCAAAATGCCCTCCTCCTCCCCGTACCACATTGTACCAACAACCTCATATTGATCAAAGATCCACATACTACGTGGAACATGGAATTATGGAAAATTCCTAACGATTATTGACTAACATATTAATCTGATAATAAGAGCTTGCTAATGATCTTTATTTCTTTAAGGGAAATTACAGAATAATAAAAGATAAGTGACTATACTGATTGACCTTTGAACCTTATGTGCAAGACGGACTTAATTGATTTGAGAGTCAGCTTAACTAAATTTACATATTAAAATAATGACCCATTAGCGACAGATGTCAGCCATAATTATGAGATAAGACAATGAGGTAATGTGTGGAAAGGTTCCTGATTTTTCCTATAAAAAGCCTATTTGAGACACTACTCAGTGTTCATTTGTGATTTCTCCGACAAATAGATCCTATATACAATTTGCTGGCAGACAACTAAGACGAAACACACACATTTTGTGTGCCACTAACAGGGGGATCTTCATGCGATCAGATACAGATTATTGGGTGGGACTGGGGAAAACCCAGTAGTCATGGTACACGTTGGTACCAATGACAAAGTTAGAGGGAGGTGAAAGGTCTTTCAAAATGATTACAGGGAATTAGGAGAGAAGCTGAAGTACAGGTGGTGTCTTCAGAAATACTGCTGATTCCACTACGTCACTAGAAAGTCAGCGGGAACTTAAGGAGATAATTGTCAGGAAGAAAGGGTTTGGGTTCATGGAGAACTGGGCTGACTTCTCTGTCGGCTACAGGCTGCACCTCAATGGGGAGAATGCAGATGTGCTGGGGAAAAAAATGGTCAGATGGATGGAGGAGCTTTCAACCTAGGATCTGGGGGAGGGAGGGTAGCCGTGCAAATAAGGGGATAGAGTAGACAGAGAGTGAGACATTCAAGGAAATTAAGGAGGCGAGTAGCAGTAATAAATGTGCTAATAGTATTAAATGTCTGCAGGCAAATGAAAGAAGTCTTGAAAACAAAATGAATGAATCAGAGACTCTTAGGTCAGCCACAGATTACAGAAACCTGGTTGGATGAAAGCCATGACTGGGTGACAAACATAGAGGGTTACACTACATTAAAACGGATAGGAAAGAAAAATAGGTAGATGGGTGTGTATTTTCGTTAAAACCAACTTAAGACCTCAAGCTCAATGACGACATGGGGGGCAGCTTCGACAATGTACAGCACACATGCCCAACTCTTGGTGATTATATTTGACTCACGACACCAGAACCACCACACCTATGTGGGGCCATTATTCTGCATGGAGGACTTTGTGGGGCCCATTTTACTGTATGGAAAGCTATGTGGGGCCAATCATACTGAATGGAGGACTTTGTGGGGCCCATTATTCTGTATGGAGGACTATGTGGGGCCCATTATACTGTATACTGGTTGGTCCACAACTTTGTCCAAGTTTTTCATTTTGGCCCTCTGCATGTTTTGAGCTTTACATCCCTGATGTAAAATCAGTATGGGTAAAGTACATGAAAATGGCAATAATGGAAAGCTGATAATTGGACTTTGCTACAAGCTTCCTAATATAGCTGAACATGAAGAGGATGATATGCTGCAACAAATTAAAAAGGCAACAAAAACAAGTCATAGTCAAAACTGTTGGCTCCCTTGAAATTGTTCCAGAAAATGAAGTAATTCTCCCAGAAAATTATTGCAATTACATGTTTATTTCCTTGGCATGTATTGGAACAACACAAGAAAACACAGAAAAAAAAGGCAAATTGAACATAATTTCAAACAAAACCACATAAAATAGGTCGGACAAAATTATTGACACCTAGCCAAAATTGTGGGTAAACAACTTTGTTTCAAGCATGTGAAGCTTGTTCAAACGCAATTGAGGCAAGTAACAGGTGTGGGTAATATGAAAATCACAACTAAAACCAGATAAAAAAAGGAGAAGTTGATTCAATCTTTGCATTGTGTGCATATGTGTGGCACACTAAGCATGGAGAAAACAGAAGAAGGAGAACTGTCTGAGAACTTGAGAACCAAAATTGTTGAAAAATATCAATAATTTCAAGGTTATAAGTCCATCTTTAGAGATCCGGATATTCCTATGTCCAAGGTGCGCAACATAATCAATAAATTTACAACACATACAGTCAAATATGGTGGAGCTTCAAAGAGGTTTAGGGGTTGTTTTGCTGCCTCTGACTGTGTGCAAGGAATCATGAAATCTGAAGATTAGCAAAGGATTTTGGGGCACAATGTAGTGCCTAGTGTCAGAAAGCTGGGTTTGCGTCCTAGGTCATGGGTCTTCCAGCATGACAATGACCCCAAATATACTTCAAGAAGCACCCAGAAAATGGATGGAAACAAAGTGCTGGACAGTTCTGACCAGCAATGAGTCTGGGTCTAAATCCCATTGAACACCTGTGGAGAGATCTTAAAATTGCTGTTTGGAGAAAAACATTAAAATTTGAAAGTCCTCAGTGGTTGATTCCATCTTTTCAGTTAGCCATTAGTCAGTAAGCTTTCGAGACTACTCAGATCTCTTCAGCAGACATAGTATAACACAAAATCTGAAGAGTCACATATTTATACACAACAGGGCATAGGAATAATGCAATAGATAAGACAAGTGACGTGAAGCAGAACTATCAGTATGGGAGAGGGAGAAGCAGTTGTGGCCGTAAATATGTGTGGACACAAGTAGATCTATTCTTTTTTTCTTTTATTGTGTGGCGATGAGAATTCATCCTAGTTTTAAGTTTTTGCCTTGTCTCCCCTACATACCGACCCCCAGTTGGACATTTGCTACATATAATTAAGTACATTACATTAGTTGTGATGCAGCTGAAAGTACCTGGGATCTTGTGGTCGTGATGTGAGTTGGGAATCTTTATCTTGTCCATGGTCATTATAAACGGACAGGTTTACATTTAAAGTTGGTCAGGATGAATTTTGTAAGTTTCACCACAAAGGTGAAACTATCCTCCCGGTCAGTTTGCTTTCCCTCCCAGTATCTTTTCATTCTAACAATGTTTGGTTTCTGGCAGATTATACTTGTTCCTTTTATTTTTGGTTCTCCTTACCTTACCTTCTTTGCCCTATATGAATGTGTTTTTGTTTCTGATTCAGAGTTTTCATATTTTACTTCATACTTTCCTTTCCCCTTGTTGATAGTGTGTTGCAGCCTCCTCTCTGGTTCCTCAGGAGGTATGAGAAACTCCTCAACGGCTTATTAGTTAGTTAGGTGTGTGGTGGCATTTTTAGTTGTGCAGCTAGGGCCTTTCTACTCTGTATAGAGACTAGTTGGGTGTAGTTGCAGCATTCTCCCCTATGTGGGTTCTCCGGTGGTTATCAAGATGCGCTTTCTGTTTAAAACATTTCCCACATTTTGAACATGAAAAAGGCTTCTCCCCTGTGCGAGTTCTCTGGTGCTTATCAATATCCGATTTCTGGTTAAAACATTTCCCACATTCTGAATATGAAAAAGGCTTCTCCCCTGTGTGAGTTCTCTGAGGTTTGATAAGAATTGATTTCTTTGTAAAACATTTTCCACATTCTGAACATGAAAAAGGCTTCTCCCTCGTGTGAATTCTCTCATGTGCGATAAGATTTGATTTCTCTGTAAAACATTTCCCACATTCTGAACAGGAAAATGGCTTCTCCCCTGTGTGAGTTCTCTCATGTGTGATAAGATTTGATTTCTCTGTAAAACATTTCCCACATTCTGAACAGGAAAATGGCTTCTCCCCTGTGTGAGTTCTCTCATGTGCGATAAGATTTGATTTTTCTGTAAAACATTTCCCACATTCTGAACAGGAAAATGGCTTTTCTCCTGTGTGAGTTCTCTGATGTTTATTAAGATATGATTTGTGTCCAAAACATTTTTCACAATCTGAACATGAAAAAGGCTTCTCCCCTATGTGGGTTCTCTGGTGCTTAAGAAAACTACATTTATGGTTAAAACATTTTCCACATTCTGAACATGGAAAAGGCTTCTCCCCTGTGTGAGTTCTCTGATGTTTGATAAGATTTGATTTCTTTGCAAAAGATTTCCCACATTCTGAACATGAAAATGGCTTCTCCCCTGTGTGAGTTCTCTGATGTGCGATAAGATTTGATTTCTCTGAAAAACATTTCTCACATTCTGAACATGAAAAAGGCTTCTCCCCTGTGTGAGTTTTGTGATGTTTGGTAAGAGTTGATTTCTCTGTAAAACATTTCCCACATTCTGAACAGGAAAATGGTTTTTCTCCTGTGTGAGTTCTCTGATGTGCGATAAGATTTGATTTCTCTTTAAAACATTTTCCACAATCTGAACATGAAAATGGCTTCTCCCCTGTGTGAGTTCTCTGGTGCCTAACAAGATCTGATTTCTGATTAAAACATCTCCCACACTTGGAACAAGAAAATCTATTTTTCGCTGTGTGAATTTTTTGAGGTTTAAGAAAAGACTTTTTAAGAGGAAAACTATTTCCATATTCTGAATGTGAAAATGGCTTCTTTGCATTAGAAGCAGTTTGTTTTTTAATGCTTATTTTGTGACTTTGATTTTCCTTAGTAGTCAGTAATGAATCAGAAGACAGGACCTGTTTCAAAGAATCAGATGACAGATCTTTGCTGTGAAGGGATGATGGTATATCTGGAGCAATAGCATTCACTTCAATTGTATCCTGTGGGATCTGAAAATTATCTGATTTGAAAATTGAAGATGTCAACTGCCCCTCAGATCTCCTGGTACAGTCATCTGCCAAGAATAAAACCAATTATTATTTTTAATAAAAAATCCTTCAATTTTATATTTTTGAACATTTCTACTTAAACTGTCTGTAAAAAAGGCAAGTTATATAAAAAAAATCACTTATTCACCAGGACAATGACTGTCTAATAGAAAACCTCATAGGATGAACCAGTAGAGCGTGGTGTTCAACTGATTTTTCATTCTGCCTCCCAAATATGGAATAAAAAGCCACCAAATGATGATATGTAGGCAAAAATAATACCAATAAAACCTTCTACTTATTTGACAAAAAACAAGTCCCCACTCAGGTCCATCATCTTTCAGTGGAAAACCAGAGGTTTCCACATTATTAGTGGCTCAAAGGCTCTTGAAAAGCAACATGGCTTCCATAAACCAATCCAGCAATATCCACTCTCCCAATGTCAGATCTCCCCCTCACTGAGATTTGCAGTAGTTTATGTGCCTAAGTCACATTTAGCATCCATGTATTTGGCATTACTATAATGAGAAGAACCCACTTAATTTATGGTGTGTGTCTCCTGGAGCACTATCTGGGCACTATGTGTTGGGTAATAAAATGGCATATTTGTAATTTCACTCTCCAACATCCACTGTATACTAATTTCTGGAGAGTGACTGTGAGAGTCAAAATAGTCACTTCTCCTATAGATTAATTCACTGAGGGTTATAATTTCCAAAATGGAGTCACTTTATGGGGATTTCTACTGCTCTGGTTTTCTGCCATTTTGTCATATTAGGGCTTCTGCAAAAGATGTGTCCCATCTCCTCTGGGACGTCTACTTCTCCTGCTTCGACTTGTGTGACGTCTGCTTCTGTCACCAGGAGCCGCCTTATTCATTCTGCGGGCAGCGCTGGTAATGGAAGAGACGTCAAAACCAGAAGCTCTGGGTGCAGCAGGCTCTGTCCAGCCACTAAGATTAGGTTTGCTGGGACCAGTAGTACCATCCAGTTTTGCAGTGTGGGTGTCTGTGCTATCCAGCTGGAGTAATCTGCTCCCTGCTTTAGCCATTTGGAGAGCATCACACCCTACTAAAGCTGGAAGCATATTGCCGGAAGCTGCCAGATCCAGCCTTGTTCTCCTCTGGTTCAGTCCTCTGTGCTCAGCTCCCTTCTTGTGTATTTGTTTCCTGTTGTGATCCCGGCCCATTTACTGACTACTCTTGTGTCTTCTGATTTTGTATTTTTTCTGCCCTCTTCTGACCCGGCTACCTGACTATTCTTCTTCCCATCTCACTCCACAGAACAGCAGGTAACACCATGGCCCAAGCCTAGGGGTCTCTGTGTAAGTCCAGATCTATGTAGAGGGGTTAAAGGGTGATGAGGAAAGTAATTTGTGAAATATGTAAACGGGGTAGATAAGGCAAGCCTCTTCGTGGTAGCCATCTTTTGAGCTTCCAGGTGACCATGAACAGCGCCCCCAATACATTGTGTCTGGGAACTATTCCAGCAAAATCTGCATTCCTAATAGCTAAATGGCGCTCCTTCCCTTCTTAACCTGCCATGTGCCCAGACAGTAGTGTACAACCGTATATAGGGTATTGTCAAATTCAAAAGAAGTTGGAAAATAATTTGTAAGGTCCATTTGTTTCTTATTATCCTTTGTGAAAAATTTCAAAGTTTTCACCACATAAAGTGACACACGTCAGATTTGAAAAATGGGGTCTGATCATCTGCACATTCTACGCATGCTGTCATTTAGCTTTGTAGTTTACAGACATAGACATGGGCAGGTAACGGTCAGCATCATCTAATCCCAGGGGGAGATGGATCCTCCAGGTTGTAAGTTCTATAGAAAAGGGCTTTCACAATTTCCCAAAGTATTCTGAACATTTTCAGACGGAGGAGAATGTTGTGATCTAGCAGCAAAATGGTGACCACAAGATTGTGATTCGGCCGGACTACACCACCGATAAAGCAGTCACACCCGGTGACTGAGAAGAATCTGTAACTTCTCTGCATTTAGTGGTCACTACTCACCTGGGTAGTCATATGTAGGAATCTCCTCTTTACACCGCTCATCACCCCTCACATATGTCTCTGTAGTATTAATACGGGTCAGATCTTCACCCTTAAACAAATAAATATTATAAAAGTCAAAGACAGATGGAGAAGTCACATCTATGATCAGCTCTAATCCTGCCATCTCCACCGTTCTCATTACACAAATATAAAACATAATAATGGCGGATAAAACAAGACTGAGGACAAGACTGAGGACAAGACCTTCACAGCCGTCTACACATCATAGGGGAGATCTCATGACACCTTCTCTCCATCTACCTGATGATCCTGAGGGACATTGGGATCTTCTTGTTTACAGTCCTGTGGAAGAAGAGGACGGGGACATCTCTCTGGTGTTGTCCTCTTACTGGATAGATCTGGAGGAAACACATACAGGGACTGAATTCATTCTTTACATACAGATAATTATAGGCCGTGTGTATTTAGTCCTGTCTATTACCTGGTGATGTGAGGGGCTGGGGAACCTCCATCATGAAGTCCCTGTACAGATCTTTGTGTCCTTCTAAATACTCCCACTCCTCCATGGAGAAATAGACAGCGACATCCTGACACCTTATAGGAACCTGACACACACAATGATACAGTCATCCCCCCGATCCCTTCATAGCGTTACTGTATAATCTCCCAGCAGTGTCACCTCTCCAGTCAGCAGCTCAATCATCTTGTAGGCGAGTTCTAGGATCTGGTCATTGATGTCCTCATGTATCAGGGGGTGAGGTGGAGGTCCTGTGATTAATCTCTGGTTATGGAGAGACACATTAATAAATCTCACTCCAGACATTTCCAGAGTCCTCACCTCTCCAGTTCTGTCCATCTGTTATTCCCATAGATAAGAATGATGTAATGTGACGTCATCAGAATCTCTCACCTCTCCAGTAAGCCGGAAGAGGATCTCTAGGGTGAGGTGTAATATCCTCTCTGCCATCTTGTCTCTGTCCATTTCCATCTTTGATGGGTAAATCAGAAAAATTTTCTTATATAGAAGATCTCCACTGAGGAGGATCCGATATTGTAGAGACCGGAAGGAGAAAAAGATAAGTTGATGGAACATCATAAAAATCCTGTGTAATAATACATCTATTGGAGATAATGAGAGGAAACATATAAGGAGATTTATTATTTGACAGTATTTCGTTTTCTTCTTTACATCTAGTAATAAAACCTATATATTTTAGGACACAGACAACAAGCAGTTTCTTCCTTGGAGTCTGCAGCTGAATACGTTTCTCATAGACACACTGTCAGGGAAATATTGAGAAAATATTAACAATTTCTCCCAAACCCCTCTTAAACAGTGTATAATATTTCGTCAAACCCCATTAATGCGGATACAACATCAAAGTATAGAGCAAATATATATACAAATTGAAGAGAGGTGACACCTACTAGACTGCTGGATGGTATTCAAAGGTAGGAATTCAAAAGTGTGGAGATATGGTGACACTGGTTGCTTGGGTCTGCAGAAAAGAGCAGAGAGTGGGAGACTCAGAGTTAACAGCTGAGAGGGACTGTGGAGGCAGAGATAGACCGATTAGAGCTGGACGTAGCATACCTGTGACCCCTAGTTCCTGGTTATAAGGTGGTACTGCATGTAGTGGGTTAGAGGAACGCAGTGTCCACCGCTAGTTCCTCGTGCTGTGAGAGTTGTCAGGGGCAGGATGGTATCGGCTGACCAATCACCGCCAATCCCGCAGTGTTGTGTAATGTGAACTCCGGAAGTGCACGTGTGACATCACCTGAAGGGACGCGCTGCTCCCAGGAAGCTGTGCGATCCGCAGGCTGGTGTAAATGCGTTCCAGTGAGCCGGAAGTTTGAGTGCCAGGGAGAGAGAACGTGCGTTCCACCAGTATAGAGCATAAGACCCAATGGGCATGAGCCAGAGCCTTTGTTGGAGTGGAGAAGGATCCAGGAGGGGGGACAAGAGTGTGCCAGAGAGGAATAATCTGCAATAAAGGAGACAATATAGGAGTAGGATATGGAGATCAATAATGTATATTATTGACCTATTCAAATTGAAGACCACATTTCCAAATGTCAAATACATTTCAACATAGGGTCACATAAGATCCCTGGGTGACAAGTTTCTCTATACCAATTGTTCAATGAGAACCAAACTCCAAACATAAAAAAAACTTATATAAAAAGCCAGTAGGTCATAGTCCCTATTAAGGCCTTTCGGCTCTAAGGACTGTAATTCATGAATCCAGTAGGCTTCTGTACGTTTGAGAAGGCTCACTCAGTCGCTCCCCCGACGTGGTGTCAAAACTTGTTCCAATACCTGGTACTTGAATTGAGAAATACTATGTCCTGCCATGAAAAACTGTTGGGGAATGGGTAACATTAGGTTTTTGCACCAAATTGTGGACTTGTGCTTTGAAATCCTATCCCTTATGGGCTGTGCCGTCTCCCCCACATAGATTCGGCCGAATGGACATTTAATAAGATATACCACATATGAACTGTCACATGTAAAGTACCTTTTGATGTTGCATATTTTGCCAGTTTGTGGGTGATGAACAATGCTACCCCTGAGGACATTGTTGCATTGACGACATTGGAGAGATGGGAATGTGCCCATTTTGGGATTCTGCAAAAACCATTGTTTAGGACCTTGGTGCACTGCGCCCAAATCGGCACGTACTAGGGAGTCTCTAATATTGGTTGCTCTCTTAAAACACGGTAGGAAGGGTTGTTGGAACGCAGGGATCGTGGGATAGCCGGTTTGTAAGATGTTCCTGTGTTTCCTAATGGTTTTATGTAAGATGTAGGCGAAGGGGTGTAACGTGTGAACGAAAGGGATTCTGTCCTTAGTGTTTGGACGATCAGTTCTGGAATTCGACGCCTGAGGATGCAAGAAGCTAGGTGGATAGCCTCGTTCAGTGAATTTGGTCGACATTTCTTGTAACCTCTGATTGTGGATAGTTTCACTGGACACAATCCGTTTGACCCTCTGAAATCGTGATGTAGGTATAGATTTCTTCATCGACCTTGGATGATTGCTAGAAAAGTGTAATAGGCCATTGCGATCGGTGGGCTTAGAATAGAGGTCAGTTGTTAGGTGGCCCTGTGTATCCTTGATCACCACGGTATCAAGGAAACTAACACGGCTTGAATCATATGTCATGGTGAAGCGTCTTGAAACCACAAACGTTTAATGTTGTGGGATTGATTGCATCAGATAAATGTCTTCTAATACATTTTTTTTGCGACTCTGACGTGCATCCCACATATTTTAGTTTACTCTCTATACATTCTATTAAATGCACTGCTCAAAAAAATAAAGGGAACACTCAAATAACACATCCTAGATCTGAATCAATGAAATATTCTCATTGAATACTTTGTTCTGTACAAAGTTGAATGTGCTGACTACAAAATCACACAAAAATTATCAAACCTTTTCTCTTCCAGTCTTAGTGAATGCCCTCTTGTTACCGTAATATCCCTCATTTTGAAAAAATCCCGGGCAAGATCTCTATACTGTCCCCTAACATATTTGTACACATTTATTATGTCCCCCCTCAACCTTCTCTTTTCCAGGCTGAATAGTCCTAGTTTTGCCAACCTCTCTGGGTATTGCAGTCCCTCCATTCCCTTTATTAATTTTGTTGCCCTCCTTTGTACCTTTTCAAGCTCATTTATATCCTTTCTATATATTGGGGCCCATAACTTTTGCGTTGTTTTGTGGCTGACAATCAAGAGGGGTGGTCTGAGTTTCTGCCACTGGCTGAATTTGCTCTTAACAACCATACATTCTCTTCTGCTGGGTGTTCTCCTTTTTTTTGTTGTACTGGGAGACATCCGTCGTTTGGGTCATTCTCCAAATTGGTATCGGCTGTGCCGGAGGAGGAGAATTTTTCCGGTGATTTGGAGAGAGTTTGGACTGATGTACGTCGTAACCTTCAAGAGGCTAACAAAAAATCCAAGAGGTACTTTGACAGGAAACATCAAGAGGTTTTGTTTACTGTTGGTGACATGGTTTGGTTGTCCTCTAGGAATCTGCGGTTGAGGATTCCTTCTAAGAAATTGGGCCCGAAGTTTGTAGGTCCGTTTAAGGTGCTTCAGGTAGTTAACCAATCTGCTGTTAGGTTGGAGGCTCCTACCTCCTGGAAGATTAATCCGGTGTTTCATGTTTCCTTATTGAAAAAAGCTGATGTTTCTGATAGGGACGCCACTGTTTCTGTTCCTCCGGTGGAGGCAGACGGTGAATATGAAATTTCTCGCATTCTTAATTCTAGATGGCATAGAGGGAGATTGCAGTATCTCGTCGCTTGGAAAGGTTTCGGTCCCGAGGATAACTCCTGGGTAAGGGCGGATGATGTCTCTGCTCCTAGACTTGTCGGAGCGTTTCACAGGAGGTTTCCTGATAGACCTGGGCCTGGAGGATCCGGAGGATCCTCATAGAAGAGGGGGTACTGTTAGAACCCTCCTGTTACTTTTTTCTATTTTGCTGGTCACATGACTTTTTGCCTATATAATCCAGCTCCACCCTCCTGGCCTTGCTGGACTTCAGTGTTACATTTACTCTTAAGCTAGCCAGGTGCTTTGTACCTTACTCTGTAGTTTGCTTGGTCTTTGACCACTTGTACTTTTGTTTGTCTTTGCTCTGCTACAATTTCTGCTAGGAGGTGTCCAACTATATCCCAGTCCTTAGTTCTTGTAGGGACACCTCCCTTATATCTATAGGTCTGCGTTCAGACTAGCCGAGGACTTAGGCGGGCCTGTTCACAAGGAACAGGTCCCCCGCTGCATCGTAGGGAATCAGCTTAGTCCTATTGTAGGGACAGTTTTCCTTTCTTTTCCTTAGTGTTTGTAGCAGTTCATAACAGATCCAACTTTGATGTAATGTCCTTAAAACAAGTCAAAAATGAGACTCAGTATTGTGTGTGGCCTCCACGTGCCTGTATAACCTCCCTACAACGCCTGGGCATGCTACTGATGAGGTTCCGCAAACTCCTGGACAGTTTGTGTTGTAACGTGACGTGGATGGAGCAAGACATGACCCAGCTTTCGTCCTTCTCCATCACAGCAACATCCCTTTAAAAACATATAAAAATTTGATACTGAGACTCTTGATCACGTCTGCTAGAGCATGTATTCCCTCTCTATGGAAAAGTAACACTATCCGACAATCTCACTATGGTTCTCCAAAATAAATGAGATTATGTTAACGGAGGAGCTCACCTCCACGATCAGTAACTTCCATGATAAATTTTATAAAACATGGTTCTACTGGAGTTTAAATCTTCCGCTGATTACCTTGACCTCATAGGGGAAAGCTAAGTCTATACTTCAGGAGCCTCTCTGAAGTTACCCTAACCCTTTTACCCATACATACCTTCCCCCACTTCCCTTTGTCTTTGTGTGTATTTGTGTTTTTGGTTTTAACTACTCATTTTTTCTTTTATAGCCCTTATTTGTTAAACCACATGAATATGTAATGACTTAATATTTAAGTCTGAGTCACCACGCTGGTATATCCTAAAACACATTGAACCAATGTTCTACCAGCGACTCTACTTTGGATTGTGTTAACTTCTTTCATTTTGTTTTCAAATGTTTTGGAAATACTGGTTATTGTTATGGGGTCATGTTTGACCTACTACTTGTTGCACAACTAGTACCTGGTGTTTGTATTTGTATTTCCTGTTCAAAACTTAATAAAGATAAATTTATAAAGGATAATCAAGTCACATTGCGTTTGATATTTGTTTCTTGAAAAAAAACTAGGGAAAGTTTTCCGCAGAGTGTAGAACAGGGGTGGGCAATTAATTTTCCCGAGGGGCCACATGAGAGACCGTAACTGTTGGGGAGGGCCGAACCAATAGGCTGAAATTAATTCTGCTCAATATTAATATTAACATGAGCATGAGCCCCACACAGCCTCCCCATGTCCAGCATGAGCCCCACAAAGCCCCCCATGTCCAGCATGAGCCCCACACAGCCCCCCCATGTCCAGCATGAGCCCCACACAGCCCCCCCATGTCCAGCATGAGCCCCACACAGCCCCCAAGTCCAGCATGAGCCCCACACAGCCCCCCCATGTCCAGCATGAGCCCCACACAGCCCCCCCCCATGTCCAGTATGAGCCACACACAGTCCTCCCGTGTCCAGCATGAGCACCACACAGCTCTCCTGTGTCCACCATGAGCTCCACACAGCCCCCCATGTCCAGTATGAGAGCTCGAGAGCCTCCTCATGTCCAGCATGACAGCCCTTCCAAGTGTCCAGCATGACAGCCCCCCAGTGTCCAGCATTAAAGCCCCCCAGTGTCCAGCATTAAAGCCCCCCATGTCCAGCATGAGAGCCCCCCCATGTCCAGCATGAGAGCCCCCCCTGTGTCCAGTCTGACAGCCCTCCCTAGTGTCCAGCATGAGAGCCCCCCCTGTGTCCAGCATGAGAGCCCCCCCTGTGTCCAGCATGAGAGCCCCCCCTGTGTCCAGCATGAGAGCCCCCCCTGTGTCCAGCATGAGAGCCCCCCCTGTGTCCAGCATGAGAGCCCCCCCTGTGTCCAGCATGAGAGCCCCCCCTGTGTCCAGCATGAGAGCCCCCCCTGTGTCCAGCATGAGAGCCCCCCCTGTGTCCAGCATGAGAGCCCCCCCTGTGTCCAGCATGAGAGCCCCCCCTGTGTCCAGCATGAGAGCCCCCCCTGTGTCCAGCATGAGAGCCCCCCCTGTGTCCAGCATGAGAGCCCCCCCTGTGTCCAGCATGAGAGCCCCTCTGTGTCCAGCATGACAACCCTCCCTAGTGTCCAGCATGAGAGCCCCCTGTGTCCAGCATGAGAGCCCCCCCTGTGTCCAGCATGAGACCCCCGTGTCCAGCATGAGACCCCCCTGTGTCCAGCATGACAGCCCTCCCTGTGTCCAGCATGAGCCCCCCACTATGTCCAGCATGAGAGCCCCACTATGTCCAGCATGAGAGCCCCCGTGTCCAGCATGAGAGCCCCCCCTGTGTCCAGCATTAAAGCATCTCTTGTGTCCAGCATTAAAGCCCCCCTGTGTCCAGCATCAAAGCAAAGCCGTCCCTGTGTCCAGCATTAAAGCCCCCCCTGTGTCCAGCATATACTTACTTCACTCCTGTCTCTGATGCACTGACTCTCCACAGTGTGCAGGCTGATGCCATTGTGTCAGCTGTTTCTAACGCTGATTGGTGGAAGAGGGAAGTGGCGGCCCCTCCTCCACCAATGCATTCACCGCGGATTGAGACCACGGATTGAGACAGCGGTGACGGTGTGCAGGCGGGCAGTGACGGCGAGCGGTGACGGCGTGCGGTGCAGTGCGGCCCGTGGGCCACTGTTATCAGCCCTTCGGCTGTCTCGGTCCGCGGGCCGGACTGGAACAGCCAGAGGGCCAGATGTGGCCCGCGGGCCGCACGTTGCCCAGATCTGGTGTAGAAGCCTTTTTGGATACAAAACTCAAACAAAATATGCAAAAGAATTTACAAAGTCTGGAGGATGCTATCTCAGACATCAAAAAAACTAAGTTTCAAAGAGATATCAAAGACAACGAGTCAAATTCAATTTACACATGGAAATGAAACAAACCAAGAGCTACCAAGAGCAAAGGAAATAGAGGAGAGTGGAGGTCAGCTTCACAAATCCCAATGTGTCCATGGGTTCCTCTAATTATAATTCTCTGAGGACTTATCTGATGTATCAGTGGGATCAACTAATGACAGATGGAACAAAAATAAATTCTCAAGTATTCCCCATAATTCAGCACAAAACAACAGGCCGGAAGAATCTCAAATGTGCCCGGACATGTGCGTTCCATGCCGGAGTGCATCACAGTCTCCTATCTGCGAATGCGCATGTCCGGAAGCATGTGTTCCACGCATATGATATTGGATTGTATACCACCAACATAGAAAAATCCTAGCTCTGAGATCAGCATTATGGGAGACTAAAAACAAGTATTGAACATCCTCCCATCATGCAATAGGCATGTAGATCTACTTTATCACTACATAAAATATGGGATGGTGGCCCACAGTATATTCCGAAATGATCAAATTTGTCCCCTATTGCATAGAGATACACAAGGATCACCAGACTTGTTAGTTACTAAATAGTATATGTAGGATATAACTGATAAGAAATAATTCTGATATAGAAGCTCAGATATCTCGATGAAGTGCAATAATATGTGAACCCCAATCACTGGGAACTGAGTAGCAATGGGTAGAGTATAAAATCCAAAAATGTAATCCAGAATGGGGCTGTATTCACACAAAACAAGCATAGGAAATTAGCTCATTCAGTCCCTTAGGGGCTCGTGAATCCAGTATGGAAATCCACTCACTTTCCTTTTTGGAGGATACATCTATTGTGATCACCTCCTCTCACATTGGGTTTAACCACCTCAATGATACAAAAGGAGATGTCTCTGGTTTCACCTCGATGTACACTATTCATGTGTCTCGCTAATCGGGTGTCCTGACCATGGCGTATTTCGCCCAAATGCCCCCCCCACACTTCTCCTAGACTCCCTCTTAGTCTTGCCTGCATAATCTGTCCAAACACAAAAAAGAAAACAAGAACCGGCACCTTTGTACGGGGAAGAAAATTGGTCCAGGAATAGTGTACAGCTGTCTAGCCCGCATGTTGCTTTTAAAGTGATACAATAAAGGAGTACGTTTTATGGACCGGTGAGTGCTATCCTTTCTTCTTATTTGCTTACATGTTGCCTACATAATCTAGGGGGCAGGTGCATGTGGCCATATATACAAGTCCTGAGGTTTTACAGTTGGAATAACCCCTCTGAAAAAAGTTTTTATTCGTGGAGGAACTCGAGAAAGATTTACATGGTCTCATCCAATTACATGTACAACATTCTCCACATCTAAAGAAACCACAGATTCTTCTATCTAGCCAAGTCCCCTTGGGTGCAGGTTTTTTGTAGAAACTATGCACTAAACGGTCCCTAATTGACAAACCCTTTCTGAAAGTTATTGTGGGAGTAGATCACACAGCACCCTCAGGTCCGGGTCGGCCACAAGTATATCCCAGGTCACTCTGATTGTCATAAGTTTTTCTTACTTGTGTTATCCCATCTTTTTCTTGGTCTCTTGATTAGGTATGGAGGAGTGTCTGTCTCTCCCATTTATCTGCAAACGATGCGGAATCCAAAATGTACCAGGAGTACCCTATAATCCCTTAATCTGGTGTTCAGGTCTATTGCCTGTATATTAAAATCTGTGACATTATGGCAGTACCTTCTCAACCATAAAAATTGACCCTTGGGTATTCCTCTTTTTATGGGGATGGGGTGGTGGCTATTCCACTTCAATAGTTTATTAGTGCTAGTAGGTTTATGGTAGTTGAGTGTTCCTAGGGTCCCATCCCATTCTATCTAGATTAGTACATCCAGGAAAGTCAACTGGTTATAATTAAACTCTGATGTAAATCTAAGGCCCACTCTATTGATGTTGAGTTACCTGACAAATTCAAAAGATTGTTCACTCGTCTCTGACCAGATGATTAAAATGTAGTCAATATATTTGTACCATACCCCAATATATGGGTGCCACCACTTATGATCATCCCTGAATATTGTGGATTCCTCCCACCAGCATAGGAAAAGGTTAGCATACGAGGGGACACAGGGGCTCCCCATCGCAGTACCCCTGAGCTGGTGGAAGTACTTCCTGTCAAAAAGAAAGAAGTTATGAGTAAGAGTGAATTTTAGAAGATCCTCCATGAAGTCATTATGTCTGCTACACTCTACTGATCTCGATTTCAAGAAATGTCTTACTCCTCTGATACCATCCTCATGCGGAATATTACTGTACAAAGCCTCGATATCTAGTAAGGCCTGATCCCCTATATGCATGTATACATGCTCGAGGGTATACATGTAGGGGAGCAGGCAAAGGGAAAACCACTGTCCGGAGGGATTATTCCAACTGCAGGACCTCAGGCGATACTGGGGGAACATTATACTGTGTGGGGGCATCATACATACTGCATAAGGGACATAATGGGGGCCTTACACTGTGTGGGGGCATCATACATCCTGCATAAGGGGCATAATGGGGGCATTATACTGTGTGGGGGCATCATACATCCTGCATAAGGGGCATAATGGGGACATTACACTGTGTGGGGCATCATACATCCTGCATAAGGGGCATAATGGGGGCATTACACTGTGTGGGGGGCATCATACGTACTGCATAAGGGGCATAATGGGGGCATTATACTGTGTGGGGGCATCATACATCCTCCATAAGGGGCATAATGGGAGCATTACACTGTGTGGGGGCATCATACATCCTGCATAAGGGGCATAATGGGGGCATTACACTGTGTGGGGGCATCATACATCCTGCATAAGGGGCATAATGGGGGCATTACACTGTGTGGGGCATCATACATCCTGTATAAGGGACATAATGGGGGCATTACACTGTGTGGGGCATCATACATCCTGCATAAGGGGTATAATGGGGTATTACACTGTGGGGGCATCATACATCCTGCATAAGGGGCATCATACATCCTGCATAAGGGGCATTACATTGTGTGGGGAGCATCATATATACTACATAAGGGGTATAATGAGGGCATTACACTGTGTGGGGGCATCATACATCCTGCATAAGGGGCATAATGGGGGCATTACACTGTGTGGGGGCATCATACATCCTGCATAAGTGGCATAATGGGGGCATTACACTGTGTGGGGGCATCATACATCCTGTATAAGGGGCATAATGGGGGCATTACACTGTGTGGGGCATCATACATACTGCATAAGGGGCATAATGGGGGCATTACACTGTGGGGGCATCATACATACTGCATAAGGGGCATAATGGGGGCATCATACATCCTGCATAAGGGGCATTACACTGTGTGGGGGCATCATACATCCTGCATAAGGGGCATAATGGGGGCATTACACTGTGTGGGGGGCATCATACATCCTGCAGAAGGGGCATGATGGGGGCATTACACTGTGTGGAGGCATCAAACATCCTGCATAAGGGGCATAATGGGGGCATTACACTGTGTGGGGGCATCATACATCCTGCATAAGGGGCATAATGGGGGCATTACACTGTGTGGGCTTCATACATCCTGCATAAGGGGCATAATGGGGGCATTACACTGTGGGGCCAGTAAAGGGGTCCTGTACTATGAGAACAATACGTTTCCTCCCTTCCTGTCTCCATAGAAACCTTATGATTCTTATAAAGAGGCAACACAAGACCCCAAAAGAGTCTCCGTGCTGAAGGGGTTAATACCCCCCGCGCCCAGTAATGGGGTCTCCACATACCTCCACCTGCAGAGCCGCCACCACATATATGGCTGCTCTGTGCGCACAGGAGCTGTGATGAGGTCACAGGAGGGGAGGAGTCAGGGGTCACATGATCAGGGGCCTCAGTGGATGCAGGACTCTGCTGTGCTGGTTGTCATGGTGCTGGATGAGCTGAAGTTTATGTGTGGGGTCAGGAGGGGTTTACAGTGTGGATGTAGCAGAGCCGCGTGTGTACGAGGTGTACGGAGCAGAGCCGCGTGTGTACGAGGTGTACAGAGCAGAGCCGCGTGTGTACGAGGTGTACGGAGCAGAGCCGCGTGTGTACGAGGTGTACGGAGCAGAGCCGCGTGTGTACGAGGCGTACGGAGCGGAGCCGCGCGTGTACGAGGTGTACGGAGCGGAGTCGCGTGTGTAAGAGGTGTACGGAGCGGAGCCACGCGTGTACGAGGTGTACGGAGCGGAGCCGCGCGTGTACGAGGTGTACGGAGCGGAGCCGCGCGTGTACGAGGTGTACGGAGCGGAGCCGCGCGTGTACGAGGTGTACGGAGCGGAGCCGCGCCTGTACGAGGTGTACGGAGCGGAGCCGTGTGTACGAGGTGTACGGAGCAGAGCCGCGTGTGTACGAAGTGTACGGAGCAGAGCCGTGTGTGTACGAGGTGTACGGAGCAGAGCCGCACGTGTACGAGGTGTACGGAGCAGAGCCACGTGTGTACGAGGTGTACGGAGCAGAGCCGTGCGTGTACGAGGTGTACGGAGCGGAGCCGCGCGTGTACGAGGTGTACGGAGCGGAGCCGCGCGTGTACGAGGTGTACGGAGCGGAGCCGCGTGTGTACGAGGTGTACGGAGCAGAGCTGCGTGTGTACGAGGTGTACGGAGCAGAGCCGCGTGTGTACGAGGCGTACGGAGCGGAGCCGCGCGTGTACGAGGTGTACGGAGCGGAGTCGCGTGTGTAAGAGGTGTACGGAGCGGAGCCACGCGTGTACGAGGTGTACGGAGCGGAGCCGCGCGTGTACGAGGTGTACGGAGCGGAGCCGCGCGTGTACGAGGTGTACGGAGCGGAGCCGCGCGTGTACGAGGTGTACGGAGCGGAGCCGCGCGTGTACGAGGTGTACGGAGCGGAGCCGCGCCTGTACGAGGTGTACGGAGCGGAGCCGTGTGTACGAGGTGTACGGAGCGGAGCCGCGCCTGTACGAGGTGTACGGAGCGGAGCCGTGTGTGTACGAGGTGTACGGAGCAGAGCCGCGTGTGTACGAGGTGTACGGAGCAGAGCCGCGTGTGTACGAGGTGTACGGAGCGGAGCCGCGTGTATACGAGGTGTACGGAGCGGAGCCGCGTGTGTACGAGGCGTACGGAGCAGAGCCGTGTTTGTACGAGGTGTACGGAACGGAGCCGCGTGTGTACGAGGTGTACGTAGCAGAGCCGCGTGTGTACGAGGTGTACGGAGCGGAGCCGAGTGTGTACAAGGTGTACGGAGCAGAGCCGCGTGTGTACGAGGTGTACGGATCGGAGCCGCGTGTGTACGAGGTGTACGGAGCAGAGCCGCGTGTGTACGAGGCGTACGGAGCGGAGCCGCGCGTGTACGAGGTGTACGGAGCGGAGTCGCGTGTGTAAGAGGTGTACGGAGCGGAGCCACGCGTGTACGAGGTGTACGGAGCGGAGCCGCGCGTGTACGAGGTGTACGGAGCGGAGCCGCGCGTGTACGAGGTGTACGGAGCGGAGCCGCGCGTGTACGAGGTGTACGGAGCGGAGCCGCGCCTGTACGAGGTGTACGGAGCGGAGCCGTGTGTACGAGGTGTACGGAGCAGAGCCGCGTGTGTACGAAGTGTACGGAGCAGAGCCGCGTGTGTACGAGGTGTACGGAGCAGAGCCGCACGTGTACGAGGTGTACGGAGCAGAGCCGCGTGTGTACGAGGTGTACGGAGCAGAGCCGTGTGTGTACGAGGTGTACGGAGCGGAGCCGTGTGTGTACGAGGTGTACGGAGCAGAGCCGCGTGTGTACGAGGTGTACGGAGCAGAGCCGCGTGTGTACGAGGTGTACGGAGCGGAGCCGCGTGTATACGAGGTGTACGGAGCGGAGCCGCGTGTGTACGAGGCGTACGGAGCAGAGCCGTGTTTGTACGAGGCGTACGGATCGGAGCCGCAGGTGTACGAGGTGTACGGAGCAGAGCCGCGTGTGTACGAGGTGTACGGAGCGGAGCCGAGTGTGTACAAGGTGTACGGAGCAGAGCCGCGTGTGTACGAGGTGTACGGATCGGAGCCGTGTGTGTACGAGGTGTACGGAGCAGAGCCGCGTGTGTACGAGGCGTACGGAGCGGAGCCGCGCGTGTACGAGGTGTACGGAGCAGATCCGCGTGTGTACGATGTGTACGGAGCGGAGCCGCGCGTGTACGAGGTGTACGGAGCGGAGCCGCGTGTGTACGAGGTGTACGGAGCAGAGCCGCGTGTGTACGAGGCGTACGGAGCGGAGCCGCGCGTGTACGAGGTGTACGGAGCGGAGTCGCGTGTGTAAGAGGTGTACGGAGCGGAGCCACGCGTGTACGAGGTGTACGGAGCGGAGCCGCGCGTGTACGAGGTGTACGGAGCGGAGCCGCGCGTGTACGAGGTGTACGGAGCGGAGCCGCGCGTGTACGAGGTGTACGGAGCGGAGCCGCGCGTGTACGAGGTGTACGGAGCGGAGCCGCGCCTGTACGAGGTGTACGGAGCGGAGCCGTGTGTACGAGGTGTACGGAGCAGAGCCGCGTGTGTACGAAGTGTACGGAGCAGAGCCGTGTGTGTACGAGGTGTACGGAGCAGAGCCGCACGTGTACGAGGTGTACGGAGCAGAGCCGCACGTGTACGAGGTGTACGGAGCAGAGCCGTGTGTGTACGAGGTGTATGGAGCGGAGCCGTGTGTGTACGAGGTGTACGGAGCAGAGCCGCGTGTGTACGAGGTGTACGGAGCAGAGCCGCATGTGTACGAGGTGTACGGAGCGGAGCCGCGTGTATACGAGGTGTACGGAGCGGAGCCGCGTGTGTACGAGGCGTACGGAGCAGAGCCGTGTTTGTACGAGGTGTACGGAACGGAGCCGCGTGTGTACGAGGTGTACGTAGCAGAGCCGTGTGTGTACGAGGTGTACGGAGCGGAGCCGTGTGTGTATGAGGCGTACGGATCGGAGCCGCAGGTGTACGAGGTGTACGGAGCAGAGCCGCGTGTGTACGAGGTGTACAGAGCGGAGCCGAGTGTGTACAAGGTGTACGGAGCAGAGCCGCGTGTGTACGAGGTGTACGGATCGGAGCCGTGTGTGTACGAGGTGTACGGAGCAGATCCGCGTGTGTACGATGTGTACGGAGCGGAGCCGCGCGTGTACGAGGTGTACGGAGCGGAGCCGCGTGTGTACGAAGTGGACCCGCGTGTGTACGAGGTGTACGGAGCGGAGCCGCATGTGTACGAGGTGTACGGAGCGGAGCCGCGCCTGTACGAGGTGTACGGAGCGGAGCCGTGTGTACGAGGTGTACGGAGCAGAGCCGCGTGTGTACGAAGTGTACGGAGCAGAGCCGCGTGTGTACGAGGTGTACGGAGCAGAGCCGCACGTGTACGAGGTGTACGGAGCAGAGCCGCGTGTGTACGAGGTGTACGGAGCAGAGCCGTGTGTGTACGAGGTGTATGGAGCGGAGCCGTGTGTGTACGAGGTGTACGGAGCAGAGCCGCGTGTGTACGAGGTGTACGGAGCAGAGCCGCGTGTGTACGAGGTGTACGGAGCGGAGCCGCGTGTATACGAGGTGTACGGAGCGGAGCCGCGTGTGTACGAGGCGTACGGAGCAGAGCCGTGTTTGTACGAGGTGTACGGAACGGAGCCGCGTGTGTACGAGGTGTACGTAGCAGAGCCGTGTGTGTACGAGGTGTACGGAGCGGAGCCGTGTGTGTATGAGGCGTACGGATCGGAGCCGCAGGTGTACGAGGTGTACGGAGCAGAGCCGCGTGTGTACGAGGTGTACGGAGCGGAGCCGAGTGTGTACAAGGTGTACGGAGCAGAGCCGCGTGTGTACGAGGTGTACGGATCGGAGCCGCGTGTGTACGAGGTGTACGGAGCGGAGCCGCGTGTGTACGAGGTGTACGGAGCGAAACCGCGTGTGTACAATGTCTACGGAGCGGAGCCGCATGTGTACGAGGTGTACGGAGCGGAGCCGCGTGTGTACGAAGCGGAGCCGCGTGTGTACGAGGTGTACGGAGCGGAGCCGCGTGTGTACGAGGTGTACGGAGCGGAGCCGCGTGTGTACAAGGTGTGCGGAGCCGCGTGTGTACGAGGTGTACGGAGCGGAGCCGGGCGTGTATCAGGCGTACGGAGCGGAGCCGCGCGTGTACGAGGCGAACGGAGCGGAGCCGCGCGTGTACGAGGCGTACGGAACGAAGCCGCGCGTGTACGAGGCGTACGGAGTGGAGCAGCGCGTGTACGAGGCGTACGGAGCGGAGCCGCGTGTACGAGGCGTACGGAGCGGAGCCGTGCGTGTACGAGGCGTACGGAGCGGAGCCGCTCGTGTACGAGGCGTACGGAGCAGAGCCGTGCGTGTACGAGGCGTACGGAGCGGAGCCGCGCGTGTACGAGGTGTATGGAGCAGAGCCGTGTGTACGAGGCGTACGGAGCGGAGCCGCTTGTGTACGATGTCTACGGAGCGGAGCCGCATGTGTAAAGGTGTACGGAGCGGAGCCGCGTGTGTACGAAGCGGAGCCCCGTGTGTACGAGGTATACGGAGCGGAGCCGTGTGTGGACAAGGTGTACGGAGCGAAGTCGCGAGTGTGTGCGAGGTGTACGGAGCGGAGCCGCGTGTGTACGATGTGTACGGAGCGGAGCCGCATGTGTACGAGGTGTACGGAGCGGAGCCGCGTGCGTACGGAGCGGAGCCGCGTGTGTACGAGGTGTACGGAGCGGAGCCGCGTGTGTACGAAGCGGTGCTGCGTGTGTACGAGGTGTACGGAACGGAGCCGCGTGTGTACGAGGTGTACGGAGCGGAGCCGGGCGTGTACGATGTGAACGGAGCGGAGCCGCGCGTGTACGAGGTGTACGGAGCGGAGCCGCGCGTGTACCAGGCGTACGGAGCGGAGCCGGGCGTGTACCAGGCGTACGGAGAGGAGCCGCGCGTGTACGAGGCTTACGGAGCGGAGCCGCGCGTGTACGAGTCGTACGCAGTGGAGCCGCGCGTGTACGAGGCGTACGGAGTGGAGCCGCGTGTGTACGATCTCTACGGAGCGGAGCCGCATGTGTACGAGGTATACGGAGCGGAGCCGCGTGTGTGCGAGGTGTACGGAGCGGAGCCGCGTGTGTACGATGTCTACGGAGTGGAGCCGCATGTGTACGAGGTGTACGGAGCGGAGCCGCGTGTGTACGAAGCGGAGCCGCGTGTGTACCAGGCGTACGGAGTGGAGCCGGGCGTGTACCAGCCGTATGGAGCGGAGCCGCGCGTGTACGAGGCGAACGGAGCGGAGCCGCGCGTGTACGAAGCGTACGGAGCGAAGCCGCGCGTGTACGAGGCGTACGGAGCGGAGCAGCGCGTGTACGAGGCGTACGGAACGGAGTCGCGCGTGTACGAGGTTTACGGAGCAGAGCTGTGTGTACGAGGCGTACGGAGCGGAGCCGCGCGTGTACCAGCCGTACGGAGCGGAGCCGCGCGTGTACCAGGCGTACGGAGCGGAGCCGCGCGTGTACGAGGCGTACGGAGCGGAGCTGCACGTGTACGAGGCGTACAGAGCGGAGCCGCGCGTGTACAAGGTGTGCGGAGCCGCGCGTGTACGAGGTGTACGGAGCCGAGCCGCGTGTGTACGATGTCTACGGAGCGGAACCGCATGTGTTCGAGGTGTACGGAGCGGAGCCGCATGTGTACGAAGCGGAGCCCCGTGTGTACGAGGTATACGGTGCGGAGCCGCGTGTGTGCGAGGTGTACGGAGCGTAGCCGCGTGTGTACGATGTCTACGGAGCGGAGCCGCATGTGTACGAGGTGTACGGAGCGGAACCGCGTGTGTACGAAGCGGAGCCGCGTGTGTACGAGGTGTACGGAGCGGAGCCGCGTGTGTACGAGGTGTACGGAGCGGAGCCGCGTGTGTACAAGGTGTACGGAGCGGAGCCGCGTGTGTACGAGGTGTACGGAGCGGAGCCGGGCGTGTATCAGGCGTACGGAGCGGAGCCGTGCGTGTACGAGGCGAACGGAGCGGAGCCGCGCGTGTACGAGGCGTACGGAGCGAAGACGCGCGTGTACGAGGCGTACAGAGTGGAGCAGCGCGTGTACGAGGCGTACGGAGCGGAGCCGCGTGTGTACGAGGCGTACGTAGCGGAGCCGTGCGTGTACGAGGCGTACGGAGCGGAGCCGCTCGTGTACGAGGCGTACGGAGCAGAGCCGTGCGTGTACGAGGCGTACGGAGCGGAGCCGCGCGTGTACGAGGTGTATGGAGCAGAGCCGTGTGTACGAGGCGTACGGAGCGCAGCCGCTTGTGTACGATGTCTACGGAGCGGAGCCGCATGTGTAAAGGTGTACGGAGCGGAGCCGCGTGTGTACGAAGCGGAGCCCCGTGTGTACGAGTTATACGGAGCGGAGCCGTGTGTGTACAAGGTGTACGGAGCGAAGCCGCGAGTGTGTGCGAGGTGTACGGAGCGGAGCCGCGTGTGTACGATGTGTACGGAGCGGAGCCGCATGTGTACGAGGTGTACGGAGCGGAGCCGCGTGCGTACGAAGCGGAGCCGCGTGTGTACGATGCGGAGCCGCGTGTGTACGAGGTGTACGGAGCGGAGCCGCGTGTGTACGAAGCGGTGCTGCGTGTGTACGAGGTGTACGGAACGGAGCCGCGTGTGTACGAGGTGTACGGAGCGGAGCCGGGCGTGTACGATGTGAACGGAGCGGAGCCGCGCGTGTACGAGGTGTACGGAGCGGAGACGCGCGTGTATGAGGTGTACGGAGCGGAGCCGCGCGTGTACGAGGTGTACGGAGCGGAGCCGCGCGTGTACCAGGCGTACGGAGTGGAGCCGCGCGTGTACCAGGCGTACGGAGCGGAGCCGGGCGTGTACCAGGCGTACGGAGAGGAGCCGCGCGTGTACGAGGCTTACGGAGCGGAGCCGCGCGTGTACGAGTCGTACGCAGCGGAGCCGCGCGTGTATGAGGCGTACGGAGCGGAGCCGCGTGTGTACGATCTCTACGGAGCGGAGCCGCATGTGTACGAGGTATACGGAGCGGAGCCGCATGTGTACGAGGTATACGGAGCGGAACCGCGTTTGTACGAGGTGTACGGAGCGGAGCCGCGTGTGTACAAGGTGTACGGAGCGGAGCCGCGTGTGTACGAGGTGTACGGAGCGGAGCCGCGTGTGTACAAGGTGTACGGAGCGGAGCCGCGTGTGTACGAGGTGTACGGAGTGGAGCCGCGTGTGTACGATGTGTACGGAGCGGAGCCGCATGTGTACGAAGTGTACGGAGCAGAGTCGCGTGTGTACGATGTGTACGGAACGGAGCCGCATGTGTACGAGGTGTACGGAGCGGAGCCGCGTGTGTACGAAGCGGAGCCGCGTGTGTACGAGGTGTACGGAGCGGAGCCGCGCGTGTACCAGTCGTACGGAGCGGATCCGGGCGTGTACCAGGCGTACGGAGCGGAGGTGCGCGTGTACGAGGTGTATGGAGCGGAGCCGTGCGTGTACGAGACGTACCGAGCGGAGCCGCTCGTGTACGAGGCGTACGGAGCAGAGCCGTGCGTGTACGAGGTGTATGGAGCGGAGCCGTGCGTGTACGAGGCGTACGGAGCGGAGCCGCTCGTGAACGAGGCGTACGGAGCAGAGCCGTGCGTGTACGAGGCGTACGGAGCGGAGCGTGTACGAGTTGTACGGAGCGGAGCCGCGCGTGTACGAGGCGTACGGAGCGGAGCCGCGTGTGTACGAGGCGTACGGAGCGGAGCCGTGCGTGTACGAGGCGTACGGAGCGGAGCCGCTCGTGTACGAGGCGTACGGAGCAGAGCCGTGCGTGTACGAGACGTACGGAGCGGAGCCGCGCGTTTACGAGATGTATGGAGCAGAGCCGTGTGTACGAGGCGTACGGAGCGGAGCCGCGCGTGTACCAGGCGTACGGAGCGGATCCGGGCGTGTACCAGGCGTACGGAGCGGAGCTGCGCGTGTACGAGGCGGAGCCGCGTGTGTACGGAGCGGAGCCGCGCGTGTACGAGCTGTAAGGAGCGGAGCCGCGCGTGTACGATGTGTACGGAGCGGAGCCGCGCGTGTACGAGGTGTACGGAGCGGAGCCGCGTGTGTACGAGGTGTACGGAGTGGATCCGCGCGTGTACGAGGTGTACTTAGCTGAGCCGCGCGTGTACGAGGTGTACGGAGCGGAGCCGCGCGTGTACGAGGTGTACGGAGCGGAGCCGCGCGTGTACGAGGTGTACGGAGCGGAACCGCGCGTGTACGAGGGGTACGGAGCGGAGCCGCGCGTGTATGAGGTGTACGGAGCGGAACCACGCGTGTACGAGGCGTACGGAGCGGAGCCGTGTGTGTACGAGGCGCACGGAGCGGAGCCGCGCGTGTACGAGGCGTACGGAGCGGAGCCGCGCGCGTACCAGTCGTACGGAGCGGAGCCGCGCGTGTACCAGGCGTACGGAGCGGATCCGGGCGTGTACCAGGCGTACGGAGCGGTGCTGCGCGTGTACGAGGCGGAGCCGCGTGTGTACGGAGCGGAGCCGCGTGTGTACGAGCTGTAACGAGCGGAGCCGCGCGTGTACGATGTGTACGGAGCGGAGCCGCGCGTGTACGAGGTGTACGGAGCGGAGCCGCGCTTGTACGGAGCGGAGCCACGCGTGTACGAGTCGTACGCAGCGGAGCCGCGCGTGTACGAGGCGTACGGACTGGAGCCGCGTGTGTACGATCTCTACGGAGCGGAGCCGCATGTGTACGAGGTGTACGAAGCGGAGCAGCGCGTGTACGAGGCATACGGAGCGGAGCCGCGCGTGTACGAGGTGTATGTAGCAGAGCTGTGTGTACGAGGCGTACGGAGCGGAGCCGCGCGTGTACCAGGCGTACGGAGCGGAGCCGGGCGTGTACCAGGCGTACGGAGCGGAGCCGCGCGTGTACGAGGCGAACGGACCGGAGCCGCGCGTGTACGAGGCATACGGAGTGGAGCAGCGCGTGTACGAGGCGTACGGAGCGGAGCCGCGTGTGTACGAGGCGTACGGAGCGGAGCCGTGCGTGTACGAGGCGTACGGAGCGGAGCCGCTCGTGTACGAGGCGTACGGAGCAGAGCCGTGCGTGTACGGGGCGTACGGAGCGGAGCCGCGCGTGTACCAGCCGTACGGAGCGGAGCCGCGCGTGTACCAGGCGTACGGAGCGGAGCCGGGCGTGTACCAGGCGTACGGAGCGGAGCCGCGCATGTACGAGGCGTACAGAGCGGAGCCGCGCGTGTACAAGGTGTGCGGAGCCGCGCGTGTACGAGGTGTACGGAGCCGAGCCGCGCGTGTACGGAGCGGAGCCGCTCGTGTACGAGGCGTACGGAGCAGAGCCGTGCGTGTACGAGGTGTAAGGAGCGGAGCCGTGCGTGTACGAGGCGTACGGAGCGGAGCCGTGCGTGTACGAGGCGTACGGAGCGGAGCGTGTACGAGTTGTACGGAGCGGAGCCGCGCGTGTACGAGGCGTACGGAGCGGAGCCGCGTGTGTACGAGGCGTACGGAGCGGAGCCGTGCGTGTACGAGGCGTACGGAGCTGAGCGGCTCGTGTACGAGGCGTACGGAGCGGAGCCGTGCGTGTACGAGGCGTACGGAGCGGAGCCGCGCGTGTACGAGGTGTATGGAGCAGAGCCGTGTGTACGAGGCGTACGGAGCGGAGCCGCGCGCGTACCAGTCGTACGGAGCGGAGCCGCGCGTGTACCAGGCGTACGGAGCGGATCCGGGCGTGTACCAGGCGTACGGAGCGGAGCTGCGCGTGTACGAGGCGGAGCCGCGTGTGTACGGAGCGGAGCCGCGTGTGTACGAGCTGTAAGGAGCGGAGCCGCGCGTGTACGATGTGTACAGAGCGGAGCCGCGCGTGTACGAGGTGTACGGAGCGGAGCCGCGTGTGTACGAGGTGTACGGAGCGGAGCCGCGCGTGTACGAGGCGTACGGAACGAAGCCGCGCGTGTACGAGTCGTACGGAGTGGAGCAGCGCGTGTACGAGGCGTACGGAGCGGAGCCGCGTGTACGAGGCGTACGGAGCGGAGCCGTGCGTGTACGAGGCGTACGGAGCGGAGCCGCTCGTGTACGAGGCGTACGGAGCAGAGCCGTGCGTGTACGAGGCGTACGGAGCGGAGCCGCGCGTGTACGAAGTGTATGGAGCAGAGCCGTGTGTACGAGGCGTACGGAGCGGAGCCGCTTGTGTACGATGTCTACGGAGCGGAGTCGCATGTGTAAAGGTGTACGGAGCGGAGCCGCGTGTGTACGAAGCGGAGCCCCGTGTGTACGAGGTATACGGAGCGGAGCCGTGTGTGTACAAGGTGTACGGAGCGAAGTCGCGAGTGTGTGCGAGGTGTACGGAGCGGAGCCGCGTGTGTACGATGTGTACGGAGCGGAGCCGCATGTGTACGAGGTGTACGGAGCGGAGCCGCGTGCGTACGAAGCGGAGCCGCGTGTGTACGATGCGGAGCCGCGTGTGTACGAGGTGTACGGAGCGGAGCCGCGTGTGTACGAAGCGGTGCTGCGTGTGTATGAGGTGTACGGAACGGAGCCGCGTGTGTACGAGGTGTACGGAGCGGAGCCGGGCGTGTACGATGTGAACGGAGCGGAGCCGCGCGTGTACGAGGTGTACGGAGCGGAGCCGCACGTGTACCAAGCGTACGGAGCGGAGCCTTGCGTGTACCAGGCGTACGGAGAGGAGCCGCGCGTGTACGAGGCTTACGGAGCGGAGCCGCGCGTGTACGAGTCGTACGCAGTGGAGCCGCGCGTGTACGAGGCGTACGGAGTGGAGCCGCGTGTGTACGATCTCTACGGAGCGGAGCCGCATGTGTACGAGGTATACGGAGCGGAGCCGTGTGTGTGCGAGGTGTACGGAGCGGAGCCGCGTGTGTACGATGTCTACGGAGTGGAGCCGCATGTGTACGAGGTGTACGGAGCGGAGCCGCGTGTGTACGAAGCGGAGCCGCGTGTGTACCAGGCGTACGGAGTGGAGCCGGGCGTGTACCAGCCGTACGGAGCGGAGCCGCGCGTGTACGAGGCGAACGGAGCGAAGCCGCGCGTGTACGAAGCGTACGGAGCGAAGCCGCGCGTGTACGAGGCGTACGGAGCGGAGCAGCGCGTGTACGAGGCGTACGGAACGGAGCCGCGCGTGTACGAGGTTTACGGAGCAGAGCTGTGTGTACGAGGCGTACGGAGCGGAGCCGCGCGTGTACCAGCCGTACGGAGCGGAGCCGCGCGTGTACCAGGCGTACGGAGCGGAGCCGCGCGTGTACGAGGCGTACGGAGCGGAGCTGCACGTGTACGAGGCGTACGGAGCGGAGCCGCGCGTGTACAAGGTGTGCGGAGCCGCGCGTGTACGAGGTGTACGGAGCCGAGCCGCGTGTGTACGATGTCTACGGAGCGGAACCGCATGTGTTCGAGGTGTACGGAGCGGAGCCGCATGTGTACGAAGCGGAGCCCCGTGTGTACGAGGTATACGGTGCGGAGCCGCGTGTGTGCGAGGTGTACGGAGCGTAGCCGCGTGTGTACGATGTCTACGGAGCGGAGCCGCATGTGTACGAGGTGTACGGAGCGGAGACGCGTGTGTACGAAGCGGAGCCGCGTGTGTACGAGGTGTACGGAGCGGAGCCGCGTGTGTACGAGGTGTACGGAGCGGAGCCGCGTGTGTACAAGGTGTACGGAGCGGAGCCGCGTGTGTACGAGGTGTACGGAGCGGAGCCGGGCGTGTATCAGGCGTACGGAGCGGAGCCGCGCGTGTACGAGGCGAACGGAGCGGAGCCGCGCGTGTACGAGGCGTACGGAGCGAAGACGCGCGTGTACGAGGCGTACAGAGTGGAGCAGCGCGTGTACGAGGCGTACGGAGCGGAGCCGCGTGTGTACGAGGCGTACGTAGCGGAGCCGTGCGTGTACGAGGCGTACGGAGCGGAGCCGCTCGTGTACGAGGCGTACGGAGCAGAGCCGTGCGTGTACGAGGCGTACGGAGCGGAGCCGCGCGTGTACGAGGTGTATGGAGCAGAGCCGTGTGTACGAGGCGTACGGAGCGCAGCCGCTTGTGTACGATGTCTACGGAGCGGAGCCGCATGTGTAAAGGTGTACGGAGCGGAGCCGCGTGTGTACGAAGCGGAGCCCCGTGTGTACGAGTTATACGGAGCGGAGCCGTGTGTGTACAAGGTGTACGGAGCGAAGCCGCGAGTGTGTGCGAGGTGTACGGAGCGGAGCCGCGTGTGTACGATGTGTACGGAGCGGAGCCGCATGTGTACGAGGTGTACGGAGCGGAGCCGCGTGCGTACGATGCGGAGCCGCGTGTGTACGAGGTGTACGGAGCGGAGCCGCGTGTGTACGAAGCGGTGCTGCGTGTGTACGAGGTGTACGGAACGGAGCCGCGTGTGTACGAGGTGTACGGAGCGGAGCCGGGCGTGTACGATGTGAACGGAGCGGAGCCGCGCGTGTACGAGGTGTACGGAGCGGAGCCGCGCGTGTACGAGGTGTACGGAGCGGAGCCGCGCGTGTACGAGGTGTACAGAGCGGAGCCGCGCGTGTACCAGGCGTACGGAGTGGAGCCGCGCGTGTACCAGGCGTACGGAGCGGAGCCGGGCGTGTACCAGGCGTACGGAGAGGAGCCGCGCGTGTACGAGGCTTACGGAGCGGAGCCGCGCGTGTACGAGTCGTACGCAGCGGAGCCGCGCGTGTACGAGGCGTACGGAGCGGAGCCGCGTGTGTACGATCTCTACGGAGCGGAGCCGCATGTGTACGAGGTATACGGAGCGGAGCCGCATGTGTACGAGGTATACGGAGCGGAACCGCGTTTGTACGAGGTGTACGGAGCGGAGCCGCGTGTGTACGAGGTGTACGGAGCGGAGCCACGTGTGTACGAGGTGTACGGAGCGGAGCCGCGTGTGTACAAGGTGTACGGAGCGGAGCCGCGTGTGTACGAGGTGTACGGAGTGGAGCCGCGTGTGTACGATGTGTACGGAGCGGAGCCGCATGTGTACGAAGTGTACGGAGCAGAGTCGCGTGTGTACGATGTGTACGGAGCGGAGCCGCATGTGTACGAGGTGTACGGAGCGGAGCCGCGTGTGTACGAAGCGGAGCCGCGTGTGTACGAGGTGTACGGAGCGGAGCCGCGCGTGTACCAGTCGTACGGAGCGGAGCCGCGCGTGTACCAGGCGTACGGAGCGGATCCGGGCGTGTACCAGGCGTACGGAGCGGAGGTGCGCGTGTACGAGGTGTATGGAGCGGAGCCGTGCGTGTACGAGACGTACCGAGCGGAGCCGCTCGTGTACGAGGCGTACGGAGCAGAGCCGTGCGTGTACGAGGTGTATGGAGCGGAGCCGTGCGTGTACGAGGCGTACGGAGCGGAGCCGCTCGTGAACGAGGCGTACGGAGCAGAGCCGTGCGTGTACGAGGCGTACGGAGCGGAGCGTGTACGAGTTGTACGGAGCGGAGCCGCGCGTGTACGAGGCGTACGGAGCGGAGCCGCGTGTGTACGAGGCGTACGGAGCGGAGCCATGCGTGTACGAGGCGTACGGAGCGGAGCCGCTCGTGTACGAGGCGTACGGAGCAGAGCCGTGCGTGTACGAGGCGTACGGAGCGGAGCCACGCGTTTACGAGATGTATGGAGCAGAGCCGTGTGTACGAGGCGTACGGAGCGGAGCCGCGCGTGTACCAGGCGTACGGAGCGGATCCGGGCGTGTACCAGGCGTACGGAGCGGAGCTGCGCGTGTACGAGGCGGAGCCGCGTGTGTACGGAGCGGAGCCGCGCGTGTACGAGCTGTAAGGAGCGGAGCCGCGCGTGTACGATGTGTACGGAGCGGAGCCGCGCGTGTATGAGGTGTACGGAGCGGAGCCGCGCGTGTACGAGGTGTACGGAGCGGAGCCGCGCGTGTACGGAGCGGAGCCGCGCGTGTACGAGGTGTACGGAGCGGATCCGCGCGTGTACGAGGCGTACGGAGCGGAGCCGCGCGTGTATGAGGTGTACGGAGCGGAACCACGCGTGTACGAGGCGTACGGAGCGGAGCCGTGTGTGTACGAGGCGCACGGAGCGGAGCCGCGCGTGTACGAGGCGTACGGAGCGGAGCCGCGCGCGTACCAGTCGTACGGAGCGGAGCCGCGCATGTACCAGGCGTACGGAGCGGATCCGGGCGTGTACCAGGCGTACGGAGCGGTGCTGCGCGTGTACGAGGCGGAGCCGCGTGTGTACGGAGCGGAGCCGCGTGTGTACGAGCTGTAACGAGCGGAGCCGCGCGTGTACGATGTGTACGGAGCGGAGCCGCGCGTGTACGAGGTGTACGGAGCGGAGCCGCGCGTGTACGAGGCGTACGGAGCGGAGCCACGCGTGTACGAGTCGTACGCAGCGGAGCCGCGCGTGTACGAGGCGTACGGACTGGAGCCGCGTGTGTACGATCTCTACGGAGCGGAGCCGCATGTGTACGAGGTGTACGAAGCGGAGCAGCGCGTGTACGAGGCATACGGAGCGGAGCCGCGCGTGTACGAGGTGTATGTAGCAGAGCTGTGTGTACGAGGCGTACGGAGCGGAGCCGCGCGTGTACCAGGCGTACGGAGCGGAGCCGGGCGTGTACCAGGCGTACGGAGCGGAGCCGCGCGTGTACGAGGCGAACGGACCGGAGCCGCGCGTGTACGAGGCATACGGAGTGGAGCAGCGCGTGTACGAGGCGTACGGAGCGGAGCCGCGTGTGTACGAGGCGTACGGAGCGGAGCCGTGCGTGTACGAGGCGTACGGAGCGGAGCCGCTCGTGTACGAGGCGTACGGAGCAGAGCCGTGCGTGTACGGGGCGTACGGAGCGGAGCCGCGCGTTTACCAGCCGTACGGAGTGGAGCCGCGCGTGTACCAGGCGTACGGAGCGGAGCCGGGCGTGTACCAGGCGTACGGAGCGGAGCCGCGCGTGTACGAGGCGTACGGAGCGGAGCTGCGCGTGTACGAGGCATACAGAGCGGAGCCGCGCGTGTACAAGGTGTGCGGAGCCGCGCGTGTACGAGGTGTACGGAGCCGAGCCGCGCGTGTACGGAACGGAGCCGCTCGTGTACGAGGCGTACGGAGCAGAGCCGTGCGTGTACGAGGTGTAAGGAGCGGAGCCGTGCGTGTACGAGGCGTACGGAGCGGAGCGTGTACGAGTTGTACGGAGCGGAGCCGCGCGTGTACGAGGCGTACGGAGCGGAGCCGCGTGTGTACGAGGCGTACGGAGCGGAGCCGTGCGTGTACGAGGCGTACGGAGCTGAGCGGCTCGTGTACGAGGCGTACGGAGCGGAGCCGTGCGTGTACGAGTTGTACGTAGCGGAGCCGCGCGTGTACGAGGTGTATGGAGCAGAGCCGCGTGTGTACGAGGCGTACGGAGCGGAGCCGTGCGTGTACGAGGCGTACGGAGCTGAGCGGCTCGTGTACGAGGCGTACGGAGCGGAGCCGTGCGTGTACGAGGCGTACGGAGCGGAGCCGCGCGTGTACGAGGTGTATGGAGCAGAGCCGCGCGTGTACCAGGCGTACGGAGCGGATCCGGGCGTGTACCAGGCGTACGGAGCGGAGCTGCGCGTGTACGAGGCGGAGCCGCGTGTGTACGGAGCGGAGCCGCGTGTGTACGAGCTGTAAGGAGCGGAGCCGCGCGTGTACGATGTGCACAGAGCGGAGCCGCGCGTGTACGAGGTGTACGGAGCGGAGCCGCGTGTGTACGAGGTGTACGGAGCGGATCCGCGCGTGTACGAGGTGTACTTAGCGGAGCCGCGCGTGTACGAGGTGTACGGAGCGGAGCCGCGCGTGTACGAGGTGTACGGAGCGGAGCCGCGCGTGTACGAGGTGTACGGAGCGGAGCCGCGCGTGTACGAGGTGTACGGAGCGGAACCGCGCGTGTACGAGGGGTACGGAGCGGAGCCGTGTGTGTACGAGGCGCACGGAGAGGAGCCGCGCGTGTACGAGGCGTAGGGAGCGGAGCCACGCGTGTACCAGGCGTACGGAGCGGAGCCGCGCGTGTACCAGGCGTACGGAGCGGAGCCGGGCGTGTACCAGGCGTACGGAGCGGAGCCGGGCGTGTACCAGGCGTACGGAGCGGAGCCGCGCGTGTACGAGGCGAACGGAGCGGAGCCACGCGTGTACGAGGCGTACGGAGCGAAGCCGCGCGTGTACGAGGCGTACGGAGCGGAGCCGGGCGTGTACCAGGCGTAAGGAGAGGAGCCGCGCGTGTACGAGGCGTATGGACCGGAGCCGCGCGTGTACGAGGCATACGGAGTGGAGCAGCGCGTGTACGAGGCGTACGGAGCGGAGCCGCGTGTGTACGAGGCGTACGGAGCGGAGCCGTGCGTGTACGAGGCGTACGGAGCGGAGCCGCTCGTGTACGAGGCGTACGGAGCAGAGCCGTGCGTGTACGGGGCGTACGGAGCGGAGCCGCGCGTTTACCAGCCGTACGGAGTGGAGCCGCGCGTGTACCAGGCGTACGGAGCGGAGCCGGGCGTGTACCAGGCGTACGGAGCGGAGCCGCGCGTGTACGAGGCGTACGGAGCGGAGCTGCGCGTGTACGAGGCATACAGAGCGGAGCCGCGCGTGTACAAGGTGTGCGGAGCCGCGCGTGTACGAGGTGTACGGAGCCGAGCCGCGCGTGTACGGAACGGAGCCGCTCGTGTATGAGGCGTACGGAGCAGAGCCGTGCGTGTACGAGGTGTAAGGAGCGGAGCCGTGCGTGTACGAGGCGTACGGAGCGGAGCGTGTACGAGTTGTACGGAGCGGAGCCGCGCGTGTACGAGGCGTACGGAGCGGAGCCGCGTGTGTACGAGGCGTACGGAGCGGAGCCGTGCGTGTACGAGGCGTACGGAGCTGAGCGGCTCGTGTACGAGGCGTACGGAGCGGAGCCGTGCGTGTACGAGTTGTACGTAGCGGAGCCGAGCGTGTACGAGGTGTATGGAGCAGAGCCGCGTGTGTACGAGGCGTACGGAGCGGAGCCGTGCGTGTACGAGGCGTACGGAGCTGAGCGGCTCGTGTACGAGGCGTACGGAGCGGAGCCGTGCGTGTACGAGGCGTACGGAGCGGAGCCGCGCGTGTACGAGGTGTATGGAGCAGAGCCGCGCGTGTACCAGGCGTACGGAGCGGATCCGGGCGTGTACCAGGCGTACGGAGCGGAGCTGCGCGTGTACGAGGCGGAGCCGCGTGTGTACGGAGCGGAGCCGCGTGTGTACGAGCTGTAAGGAGCGGAGCCGCGCGTGTACGATGTGCACAGAGCGGAGCCGCGCGTGTACGAGGTGTACGGAGCGGAGCCGCGTGTGTACGAGGTGTACGGAGCGGATCCGCGCGTGTACGAGGTGTACTTAGCGGAGCCGCGCGTGTACGAGGTGTACGGAGCGGAGCCGCGCGTGTACGAGGTGTACGGAGCGGAGCCGCGCGTGTACGAGGTGTACGGAGCGGAGCCGCGCGTGTACGAGGTGTACGGAGCGGAACCGCGCGTGTACGAGGGGTACGGAGCGGAGCCGTGTGTGTACGAGGCGCACGGAGAGGAGCCGCGCGTGTACGAGGCGTAGGGAGCGGAGCCACGCGTGTACCAGGCGTACGGAGCGGAGCCGCGCGTGTACCAGGCGTACGGAGCGGAGCCGGGCGTGTACCAGGCGTACGGAGCGGAGCCGGGCGTGTACCAGGCGTACGGAGCGGAGCCGCGCGTGTACGAGGCGAACGGAGCGGAGCCACGCGTGTACGAGGCGTACGGAGCGAAGCCGCGCGTGTACGAGGCGTACGGAGCGGAGCCGGGCGTGTACCAGGCGTAAGGAGAGGAGCCGCGCGTGTACGAGGCGTATGGACCGGAGCCGCGCGTGTACGAGGCATACGGAGTGGAGCAGCGCGTGTACGAGGCGTACGGAGCGGAGCCGCGTGTGTACGAGGCGTACGGAGCGGAGCCGTGCGTGTACGAGGCGTACGGAGCGGAGCCGCTCGTGTACGAGGCGTACGGAGCAGAGCCGTGCGTGTACGAGGTGTATGGAGCGGAGCCGTGCGTGTACGAGGCGTACGGAGCGGAGCCGCTCGTGTACGAGGCGTACGGAGCAGAGCCGTGCGTGTACGAGGCGTACGGAGCGGAGCGTGTACGAGTTGTACGGAGCGGAGCCGCGCGTGTACGAGGCGTACGGAGCGGAGCCGCGTGTGTACGAGGCGTACGGAGCGGAGCCGTGCGTGTACGAGGCGTACGGAGCGGAGCCGCTCGTGTACGAGGCGTACGGAGCGGAGCCGTGCGTGTACGAGGCGTACGGAGCGGAGCGTGTACGAGTTGTACGGAGCGGAGCCGCGCGTGTACGAGGCGTACGGAGCGGAGCCGAGTGTGTACGAGGCGTACGGAGCGGAGCCGTGCGTGTACGAGGCGTACGGAGCGGAGCCGTGCGTGTACGAGGCTTGCGGAGCCGCGCGTGTACGAGGTGTATGGAGCAGAGCCGTGTGTACGAGGCGTACGGAGCGGAGCCGCGCGCGTACCAGTCGTACGGAGCGGAGCCGCGCGTGTACTAGGCGTACGGAGCGGATCCGGGCGTGTACCAGGCGTACGGAGCGGAGCTGCGCGTGTACGAGGCGGAGCCGCGTGTGTACGGAGCGGAGCCGCGTGTGTACGAGCTGTAAGGAGCGGAGCCGCGCGTGTACGATGTGTACAGAGCGGAGCCGCGCGTGTACGAGGTGTACGGAGCGGAGCCGCGTGTGTACGAGGTGTACGGAGCGGATCCGCGCGTGTACGAGGTGTACTTAGCGGAGCCGCGCGTGTACGAGGTGTACAGAGCGGAGCCGCGCGTGTACGAGGTGTACAGAGCGGAGCCGCGCGTGTACGAGGTGTACGGAGTGGAGCCGCGCGTGTACGAGGTGTACGGAGCGGAACCGCGCGTGTACGAGGGGTACGGAGCGGAGCCGTGTGTGTACGAGGCGCACGGAGAGGAGCCGCGCGTGTACGAGGCGTAGGGAGCGGAGCCACGCGTGTACCAGGCGTACGGAGCGGAGCCGCGCGTGTACCAGGTGTACGGAGCGGAGCCGGGCGTGTACCAGGCGTACGGAGCGGAGCCGCGCGTGTACGAGGCGAACGGAGCGGAACCACGCGTGTACGAGGCGTACGGAGCGGAGCCGGGCGTGTACCAGGCGTACGGAGAGGAGCCGCGCGTGTACGAGCCGTACGGAGCGGAGCCACGCGTGTACGAGTCGTACGCAGCGGAGCCGCGCGTGTACGAGGCGTACGGAGTGGAGCCGCGTGTGTACGATCTCTACGGAGCGGAGCCGCATGTGTACGAGGTGTACGGAGCGGAGCAGCGCGTGTACGAGGCGTACGGAGCGGAGCCGCGCGTGTACGAGGTGTATGTAGCAGAGCTGTGTGTACGAGGCGTACGGAGCGGAGCCGCGCGTGTACCAGGCGTACGGAGCGGAGCCGGGCGTGTACCAGGCGTACGGAGCGGAGCCGCGCGTGTACGAGGCGAATGGAGCGGAGCCGCGCGTGTACGAGGCATACGGAGTGGAGCAGCGCGTGTACGAGGCGTACGGAGCGGAGCCGCGTGTGTACGAGGCGTACGGAGCGGAGCCGTGCGTGTACAAGGCGTACGGAGCGGAGCCGCTCGTGTACGAGGCGTACGGAGCAGAGCCGTGCGTGTACGAGGCGTACGGAGCGGAGCCGCGCGTGTACCAGCCGTACGGAGCGGAGCCGCGCGTGTACCAGGCGTACGGAGCGGAGCCGCGCGTGTACGAGACGTACGGAGCGGAGCTGCGCGTGTACGAGGCGTACAGAGCGGAGCCGCGCGTGTACAAGGTGTGCGGAGCCGCGCGTGTACGAGGTGTACGGAGCCGAGACGCGCGTGTACGATGCGTACGGAGCGGAGCCGCTCGTGTACGAGGCGTACGGAGCAGAGCCGTGCGTGTACGAGGTGTACGGAGCGGAGCCGCGCGTGTACGAGGTGTACGGAGCGGAGCCGCGCGTGTACGAGGTGTACGGAGCGGAGCCGCGTGTGTACGAGGTGTACGGAGCGGATCCGCGCGTGTACGAGGTGTACGAAGCGGATCCGCGCGTGTACGAGGTGTACGCAGCGGAGCCGCGCGTGTACGAGGCGTACGGAGTGGAGCCGCGTGTGTACGATCTCTACGGAGCGGAGCCGCATGTGTACGAGGTGTACGGAGCGGAGCAGCGCGTGTACGAGGCGTACGGAGCGGAGCCGCGCGTGTACGAGGTGTATGTAGCAGAGCTGTGTGTACGAGGCGTACGGAGCGGAGCCGCGCGTGTACCAGGCGTACGGAGCGGAGCCGGGCGTGTACCAGGCGTACGGAGCGGAGCCGCGCGTGTACGAAGCGAACGGAGCGGAGCCGCGCGTGTACGAGGCATACGGAGTGGAGCAGCGCGTGTACGAGGCGTACGGAGCGGAGCCGCGCGTGTACGAGGCGTACGGAGCGGAGCCGTGCGTGTACGAGGCGTACGGAGTGGAGCTGCTCGTGTACGAGGCGTACGGAGCAGAGCCGTGCGTTACGAGGCGTACGGAGCGGAGCCGCGCGTGTACCAGCCGTACGGAGCGGAGCCGCGCGTGTACCAGGCGTACGGAGCGGAGCCGCGCGTGTACGAGACGTACGGAGCGGAGCTGCGCGTGTACGAGGCGTACAGAGCGGAGCCGCGCGTGTGCAAGGTGTGCGGAGCCGCGCGTGTACGAGGTGTACGGAGCCGAGCCGCGCGTGTACGATGCGTCCGGAGCGGAGCCGCTCGTGTACGAGGCGTACGGAGCAGAGCCGTGCGTGTACGAGGTGTATGGAGCGGAGCCGTGCGTGTACGAGGCGTACGGAGCGGAGCCGCTCGTGAACGAGGCGTACGGAGCAGAGCCGTGCGTGTACGAGGCTTACGGAGCGGAGCGTGTACGAGTTGTACGGAGCGGAGCCGCGCGTGTACGAGGCGTACGGAGCGGAACCGCGTGTGTACGAGGCGTACGGAGCGGAGCCGTGCGTGTACGAGGCGTACGGAGCGGAGCCGCGCGTGTACGAGGTGTATGGAGCAGAGCCGTGTGTACGAGGCGTACGGAGCGGAGCCGCGCGTGTACCAGTCGTACGGAGCGGAGCCGCGAGTGTACCAGGCGTACGGAGCGGATCCGGGCGTGTACCAGGCGTACGGAGCGGAGCTGCGCGTGTACGAGGCGGAGCCGCATGTGTACGGAGCGGAGCCGCGTGTGTACGAGCTGTAAGGAGCGGAGCCGCGCGTTTACGATGTGTACGGAACGGAGCCGCGTGTGTACGAGGCGAACGGAGCGGAGCCACGCGTGTACGAGGCGTACGGAGCGAAGCCGCGCGTGTACGAGGCGTACGGAGCGGAGCCGGGCGTGTACCAGGCGTACGGAGCGGAGCCACGCGTGTACGAGTCGTACGCAGCGGAGCCGCGCGTGTACGAGGCGTACGGAGTGGAGCCGCGTGTGTACGATCTCTACGGAGCGGAGCCGCATGTGTACGAGGTGTACGGAGCGGAGCAGCGCGTGTACGAGGCGTACGGAGCGGAGCCGCGCGTGTACGAGGTGTATGTAGCAGAGCTGTGTGTACGAGGCGTACGGAGCGGAGCCGCGCGTGTACCAGGCGTACGGAGCGGAGCCGGGCGTGTACCAGGCGTACGGAGCGGAGCCGCGCGTGTACGAGGCGAATGGAGCGGAGCCGCGCGTGTACGAGGCATACGGAGTGGAGCAGCGCGTGTACGAGGCGTACGGAGCGGAGCCGCGTGTGTACGAGGCGTACGGAGCGGAGCCGTGCGTGTACAAGGCGTACGGAGCGGAGCCGCTCGTGTACGAGGCGTACGGAGCAGAGCCGTGCGTGTACGAGGCGTACGGAGCGGAGCCGCGCGTGTACCAGCCGTACGGAGCGGAGCCGCGCGTGTACCAGGCGTACGGAGCGGAGCCGCGCGTGTACGAGACGTACGGAGCGGAGCTGCGCGTGTACGAGGCGTACAGAGCGGAGCCGCGCGTGTACAAGGTGTGCGGACCCGCGCGTGTACGAGGTGTACGGAGCCGAGACGCGCGTGTACGATGCGTACGGAGCGGAGCCGCTCGTGTACGAGGCGTACGGAGCAGAGCCGTGCGTGTACGAGGTGTACGGAGCGGAGCCGCGCGTGTACGATGTGTACGGAGCGGAGCCGCGCGTGTACGAGGTGTACGGAGCGGAGCCGCGTGTGTACGAGGTGTACGGAGCGGATCCGCGCGTGTACGAGGTGTACGAAGCGGATCCGCGCGTGTACGAGGTGTACGCAGCGGAGCCGCGCGTGTACGAGGCGTACGGAGTGGAGCCGCGTGTGTACGATCTCTACGGAGCGGAGCCGCATGTGTACGAGGTGTACGGAGCGGAGCAGCGCGTGTACGAGGCGTACGGAGCGGAGCCGCGCGTGTACGAGGTGTATGTAGCAGAGCTGTGTGTACGAGGCGTACGGAGCGGAGCCGCGCGTGTACCAGGCGTACGGAGCGGAGCCGGGCGTGTACCAGGCGTATGGAGCGGAGCCGCGCGTGTACGAGGCGAACGGAGTGGAGCAGCGCGTGTACGAGGCGTACGGAGCGGAGCCGTGCGTGTACGAGGCGTACGGAGTGGAGCTGCTCGTGTACGAGGCGTACGGAGCAGAGCCGTGCGTTACGAGGCGTACGGAGCGGAGCCGCGCGTGTACCAGCCGTACAGAGCGGAGCCGCGCGTGTACCAGGCGTACGGAGCGGAGCCGCGCGTGTACGAGACGTACGGAGCGGATCTGCGCGTGTACGAGGCGTACAGAGCGGAGCCGCGCGTGTGCAAGGTGTGCGGAGCCGCGCGTGTACGAGGTGTACGGAGCCGAGCCGCGCGTGTACGATGCGTACGGAGCGGAGCCGCTCGTGTACGAGGCGTACGGAGCAGAGCCGTGCGTGTACGAGGTGTATGGAGCGGAGCCGTGCGTGTACGAGGCGTACGGAGCGGAGCCGCTCGTGAACGAGGCGTACGGAGCAGAGCCGTGCGTGTACGAGGCTTACGGAGCGGAGCGTGTACGAGTTGTACGGAGCGGAGCCGCGCGTGTACGAGGCGTACGGAGCGGAGCCGCGTGTGTACGAGGCGTACGGAGCGGAGCCGTGCGTGTACGAGGCGTACGGAGCGGAGCCGCGCGTGTACGAGGTGTATGGAGCAGAGCCGTGTGTACGAGGCGTACGGAGCGGAGCCGCGCGTGTACCAGTCGTACGGAGCGGAGCCGCGCGTGTACCAGGCGTACGGAGCGGATCCGGGCGTGTACCAGGCGTACGGAGCGGAGCTGCGCGTGTACGAGGCGGAGCCGCATGTGTACGGAGCGGAGCCGCGTGTGTACGAGCTGTAAGGAGCGGAGCCGCGCGTTTACGATGTGTACGGAGCGGAGCCGCGCGTGTACGAGGTGTACGGAGCGGAGCCGCGTGTGTACGAGGTGTACGGAGCGGATCCGCTCGTGTACGAGGTGTACGAAGCGGATCCGCGCGTGTACGAGGTGTACGGAGCGGAGCCGCGCGTGTACGAGGTGTACGGAGCGGAGCCGCGCGTGTACGAGGTGTACGGAGCGGAACCACGCGTGTACGAGGGGTACGGAGCGAAGTCGCGCGTGTATGAGGTGTACGGAGCGGAACCGCGCGTGTACGAGGCGTACGGAGCGGAGCCGTGTGTGTACGAGGCGCACGGAGCGGAGCCGCACGTGTACGAGGCGTAGGGAGCGGAGCCACGCGTGTACCAGGCGTACGGAGCGGAGCCGGGCGTGTACCAGGCGTACGGAGCGGAGCCGGGCGTGTACCAGGCGTACGGAGCGGAGCCGCGCGTGTACCAGGCGTACGGAGCGGAGCCGGGCGTGTACCAGGCGTACGGAGCGGAGCCGCGCGTGTACGAGGCGAACGGAGCGGAGCCACGCGTGTACGAGGCGTACGGAGCGAAGCCGCGCGTGTACGAGGCGTACGGAGCGGAGCCGGGCGTGTACCAGGCGTACGGAGAGGAGCCGCGCGTGTACGAGGCGTACGGAGCGGAGCCACGCGTGTACGAGTCGTACGCAGCGGAGCCGCGCGTGTACGAGGCGTACGGAGTGGAGCCGCGTGTGTACGATCTCTACGGAGCGGAGCCGCATGTGTACGAGGTGTACGGAGCAGAGCAGCGCGTGTACGAGGCGTACGGAGCGGAGCCGCGCGTGTACGAGGTGTATGTAGCAGAGCTGTGTGTACGAGGCGTACGGAGCGGAGCCGCGCGTGTACCAGGCGTACGGAGCGGAGCCGGGCGTGTACCAGGCGTACGGAGCGGAGCCGCGCGTGTACGAGGCGAACGGAGCGGAGCCGCGCGTCTACGAGGCATACGGAGTGGAGCAGCGCGTGTACGAGGCGTACGGAGCGGAGCCGCGTGTGTACGAGGCGTACGGAGCGGAGCCGTGCGTGTACGAGGCGTACGGAGCGGAGCCGCTCGTGTACGAGGCGTACGGAGCAGAGCCGTACGTGTACGAGGAGTACGGAGCGGAGCCGCGCGTGTACCAGCCGTACGGAGCGGAGCCGCGCGTGTACCAGGCGTACGGAGCGGAGCCGCGCGTGTACGAGACGTACGGAGCGGAGCTGCGCGTGTACGAGGCGTACGGAGCGGAGCCGCGCGTGTACAAGGTGTGCGGAGCCGCGCGTGTACGAGGTGTACGGAGCCGAGCCGCGCGTGTACGATGCGTACGGAGCGGAGCCGCTCGTGTACTAGGCGTACGGAGCAGAGCCGTGCGTGTACGAGGTGTATGGAGAGGAGCCGTGCGTGTACGAGGCGTACGGAGCGGAGCCGCGCGTGTACTAGGCGTACGGAGCGGAGCCGCGTGTGTACGAGGCGTACGGAGCGGAGCCGTGCGTGTACGAGGCGTACGGAGCGGAGCCGCGCGTGTACGAGGTGTATGTAGCAGAGCTGTGTGTACGAGGCGTACGGAGCGGAGCCGCGCGTGTACCAGGCGTACGGAGCGGAGCCGGGCGTGTACCAGGCGTACGGAGCGGAGCCGCGCGTGTACGAGGCGAACGGAGCGGAGCCGCGCGTGTACGAGGCATACGGAGTGGAGCAGCGCGTGTACGAGGCGTACGGAGCGGAGCCGCATGTGTACGAGGCGTGCGGAGCCGTGCGTGTACGAGGCGTACGGAGAGGAGCCGCTCGTGTACGAGACGTACGGAGCAGAGCCGTGCGTGTACGAGGCGTACGGAGCCGAGCCGCGCGTGTACGAGGTGTTTGGAGCAGAGCCGTGTGTACGAGGCGTACGGAGCGGAGCCGCTTGTGTACGATGTCTACGGAGCGGAGCCGCATGTGTAAAGGTATACGGAGCGGAGCCGTGTGTGTACAAGGTGTACGGATCGAAGCCGCGTGTGTGCGAGGTGTACGGAGCGGAGCCGCGTGTGTACGATGTGTACGGAGCGGAGCCGCATGTGTACGAGGTGTACGGAGCGGAGCCGCGTGTGTACGAAGCGGAGCCGCGTGTGTACGATGCGGAGCCGCGTGTGTACGAGGTGTACGAAGCGGTGCTGCGTGTGTATGAGGTGTACGGAACGGAGCCGCGTGTGTACGAGGTGTACGGAGCGGAGCCAGGCGTGTACGATGTGTGCGGAGCGGAGCCGCGCGTGTACGAGGTGTACGGAGCGGAGCCGCGCGTGTACGAGGCGTACGGAGCGGAGCCGCGCGTGTACGAGGCGTACGGAGCGGAGCCTCGCGTGTACGAGGCGTACGGAGCCGAGCCGCGTGTGTACGAGGCGTACGGAGCGGAGCCGCGCGTGTACGTGGCGTACGGAGCGGAGCCGTGCGTGTACGAGGCGTACGGAGCAGAGCCATGTGTACGAGGCGTAGGGAGCAGAGCCGCGCGTGTACGAGGCGTACGGAGCGGAGCCGTGCGTGTACGAGGCGTACGGAGCGGAGCCGCGCGTGTATGAGGCGTACGGAGCAGAGCCGTGTGTACGAGGCGTAGGGAGCGGAGCCACGCGTGTACTAGGCGTACGGAGCGAAGCCGTGCGTGTACCAGGCGTACGGAGCAGAGCCGGGCGTGTACCAGGCGTATGGAGCGGAGACGCGCGTGTACGAGGCGAACGGAGCGGAGCCGCGAACGTACGAGGCGTACGGAGCGAAGCCGCGCGTGTACGAGGCGTACGGAGCGGAGCCGCGCGTGTACGAGGCGTACGGAGCGGAGCCGTGTGTACGAGGCGTACGGAGCGGAGCCGCGCGTGTACCAGGCGTACGGAGCGGAGCCGCGTGTGTACCAGGCATACGGAGCGGAGCCGGGCGTGTACAAGGCGTACGGAGAGGAGCCGCGCGTGTACGAGGCTTACGGAGCGGAGCCGCGCGTGTACGAGTCGTACGGAGCGGAGTCGGGCGTGTACGAGTCCTACGCAGCGGAGCCGCGCGTGTACGAGGCGTACGGAGTGGAGCCGCGTGTGTACGATCTCTACGGAGCGGAGCCGCATGTGTACGAGGTGTACGGAGCGGAGCAGCGCGTGTACGAGGCGTACGGAGCGGAGCCGCGCGTGTACGAGGTGTATGTAGCAGAGCTGTGTGTACGAGGCGTACGGAGCGGAGCCGCGCGTGTACCAGGCGTACGGAGCGGAGCCGGGCGTGTACCAGGCGTACGGAGCGGAGCCGCGCGTGTACGAGGCGAACGGAGCGGAGCCGCGCGTGTACGAGGCATACGGAGTGGAGCAGCGCGTGTACGAGGCGTACGGAGCGGAGCCGCATGTGTACGAGGCGTGCGGAGCCGTGCGTGTACGAGGCGTACGGAGAGGAGCCGCTCGTGTACGAGACGTACGGAGCAGAGCCGTGCGTGTACGAGGCGTACGGAGCCGAGCCGCGCGTGTACGAGGTGTTTGGAGCAGAGCCGTGTGTACGAGGCGTACGGAGCGGAGCCGCTTGTGTACGATGTCTACGGAGCGGAGCCGCATGTGTAAAGGTATACGGAGCGGAGCCGTGTGTGTACAAGGTGTACGGATCGAAGCCGCGTGTGTGCGAGGTGTACGGAGCGGAGCCGCGTGTGTACGATGTGTACGGAGCGGAGCCGCATGTGTACGAGGTGTACGGAGCGGAGCCGCGTGTGTACGAAGCGGAGCCGCGTGTGTACGATGCGGAGCCGCGTGTGTACGAGGTGTACGAAGCGGTGCTGCGTGTGTATGAGGTGTACGGAACGGAGCCGCGTGTGTACGAGGTGTACGGAGCGGAGCCGGGCGTGTACGATGTGTGCGGAGCGGAGCCGCGCGTGTACGAGGTGTACGGAGCGGAGCCGCGCGTGTACGAGGTGTACGGAGCGGAGCCGCGCGTGTACGAGGCGTACGGAGCGGAGCCGCGCGTGTACGAGGCGTACGGAGCGGAGCCTCGCGTGTACGAGGCGTACGGAGCCGAGCCGCGTGTGTACGAGGCGTACGGAGCGGAGCCGCGCGTGTACGTGGCGTACGGAGCGGAGCCGTGCGTGTACGAGGCGTACGGAGCAGAGCCATGTGTACGAGGCGTAGGGAGCAGAGCCGCGCGTGTACGAGGCGTACGGAGCGGAGCCGTGCGTGTACGAGGCGTACGGAGCGGAGCCGCGCGTGTATGAGGCGTACGGAGCAGAGCCGTGTGTACGAGGCGTAGGGAGCGGAGCCACGCGTGTACTAGGCGTACGGAGCGAAGCCGTGCGTGTACCAGGCGTACGGAGCAGAGCCGGGCGTGTACCAGGCGTATGGAGCGGAGACGCGCGTGTACCAGGCGAACGGAGCGGAGCCGCGAACGTACGAGGCGTACGGAGCGAAGCCGCGCGTGTACGAGGCGTACGGAGCGGAGCCGCGCGTGTACGAGGCGTACGGAGCGGAGCCGTGTGTACGAGGCGTACGGAGCGGAGCCGCGCGTGTACCAGGCGTACGGAGCGGAGCCGCGTGTGTACCAGGCATACGGAGCGGAGCCGGGCGTGTACCAGGCGTACGGAGAGGAGCCGCGCGTGTACGAGGCTTACGGAGCGGAGCCGCGCGTGTACGAGGCGTACGGAGTGGAGCCGCGTGTGTACGATCTCTACGGAGCGGAGCCGCATGTGTACGAGGTATACGGAGCGGAACCGCGTTTGTACGAGGTGTACGGAGCGGAGCCGCGTGTGTACGAGGTGTACGGAGCGGAGCCGCATGTGTACGAGGTGTACGGGGCGGAGCCGCGTGTGTACAAGGTGTACGGAGCGGAGCCGCGTGTGTACGAGGTGTACGGAGCGGAGCCGCGTGTGTACGATGTGTACGGAGCGGAGCCGCATGTGTACGAAGTGTACGGAGCAGAGCCGCGTGTGTACGATGTGTACGGAGCGGAGTCACATGTGTACGAGGTGTACGGAGCGGAGCTGCGTGTGTACGAAGCGGAGCCGCGTGTGTACGAGGTGTACGGAGCGGAGCCGCGCGTGTACCAGTCGTACGGAGCGGAGCCGCGCGTGTACCAGGCATACGGAGCGGATCCGGGCGTGTACCAGGCATACGGAGCGGAGGTGCACGTGTACGAGGCGAACGGAGCGGAGCCGCGCGTGTACGAGGCGTACGGAGCGAAGCCGCGCGTGTACGAGGCGTACGGAGCGGAGCAGCGCGTGTACGAGGCGTACGGAGCGGAGCCGCGCATGTACGAGGTGTACGGAGCAGAGCCGTGTGTACGAGGCGTACGGAGCGGAGCCGCGCGTGTACCAGGCGTACGGAGCGGAGCCGCGTATGTACCAGGCGTATGGAGCGGAGCCGGGCGTGTACCAGGCGTACGGAGCGGAGCCGCGCGTGTACGAGGCGTACGGAGCGGAGCCGCCCGTGTACGAGGCGTACGGAGCGGAGCCGCGCGTGTACAAGGTGTACGGAGCAGAGCCGCGTGTGTGCGAGGTGTACGGAGCGGAGCCGCTTGCGTACGATGTCTACGGAGCGGAGCCGCATGTGTAAAGGTGTACGGAGCGGAGCCGCGTGTGTACGAAGCGGAGCCCCGTGTGTACGAGGTATACGGGGCGGAGCCGCCTGTGTACAAGGTGTACGGAGCGAAGCCGCGTGTGTACGAAGCGGATCTGCGTGTGTACGAGGGGTACGGAGCGGAGCCGCGTGTGTACGAGGTGTACGGAGCGGAGCCGCGTGTGTACTAGGTGTATGGAGCTGAGTCGCGTGTGTACAAGGTGTACCGAGCGGAGCCTGGTGTGTACGAGGTGTACGGAGCGGAGCCGCGTGTGTACGATGTGAACGGAGCGGAGCCGCATGTGTACGATGTGTACGGAGCGGAGCTGCGTGTGTTTGAAGCGAAGCCGCGTGTGTACGAGGTGTACGGAGCGGAGCCGCGTGTGTACGAGTTGTACGGAGCGGAGCCGGGCGTGTACGATGTGTACGGAGCGGAGCCGCGCGTGTACGAGGTGTACGGAGCGGAGCCGCGTTTGTACGAGGTGTACGGAGCGGAGCCGCGCGTGTACGAGGTGTACGGAGCGGAGCCGCGCGTGTACGAGGTGTACGGAGCGGAGCCGCGCGAGTACGAGGTGTACTGAGCGGAGCCATGTGTGTGCGAGGTGTACTGAGCGGAGCCATGTGTGTGCTAGGTGTACGGAGCGGAGCCGCATGTGTATGAGGTGTACGGAGCGGAGCCGCGTGTGTACGAGGTGTACGGAGCGGAGCCGTGTGTTTACGAGGCGTACGGAGCAGAGCTGCGTGTTTACGAGGCGTACTGAGCGGAGCCGCGTGTGTACGACCTGTCCGGAGCGGAGCCGTGTGTGTACGAGGTGTCCGGAGTGGAGCTGTGCGTGTACGAAGTGTCCAGAGCAAATCCGTGGGTTTACGAGGAGTACGGAGTGGAGCCGCGTGTGTACGAGGTGTACGGAGCGGAGCCGCGCGTGTACGAGGTGTACGGAGCAGAGCCGTGTGTCTACGAGGTGTACGGGGCAGAGCCGCGTGTGTACAAGGTGTACGGAGTGGAGCCGCGTGTGTACGAGGTGTACGGAGCGGAGCCGTGTGTGTACGAGGTGTACGGAGCGGAGCCGCGTGTTTACGAGGCGTACGGAGCGGAGCCGTGTGTACACGAGGCGTACGGAGCGGAGCCGTGTGTACGAGGTGTACTGAGCGGAGCCACACGTGTACGAGGTGTACGGAGCGGAGCCGCGTGTGTACGAGGTGTACGGCGCGGAGCCGCGCGTGTATTAGGCGTGCGGAGCGTAGCCGGGTGTGTACGAGGCGTTCGGAGCGGAGCCACGCGTGTACGAGGTGTACAGAGCGGAGCCGGGCGTGTACGAGGCGTACGGAGCGGAGCCGCGCGTGTACGAGGCGTGCGGAGCCGGGCTTGTACGAGGCGTGCGGAGCCAGGCGTGTACGAGGCGTGCGGAGCAGAGCCGGGCGTGTACGAAGTCTGCGGAGCGGAGCCGGGCGTGTACCAGGCGTGCGGAGCCGGCTGTGTACGAGGCGTGCGGACCGGAGGCGCGTGTACGAGGCGTGCGGAGCCGGGCGTTTACGAGGCGTACGGAGTGGAGCCGGGTGCGTACGAGGCGTGCGGAGCGGAGTCGGGTGTGTACGAGGCGTGCAGAGCGGAGTCGGGTGTGTACGAGGCGTACGGAGCGGAGCCGCGCGTGTACGGAGCAGAGCCGCGTGTGTACGAGGCGTGCGGAGGTGGGCGTGTACGAGGCGTGCGGAGCGGAGCTGGGCGTGTACGAGGCGTGCGGAGCGGAGCCGCGCGTGTACGAGGCGTACGGAGCGGAGCCCCGCGTGTACGAGGCGTGCGGAGCGGAGCCGGGCGTGTACGAGGTGCGGATGCTGCCCCTCTCCAGGAGCGATCACAGCAGCATGCACGGCATGAGACGTTCTTGTTCTACACACACTGTCCTGACAGAACACAGCTCGTCAGGACATAGCCCCGACCTCCAGCGACAGCCGGACAGTCCCATTGGATCGGGGACGGTTGGGGGGTTTCTGTATATAAGTTGTGGGTGATAATTGTAGAATTATTAATGTCTCAGCATAAAAGGATGTACCTGAGTGTTTGTGTCGGGGTCCACATGCATGGAGGGGGTTGAGGCGGTGCTGGCTGTATTATGCAGACGGCATCTGCCTGTAACAGTAGTAACCAGAAACTACTAGAAACTCTGCACCAAAATGAAGCAAATCCTTATTCTGGGACCTTCGCCTTGTACGTAACACCCCCGGATCCGGTACAAGCCGGGCAGATGTTCTCATTCATGTCATTTTCTGCTTAAGGTTCTGCGGTTTTCTGGCCAACTATGAAAAAGAAAAAGCGTAAAACAATATTTGTTTCTGCTGCATTGACATAAGTACAATCTTTCATTATATATAAATCTATTACACGTCGGGTCAATGCTGTAAAGGACAGTAAAGTGCCAGAAACTTGTAACTACTGATCTCTCCACAAGAAAAAGCCGACAACTCCATCAATGGGATCATTTTATAAAATTAGGTCTTCGCAAGATGAAAATGGTCTCACAAACCACATTTTTTTATTAAATGTTCATAAAAAAAACCCAAACAAAAATAATTTTGATTTTCCCCATTTTTCAATACTTTATGTGGTAAATTGAATGTTCTCATTCCAGACAACAACTAGTCCCACAAAACACAAGCCCTCCGTCTATGTGAATGAAAAAACAAAGTTATATTTTTTGGGAAAAAGGGGAGGAAAAAAACAAAAAATTGCTCTTGTCAGAATAATGTAATTGCTATATATATATATTTTTTTTAAATTGAATAATTTTACCCCAAAATTGTGATCTCTTATAATATTATCATTCTTCATGCGAGATTAATCATTAGTCTGTAGATAAATCCAAACATCTGGAAGATGTAGAACAATATATCTGTGATTCTCTTCTGCCAGGATAAGCGCCTCCTTTCTGTCCTTTCTGTGATTGAGAAAACGCTTGAAAGATTCAGAAAGTCCGATGAGTTTTTGGAGCTTATTGTAAAGGGCCTTAATGACGACCTGGGAAAGAAACCACCAGAAACAAAGGATCCAACCAGGTAAGTTCTAATGATCCCATCTGATAAAATGATCGGCTTTATTTCCATGGGATTGTTCTGTAGAAGAGATGGGACCTGCAGCATTTTGATCCTGAACTTCACTATGTATAGATGTAGCAAAGCTTAATGTGACAATTCACATAGCGCAGTGATAAATTGTCTCAGAAGGTTAGCTCTCATAAGAGAATTAACATCACTTATAGTGGAACTAAACTTACAATTTATTTTCAGAATTGTGAAAATTATGGCAATTTGCAAATCACTTCATTAGTTTCTTTGGCGTCATATCCATAAAATGATCATATTAACCCCTTTACAACCCAAGGTGGTTTGCACATTAATGACCGGGCCAATTTTTACAATTCTGACCACTGTCACTTTATGAGGTAATTACTCTGGAACGCTTCAACGGATCTCCCTGATTCTGAGACTGTTTTTTCGTGACATATTGTACTTCATGATTGTGGTAAAATTTCTTCGATATCACTTGCGTTTATTTGTGAAAAAAAACGGAAATTTGGCGGAAATTTTGAAAATTTTGCAATTTTTATTCCCGTAAATCAGAGATATATGAAACACAAAATAGTTAATGAATAACATTTCCCACATGTCTACTTTCTAATTTTTGCAACAAAATTTACAAAACCATTTTTTTTAGGGATCACATCACATTTGAAGTGACTTTGAGGGGCCTTTATGACAGAAAATACCCAAAAGTGACACCATTCTAAAAACTGCACCCCTCAAGGTGCTCAAAACCACATTCAAGAACTTTATTAACCCTTCAGGTGCTTCACACCAATTAATTGAACGTGAAAGGAAAAAAGGAACATTTAACTTTTTTTCACTAACATTTTATTTATTTTTTTTTCACAAGGGTACTAGGAGAAATTGGACCCCAAAAGTTGTTGTGCAATTTCTACTGAGTACGCAGATATCTCATATGTGGGGGTAAGCCATTGTTTGGGCGCACGGCAGGGCTCGAAAGGGAAGGAGCGCCAATTGACGTTTTCAATGTAAAACTTGCTGGAATTGCCAGCGGACCCCATGTCGCGTTTGGAGAGCCCCTGATGTGACTAAACAGTGGAAACCCCCCACAAGTGACCCCATTTTGGAAACTAGACTCCTTAAAGAACTTATTTAGATGTGTAGTGAGCACTTTGAACCCCCAGGTATTTTGCAAAAGTTTATGATGTAGAGCCAAAATCATTTTTTTTCCACAAAAACGATATTTTAGCCACAATATTTTTATTTTCACGAGGGTAGTAGTAGAAATTGGACTCCAAAAGTTGTTGTGCAATTTCTACTGAGTACGCCGATACCTCATATTTGTGGGTAAACCATTGTTTGGGCACACGGCAGGGCTCGGAAGGGAAGGAGCGCCAATTGACGATTTCAATTTAAAACTTGCTGGAATTGACAGCGGACCACATGTCGCGTTTGGAGAGCCCCTGATGTGCCTAAACAGTGGAAGCCCCCCAAAAGTGACCCCATTTTGGAAACTAGACCCCTTAAGGAACTTATTTAGATGTGTGGTGAGCACTTTGAACCCCCAAGTGTTTTGCAAAAGTTTATGATGTAGAGCCAAAATCATTTTTTTCCACAAAAACGATCCTTTAGCCACAATATTTTTATTTTCACAAGGGCACTAGGACAAATTGGACATCAAAAGATGTTCTCCAATTTCTCTTGAGTATGCTGATACCTCATATGTGGGGGTAAACCATTGTTTGGGCACACGGCAGGGCTCGGAAGGGAAGGAGCGCCAATTGACGTTTTCAACTCGCTGGAATTGCCAGCGGACCCCATGTTGCATTTGGAGAGCCCCTGATGTGCCTAAACAGTGGAAACCCCCCACAAATGACCCCATTTTGGAAACTAGACCCCTCAGGGAACTTATTTAGATGTGTGGTGAGCACTTTGAACCCTCAAGTGTTTTGCAAAGGTTTAAGACGTAGAGGCGTGAAAAAAAAATAAAAAATTTTTTCCACAAAAACGATCTTTTAGCCGCAATATTTTTATTTTCACGAGAGTACTAGGAGAAATTGGACTCTAAAAGTTGTTGTGCAATTTCTACTGAGTATGCTGATACCTCATATGTGGGGGTAAACCATTGTTTGGGCACACGGCAGGGCTCAGAAGGGAAGGAGCGCCAATTGACGTTTTCAATGTAAAACTTGCTGGAATTGACAGCAGACCCCATGTTGCGTTTGGAGAGCCCCTGATGTGCCTAAGCAGTGGAAACCCCCCACAAGTGACCCCATTTTGGAAACTAGACCCCTTAAGGAACTTATTTAGATGTGTGGTGAGCACTTTGAACCCCCAAGTGTTTTGCAAAAGTTTATGATGTAGAGCCAAAATCATTTTTTTTCCACAAAAATGATCTTTTAGCCACAATATTTTTATTTTCACAAGGGCACTAGGACAAATTGGACATCAAAAGTTGTACTCCAATTTCTCCTGAGTATGCTGATAACTCATATGTGGGGGTAAACCATTGTTTGGGCACACGGCAGGGCTCGGAAGGGAAGGAGCGCCAATTGACGTTTTCAATGTAAAACTCGCTGGAATTGCCAGCGGACCCCATGTTGCGTTTGGAGAGCCCCTGATGTGCCTAAACAGTGGAAACCGCCCACAAATGACCCCATTTTGGAAACTAGACCCCTCAGGAAACTTATTTAGATGTGTGGTGAGCACTTTGAACCCCCAAGTGTTTTGCAAAGGTTTATGACGTAGAGGCGTGAAAAAAATAAAAAAAAATTCCACAAAAATGATCTTTTAGCCGCAATATTTTTATTTTCACGAGGGTACTAGGAGAAATTGGACTCCAAAAGTTGTTGTGCAATTTCTACTGAGTATGCTGATACCTCATATGTGGGGGTAAACCATTGTTTGGGCGCTCAGCAGGGCTCGGAAGGGAAGGAGTGACGCTTTTGAATGCAGACTTTGATGGAATGGTCTGCGGGCGTCATGTCATGTTCTCAGAACCCCTGATGTGCCTAAACAGTGGAAATGCCCAACAAGTGCCCCCTTTTTGGAAACTAGACCCCCCAATGAATTTATCTAGATATGTGGTGAGCCCATTGAACCCCCAGGTGCGTCACAGAAAATTATAATGTTGACTTGTGAAAATAAAAAAAAAACATTTTTTCCACAAAAATGCAAAAAAAAATATTTTCACAAGAGTACCAGGAGAAATTGCCCCTGATGTGCCTAAACAGTGGAAATGCCCATCAAGTGCCCCCTTTTTGGTAGTGGTAGTTGATTTTTGAATGTTATCATGTAGTGTTATACGTCAGTTGTGTAGGACAACCTGACGAACACTACACAACTGAAGTATGACAACCTGATGAACACTACGTCAGCTGTGTAGTGTTCGTCAGGTTGTCATACGTCAGAAATTAATTCAATAGTCCATCGAAGTATGGTACCTTTTGAAGCAGTCTTTCATACACAGGCCAGGTTTGTCAGGGCAGGTGTCACATTGATAAATGGTGTCCTTGCGTATTCCACTTTTATAACACACTCGGCACCTCTTTTGTGACTTTGCTTTCTTTCCGCTGTGAGGGATCTGCCCTGGGAAATGCTGGCCTGGTACAATTCTCGGTCCTTCAATTCCAGAAGTACTGGGGCCCGCTCCGTCACCACTGCCAAATATCAGGGCCTTGATAACTGTTTCCTGAAACTGAAGATACGACGCAGAAGTCTGGCCAGCACATCGTGACAGAAGGAAAGCGTTGTGCATTGCCATCTGTACAATGTGCACGGCCAGCTTCTTGTACCACACTCTGGCCTTTCTCAAAGCACTGTACGGCTGGAGGACTTGATCGGAGAGATCAACTCCCCCCATGTACTTGTTGTACCCCACTACACAGTCTGGTTTGGCGACCTGTGTAGTGGAACCTCGTACAGTGCTGAGGGTGCTGCCATCACCATGTATGGTGGTCAAGAAAAGGACATCCCTCTTGTCCTTGTACTTGACGATCAACAGGTGGTCGCTACATTGGGCTCTGCTCTCACCCCTTCTGAGCAGCTGCCCAATTAGCGTCTTTGGGAGGCCTTTCTGATTTTTGCGGACAGTACCGCAGGCTGCGGTACGTCGCGCAGAGAGGGACTTGAAGAGCGGGATACTTGTATAAAAGTTATCCACGTAGAGGTGATAACCTTTATCAAGCGGTGGGTGCACCAAGTCCCACACAATTTTCCCACTCACTCCCAGAACAGGGGGGCATTCAGGGGGTTCAATCCGGGAGTCCTTCCCTTCATAAACTTGTGAGTGTATCCTGAGGTACTCTCACAAAGTTTATACAGCTTGATCCCGTACCTTGCCCTCTTACTGGGCAGGTACTGCCGGAATCCAAGCCGCCCCTTAAAAGAAATTAAGGACTCATCCACACAGATGTCCCTTTGGGGCACGTACACTTCACCACACTTGTTGAAGTGTTCGATGACCGGCCGAACTTTGAAAAGACGATCAAAGTTCGGGTCATCGCGTGCAGGACACCTTGCATTATCTTGGTAATGCAAGAACTTGTAGATGGCCTGAAAGCGTGTCCGGGGCATGACCATTCGGAACACTGGAGTGTTATACAAAACGTCAACACTCCAGTATTGCCGAAGCTCGGGCTTCTTCAAGATCCCCATAAGAAGGACCAGGCTCCAAAACTTCATCATTTCTACTGCGTCTACAGGAGACCAGTTAGAAAATGATGAAGAGGGGTTTTGTTCTAAAAATTGATGAGCGTATAAATTAGTTTGGCCCACCATGAGGTTTATATGAAAAAGTCTATTTCTGTGAGGCCGGTGGTGTCAAACTTGATTCCTGATTCCGCCACGAAATCAGGAATCAGCGGCTCATAATTTTCGGGGGGCGAAGTCCATATAGGCTCAGTAGTGGGGGGCTCTGGAACATCTCTCCTGCGACGACGGCGGGGCGGGCCAGCAAAACCTGAGGAAGAGGAGGAAGAAGAGAAGGAGGAAGACGACGAGGAGTCGGAAAAGCAAAGAAATGTGGGATCCTCATCCTCGCTGTCAGTGTCGGAGGCAAGAATAGCGTATGCCTCCTTCGCTGAATACTGAGTTTGGGATGAGCAGGACATTGTTTGTTATGTATGTGGTGCGTGTGTGTCAATACTTTATTGAGAGTGTGTGTGTGTCAGTACTTTATTTAGAGTGTGTGGAAAAAGGAAATACTGTATGTGGTGCAAACAGCGAGCACGAGTGTGGATTGGTGAACTATGTCACCGATCAATACTCGGCAGCTGCTGGATGTGCGCACAGATGTGTGGGGAATGGGAAGAGGGGAATTGGGTTGGATGAGGGCAAATCAGAGATTACTTACCAAAGTCCTCTCTGTTCTTCTTTCAGGACCGGGAGCCCGGCGCTGGTGACCGGGAGCCCGGCGCTGGTGACCGGGAGCCCAGAGCAGGAGACCGGGAGCCCGGAGCAGGAGACCGGGAGCCCGGAGCAGGAGACCAGGAGCCCGGAGCAGGAAACCAGGAGCCCGGAGCAGGAGACCAGGAGCCCGGAGCAGGAAACCCGGAGCCCGGAGCAGGAAACCAGGAGCCCGGAGCAGGAGACCAGGAGCCCGGTGCTGGTGACCGGGAGCCCGGCGCTGGTGACCTGGAGCCCGGAGCAGGAGACCGGGAGCCCGGAGCAGGAGACCGGAAGCCCGGAGCAGGAAACCAGGAGCCCGGAGAAGGAGACCGGGAGCCCGGCGCTGGTGACCGGGAGCCCGGCGCTGGTGACCGGGAGCCCGGAGCAGGAGACCGGGAGCCCGGAGCAGGAGACCAGGACCCCGGAGCAGGAGCCCGGAGCAGGAGACCGGGAGCCCGGAGCAGGAGACCAGGAGGCCGGAGCAGGAGACCAGGAGCCCGGAGCAGGAGACTGGTACTGGAGCTCGAGATCAGAACCAAAAGAATTAACAGGGACACTGGGGTGAGGTGGATTGGGGTGGGAAGTGGGGTAAAAAGACAGGGGAGTGGGAAGAGGGGTAAAAAGACAGGGGAGTGGGAAGAGGGGGATTGGGGTGGATGAGGGGAGATCAGAGATGGACTTACCAAAGAGTCAGCAGGACTGGAACAGAAGACCCAGAGCAGGAGACCGGAGCAGGAGCCCGGGAGCCCGGCGCTGGTGACCAGGAGCCCGGCGCTGGTGACCAGGAGCCCGAAGCTGGTGACCGGGAGCGGAGCTGGAGACTCGGACTAGAGCTGGAGACCGGTGCAGGACGCAGAAAAAAAGGTAAGGGGGGATTGGGGTGGATGAGGGGAGAACAGACTTACCAAAGTCTTCTCTGCAGGATCAGCAGCAGGATCAGCAGCAGGCTCTGGAGCAGGAACCACAGCAGGTCAGGAGCAGAAGATCCAGGACGCTGGAGCAGAAGATTCAGGAGCAGCGGCAGCAGCAGCAGCGACTGGAATGGGTGAGAAGATGGTCTTGTGGTGTCACAGAATATTCTGTGGCACTACAAGGCCCAGCACAGACACATCAGATGTGACCACTCTGTAGAAATCCTCACCAAGTGTGAGGGTCTGCAGGGTGGTCACAGGGTGATGATGGGGTGGTGACAGGTGGAGGTAATTTGATTGGAGCAATCATTGATGACATTGATTGCTCCAATCAGAGTTCCTGAATACAGGTGACCAGGCGGTCACAGGGAGGTGTCACCTCTCTGTGACCCCCTGTGGTGCATGCTGTGCCCCAGCCATCTGATTGGTGACACTGATTGCACCAATCAGACATGGCTGTATTCAGGTACTCTGATTGGAGCGATCAATGTCATTATCGATCGCTCCAATCACAGCAGTCTGGGGGCTTGAATCACATTACAGGGGGTCATGGGGCGGTGACAGGCAGGTCACAAGCCGGTCACCACCCCATGACCGCCCTGTCACCGCGCGGTCGCGCTACGATCGGTGCGATCGATGTGATCGGCGATCGCACCGATCATAGCAGTCTGGGGCCAGGGCTGGGGTGTCCTAGCAACAGCCTAGGATCGGTGCTCTTAGGAGCACCGATCCTAGGCTGCAGATCACTGTTTCCGGCTATCACATTGCCGGAAACAGTGAGAAATGCTGTGATTGGCTGTTCAGATTTGAACAGCCAATCACAGCGATAGCTGGTGCGGGGGGGCGGCGACACCCCCCGGGATGATGACGCCATCTACCAAGAGGTAAGATGGCACTGTAACATTAATGCTGTCACCGCGACTTAAGTCGTGGTGCCGCATTAAAGATATGACGTACTAATACGGGTCTGGCTCTTAAGTCCCAGGGCACAGACGCGTATTAGTACGTCTAATGTTGTTAAGGGGTTAAAACTGTATTTTCTCCATCACACGGATCACACATGCGTTTTCAGAAAATACTGCCATTTCTGACCTCCATTAAAGGTTTGTTGCAGTGTGTCAGTGATGCAATTGACACCAGATTGCTGTTCAAAATAGTTGCCTACAGGCCAGGTATTTAAAACTGTCTTTTCTCTGTCACACGGATCACATATACAGTACAGACTAAAAGTTTGGACACACCTTCTCATTTAAAGATTTTTCTGTATTTTCATGACTATGAAAATTGTACATTCACACTGAAGGCATCAAAACTATGAAATAACACATGTGGAATTATATGCTTACCAAAAAAGTGTGAAACAACTGAAAATATGTCTTATATTCTAGGTTCTTCAAAGTAGCCACCTTTTGCTTTGATGACTGCTTTGCACACTCTTGATGAGCTTCAAGAGGTAGTCACCGGAAATGGTTTTCACTTCATAGGTGTGTCCTGTCAGGTTTAATAAGTGGGATTTTTTGCCTTATAAATGGGGTTAGGACCATCAGTTGTGTTGTGCAGAAGTCTGGTGGATACACAGCTGATAGTCCTACTGAATAGACTGTTAGAATTTGTATTATGACAAGAAAAAAGCAGCTAAGTAAAGAAAAACGAGTGGCCATCATTACTTTAAGAAATGAAGGTCAGTCAGTCCGAAAAATTGGGAAAACTTTGAATGTGTCCCCAAGTGCAGTTGCAAAAACCATCAAGCGCTACAAAGAAACTAGCTCACATGAGGACCGCCCCAGGAAAGGAAGACCAAGAGTCACTTCTGCTTCTGAGGATAAGTTTATCCAAGTCACCAGCCTCAGAAATCGCAGGTTAACAGCAGCTCAGATTAGAGACCAGGTCAATGCCACACAGAGTTCTAGCAGCAGACACATCTCTTCAACAACTGTTAAGAGGAGACTTTGTGCAGCAGGCCTTCATGGTAAAATAGCTGCTAGGAAACCACTGCTAAGGACAGGCAACAAGCAGAAGAGACTTGTTTGGGCTAAAGAACACAAGGAATGGACATTAGACCAGTGGAAATCTGTGCTTTGGTCTGATGAGTCCAAATTTGAGATCTTTGGTTCCAACCACCGTGTCTTTGTGCGACGCAGAAAAGGTGAACGGATGGACTCTACATGCCTGGTTCCCACCGTGAAGCATGGAGGAGGAGGTGTGATGGTGTGGGGGTGCTGGTGACATTGTTGGGTATTTATTCAAAATTGAAGGCATACTGAACCAGCATGGCAACCACAGCATCTTGCAGCGGCATGCTATTCCATCCGGTTTGCGTTTAGTTGGACCATCATTTATTTTTCAACAGGACAATGACCCCAAACACACCTCCAGGCTGTGTAAGGGCTATTTGACCAAGGAGGAGAGTGATGGGCTGCTACGCCAGATGACCTGGCCTCCACAGTCGCCAGACCTGAACCCAATCGAGATGGTTTGGGGTGAGCTGGACCTCAGAGTGAAGGCAAAAGGGCCAACAAGTGCTAAGCATCTCTGGGAACTCCTTCAAGATTGTTGGAAGACCATTTCCGGTGACTACCACTTGAAGCTCATCAAGAGAATGCCAAGAGCGTGCAAAGCAGTCATCAAAGCAAAAGGTGGCTACTTTGAAGAACCTAGAATATAAGACATATTTTCAGTTGTTTCACACTTTTTTGTTAAGTATATAATTCCACATGTGTTATTTCATAGTTTTGATGCTTTCAGTGCGAATGTACAATTTTCATAGTCAAGAAAATACAGAAAAATCTTTAAATGAGAAGGTGTGTCCAAACTTTTGGTCTGTACTGTAAGTTCGCTCCAAATTCAGTCATTTGTTGTGAGCGTGGAAGATATTGTCCTCCATTTAAAATGGGCAAGGGACGGGGAACTGGACATGATGGTGATGAAGGTACATTCAGAGGCCGAGGCCGTGGGCAAGCTGAAATTGTTCCACAACAAACTACCCACATCTTCTCGTTCGACCTTCCTGTCCCAATTAATAGGGGACCGCAGAACACCACTATTGAACAGAGAGCGGTGTGAAAAGGTTATTGGTTGCATAGCAGATAATGCTTCCAGTCACTTAGCCACCACCACCACCTTGTCTTCCACACGGTCAAGTGTCAATAGCTGTGAGTCTGGACTGCATATTCCTCACCCTGAACCTCCTTCGTCCCACCATTCAGAGTGCCCAGAGACAACTGATCCCACGCTTGGACACTCCGAAGAGCTGTTCACTTTCCCATTTATAGATTCGGGTCTCTCGCCCGATCCAATTGAAGCGGGGCAAGAGGAGATGTAGCAATGCCCAAATATTTGAGCAGCCACAGTCACACGAAGACGACGGTGGGAAAGTATCACAAGAGGTGGACGATGATAAGACACAATTGCCAGAAAGTCAGGAGGAGGACCAGAGTGCATAAGTGGAAGACGAGGTGGTGGATGATACAGTAACTGACCCAACCTGGCAGGAAGACATGCAGAGCGAGGACAGCAGCACACAGGGGTAGGGAGGCAGAGCACCCCAACAGGCAGGAAGAAGCAGTGTGTTGGCCGCAGAAAAAGGCAGGCAACCATTCCCCGTAACACCAACACGAAGGAAGTTGCCAGTACAACTGTTAGGTCTTCCCGAGTCTGGTTGTTTTTTAAAGACTCTGCCGATAACCCCAAAAATGCCATTTGCACCACCTACCAGGCCAGCATCAGCAGGGGTGGCAAAACGACCAGCCTGACCACCACCAGCATGATCAGGCACATGGCAGCAAAGCACCCGACTTTGTGGGCCGAACCCCAGGGTCCAGGAACAGTGTCTGCGGGTGGCACCATTGCTTCTTCCGCTGTTGTACATGAAAGCCAATCCCCTGTCCATGGTGCATGCGAAGATGCTTCCTGCCCTGCACCTGTCGTTGCACACTCTCAAGTAGCAGCATCAGGGAGCACATCCTTGTCCCAGCGCAGCGTTCAGTTGTCCATACCCCAGTCCTTGGAATGCAAGCGCAAATACGCAACCAACGCCGCACAGGCCACAGTACTAAATTTCCACATTTCACGACTGCCTGCACTCGAAATATCGTGGAGACGGAAGCATTCCGCAACCTGATGGCGGCGGCCGTCCCTTGTACTCTGTCCCCAGCCGCCACTATTTCTCCTGGTGTGCCGTCCCCGCATTACACAAGCACGTGTCCCAAAACATTAGCTGTGCCCTCAACAACTCAGTTACCGGGAAAGTCCACCTAGCCATGGACATGCTGAAGAGTTGTGGACAGCTCTGAAAGAGCAGGCAGATCTGTGGCTCACACCGCTGAATCTACAGCCAGGCATGGTCGTGTGTGACAATGGCCGGAACCTAGTGGCGGCTCTGAGGCGAGGCGAGCTCACACATGTACCATGCCTGGCCCATGTGCTTAACCTCGTTGTTCAGCGGTTTCTCAAATCCTATCCGGAGCTGCCAGATCTGCTTGGTAAAGTACGCCGCCTATATGCCCATTTTAGAAAGTCACCTACAGCTTCCGCCGCCCTTGTCGTGTTTCAGCAGTGTTTCTAGGTTCCGGCTCACAGACGGATATGTCATGTCCCCACTTGTTGGAACTCTACACTGCAGATGTTGGGAAGGATTTGTGAGCAGAAGATGGCAGTTGTTGAGTACCAGCATCAACAAGGCCGTCGGTATTCAGTTCAGACTCCACACATAAGACCTCAGGAGTGGACATGGATGTCAGACATATATATCATCCTCCAAAACTTTGAGGACTCCACCAAGATGGTGAGTGGCGATGACGCCATAATTAGGGTCACCATCCCGCTTCTCTGTCTTCTGAAATTCTCTCTGCTCACAATCAAAGAGGATGCATTGCAGGCGGAGCACGATGAGATGGAGCAAGGAACCATACAGGGTGATTACACACAGCCAAGCCTCATCTCATCCCAACGTGGATTGGGTGACAATGAGGAAGAGGAGGAGGAGGAAGAACAGGATCTAGTTTCATGCGCTGTAGACGGTACTACCTGCACAACTGTCATACCGTCTGTTCAGTGTGGATGGCCAGAGGAGGAGGAGAGCATGGTCAGTCATCCTCTTGATGAGGACACGGAAGTCTTGCCTGTTAGCAGTCTGGCACGCATAGCTGAGTTTATGTTACGCTGCCTTTCCCAAAATTTTGTGTGACAGTCATTACTGGTTGGTGACACTTCTAGACCCACGCTACAAGGAGAACTTCATATGTCTTATTCCTGTGGCGGACAGGTCTACAAAAATGGGGCAGTACCAGAAGGCCCTTGTTGCGGAACTATTAAAAAAATTCCCATCTGAAAACGCTGGCGGCAGAGGTCACAGTTTGTTGTACAACCAAGGAGTACAGGCGAGAGAGGCACAAATGCAATCCAGCAGAGGCAGGTGAACACTGTCAAAGTTCTGGGACAGTTTTCTGAGACCCTCCCATCGCACAGGCCCTGAGGTGCGGGGTACTCTCACAAGGAGTGCAAAGTTTGGTAAGATGCTGAGGGAGTACTTTGCCAACCGTACCAACGTACTCCGTGATTCCTCTGTGCCTTTTAATTATTGGGTATCCAAGCTGGATACGTGGAATGAACTGGCTCTCTATGCCTTGGAGGTTCTGGGCTGCCTTGCCGCGAGCGTTTTTATCAGAGCGGGTTTTTAGTGCCGCTGATGGAATTATAACTGATAAGCGCATCTGCCTATCAACTGAAAATGCTGACAGGCTGACTCTTATAAAAATGAACAAGGGCTGGATTGGGCCAGACTTCTCAACACCACCGAATGATAGCAGCGTAACATAAACTCAAATCCAGTGTCTTTTTTTGGGAGGTGTATTCCCATGCACCTCTTCACACCCACACATGGGTATACGCTTCCTGATTTTGGCTATTTGCTCTTGTCCTCCTCCTTATCCTAATCCTCATCCTCCACCACCATATCACCAGAGTGACCGTGGTCCATAATGCAACACCCACATAATTTTTTTAAAGGGTGTTTATGATGCCCTTAAAAAAAAAATTATACAGTATGTTCATGTATACCCCCCAGGGGTAAATGCTTGTCAGCCCATACACTTAGTGCATGGGCATTACAAGTATAGGAGACCCACTCCTTTCTAATGGGAACATTTTTTTATGAGGCCCTCTAAGTCTCTTCCAAGGGGAATTGGAGTGTCTCCCAATTTTTGGCAGCCCTTGCATTCACTGCATAGGCCAACACTATGGGAGACCCTCTCTTTTCTAATGGGAATTTGTCGTTACTGTGGCCCTGCTCTATGTGTCTTTAAATTCTTAATGGTGTTTTTCTTGTTTTTCTTAAATTTGGTCAGCCGTTGGACTCACTGCATACCCTATAACTGTATGACAGACCCTCTCCTTTCTAATGGGAACATGTCGTACTTGTTACTGTGGCCCTGCTCTATGTGTCTTTAAATTCTTAGTGGGGCTTTTCCCAAATTTTGGCAGCCCTTCCAAGGGCCCTGGCAGCCCTTGGGAATTACCACTATAGGAGACCCGCTCCTTTATAATGGGAACATTTTTTTTACCTCCTCTATGTCTCTTCAAAGGAGTATTGAGTTGTGTCCAAATTTTTGGCAGCCCTTGCAGTCACTGCATACGCAATAACAGTATAGGAGACCCAATTGTTAATAATGGGAACAACAAAGCATAGCCGGCTGATGGCTCGCTAGCGAGGGCCGACTGCTGGCCTTTTAAGAATAGTAAGGGCCGTCTGATGGGCCTATAAAAATAGGCTTTATGACTTTCAGGGTCCCTCCATCATAAATAAAACAGGATGTGTCTGATGATGTGTCACACACCACATGGCCAGATAAGGTTGTAAAATGTTAAAATGACATTTCCCGGTGAATGCATTTGTCTTAAAAAATAACGTAAAAAAGCCCCAAAACAATAGGATCTTTCTTTAGTATAAAAAACAGCGTCGCCAATTTAACCTCAATGTAATCACATTGTTCAGCTCCTGCACCTCCTCCTCCATCTCCGAAATGACCACATCAGTCACAAGCTGGCAGCACTGCCTTGGCCAAGCGGCAACAGGCTGTGCTGAATATAACATGCTTAATGGTTAGGTGAGAAACCGCCCAGCGCTGCAGAGTTGTTGAAAGCTGTAACACAACAGCCTGATCTGTGGCTCTCACTGCTGAACATACAGCCAGGCATGGTCATGTGTGACAATGGGCGGAACATGTTGACAGAGAAATGACAGCCAGAGTAGATACGGTTTCCCTCTATGCCGGTCCTTTCACTGAGTTAAAGAATATGGCTGTGGTGAAATACAACTCCCACTGAGAAGCTGTTTCAGGTTGAAAAACATTGTGCCCACCAGAGGATTTGATGCTGAGGGCTCACCTTTCTCCCCCGCTCAAGAGCCCCATAGCAGCTGCAAAGTTAGCGCTATCATGAACTCTCCTGAGGTAGAAGCCAGGACACACCAGAGGATTCTGGCTGGCTGCATACTTGCGCTTGCATTCCAAGTAACAGAAAACTAAGCAGATGGTGGTCTCTATCATCATCATGGCCTCACCTCAGCACTATGAACTTTCCTGAAGGAGAAGCCAGGGCCCACCGAAGGAGTCTCCGGTTTTCTGGTGGGCCCATCCATCCCTGCCGTGAAGCAGCCCTGCCTAAGAAAAGTGTGGGGGAAGGTTCCCGGACACTCTATGGCTGCTTTTTTAACGTGGATCGGACGTGCTTATGCATGTTATTTCTCAAACCGCATTGCAGATCAGGCCATTGCCCAACTCTGTAGTCATGAAATTAAATGCGCAAAGAAAGATGTTTGTGTGTCAAAGCACCACCGACAAGTGCGAGTTGATGTTGGACGTGCTGCCATTGCTTCTGCAACAAGCTGCATTAGAGGACTTCCTGGGAGAAATGACACCCAGAGTAGATACGGTTTCCCTTTATGCCAGTCCTTTCACCGAGCTAAATACAACACAGCAAAAAAAGCCGTGGACTGGCTCCATACCGTTCCTGGCCACATTCACCTGTCCATGTGTTTTGTGGTTAGGTTGTTAAGTGCACTACTGGGGAGGGCATGGGTAATGTTGTGGAACCCATGCTTGTGGAAAGCGGAGACGATACTAGGAGGAATAGTGGCGGCTGGGGACCGAGTATGGACACCCGGCTGCCGCCGGCATGAGGTTATGAAAAGCTTCCGCCTCCACGAGCCTAAAAGGCCACATTTCAAGTGAAAGCAGCTTTAGAGGACGTCCTGGGAGAAATGACAGCTGGGTAGATATGGTTTCCCAAGTCCTTTCACCAAGCTAAAGAATATGGCTGTGGTGAAATACAACTCAGCAAAAAAAGCTGTGGACTGGCTCCGTACCGTCCCTGGCCACATTCACCTGTCCACGTGTTTGTGGTTAGGTGGTCCTTCCCAGTAAGTGCACTGGGGAGGGCAATTTTAATGTTGTGGGACCGGTGCTTGTGGAAGGCGGAGACGATACCGGGAGAAATAGTGGCGGCTGGGGACCGAGTATGGACACCCGGCCGCCGCCGTCATGAGGTTATGAAAAGCTTCCGCCTCCATGAACCCAAAAGGCCACATTTCAAGTGAAAGCAGCTTTAGTGGACTTCCTGGGAGAAATGACAGCTGGGTAGATATGGTTTCCCAAGTCCTTTCACCAAGTTACAGAATATGGCTGTGGTGAAATACAACTCAGAAAAAAAAGTTGTGGACTGGCACCGTACCGTCCCTGGCCACATTTACCTGTCCATGTGTTCCTTCCCAGTAAGTGCACTGGGGTAATGTTGTGGGACCCGTGCTTGTGGAAGGCAAAGATGATACCAGGAAAAATAGTGGTGGCTGGGGACAGAGTATGGATACTCATAAAATTGTGGACAGCTTCCACCTCCACGAGCCTAAAAGGCCACATTTCAAGTGCAAGCAGCTGTCAAAAATTTGGCAGTATAGTATTGCAACCTGTGGGAGGGTGGGTGGCTGGCTGCATACTTGCGCTTGCATTCCAAGGAATGGGGTAGGGACAACTGAACGCTGCACTGGGACAAGGACGTGGACTGTGATTGTTGCAAGTCTGCAATGACAGGTGCATGGCGGGAGGTATCTTCGCATGCGCCAAGGATCACTTATGATGCGCACACTTTTAGGCAGTGACCTGGGAGTCAGAAATGCTTCCAGAGGTCTTCCCCATGCTGTTCTCGTGTCTTTTCAGCACTGTATGCATGTGTCTGATGATGTGTCACACACCACATGGCCAGATAAGGTTGTAAAATGTTAAAATTATATTTCCCAGTGAATGCTTTTGTCTTGGTTGATAGCAATGCAAAAGTGCAAAAACATATCAAAAGCACTACGTGTGAACATAGCCCAAGGTGTGGAGGAGTATTTTTGGTTTTGGTTATTTATTTTGCCTTATATACAAGTCATTACCCTGGAAAGGATGTTCCTTAACATATTTCCCAGGAAAATCCATTTTGGTTTTGTTTTTGTATGTTTTATTGTGAGTCCATAAAACTGGCGTAATACTCTAACAACATTGTTGACAGCAGTGACCTGGGAGTCAGAAATGTTTCCAGGGGTCTTCCCTATGCTGTTCCCATGTCATTTGAGCACTGTTCCCGTCGATTTGGGCAATTTTTAGACCCTCTGCAGACTGCCGGGGGGAGCCACCTGGAAAATACTCGAGTTTCCCATAGACTTACATTGTTCTTGTTGCTCGTGTCAAGCACCCGAGTATTCCAATTTGCTCGACCCCAGCAACGAGTACCCGAGCATTTTAGTGCTCGCTCATCACTACTGGTTAAGTATGAAGAATATTTAGGTTTAAGAGTCCTCAGTGGTTGATACCTTTTAATGGCTAACTGAAAAGATGGTAACAAATTGCAAGCATAGTATAACAGAATTTGAAGAGTCACATATTTATACCCAGCAAGACACAGAAATAATGCAATAGATGAGACAAATGACGTAAAGCAGAAGTATTACTATAGGAGAGGGATAAACAGTTGTGGCCATAAATATTAGAATAGTTCATAGATAAGGAGTGTGAAAGTTTTATTATCTTGTGATTGAGGTCTGGTCCAGGGTTGTGATGACCCCACAAGTCTGAGGAGCACATTCCTTAATTGATGTAGAATGACATAAATCAATGCAACACATTCATTCCAGCTCTGAAGGTGTCAAAGGTCATGATGACTCTATATTCCCAAACTTTTCTGTCTCTCTGAGATTTGAAATTACCTTTTAATACGAGTAATTTCATGTCCTTGATGCTAAGTTCTAAGTTTTTGCCCTGTCTCCCCTACAGACCCACAGCTGGATATTTGGTACATATAATTAAGCACACCACATTAGATGTGATGCAGCTGAAAAGTACCTGGGATCTTGTGGTCCTGATGTGAGTTGGGTATCTTCATCTTGTCTGTGGTCATTATAAATGGACAGGTTTTACATTTTTTCTGGTTGCAGGGAAAGGTTCCTGTAGCTGGTGGAGATGACAGGGAGCTTCTGACAATGATGCTTCTTAGATTTGGGGGCTGCCTGAAACACAGAAGTGGGGGGTCTGGAAATATGGATTGTAATCAGGCATCTTTTTGTAGTAAATGTTGTAGTTTCCGTGCAGCTCCCCTTAGCGCCTCCAGATTTAGGATTGTAGGTGACTACTAGAGGCACCCGGTTGCTTTCTTGTTTGGTTTTGTAATGTAGGAGATGATTCCTTGATATTGTGTTGGCTCTTGTAATCTGGTTCTCAACTGTTCTTGGATGGTAGCCCTGATTCAAAAAGGTCTTTCTGAGGCCATCAAGGTGTTTGTCTCTATCCATAGGGTTGGAACATATCTGGTTGTATCTGATGGCTTGGCTGTAGACAATAGAGTTTTTTATGTGTTTTGGATGGAAACTGTCCCATTTAAGGTATAATGGACAGTCGATTGGCTTCCGGTACAGGGATGTCTCTATTTCATTGTTCTGTAGCTTGATGGCGGTGTCCAAAAAGTTAATTTCAGTGCAGGAGTAGTTGAGTGTTAGATTGATGGTGGGATGAAATTGATTAAAGTGTTCATGGTGCTGTTCCTCGGATTCCGTCCAGATGATTAAAATATTGTCAATGTAACCATAGTAGGCCAGAGGCTTGGCCATGAAGAGATTTGTGTACTGTGGAACCATTTTACTTCCCATCGCTGTACCATTTTCCTGTAGATATATGTTGTTATCAAATTCAAATAATTGTGGGTGAGGATGAATTTTGTAGGTTTCACCACAAAATAAGCATCAATTCCTGTATTTACCATGAAGATTTTGCAGGCATTTAATCCCTCCTGGTGTGGGATATTAGAGTACAAAGATTCCACATTCATGGTAGCCAAGATGGTTCCTTCTGGAAGAGGACCTATTGCTGCTAGTTTATTCAGGTCCGTTGTGTCCTGAATGTAGCTGGGTGTATTATTTAACAGGGGTTTAAGAACACCCTCTACGCATCCAGAAACTTGCTCATTAACGGTGCCCACACCACCCACATAGATGACGGAAGTGGTGGGACACATAGATAAGGTGACAAATATTACATGCAGTGCAGAGGAACAGCGATGGGCACCAGGATGGCGCCCGCTTATGCAAATTTGGTGATGAGAATCATGGAGGAGGACCTTATCTATGTGTCCCACCACTTCCGTCATGTATGTGGGTGGTGGAGATACATAGATGATGTCCTCCTCCTATGGTCCGATTCCTTGGAGGAACTGTTGGATTTTCATGTCTTTCTTAATGATCTGATTGAGGGCATTGGGTTTACTTTGGTGCATTCGGATAGAGAGATACAATTTATTAATGTATTGATTAAATATAATAACAATAGATTGAGTACAGAACTATTTGTTAAGCCTACGGATAGAAATAATTTATTGAAATATGATAGTCACCATCCACGCAAAATGGTTGAGTCGCTTCCCTATAGCCAGATGTTGAGAGTTAGGAGGTTGTAAGTGAGGATAGTATGTTGGAGGCTTCTTTGGATTCAATGATTGATAAATTTAAGGTGAGGAATTACCCATGCAAACTCCTAGATAAATGGAAGGATAAAGTGAAGGGAGTGGACCGCAATTGCCTGCTGAATAAACCAGTGAAAAAACATGGAAATTTGAATAGAATACCGATGGTAACGTCTTTTTGTGAGGAAAGTAAGATGGTGGCTAATATTGTTAAACGCCATTGGCCAATGCTAAATAAATGTCTACCCGAAATCAAAGAATTTCAATTGCCTCCCCTGATGTCTTACAAACATGCCAAAAACATCAAGGATAGGTTGATTCGGGCAGATATTGGCTCCCGAAGGGAGACAGTTCAGAGTACATTAACAGGACAACGGAGGACAGGTTGTTTCCCTTGCCTTAATTGTATTAATTGTTCATTTTTGCAGAAAGGTAATCAGTTTCAGCTTTCCAATGATGGGGAGACTTACTCTATAAATCACTTTCTAACATGCTCATCAAATTATGTTATTTATCTATTGCAGTGCCACTGTAATCTTTTTTACGTTGGGGAGACTACACTAGATTTTAGAATTAGACTCAATCAGCATAGATATACGATTCAGAAAAAAAAAGACTTGACCTACCTGTTCCAAAACATTTTACTGAGATCCAACACTCAGAGAAACATTTGAAATGTAGAATTATTGATCACATACCACCCTTGAGACGGGGTGGAGATAGGGTCCGTTTATTGAAAATCAGAGAATTGGAATGGATTAAGAGACTTAGAACTTTAAACCTAATGGATTAAATGTTGATTATAAGTTGAATGTAACTGTTTAGGGATGCTTGCTTGCCCATTTCCTCCTTGTGATTGTTTCTTAGTCATACATGATGTGGTTATTTTTTAGAATTCTTATTAATACCTATATTTTTTTCCTTATTTTTCTTTATAGATCTACCACCACTGTCTTATGTTTGAGAACATGATTCATCCCTATCAAAATTGATTGTTTTAATCTAAAATTGCGCAATGTTTTGTATACGAATATGATGATAAAAGATATGAATTGGGCTCCATGTGATAAATCCTTTATTTACAATATACTGAGGGGTTGCTACACAATTATCTATGGGAGTATATGGACCAGTAGTTCGCCTGTGTTATGGGGGGTTGAGACTGGTGCCCTTATGGGTACCTGTCTCCCATCCCAGTAAGGCCACTGGGTTGCCATCCCCAGCTATTGAGGGGCGTTCCCATGCCTCTCAGGCATAAATATCAGTAACTCCTACCTTTAAATGAGTGTAAGACTCTGTCACAATGAGCACTGTAGTGCTGTGTCCCCTACAGCTGTATAATGTATATATATGCCTATTGCGCTCTGATGTAGCAAGATGTGGGCGAGCTGCCCTTAATAAACATGGATGCCCAGGCTATGAGTCTGCCTTTAACTGCAGAGTGGGACGTGTCTGCGCCTTCTCGCGTATGCGTGGTCAGTTTTGTATGGGTTTCTATCACGGCGCCGGCATTTCCGGTCTTTGGAACGCAATTGCGCTCCAGAACCATTATATTCCTTCCGGACATGCGCAATAGAGATAGCGGGGACGCCGAGATTTCGGCGCTTCTCATGTTTACATTATGGGGTGAGTCATGTGGCTTTTTAAATATGTACAGCTGGTGATCAATTACTACTAGAAATGGTTTTTATAATGATGATCTGAACTTTTTTTGTCTCTTTAGCACTTATGCACTTTATATATTGCACATATTATATGAATCATGATAAATGATGTATTGATGGTATTTGTATCATGTCTAAAATGTATATGCTATATTAATTACTACTAATCAATTTGTGTGATTAAGCAGGCTTAAATACTCTGCACATTGTACTTTCACATTGCTTGAGAAAGGTCCACATCTTTGGACCGAAAACGTTGCTACAGCCACATGGGCTATTAAAAGACAATTTTTTCATCATCCGTTTGTGTGCTGCCTCCATTCTCTTTTTGGATATCTATCTATCCATCCATATATCCATCTAGATATCTATCTATATATCTATCTATCCATCCATATATCTATCTATTATCTATCAGTCTATCGGTAGATGGATAGTTATATAGATAGATACGTAATAGATATATAGATGATAGATAGACTGCTAGATAGATAATAGATTAATAGATAAATGGATAATAGATACATAGTTTACAGGGGGACCCCAGAAAAAAAATTGAGGTAGGCTCCCCCTGTAAAATCTAACCAGTAAAGGCTAAACAGACAGCTGTGGGCTGATATTAATAGCCAGGGAAGGGGCGATGGATACTAGCCCCCTTCGAGGCTAATAACATCAGCTCTCAGCTGCCCCAGAAAAGGTGCATCCATAAGATGCGCCAAATCTGGCGCTTAGCCTCCCCTGTTCCCACTGCCGTGTAGCGGTGGCAAGTGGGGTAATAGGGTTGGCGTTCATGCCAGCCTTGTATTGGCAGTAAAGTGGTACCTCGGCACTCCTATGTATGGTGCACAAGTAGGTTCCAATCCCTTGTAAACTGTAGAAAAAGACTTTTCACTCGTAGTGAATCAAAGAATATTATGAATATATTTATTTAAAGTGCTGCAATCCAACAAGTGAAGACGTTTCAGTCAAGAGACCTTCATCAGTACAACAGATTGCACAAAATAAACCTTATAAACTAACGCTGTGGATAAGCAGTGAGCACTGCAATGGCGGGAACGTGCTTCAGCAGCGTTGCAGCTTCCAGCTCACCAACTGGTGTGCGATGTCACCACTAGTGTTGAGCGAGTATGTTCTGTTCCGAGTATGCTCGGGCCGAGCTCTGAGTATTTACAACTGCTCGGTGATGTGTTTGAATCGCTCCCGTGTGCATGATTTGCAACTGTTTGACAGCTTTATTACATGTGAGGAATGTGTAAGAAATAGACATTCCTCACATGTAGTAAAACTGTCAAACAGTTGCAAATCATGCACACGGGAGCGATTCAAACACATCACCGAGCAACTGTAAATACTCGGATCTCGGTCCGAGCATACTTGGCGAAAGGGTTAATAGAACATACTCACTCAACACTAGTCACCACGCATTGGAACTCAACCTTGCATATATGGAGAAGGATTTGTGAGCCGCAGAGGGCAGTTGCTGAGCACCAGCTTCAACACGCCTGTCGATATTCAGGTCAGCCTCCGCACATAAGAGCTGATGAGTGAACATGGATGTCTGACATGTGTGCCATCCTCCAAAACTTTGAGGACTCCACCAAGATGGTGAGCGGCGATGATGCCATAATTAGCATCACCATCCCGCTTCTCTGTCTACTGAAACACTCGCTGCTCACAATTAAAAAGGAGGCATTGCAGGCGGAGCATGATGAGATGGAGCAAGGAACTGTGCAGGGTGATGCTACACAACCAGCCTCATCTCAATGCAGATTGGGTGATAATGAGGAGGCAAAGGAGGAGGAACAAGAACTGGTTTCTTGCGCTACAGATGGTAATACCCACACAACATTCATATAGTCTGTTCAGCGTGGATGGCCTGAGGAGAGGGAGAACGAGGAGGAGGACCAGGAGGAGGAGGAGAACATGGTCAGGACAGTGAAGTCTTGCCTGTTGGCAGTCTGGCACACATGGCTGAGTTTATGTTCCACTGCCTTTCCCTTGACCCTTTACGTTGTATGCATTTTGGATGACAGTAATTACAGGTTGGCCACACTTCAAGACCCATGCTACAAGGAGAACTTTCTAACTCTCCTTCCTGTGGCGGAGAGGTGTAATAAAATGTTGCAGTACTAAAAGGCCCTTGTTGAGGAATTATTAAAAAAATTCCTATCTGAAAATGATGGGGGCAAAGGTCACAGAACGTTGGACATCCAAGGAGTACAAGAGAGAGAGACACAAATCCAATCCAGCAGAGGCAGGGGAACAATGTCAAAGGGGTGGGACAGTTTTATCAGACCCTCCCAGCGCCCAGGTCCTGATGCGCGGGGTACTCTGACAAAGGAGGGAACATTTTTGGAAGATGCTGAAGGAGTACCTTGCCGACCGTACCAACCTACTCCGTGATTCCTCTGTGCCTTATAATTATTGGGTATCCAAGCTGGACACGTGGCATGAACTGGCTCTCTACGCCTTGGAGGTCTTGGCCTGCCCTGCCGCTAACGTTTTGTCAGACCGGGTTTTTAGTGCCGCCGGGGGCATTATAACTGATAGGCGCATCTGTTTGTCAACTGAAAATGCTGACAGGCTGCCTCTTATAAAAATGAACAAAAGCTGGATTGGGCCGGACTTCTCAACACCACCGGATGATAGCAACGGAACGTAAACTCAAATCCAGTGTTTTTTTTGGGGTCTACTCCCATGCACCTCTACACACCCAGACATGGGTATTCGCTTCCTGATTTTGTCCATTTTCTGTTGCCCTCCTCCTTCTCCACCACCATATCACCAGGTTGAACGTGATGCAACACCCACATAATTTTTCTTAAGGGTGTTGTTTATGATGCCCATAGGAACAATTTTTTTAATGAAGACCTCCTCTACGTCTCTTTAAAGGGGTATTTGAGTGCATCCAATTTTTGGCAGCCCTTGCAGTCACAGCATTGGCATTACCACTATAGCAGACCCACTCCTTAATAATGGGAACAACAAAGCATAGCCGGCTGATGGCCCTCTCACAATAGTGAAACACGACTGCGGGCCCTCTAACAATAGTAAAGGCCGGCTGAAGGCCTTGTAAAAATAGGCTTTGTGAATTTCACAATCCCTCCTTCATAAATGAAACAGGATGTGTCTGATCATGTCTCACACACAACATGACCAGATAAGGTAGTAAAATGTTAAAATTACATTTACCGGTGAATATATTTTTCACCGTTGAAGGCAAAAAGTGAAAAACGCATCAAAAACAGTACATGTAAACGTAGCCCAAGGTATCGAGGAGCATTTTAGTTTTTGGTTATTTACACCGCGTGCAGAATTATTAGGCAAATGCGTATTTTGATCACTTTGATACTTTTTATACATGTTATCCTACTCCAAGCTGCATAGGCTTGAGAGCCAACTACAAATTAAGTAAATCTGGTGATGTGCATCTCTGTAATGAGGAGGGGTGTTGTCTAATGACATTAACACCTTATATAAGGTGTGCTTAATTATTAGGCAACTTCCTTTCCTTTGGCAAAATGGGTCAGAAAAGAGATTTGACAGGCTCTGAAAAGTCAAAAATTGTGAGATATCTTGCAGAGGGATGCAGCAGTCTTGAAATTTCCAAACTTTTGAAGCGTGATCACCGAACAATCAAGCGTTTCATGGCAAATAGCCAATAGGGTCGCAAGAAACGTGTTGGCCAAAAAATAAATAACTGCCCATGAATTGAGGAAAATCAAGCGTGAAGCTGCCAAGATGCCATTCGCCACCAGTTTTGCCATATTTCAGAGCTGCAACGTTACTGGAGTATCAAAAAGCACAAGGTGTGTGATACTCAGGGACATGGCCAAGGTAAAGAAGGCTGAAAAACGACCACCTTTGAACAAGAAACATAAGATAAAACATCAAGAATGGGCCAAGAAATATCTTAAGACTGATTTTTCAAAGGTTTTATGGACTGATGAAATGAGAGTGAATCTTGATGGGCCAGATGGATGGGCCAGAGGCTGGATCAATAAAGGGCAGAGAGCTCCACTCCGACTCAGACGCCAGCAAGGTGGAGGTGGGGTACTGGTATGGGCTGGTATCATCAAAGATGAACTTGTGGGACATTTTCGGGTTGAGGATGGAGTGAAGCTCAACTTCCAGACCTACTGCCAGTTTCTGGAAGACAACTTCTTCAAGCAGTGGTACAGGAAGAAGTCGGTATCGTTCAAGAAAAACATGATTTTCATGCAGGACAATGCTCCATCACATGCATCCAACTACTCCACAGCGTGGCTGGCCAGTAAAGGTCTAAAAGAAGAAAAAATAATGACATGGCCCCCTTGTTCACCTGATGTGAACCCCATAGAGAACCTGTGGTCCATCATAAAATGTGAAATCTACAGGGAGGGAAAACAGTACACCTCTCGGAACAGTGTCTGGGAGGCTGTGGTGGCTGCTGCACGCAATGTTGATCGAAAACAGATCAAGCAACTGACAGAATCTATGGATGGAAGGCTGTTGAGTGTCATCATAAAGAAAGGTGGCTATATTGATCACTAATTTTTTTGTTTTTTGCATGTCAGAAATGTTTATTTCTAAATTTTGTGCACTGGTATTGGTTTACCTGATGAAAATAAACAAGTGAGATGGGATTATATTTGGTTTTTATTAAGTTGCCTAATAATTCTGCACAGTAATAGTTACCTGCACAAACAGATATCCTCCTAAGATAGCCAAATCTAAAAAAAAAAACCACTCCAACTTCCAAAAATATTAAGCTTGGATATTTATGAGTCTTTTGGGTTGATTGAGAACATAGTTGTTGATCAATAATAAAAATAATCCTCTAAAATACAACTTGCCTAATAATTCTGCACACAGTGTATTTTGCCTTATATACAAGTCATTACCCTAGAAAGAATGTTCCTTTACATTTTTTCCAGGAAAATCCATTTTGGCTTAATTTTTGTATGTTTTATTGTGAGTCTGTAAAAGTGGCATAATACTCTGACAACACTGTTAACAGCAGTGGCCCGGGAGTCAGGGATGCTCATGCTGTTCCCATATCATTTGAGCACTGTTCCCATCGATTTGTCCAATTTTTAGGCCCCCTCCACACCTCTGGGGGAGGTTGGGGGTCTGCCGGAAAAATACTCGAGTTACATTGACTTACATTGGGCTCGTTGCTCGGGTCCAGGGCCGGCTCCAGGTTTTTCTGGGCCCCGGGCGAAAGAGTCTCAGTGGGCCCTTTTAACACATACACGATTCATGATGCACAGATACGGCGGAGAAATTATATATAGTACACAGGGCCCAGCCTGCCACCTCATCCTTCACATATGCAGACATGCGCACGCACACACGGTACGCAGACGCGCACGCACACACGGTACGCAGACGCGCACGCACGCACGGTACGCAGACATGCACGCACGCACGGTACACAGACATGCACACACGGTACGCAGACACACGGTACGCAGACACGCGCACACACGGTACGCAGACACGCGCACACGGTACGCAGACACGCGCACACACGGTACGCAGACACGCGCACACACACATGCACACACGGTACGCAGACACGCGCACGCACACACGGTACGCAGACACACGCACGCACACACGGTACGCAGATACACGCACGCACACACGGTACACAGATATGTACATATACAGACAAACACATATTTTTACACAAATTCTTAAAGACATATATAAAACAGACAAATATATATACACAGTCATACACACTGACATTCACATAGATGCACTCACACAGACCCATTACAAGTATTTTTAATATGGGGATTGGGGAAGCCTCACTCACCTGTCCCCGGTCCAGTGTCCTGTCCAGCAGCTCCTCAGGTATGGTGCAGTGCCGGGCCCCCGGCGTGTCACAGACTTCATGGCCCTGGACCATCAGAGGGGCCCACTTGCGGTCGGGTCCGGGCAGCTCCCCCCCCATCTGTGCAGGACCTCCGCTCCGACGGTGTTTGATGGCACTCCCCCAGACATGGCTGCGCGCTGTGCGACTGTGTCTGCTAGTAATGACGCGGCAGGGGCGACACACAAGCAAAATTAAAGGTGCAGTGCCGTCGACCCTGCCGTGTCATTACTAGCAGACACAGCCTGACAGCGCGCGGCCATTTCTGGGACTGGGGGAGTGCCGGCAATCAAGCAGCGCCTGCGTCACTGAACAGGTGCCGAAGATGCGGCCATGGCCCCGACAGTGAGTGGGCGGGTGGGTGTGTGGGCCCAGCCCCCACAGTGAGTGGGCGGGCGGGTGTGTGAGCCCGGCCCCCACAGTGAGTGGGCGGGCGGGTGTGTGAGCCCGGCCCCGACAGTGAGTGGGCGGGTGGGTGTGTGGGCCCGGCCCCGACAGTGAGTGGGCGGGTGGGTGTGTGGGCCCGGCCCCGACAGTGAGTGGGCGGGTGGGTGTGTGAGCCCGGCCCCGACAGTGAGTGGGCAGCTGGGCCCCTCTGATTTTCCAGGGCCCCGGCACTTGCCCGGGTACGCCGGGTGCTGACGCCGGCCCTGCTCGGGTCGAGCGCCCAAGCATTATGATTTGCCCGACCCGAGCAATGAGCACCTGACCATTTTATTGCTCGCTCATCAATAGGTTCTATACATCCCAACCCCCCTTCTTTTTTAATCCTCTTGTTCATTCACTCTTCTCCGTGGCACGCCAACATCAATTTTGATACTTTGTTTCTGTGACTTCTAGTCCGACTTACTTACTGATATTTTTACATCATGCTATATTTATTTTTGGATGAAACTTATCACTACAAACGTGCATTTTATTATGATTTTGTCAACTTCATTCATCTTATAAACAATATGTAATTATATATTTTGAAATTTTTATAATTTCTTCTTAAATTATTTACAATGTTAAACTGCCCAAGATGAACTTTCACATATCATGTGTTCTTTTTTGGCTCCACATTTTTTCAAATTCACAAGTGTATATACTGTATATGGCTGAGTTCTGTCACTTGGCATATGTTTATTTGTCCTGAGGAGCTAGTATGCTACTTCAAAACGCTTAGACAATAAAAAAATATATATATTATTCTAGTGTGGAACTGATTTACTGTTATCTACTAGCAGCACGGATTTTCCACTTTTCTTTCCTTTCCACATACTACTGGTTTGGGCCAGATCCTGGACCATCTGGGTCAAATTTGCCACGTGATCACAGAGTGTACGAACTGGATCCATTGGTGGGAAAAAAAAAGTATCGGCCAGACGCAATGTCACTCATGGACAGGCAGTGAGGCACGGTAGTCAAACATTCTAAGGTCAGATACCAAGAAAGCACATAGAAAACTAAAGTGAAAAGGCAAAGGTGAAGTCAAGTCATGATCTGAGGTCAGAATACCAGGAAGATAGTGGATCAGAGCAAATAGGCTAGACAAAGAAATTGTCAGAACTACGTTCAAGGTCAGACAGCAAAGGATAAACAATCAGAGCATTGAAATACAAGACAAACCACTGAGCAGATGGTAAGTCTGGCAGAGGTCTGAGAATGACAGCTCAGCTAAGTAACTGGGTAATCACCTGGAACAGGGAACACCTGAAAGGAGCTCAGCACCTCTCAGACTCAGATTGGACAGCTGAGCTGTCCATCAAAGCACCGACAGCTGAGCACACCCCTGCACCAGAATGGATGACTGAGGTGTCAGTCACAGCGTCCAAGACACTCTGAGCAGAGGAATCGTGACACTCTGATGTTTATTAAGCTGATGTTTATTAAGAGTTGATTATAGTGTAAAACATTTTCCACATTAAGAACATGAAAATGGCTTCTCTCCTGCGTGACTGCTCTGGTGACTAAGAAGAGAGGATCTCTTCACAAAACATTTTCCACATTCTGAACAGGAAAAAGGCTTCTCCCCTGTGTGGGTTCTATGGTGGTTAACCAAACCTGATTTCTGGTTAAAACATTTCCCACATTCTGAACAGGAAAAAGGCTTCTCCCCTGTGTGGGTTCTCTGGTGCTTAATCAAATCTGATTTCTGGTTAAAACATTTCCCACATTCTGAACATGAATACGGCTTCTCCCCTGTGTGAGTTCTTTGGTGTAAAATAAGATTCCATTTATGGTTAAAATATTTCCCACATTCTGAACAGGAAAAAGTCTTCTCCCCTGTGTGGTTTCTCTGGTGACTAACAAAAACAGATTTCCGGTTAAAACATTTCCCACATTCTGAACAAGAAAATGGCTTCTCTCCTGTGTGAATTCTCTGGTGAATAACAAGATCTGATTTCTGTTTAAAACATTTCCCACATTCTGAACAGGAAAAAGGCTTCTCACATGTGTGACTTCTCTGGTGACTAACTAAATATGATTTCCATAAAAAACATTTTCCACATTCTGAACAAGAAAATGGCTTCGCAACTGTGTGGGTTCTCAGGTGACTAACAAGATCTGATTTCTGGTTAAGACTTTTCCTACACTTGGAAAAAGAAAATCTATTCTCTTCTGTGTGGATTTTTTGATGTTTAAGAAAAGATTTTTCAAGGGGAAAACTATTTCCATATTCTGAATGTGATAATGGCTTCTTTGCTTTAGGAGCAGTTAGTTTTTTAATGCTTATTCTGTGACTTTGATTTTCCTTAGTAGTTGGTAATGAATCAGAAGACAGGACCTGTTTCATAGGATCAGATGACAGATCTTTGCTGTGAAGGGATGATGGTATATCTGGAATAATGGCATTCACTTCAATTGTATCCTGTGTGATCTCAAGATCATCTGATTTAAAAATTGAAGATGTCAGCTGTCCCTCTGATCTCCTGGTACAGTCATCTGCCAAGAATAAAACCAATTATTACTTTTGAATAAAATATCCTTGAGTTTTATATTTTTGAGCATTTCTACTTAAACTGTCTGTAAAAATTGCAAGTTATGTAGAAAACTGAATTATTCACCAAGACAATGACAGTTCACAGTCTAATAGAAAACCTCATAGCATGAACCAGTGGAGTGTGCTGTCCAACTGATTGTTCATTCTGCCTCCCAAATATGGAATAAAAAGCCACCAAACAATGTTATGTAGGCGAAAATAATACCAATAAAAACTTCTACTCATCTCACAAAAAAAAAGTCCCCACTCAGGTCCATCATCTGTCAATGGAAAAACAGAGGTTTCCACATTATTAGTGGCTCAAAGGCTCTTGAAAAGCAACATGGCTTCCATAAACCAATCCAGCAATATCCGCTCTCCCAAAGTTAGATCTCCCCTCACTTCTGAGCCTTGCAGTGTGCCCAAACCACATTTATCATCCATGTATTTGGCATTACTATAGTGAGAAGAACCCACTTAATTTACGGTGTGTGTCTCCTGGAACACGATCTGGGCACTATGTGTTGGGTAATAAAATGGCAAATGTGCAATTTTCACTCTCTAACATCCACTGCGTGCTAATTTACAGAAAGAGAATGTGGAGTCAAAATAGTCACTACTCCTATAGATTAATTCACTGATGGTTACAATTTCCAAAATGGAGTCACCTTGTGGGGATTTCTACTGCTCTGGTTTTCTGACATTTTGTCATATTAGGGCTTCTGTAAATGGTGTGTCCCATCTCCTTTGGGAACTACTCCTGCAACGTCTGCTTCTGTAACCAGGAGCCGCCTTATTCATTCTGCAGGCGGCGATGGTGATGGAAGAGACGTCGGAACCAGAAGCCCTGGGCGGTGCAGGCTCTGGTCAAGGTGCCTGGGACCTGTAGTACCATCCAGTCTGGCAGTATGGGTGTGTGCTGTCCAGCTGGAGTAATCTGCTCCCTGCTTCAGCCAATTTGGAAAGCACTACACCCTACTAAAGCTGGAAGCATATGGCTGGAAGCTGCCAGATACAGCCTTGTTCTCCTCTGGTTCAGTCCTCTGTGCTCAGCTCCCGGCTTGTGTGTTTGCTTCCTATTGTGACCCCGGCCCGTTTACTGACTACTCTTGTGTCTTCTAATTTTGTATTTTCTCTGCCCTCCTGGTGCTGACCCGGCTACCAGACTATTCTTCTTCCCATCTCACAGCACAGAACAGCCTGTAAAGTTAGACCTTGGGCATTTGGAAGAGACAATGGAGACCTTCTTTTAAAGACTACCAGGGAGTTGCAGACTCACATAAGTGAGGCAGGACAATCCCACCCCAAATTATACAAAACGAGAAACTGTAAACAAATAGAATAAAAAAAAATATGCTACATCTCCAATAAGAACTTATGTATGAGGGGAGAGCTCCAACACTAAATGGGAGTTAAACTCATTTATGGTGGACCATTGGAGCTACTATGAGTCCTGACTATAAGAGTAGAGAAACTATTAGCGCCTCCATTTCAGGAGAGATTGTGCAGTAATCTGTATTCCTTAGGATTGAAAGCATAATGTAATTCATGACGTTGAGCAAATTCATGAAACCAGGGCTGGAGCCATGCCAGCACATCTCCTGCAGGCGTGAATAAATGTATATTACAGCCATCAGCCACGCACAGCTTAGAGATATATCATGGCACAGGTGTAATGTTTTCTGCATAGTTTATCACAATCCTGTTTGAAGTTAGTTGGTTTTAAAAGAAACTGAAAAGTCAGGATAAAGGGAAACTCTGTTGTTATTGTACAGAAATTCACACTTGGCCTCACTGCACATTTAATGTTGTCGATCATAAAAGTGAAGTTTGGCCAGAAAGACTGGACCTGGTCTTGTAGGGACCATATGAGGACATTCAGCAGCACAGAAGAGGGAGAAGGTAGATTCATCCAATAAGATATCAGGGATCTAGGAAGCCAACAGCATCATTACCCTCCACTTTCTCTTAGAGGCCATTATAATTTTTCTTCAAGTGATTTTCTAACGTAGATCACACGGTCTTGATTGAAAATGAAGGCAAAATAGTCTAACATCAAACGCAAAACAACCCTTTTTCCTAAAAGATAATCTTTAATAATCACAACATGACACATACAACATGAAAAAAGTGCCCATAAAAAAAGTGACTTAGTGCAGGTAGTTTTTTTTTAGATCCAGTCATCCTGCAGAGAGCTCTCTCTCTGCAAAGTGATTTATGCATTTAAGGTTTTTTCAAATTGAAACCTCACACTAATATATTGTATATCCAGTGGCAAAAAAAATCTGTTTATCGCCTCTGGCGGGGGTGTGGGGGAAGGGACCGCATAGGGTTAGTATCTAAAAAAAAACTACCTGCACTAAGTCACTTTTTTATGGGCACTTTTTTCATGTTGTATGTGTCATGTTGTGATTATTAAAGATTATCTTTTAGGAAAAAGGGTTGTTTTGCGTTAGACGATTTTCTAACATGTCAGCATATTCTACATACGCTGTCATTTGGCTTTGTATTTTACTTACAGATGTGGGCAGGTAACGGTCAGCATCTTCTAATCCCAGGGGGTAGGTGGATCCTCCAGGTTGTAAGTTCTCTAGAAAAGGGCTTTCCCAATTCACAAAGTAATTTGAACATTTTCGGATGGAGGAGAATGTTGTGGTCTAGCGGTAAAATGGTGATCACACGATTGTGATACAACTGGACTACACCACCGATAAAGCAGCCACAGCCGGTGACTGAGAAAAATCTGTGACTTCTCTGTATTCAGTGGTTACTACTCACCTGGGTAGTCATATGTAGGAATCTCCTCTTTACACCGCTCATCACCCCTCACATATGTCTCTGTAGTATTAATATGGGACAGATCTTCACCCTGAAACAAATATTGTAAAAGTCACAGACAGAAGGAGAAGTCCGATCTATGATCAGCTCTAATCCATCTCCAAAGTTCTCACACAAGACCTTCACAACCATTTATACATTATAGGTGAGATCTCATGATACCTTCTCTCCATGTACCTGATGATCCTGAGGAACATTGGGGTCTTCTTGTTTACAGTCCTGTGGAAGAAGAGGACGGGGACATCTCTCTGGTGTTGTCCTCTTACTGGATACATCTGGAGGAAACACATACAGGGACTGAATTCATTCTTTACATACAGATAATTACAGATCGTGTGTATTTAATCTTGTCTATTACCATCCATCATGACGTCCTTGTACAGATCTTTGTGTCCTTCTAAATACTCCCACTCCTCCATGGAGAAATAGACAGCGACATCCTGACACCTTATAGGAACCTGACACATACAATGATACAGTCACCCCCCGATCCCTTCATAGCGTTACTGTATAATTTCCCAGCAGTGTCACCTCTCCAGTCAGCAGCTCAATCATCTTGTAGGTGAGTTCTAGGATCTTCTGGTCATTGATGTCCTCATGTATGAGGGGGTGAGGTGGAGGTCCTGTGATTGGGCTCAGGGGTCTTCCCCATCCCTCAGACACAGGGACCTGACAGTGCTCACTAGAGGTCTTCTTCACTACTGTGTAATCCTGGTTATGGAGAGACACATTAATAAATCTCACTCCAGACATTTCCAGAGTCCTCACCTCTCCAGTTCTGTCCATCTGTTATTCCCATAGATAAGAATGATGTAATGTGACGTCATCAGAATCTCTCACCTCTCCAGTAAGTCGGAAGAGGATCTCTAGGGTGAGGTATAATATTTTCTCTGCCATCTTGTCTCTGTCCATATCCATCTTTGGTAAATCATGAAAATTCTCTTCTATAGAAGATCTTCACTGAGAGGATCTGATATTGTAGAGACCTGAATGAGAAGAAGATGAGCCGATGTAACATCATAAAAACCCTGTGTAATAATACATTACTGGAGACAATGAGGAGATTTATTATTTTACAGTATTTAGTTTTCTTCTTTACACTTAGTAATAAAACCTATATATTTTTGGCCACAGAAGACCAGCAGTTTCTTCCTCAGAGTCTGCAGCTGAATAAGTTTCTCACGAGATGGTGGTTTGATGGTTATTACGAGATGGTTGTTTGTTCTCGGCCCGACCCTTTCACAACTCCTGTCTCCTAGTTTAATCGCAAGAGAAACACATAACGAGAACCTGGCTTACACCTCTGGGTTTTCACAAATGCAGCATTGATAAATGTCCACCATGTAAATATGTCGAACACAAGAATAGATTTAATCACATTAAATAAAACATTTCATTACACAATGCATCACCTGCAGCAGTGAATTTGTAGTATATTGTATTCAGTGTCTGGAGTGTAATGTCAGATATGTCGGCTGCACCTCCTGTAAATAAGGCAGAGAATTAATGAGCACATAGGAGACCCCACTAATCCCGCGGCCATTAACCCCTCCAACGTTTCCATACATTTCCTAAGAGAACACAACGGTGACTTCAAGAACTTTCAGTTTTGTGGCATTGAAAGGGTAAATCGTTCAGGTGGAGGGGAGATGGCGGAGGAGCATTGCTGAACCGTGAAGCTTCCTGGACACTGAGGGTAAATCCATCGTACCGGAGGGTATAAAGAGAAGGACGGATCTGATCTTACATTACCAGACCGGTGAAGGGGCCATATTGTGATGACTGTAAGATGATTATGTTTCAGCGTTGTCTTTCTTTGTATCACATCTATTACATCTATTAATGCCGCCATTCATCCTGTGCACAGGAGCGGCTGCTCCAGAGACATTTACAGTGGTGTTCAAAAGTCCTGCATAGGTATAGGATAAATTGATTTTTCAAGTTTTAAACGTTTTCTGTCGAATATCTTCGATGCTAATATGACATATTATATATGGTTTTGTTCAGAATACAATTTTCCATTCTCTCCCTGTAATATTTTTAGCTTTTGAAGCAGTTTTGCCTGAAATTATTGCAACAATATGGGAATTGAAAGCACAACTAAATATTGTACAGCTTCAGATTCAAAATTAGCCAATCACAGATGAGGTTCTTGTGACCAATCATAACCTGGATATGGCAGCCAATCACATTCCATTACATTGCATCACATCCGCTGCTTTGTTTGTTTTATCTGTTGGTCTATCTAGTGAATCATACTGTAGAGCTTTATGATGGGAGCCTTCAGATTTTTGTCAGCGGAGGATCGTGTGCGAGTTGTGGTGCTACATGAAGAGGGTTATACTGGCCCCCAGATCGCAAGGAAGGTCGGCTGTAATCAGAGTACAGTCGTAAGAATTTTGCAGAAACATAAGCAGCTTGGAATTACCCAGGACAGGCCCAGATCTAGTCAGCCCAGAAAGTCAACTAAAAGGGAGGATAGAGTACTGATAAGAACATCCCTTGCCAATCGAAAGCTCACCTCTGCTCAGCTTCTGCGAGAATGGCAAGAAAAGTGCAATATTGAGGTATCAACATCAACTGTTAGGAAGAGATGTTTGAAAGCAGGATTGAGAGGGTGCAAGGCCCGAAAGAAGCCATTGATGACAGCCATAAAAAGACAAAGGCAAGAACTGTGGGCGTTGAAATATTCAAAATGGAGGAAGGAGGAGTGGGAAAAAGTGCTATTTAGTGATGAAAGCACTTTTTGCATTTTAGGAAATGATGGCAAGTCTTATGTGAGAAGGTTTCCACATGAAGAGTACAAGCCAGAGTGTTTGAGCTTCTCTGTGAAACATCCGATGAAAGTAATGGTCTGGGGCTGTATGGATGCCAATGGTGTTGGAAGGCTTCATATTGTGGAGGGTATGGTTAATGCAAAAAAATACATAGACATCCTTAATAAGAAAATGCTGCCTTCTGCTCAACACCTGTTTTCAGGGGATTATATCTTCCAGGATGATAATGCTCCTTGTCACAGAGCTAAGACAGTAACGGAATGGAAAAAAAAGAACAAGGTGGCTACTATTGACTGGCCAGCCTAGTCCCCGGACCTCAATCCAATTGAAAATTTGTGGCACAAGGTATCAATAGAGATATCTAAAAAACAGCCAAGGACCAAGAGAGAGTTGATTGAGTCTCTGATACAGGCCTGGAACCACATCATCACTCTTGAACATCTGCAGAAGCTTGTTCACTCAATGCCACAGAGATGCAAGTTGGTGCTCAAGAGCAAAGGCTGGCCAATAAAGTATTAGAAGCTAAAGATGCACTCAAAAGGCCCTTTTCAGGACTCTGAATTAAATAAAATATAATAAATCTTAAAAAGTAAAATTTAAGTCTGTGTGAACTTGCATTGGAAGTTAATGAACTTAGAAACCTGTTCACCATTCTACACACTGTACTGGTGTAGGTATGGTTATGCTGTAAAAAAAATTATCAAAAATGCGCATACCATAACAATTTATACACTTCGGACATTCAAAAATGAGTATGGCATACAATGAGGGATTACAAAAACATATATGTTCCACCAGTTTCACTGTAGAGATGCAGAAGTATGAAATATATAGTTTTCTTCACGCCTATGCAGGACTTTTGAACACCACTTGTATATCCTGCTTGGGTTTCATTCTTTACCTTTGGTTCTGGGTAAGAAGTATCACTCCGAAACGCGTCACCTCCACCTTAATTCTCTCTGGATTCTTTCCTCCAATGTTCTGATGACGTCCAATCATTATTGTGACATAAGGTTATAAAATGAAGGAATAAAAGTTTTATGTTATTTGAGGTCCTGGATCGTCCCCTATGTGTGGACGGTTATCACTACTATCTACATTACTGTGCTGGAACTAGGAGAGAAATAATGGCGTTGTGTGAGGACTTCTCTGGTCTTCTGTCCTTCATCCTGCAGTCTTCTGAATGGATCTAATGTGGACGGGAACCAGCTAAGCCGCATTCTGTCCACAGCTGTTACCTCACTGTTCACACCACACAGAGACCCCAAAAGAGTCTCCGTGCTGAAGGGGTTAATGCCCCCTGCGCCCAGTAATGGGGGATCTCCACATACCTCCACCTGCAGAGCCGCCACCATATATATGGCCGTTCTTTGCGCACAGGACCTGTGATGAGGTCACAGGAGGGGAGGAGTCAGGGGTCACATGATCAGGGGCCTCAGTGGATGCACAGTGTGAGCTGTGCGGCTCCTGTACAGTGATATCCGGAGTGAAGACGCTACATGGAGACGTCTCCGCAGTCAGTGACATTTCCGGCATTATTTGCCCCTCACTACTGGCACGATTACCCCGCGCCGCCTTTTCTACAGTTTTATGTGAGGATGTAACGTGGGATTTTCTCTGCTTGGAGACAAATAGACGACACATGAGGTGATTATCACCAGTTACCTTGATAGACTATATTCAGAAGAGTCCGGCTAATGCTTCGTTCACATCAGCGGATTATAAATCGCTCTGATTTTCATCCCGAATAATTGGACAAGTATCATGCGAGTGTGAGATCTTTTTCTCGCCTGCATCCATATACAATGCGTTATTAACATCGTCTTTTACTGACTATAATCCTCTATGTAGCTTAAAGCTGGTTTACAAAATGAAGAAAAGAATCTTATATACAGATATCGATAGAAAGATATTAGAGATATGATAGATAACAGATAGATGTCCTGCAGATATATCATTTCACAACCCCCTATATATTATAAATTTGCATCCTTTAGAGCCTTTCATCTGGAACTAAAGGGAGTTGAGCCTTGTTTAACCTAATAAATAATTTAAAAAAAACAACATGGGGTCCCCCTATTTTTTTGTAACCAGCAAAGGTAAAGGAGACAGCTGAGAGCTGATATTATCAAGTTGGGAAGGTCCCTGGTTATTGGGCCCTCCCCAGCCTAAAAATACCAGCTCATAGCCACCCCAGAAGTGGCCCATCACATGAGATGCCCCAATTATGGATTTTTGCCTTTGCTCTTCCCTATTGCCCAGATGCATTGACAATTGATGTAAAGTATCTTGGGGTTAATGTCAGCTGTGGATTGTCAAAACTCACAGCTGGCATCAAACCCTGGTGATAGTAATGGAGAGGTGTCTATCAGACAACCCCATTACTGACCCAGTAATCAAAAATAAAAACACCCATGAAAAAATACTTAATTTGAATAAACACTCCCCAACACTTTTCCTGGTTCACTAATTTATTAACCCCCCCCCAAAAAAGCATGCAGGTGGTCCAACGTAGTCCACCGAATCCAATGATGATGGGCATTTCCGCCATATATGTAATACAGACCAGTCTGCACCACCACACCGCCAGCACAAGTCCGAAGATGCTACGTAGCATAGTGTGACAATGGTACCATCTAGATAGAATCTTATCGTTTTTCTCCTGAGCACGGCAAGTAATAGATACTTTGTGGGTGAATGTTTTTTGCCTATCCTTCTCTGAAATTTGACGACACAATTCCTTCTCACAACCCTAGTAAAGGGTAGAGGGTCATTGCTGGTATCCATTTGTGTTGCTTTGTGTATGCAAGATAGAAGCTTAGTACAAGGACCTACTTGAGTGATTAAGGGTTCAAACGGAGTGAGTTCATCCTTTATACTAGAAATATGTTAGAATTTATAAATGACCTGAGCTGGAAATAAGCCAGGCAGGATAGACTCCTAATTGGAAAGGAGCCGCGAAGTTCTATAAAGGAAGGAAAAGAGCCTGATCCCATGAGAATGTGTCTCAATCTAACCCCATGAGAATGTGTCTCAATCTAACCCCATAAGATCAGTCCCAGATTAGAAATGAGTCTGTATCTTAAGCAGAGGGAAAATCTGGGTTCCCAAACATTGGCATTAATGGACCCAACCTACGTGGTATAGACAATGAGATTAAGACTTGATCCCATGTTTTCAAAAAGTGTTGAGTGGGTATTGGTAATTGTTTAGTTTGTACATGTATTTAGTCAGTCAATCCAAGGTAGAGATGTGAGTATCCACGGATAGAGGTCCCCTTCCAGTTTCACTCATTGCTTATGTTCAACAGACGTGAACAAGTCCACTGCTCTCATAAGAATCAAAAAGATTGATGGTAATTTTTTTAGGTCAGGCATACTAGTACCCCCCTTTATTTTTTGGAACATCACAATATTTTAAAACGAATCCTAGACCTCAACATTCCCCATACAACCTAATAGCGTTGTTGAGATGTGTGAAAAAGGTCTGAGGAACACAGACAGGAACTGTCTGGAATATATAAAGAAGTTTTGGCAAAAAGTCCATTTTATCACATAAATACAACCAAACCAGGACAAGGGTTTGAAGTTAATTCATTAAAATTTGAAGAGTTTGTTCAAAGACAGTGATATAATTTAAACTACACAGATCATCCATGTTGCCTGGAATTTGTGTACTGAGGTACTTAGGTGTGTCTTTCTGCCACTTAAAGGAAAAGTTAAAAATTAGCTGTTGTCTTATGTTATCGCTTCTGATTTAGAGTAGTTGACTTTAAAATCGCTTACTTGGCCAAATTCTTCAAATTCCTTTAGTATAGAAGGAAATTAGATAATTGGGTTTGAAAATAGAGCAACAAGGCATCTGCGTATAGAGCTAGTTTATAGTGATGTGAGCCTATAGTAACTCCACTAATATGTGGATTTTTTTCTAATGCTACCGTGAAATGTTCCATCACCAATGTGTATAGGAGAGGTGATAAGGGACAATCTTGCTTTGTCTCATTTTTAATAGAAAATGTGTCATACAGAAGGCCGTTTACCCTATCGCTTTAGGGTCAGTGTAGAAGGATAGAATTTTAGATAACAAGAAAGAGCCCAACCCAATTTTTCGTAAGGTCCTCTTCAAGAAAGTCCAATGCATTCTGTCAAACACTTTTTCAGCATCCACAGAAACAAGGCACATTCGGATCCCCTGGTTTTTTTGCATGTGAAACTAACAATGTTTTATCTGTATTATCACGCACTTCTCTACCCTTAACGAAGCCAACCTGATCGTTGCTAACAATTGAAGGTAGGTAGTGGGAGAGCCATGGTGCAATTATATTAGAGAATATTTTGATGTATATATTAATGAAATTGGATGAACATTAGGGCAGGCATTTAGTTCTTTTCCAGGCTTTGATAAAACTGTTATGTGAGCCTCAAGTGATTGGGGGGCAAAGGGGGAGTCTTCTGAGATATTATTGAACACTAATGGTAATAACAGAGGTGCAAACATGTTATAAAGTCTATTATTGAATCCATCTGCCCCAGGGCTCTTCCCGATAGGGAATGATTTAATAGCCTGTCCTATCTGTTGTTCAGTGAAAGCTTTGTCTAGTACCTCCTGCTCAGGGGTCTGTAAGGAAGGAAGGGCAGTGTACTTAATATATTTGTCAATTTTTGTTTCAAGAAAATTAGGTGGCATGTGATGGTGTTTTCCATGAATATTATGAAGTGAGCTATAACAGCAATGAAATATGTCAGCTATGTCAGTGGGTTTATGAATTTATAGCAGTGGGGCTCTTTTTGTTTTGGATACATACAGCTCTGGCAAAAATTAAGAGACCACTGCAAAATTTTCAGTTTCTCTGATTTTTCTCTTTATAGGTATATTTTTGAGTAAAATGTACATTGTTGTTTTAATCTATAAACTACTGACATGTCTCCGAAATTCAAAGCTAAAAATTTTGTATTTATTTGCAGCAAATGATAAAGTGTCAAAATACTAAAAAAGAAACACAGTGCTTTCAGACCTCAAATTACTCAAGTTTTAAATGTGAAATCAATATTTGGTGGACTAACCATGATTTTTAATCACAGCTTTCATTCGTCTTGCCATGCTTTCCACCAGTCTTTCCGTGCTTTCCAATAGAAAACTGTTCAGTGGTCTCTTAATTTTTGCCGGAGCCGTATGTCCTTTGCATCCGTGGATGTAACTTCCTTGTCAATGAGAGACCACATTTATCTGTGAATTCGTACGAGTACCTTCACATGCGATCTTGATATTTTCTATACGTTTGATCTAGTAAAGACCTTCGCTCCTTTCTTTTTTTCAATCAGATCATTTTTATTTAACAAAAGAAAGAAAGACCAACATTTTGTTTTTGTCATACAAACTTTGTGACAAAAAAAATAAAAAGAAAGAAAAAAGAAGTAAACAATACAAGAACCGGTTTACAATGATATAAATCCCAATATCGCTCTATAGTACAATGTTTTGGAATAGTAATTTTACATTTGTACATAAATATCTGAATACTTCCTGACGGCTTTTTTTCCCCTATTGGGACATCAAAAGAAAAAGAATATATCTAAGAAGGGGCAATTGTGTGGACTGAGACCATTATTATTAGCTGACACCTTAGGTATAAGGATATAAATTCCTGGTTAACTGCAGGGATATGTACAAATGGTCCAGTATAGTATTTCTGAAGCAATACCTGGGGTAATTAACCATTGCTCCCATATGTGTATGGATTTCTTGAGAGCGTTCCTTTAATATAAGCTCCACTTTCCAAGCATAAAGTGTTATTTATCCTGGATTTTAGTTCTGTTATCGTTAGGGGAGAATTGTCTATCCAATGTAGTGCCAACAACTTTCTGGCTTGGAATAATATTCTTGAGCTACCTACTGCCATATGGGAGTCTGGGTCTACGTCCTCTCCCAGGAGTCCTAGGATACAGATTTTAGGTTCCAACTGAAGTTGTATCCCAAATACAGATAGTACAAGAGCGATCACCCCCTTCCAGTAGTCGCCAATATTTACACATTCCCACGTCATATGCATCAGGTGGACGTCATTTTGACCACATCTAGGACATGTTTCATCCGTTTGTATTTCAATTTTAAATAAAATACTTGGGGATCTATATACCCTATGAATGAGAAGAATTCGGGACAATCTTTGTGACTCTGACAATGACAGATTCTGTGTCAAATCCAGTATTTCCCCCATTGCTCCTCAGATAAGGGACCCTCATCTTCCTCCCATTTTGTCTTAACTATCAAAGGATATTTATCCAAATGTAGGGCCAGTAACTGCCTATAAATAAGGGATATTAGACCTTTTGTATCTAACGATGTAGTAATGGTATATATTGAGTGATGTCAATCAGTATGGCGTTTATTCTAGTTGTGTACTATATGCAAGATGTATTTGCAGATATTGATAAAACACTCTATGCGGAAGGTTAAAATCTGCCTTTATTTGTTCAAACCTCTTGAATAATCCATCCCTCAAGAGTTGTGACACCAAACATATACCCCTATCCTTCCACTCACTAACATTTTTTAGTTTATGTAGCTCTGGTAAGTTATAGTTGTGCCATAAAGGGGTATAGTTTGTGTACTTTCCAATCCCCAGAATATTTTTACCCCTATCCCACGCCTTATATATTAACTTTAGTGTAGGACATTTTAAGTCATTTTCTCGAGGAGGCCCCATATCTAGTACCGAGAATGGAAGCTTCCACTTGGTTCCTTCCATAAGTAGGTGCCCTGAAATTACACAATATTTTCAAGTACCCATCCATAAAACTACTTTAGCTCCCTTCTAGCGTTAAGCAGGTCTGCATATACCTGGAGGGAAGCAGATCATTTATGTTGTTTGTCAAGGAGATCAATCCGCTCAAGCAAATGGGAGACTTTAGCTGTTCTCTCCTTTTTTTAGCCTTTATCTATGTTTTGTTATTATCCCTCTGAGGACGCATGTGAGTGCTTCCCATTTAAATGGTAAGGCAGTTTCATCATGCTCATATATTTGAAGGAGTCTATAGTCTCAAGAAGGTCTGAGACACAGAGTGAGTCTTTCAGCAGATTATCATTTAGGTTCCAACATCTGAAGCCTTGGTGGAGTCCGGCATAGTCAGATTACAATACACAGGAGCATGATCTGACCATACAGTAGTTCCTACCCGAGATGTAGGTTGCCATGTAGGCAAGTGATGGCTAATTAAGAAAAAGACTATATGGCTATGCATATTGTGTAAAGGAGAACAATAGGTATAATCCTTTACGTCTGGATGTAGTATCCTCCATACATCGACCAGTTGAGACCAAAGCACAATTAGCAAAGCTTTTGTTTGTGTTTAAGATTGGTGACACCAGCCCTGGGACGCGTCTAAAGAAGGATCCAAGACAAAATTAAAGTCACCTCCAATGATGATAAGGTCCTCCGCAAAATATTTTAGTTTGTTTAAGTAATGACGACATGTCTTAATTTGGTCACAATTAGGGAGATAGAAGTTTGCCAAAGTCAAAATTTTGGAGTAGATGGAGATCTTAACAAACACGTACCTCCTCTCCGTGTCAGACAGTGTTTCTACAATAGTACGCGGCAGTGATCTGTGGCGGCCTATACTCAGCACCTTAGACTTCAAAACTGCATTTTTCTGGGACGCCAAGATGAATAATATCTATTAATAATCTGAGGTACAGTATATGATCCCCTCTAAAGTGTGACTCCTGAAGAAAGAGAAAATGTACGTGCTGTTTATGCCTACGATAAAACACTTGAGCTCCTTTCTCTGGAACATTAAGTCCTCTGACATTCAATGAGCAAGTTTTGAGTTGTGCCATATTATATGAAAAAAAGGAGGAATGGAAGAGAGAAAGGTTAAGAGAAAAGAGGAAGTATAGACGGTAGATAGTAACGTCTACCTCTCAGTGTCTAAGAAGTATAGATTATGAATATATCAAAACAGTAGGAAATTGCGAAACAAGCAGATCCCAATGCAAGTCCCTAACTGGGGGTTGTCTTTACAGACGTAAGTCAAACTTTCAGTTCTAGGATTCCTATTAGGTGGAACCATGGAATATAAAGCAAGTAATGTAATACAGCCTGATATTACAGTAGTATCATGTGAACTCAAATTATATGCCGGTCTAAGATCTTTTATGAACTTAGACATTCTATATAGTGGAAGAGTGGCACCTAATGCTCTATTTAGATATATCTAATTATATGCTTAAAGAAATAAGTAAGCATCTGCAAACTGTCTCTCATCAGGGAAGACAAGATTCATTTCAGGAGCTCATATGATTAGCAGGTTCCTTTCCCATCTGGCTGCATCACCATCAAGTTCCTGATCCATTGAACACCTTCTGTGAAGTGCTGGAACTGTCAGTGGCAATGGTGGAGCAGGTGGCCAGTCAGATATATGGATTCTGGGAATGTCCAGGACATCACAAATACGTCTCATGTTGCTTGGATCTTTGAAAATATACAGGTGGAATGGGTACCCCCAGGAGTACATCAGGCCATTTTTCCGGATGGCATCAAGTAGTGGTTTCAATACCCTTCTTTTAGCAAGTGGCATTCAGGATAGATACAGTACAGACCAAAAGTTTGGATACACCTTCTCATTTAAAGATTTTTCTGTATTTTCATGACAATGAAAATTGTACATTCACACTGAAGGCATCAAAACTATGAATTAACACATGTGGAATTATATACTTAACAAAAAAGTGTGAAACAACTGAAAATATGTCTTATATTCTAGGTTCTTCAAAGTAGCCACCTTTTGCTTTGATGACTGCTTTGTACACTTTTGGCATTCTCTTGATGGGCTTCAAGAAGTAGTCACCGGAAGTGGTCTTCCAACAATCTTGAAGGAGTTCCCAGAGATGCTTAGCACTTGTTGGCCCTTTTGCCTTCACTCTGCGGTCCAGTTCACCCCAAACCATCTCGATTGGGTTCAGGTCTGGTGACTATGGAGGCCAGGTCATCTGGCGTAGCACCCCATCACTCTGCTTGCTGGTCTAATAGCCCTTACACAGCCTGGAGGTGTGTTTGGGATCATTGTCCTGTTGAAAAATAAATGATGGTCCAACTAAACACAAACCGGATGGAATAGCATGCCGCTGCAAGATGCTGCGGTTGCCATGCTGGTTCAGTATGCCTTCAATTTTGAATAAATCTCCAAGAGTGTCACCATCAAAGCACCCCCACACCATCACACCTCCTCCATGCTTCACGGTGGGAACCAAGCATGTAGAGTCCATCCGTTCACCTTTTCTGCATTGCCCAAAACAAGGTGGTTGGAACCAAAGATCTCAAATTTGGACTCATCAGACCAAAGCCCAGATTTCCACTGGTCTAATGTCTATTCCTTGTGTTCTTTAACCAAAACAAGTCTCTTCTGCTTGTTGCCTGTCCTTAGCAGTGGTTTCCTAGCAGCTATTTTACCATGAAGGCCTGCTGCACAAAGTCTCCTCTTAACAGTTGTTGAAGAGATGTGTTTGCTGCTAGAACTCTGTGTGGCATTGACCTGGTCTCTAATCTGAGCTGCTGTTAACCTGCGATTTCTGAGGCTGGTGACTTGGATAAACTTATCCTCAGAAGCAGAGGTGACTCTTGGTCTTCCGTTCCTGGGGCGGTTCTCATGTGAGCCAGTTTCTTTGTAGCACTTGATGGTTTTTGCAACTGCATTTGGGGACACTTTCAAAGTTTGCCTAATTTTTCGGACTGACTGACCTTCATTTCTTAAAGTAATGATGGCCACTCGTTTTTCTTTACTTAGAATTTGTATTATGGCAAGAAAAAAGCAGCTAACAGTCTATTCAGTAGGACTATCAGCTGTGTATCCACCTGACTTCTGTACAACACAACTGATGGTCCCAACCCCATTTATAAGGTAAGAAATCTCACTTATTAAACCTGACAGGGCACACCTGTGAAGTGAAAACCATTTCCGGTGACTACATCTTGAAGCTCATCAAGAGAATGCCAAGAGTATGCAAAGCAGTCATCAAAGCAAAAGGTGGCTACTTTGAAGAACCTAGAATATAAGACATATTTTCAGTTGTTTCACACTTTTTTGTTAAGTATATAATTCCATATGTGTTAATTCATAGTTTTGATGCCTTCAGTGTGAATGTACAATTTTCATAGTCATGAAAATGTAGAAAAATCTTTAAATGAGAAGGTGTGTCCAAACTTTTCATCTGTACTGTATTAGAGCAATTATATGCGTTTTCCATTGAAATCACCAGGACCCAACTCCTCTGCTTTCCTCACAATGGCCTCTTTTACATTGAAAAAAATGTATACGACAGATAATGTCCCTTGGACGCTCAGGATCTGGGCCATGATTGCCTATTGCCCAGTGCGCCTTATAAATCTCCACCTCCTTATCAATAGGATCACCAAGGATATTATTGAATAATGATCGTAGTGTTGGCATAATCACTTGTGCATTGATGCTTTCAGGTATACCCCTTATCCAGATATTATTGCCATTTTCTTGATCATCAACCATATTAAACAGATGGTTTATTTACTGGCTGTGAAGATCCAGTGTTAGTTTCTGAGCATTATGATGGCCTCTAACTTGGACGACATTATCCTCTAATCTCTGTAACTTGTCAGTAAGCTGTGACAGGATAGAAGTGAGGGGACGTATTTCAGTATTGTATGTGGTCTCCAGCCTCTGAATATATTGCTCCATATCTTCTTTAGTAGGGATAGACGCAATCTGATATACAAATGCAAATGATATAAAAATGCAAAGTACTACGTCTTGGCAATAAAAATGAAAAAAGCATATACAGAATGGGAGGTATAGAGCTAAGCAACAGTACATGTGAAAAAGACTTAGGTATACTAATAGATCATAGACTGAACAGGAGTCAACAGTGTGATGCAGCAGCAAAAAAGGCAAATACAATTCTGGGATGTATTAACAGAAGCATACAGTCTAGATCACGTGAAGTCATTATCGCACTTTACTCCTCTTTGGTCAGACCTCATCTGGAATACTGTGTTCAGTTTTGGGTACCATATTTTAAAAAAGACATTGACAAACTGGAGCAAGTTCAGAGAAGAGCGACCAGAATGGTGACCGGTCTGCAAACCATGTCCTATGAGGAATGGTTATAGGATTTGGGAATGTTTAGCTTGTAAAAAAGAAGACTGAGAGGAGACTTAATAGCTGTCTACAAATATCTCAAGGGCTGTCACATTGTAGAAGGATCATCTTTATTCTCATTTGCACAAGGAAAGACTAGAAGCAATGGGATGAAACTGAATGGGAGGAGACACAGATTAGATATTAGAAAAAACTTTTTGACAGTTAGGGTGATCAATGAGTGGAACAGGCTGCCACAAGAAGTGGTGAGTTCTCCTTCAATGGACGTCTTCAAACATAGGCTGAACAGACATCTGTCTGAGATGATTTAGAGTATCCGGCTTTGAGCAGGGGGTTGGACCAGATGACCCAGGAGGTCCCTTCCAATTCTATGAAATAAGTTATGTTGTTCCCCATATCAGAATAACCTGTGGCTGGGGGGTAAATGTCCCTGTGAAGCAAGCACTGCTCAATCTGTGGGCTTCGGTGAGAGTAGAGGGAGATTTATGGAGCTGTTTTCTTGTGAGGCCTACATTAAGAGAGAAGTTGGCGCAGGACTTACAGGCTGGAGCTGTCTGACATCATGATGGTTAAGACTGCTTCTTTTTCCACGCTGAGGTGAACGCTGAGGTGAGGCAGTAATAGCTCCGGAGCAGGAAGATAAGACCTTCCATAAGAAACGCTGCATACCAGACATGCTGACAGAGGTGGAGGACCTCAGATTAACCTCTGATCTCGTCTTTCTTTCCCATATCGAAAGTCATGTTTGAGGGTGTAAATTGCTTATAATTCCCCCAAGAACACGGTCTGAAGAGAGTGCGTTCAGTGTGTGCATTCTCTTGGTGCTATGTCCAGGCCATGTCCTTCCTGTTGATGTACAATACATCTGAAGGTGGCGTTGATTGGCAGCAGGATTGTGTGATGTAACAGCCTTACGGAAACGCAAGTTGTGACACCAATGGAATGGCGCCAGAACAGTAAGTGCGTATGAGTGTTTTTATTTTAACAAGGCCAAACATGAGGAATTAGAAGGAGTTGTCCTAGTAGTGGACAACCCCTTTATGAAGATACAATTTTCGGCTAAAAATGTAAAAGGCTTCTCCCCTGTGTGATTTCTATGAAGTTTGTTAAGAGTTGATTTCCGTGTAAAACATTTCCCACATTAAGAACATGAAAATGGCTTCTCGTCTGTGTGAGTTCTCTGGTGCTTAACCAAATCTGATTTATCTTTAAAGCATTTCCCACATTCTGAACAGGAAAAAGGCTTCTCCCCTGTGTGAATTCTCTTGTGCTTAACCAAATCTGATTTCCAGCTAAAATATTTCCCACATTCTGAACAGAAAAAAGGCTTCTCCCCTGTGTGAGTTCTCCGGTGATTAACCAAATCTGATTTCTGGATAAAACATTTCCCACATTCTGAACAGGAAAAAGGCTTCTCCCCTGTGTGAGTTCTGTTGTGCTTAACCAAAACTGATTTCCGGCTAAAACATTTTCCACATTCTGAACAGGAAAAAGGCTTTTCCCCTGTGTGAGTTCTGTTGTGCTTAACCAAATATGTTTTCCGGCTAAAACATTTTCCACATTCTAAACAGGAAAAAGGCTTCTCCCATGTGTGAATTCTCTGGTGTATAACCAAATATGTTTTCCGGCTAAAACATTTTCCACATTCTGAACAGGAAAAGGGCTTCTCCCCTGTGTGAGTTCTCTTGTGCTTAACCAAACCTGATTTCTGGCTAAAACATTTTCCACATTCCGAACAGGAAAAAGGCTTCTCCCCTGTGTGAGTCCTCTGGTGATTAACCAAATCTGATTTCTGGCTAAAACATTTCCCACATTCTGAACAGCAAAAAGGCTTCTCCCCTGTGTGAGTTCTCTGATATTTGATTAAACTTGATTTGTCTGTAAAACATTTTCCACTTTCTGAACAAGAAAATGGCTTCTCCTCTGTGTGACTTCTCTGGTGATTAACCAGATTTGATTTCTGGTTAAAAAATTTCCCACACTTGAAACAAAAAAATATATTCTCTGCTGTGTGAATGCTTTGATGTTTAAGAAAAGAAGTTTCAAGGGAAAAACTATTTCCATATTCTGAACATGAAAATGGCTTCTTTGTTTTAGGAGCAGTTTGTTTTTTAATGCTTATTTTGTGACTTTGATTTTCCTTATTAGTCGGTAATGAATCAGAAGACAGGACCTGTTTCAAATGATCAGATGACAGATCTTTGCTGTGAAGGGATGATGGTAAATCTGGAGTAATGACATTCACTTCAATTGTATCTTGTGTGATCTCAAGATCATCTGTTTTAAAAACTGAAGATGTCAGCTGTCCCTCTGATCTCCTGGTACAGTCATCTGCCAAGAATAAAACCAATTATTATTTATGAATAACATATCCTTAAAATTTATATTGTTGAATATTTCTAATTAAACTCTACGTAAAAATGTACTTTATGTAAAAGTATCATTATCTACCAAGAAAACATATCACAGAAAAAATCAGCCTTACCAACACCAAATCAGATAACAAATGCATTAGCATTTTAGTGTTGGTTGGGTGTACTGGGGTGTCTGTCCATGTGGGGTGCACTTATATAGCGCTGGGCAGCCTTCCTGATGTAATAGTATGGGCATCATCACTATCCTAAGCCAGACACTGCATCACACCTACCTGTGTGACTGGCGTCCTATGCAAGCTTCTTCTGTGTGCATCTTTAATACTAGGCAACCACCCCCTCCATGAATTTGTAGGTTTGTGAGTGGTTGCTCCACCAGTATTTTGCACCTGCGTTGCCCCCCGTCCCCTTTATCATGGGGGTCTGCTGCATCCTGCTAGTGCATTTGTTATATGATTTGGTGTTGGTAAGGCTGTATCTTTTTCTGTGATTTTTTTTAATTTTGCCCTATGTTAGCCGTCATTATTCATCAAGACAATAACAGTTCACAGTCTAATAGAAAACCTCATAGGATGAACCAGTGGATCGTAGTGTTCAACTGTTTGTTAATTCTGCCTCCAAAATATGGAATAAAAAGTCACCAAACAATGTTATGTAGGTGAAATAATACCAATAAAAACTTCTACTCATCTCACAAAAAACAAGTCCCCACTCAGGTCCATCATCTGTCAATGGAAAACCAGAGGTTTCCACATTATTAGTGGCTCAAAGGCTTTTGAAAAGCAACATGGCTTCCATAACCCAATCCAGCAATATCCACTCTCCCAAAGTCAGATCTCCCCCTCACTTCTGAGCCTTGCAGTGCGCTCAAACCACATTTAGCCTCCATGTATTCGGCATTACTATAGTGAGAAGAACCCAATTAATTTACGGTGTGTGTCTCCTGGAGCACAATCTGGGCACTATGTGTTGGGTAATGAAATTATATATTTGTAATTTTCACTCTCCAACATCCACTGCGTGCTAATTTCCGGAAAGTGCCTGTGGAGTCAAAATAGTCACTACTCCTATAGATTATTTCACTGAGGGTTATAATTTCCAAAATGGTGTCACTTTATGGGGATTTCTACTGCTCTGGTTTTCTGCAATTTGGTCACATTAGGGCTTCTGCAAATGGTGGGTCCCATCTCCTCTGGGATCTGCTCCTGCGACATCTGCTTCTCTCACCAGTAGCCGCCTTATTCATCCTGCAGGTGGCGCTGGTGATGGAGGAGACGTCAGAACCAGAAGCTCTGGGCGGCGCAGGCTCTGTCCAGCCACTAAGACTAGGGTTGCTGGGACCAGTAGTACCATCCAGTCTGGCAGTATGGGTGTGTGTGCTGTCCAGCTGGAGTAATCTGCTCCTTGTTTCAGCCAACTGGAAAGCAAGGCACCCTACTAAAGCTGGAAGCATATTGCAGGAAGCTGCCAGATCCAGCCTTGTTCTCCTCTGGTTCAGTCCTCTGTGCTCAGCTCCCGGCTTGTGTATTTGTTTCCTGTTGTGACCTCGGCCCGTTTACTGACTACTCTTGTGTGATTTTATATTTTCTCTGACCTCCTGGTTCTGACCCGGCTACCTGACTATTCTTCTTGCCAGCTCACACCACAGAACATTAGGTAACACTGTGGCCCAAGCCTAGGGGGTCTCTGTCTAAGTCCAAATCCATGTAGAGGGGTTAAAGGATGATGAGCAAGGCAAACCCTGGGATCTGGAAAATGGAGTAGATAGTGCCAAGCCTGTTTGTGGTAGCCATCTTTTGAGCTGCCAGGTGACAACGAATAGTGTCCCCAATACATTGTGTCTGCACACTATCCCAGCAAAATCTGCATTCAAATAGCTAAATGTCGCTCCTGCCCTTCTTAACCTGCCATGTGCCCAGACAGTAGTGTATAACCGTATATAGGGTATTGTCAGATTCAAGAGAAGATGGAATATAATTTGTAAGGTCCATTTGTTTCCTATTATCCTTTGTGAAGAATTCCAAAGTTATCACCACATAAAGTGACACACGTCAGATTTGAAAAATGGGCTCAGATAGGAACACAAAACAGGCTGCAGGAAGGGGTTAAATCAGAGTATTTTGGGCACTAACTACCATAGTCAAAACTGTGAGTACAGACCATAACACATCTACTGAAATGATCAAACTCAACAGTCTTCATCAGTAAGTAGTGAGTAACTAGTGGTGAAACCTCTCTGGGGTAATTACAGTATGGGGCTCGGTGGCTCTTGGCAATCTAAACTATCGTAAGGGACAATATTTTCTATCAGATGAATTTCAAGAAGAAATATTAGACGTTCAAAGGGAACTTTTTATAATACTGCAGAGATGAGGCATCTTAAATTTAGCTTAGAGATATATCATGGCACAGGTATAATGTTTTTTTTTGCTTAGTTTATCACAATCCTGTTTGAAGTTAGTTGGTTTTAAAAGAAATTGGTAAGTCGGGATAAAGGGAAACTCTGTTGTTATTGTACAGAAATTCACACTTGGCCTCACTGCACATTTAATGTTGTCGATCATAAAAGTGAAGTTTGGCCAGAAAGACTGGACCTGGTCTTGTAGGGACCATATGAGCACATTCAGCAGCACAGAAGGGAGAGAAGGTAGATTCATCCAATAAGATATCAGGGTTCTAGGAAGCCAACAGCATCATTACCCTCCGCTTTCTCTTACAGTCCCATCATAATATTTTTTTCAAGTGATTTTCTGGCTTTGTGGTTTACAGATCTGGGCAGGTAGCGTCTCCTAATCACAGGGGGTAGGTGGATCCTCCTGGTTGTAAGTTCTATGGAAAAGGGTTTCAATGCCCAAAATCATTTGAACAGTTTTGGGTGGAAGAGAATGTTGTGGTCTAGAGGCAAAATGGCGATCACACGATTGTGATAAGGACGGACTACACCACCGATAAAGCAGCCACAGCCGGTGACAGAGAAGAATCTGTGACTTCTGTGCATTTAGTGGTTACTACTCACCTGGGTAGTCATATGTAGGAATCTCCTCTTTACACCGCTCATAACCCCTTACATATGCCTCTATAGTATTAATATGGGTGAGATCTTCACCCTGAAACAAATATTGTAAAAGTCACAAACAGATGAGAAGTCACATCTATGATCAGCTCTAATCCTGCCATCTCCACTGTTCTCATTACACAAGTATAAAACATATAAAACTGGTGGATAAAACAAGACTGAACACAAGACCTTCACAGCCGTCTACACATCATAGGGGAGATCTCATGACACCTTCTCTCCATCTACCTGATGATCCTGAGGAACATTGGGATCTTCTTGTTTACAGTCATGTGGAAGAAGAGGACGGGGACATCTCTCTGGTGTTGTCCTGTTACTGGATAGATCTGGAAGAAACACATACAGGGACTGAATTTATTCTTTACATACAGATAATTATGGGCCGTGTGTATTTAGTCCTGTCTATTACCTGGTGATGTGAGGGGATGGGGAACCTCCATCATGACGTCTTTGTACAAATCTTTGTGTCCTTCTAAATACTCCCACTCCTCCATGGAGAAATAGACAGCGACATCCTGACATCTTATAGGAACCTGACACACACAATGATACCGTCATCCCCCCGATCCTTTCATAGCGTTACAGTATAATGTCCCAGCAGTGTCACCTCTCCAGTCAGCAGCTCAATCATCTTGTAGGTGAGTTCTAGGATCTTCTGGTCATTGATGTCCTCATGTATGAAGGGGTGAGATGGAGGTCCTGTGATTGAGCTCAGGGGTCTTTCCCATCCCTCAGACACATGGACCTGACAGCGCTCACTAGAGGTCTTCTTCACTACTATGTAATCCTGGTTATGGAAAGACATATAAATAAATCTCACTACAGACATTTCCAGAGTCCTCACCTCTCCAGTTCTGTTCATCTGTTATTCCCATAGATAAGAATGACGTAATGTGACGTTATTGGAATCTCTCACCTCTCCAGTAAGACGGAAGAGGATCTCTAGGGTGAGGTGTAATATCCTCTCTGCCATCTTGTCTCTATCCATATCTGTCTTTGATGGGTCCATAAGGAAAATTCTCTTAAATAGAAGATCTTCACTGAGAGGATCTGATATTGTGTAATAATACAATTACTGGAGATAATAAGGGGAAACATATGAGGAGATATATTATTTTACAGTATTTAGTTTCCTGCTTTACATCTAGTAATAAAACCTATATATTTTAGGCCACATACAACAAGCAGTTTCTTCCTTGGAGTCTGTAGCTGAACACGTTTCTCATAGACTCATCTTCCATAAAGCTAATTCTCGTCTCATTTACCGACACTGCAATCGGCATTAGCAATACTGCAGGAGATATTCATTACACGTGACATGAGAAATAACTACTTCATGAGGAGGACGACGACATCTTCAACTACGATTCTACAAACATATTTAGCCAGAGTTCTTCACTGACTACATCTCCTCCGGCCGTCTATATGAATGTTTCCCGTCTTCCCCGTATTGTAATCTTCTATCACGTTAGATCTCATGTCTGATTCACACACAGAAGTTTGAGGCTTTGATACATGGTAAAGTTTTTAATATTAAACAGAGTAGGACTATCCTGAATGGGTTCATTTTACCATGGTGGGATAGCTTTCATGCTATTTTTGATCAAAAACAGAGTTACTAAGAACCCTATTTTATTTAAATGCACTTTTGGTTTTTATTTATTTATTTACAGCAGGGTTTATGATCATTTTTCTTCTTATAGTTTTTTTCTGATTGATGGCCATAGTACACATGCATTTATGTGCTGCATGGATACCAACTTAAACCAAGCTCAAATTCTGTGTTTTTTCACAGGCACCATAGTGGCCCTGTGGGCTGCTGCTATGGATGATACACCCCTAACTATCCAACTATCATATGGTAAAAATCTCATAGGTCCTGTATTTATTAGTATCTGCACGAAGAATGAGGCTAAGTGAGTATTTATTAAAGGGAATCCACTCCCCACGAACAGCAAGCATCAGAATCTTCACTGAATAAAAAGCCATTTCTCAGCAAACAGTCCTCTAATATGAGGCATTCAGGTATGTATAGACTCACATTTCTATCACCTGTATGCCAATATTAGAGGTCAGATAAGTCCCAGGGGGTGACAGATTCCCTTTCATCAGCCGTGGGGTAATCATAAAACCAGATATGTATCAAGGTATTCTAAGGTGGTTAATGGTTGCAATAGTCAATGGGAGGCATGTGTCACAGAGATGGCTGGTCTCTGTGATGTAACCCGGAGTGTTTCTCTAGGGCAGATAAGCACTAAGAGGATCGGTTGGTGCACCTGGGAGCCGGGTTACGAGTAGCTAGGAGAGAATGGGTGGGTCCAGCTACCCACATACCTCATCTCTGGGTGTGGTTAACAGCCTATAAAATGGAGGCTGTTGTTTGGCACATGGTCTGTGTGTTTGGAGGGAGAAGGCCTCTTGTGTATGTTTGTCTTCAGACCAAGCCAGGACACTGGACGTTACCCCAGCTTGTGTGCCACACAGGCCTGGCTGAGCAGAGACCTGCTAAGGACAATTACTTTGTTTGCCTGATCTAAAGGCTATTTTCTTTTCTGTTTGGCTTCTGGGTTTATGAAGAAATAAACCCACATGAACTTTTAAAGGAACATGCCTCCTGTTTTCCTCCGGTCACACCCAAGTGAGTAAAACCTCCACAATTAGTGTTAGACTTGCGGGCAGCGTTCCCAGCAGAGACGTATGAGTGCTACAGGATGGACTGCATGCCCTGGGTGAAGTCTGTCGCAAGCCAGCAAGCATCGCCAGACGAAATGGAGGACCTTCTTAAACACCTGGTCCAGTCGCAGCAGCATCAACAGGAGACCAACAGGCTGTAGTTACAGCAGATCCAGCAGCACTAGCAGAAACAACATCAGCAGAAGCAGTTTCTGGCAACCGCCATCCAGGACAGGATGAGAGCTCCAACCCCAGGTCCGACTGATGACTCCCATGTCCGGAAGGCAGCATGACGAGCTTTGCAGAAAATGACCCTGGGGGATGAGACTTTCCTGATGGTGTTTCAAAGGGTCACCGAGAGGGAGAAATTTCCACAAGAGCAGTGGGCAGAGGTACTGTCGCCATACTTGACTTGGAGAGCCCCAGAAGTACGCGTAGTAGGCGTACTATGATTTAGCTTTGCAGGACGTCCTATTTAGCTTTGCATAGTACGCCCTATTTAGCTTTGCATAGTACGCCCAAAAGGCATACTATGATTTAGCTTTGCAGGATGCGAAAGAGTATGGCAAGCTAAAAACTGAGATTCTCGCACGCTTGGGGTTGACAATGACTATCAGGGCACAGCGGGTTCGTATCACTGGAACAAACCACCTCCGTCCCAAAGGTTTGACCTGCTGCACCTGGTCCAGAAGTGGCTGAGCCAGAGTCCTCAATGTCTGCGCAGATGGTAGAGTGGGTGGTGATGGACCGGTTTGTGCACTCCCTGCCGAGGCCCATACAGCCTTGGGTTGCCCAGGGTGATCCCCGGTATGCAGATGAACTGGTCGGACTGATCGAGAGATACCAGGGGGTTGAAGGTTCCTTGGGAAGGAAGCCCACTACATGCTGGAGTTCCCAACAGGGGGTGGAGGCCCAAAAGGTGGTGGGACTTCCAAGGTCCAAATGGACGAGGGAGGTGGTGCCCAAGGTCCATACAGGTGATGTTGTTTGCTGGCGGTGCCACGGCCCAGGCCATATAGCTGCCTGTTGTCCCCTGACCCTTGAGCCAATGGACTGCAGCATAGGACAACGTTGTTTATATTATGCTTATCCGGCCTGCAGTGTGAACTGTCCACCCAGCGAGGGGCCACAAGCATGTCACATGAAGGTGAACAGATGGGAAGTAAAGGCACTGCTAGACTCCGGGAGCCTGGTGACCCTTATGAGGGCCACCCTTCCTCTCCAAATTATCCCGGGGAAAAAAGTCGGCGTTCAGTGCATTCATGGTGATGCTAAAGACTACCCTACGGGCAAGAGTGGATATTGAAATGGCCCACGGTACAGAGTCCCACGAGGTCGGCGTCGTTCAGGACTTGTTGCACCCTATTATTATAGGCTGGGACTTTTGCTTGTTTTGGGATCTGTGGGGGAAGGGTTCTGGGTTCGCTGGCTCAGATAAGAAAAAAATTAACCCTAATGAGGTATCACCACACCCAGAGTCAGACAGGTTTCCCTTTTGTGTCCTTGTGGGGGATGAGGAGGTAGTGCCCCCTGAGTCTGCAATTCCAGAGTTAGGGGTGACCAGCGAGAATTTTGGGTCTGCCCAATATAGGGACCTAACTCTGAAGGGAGCCTTTAATAATGTCACTATTATAAATGGGGTTGCACAGGAGTCAGGGGCTGACACAAGGTTTCCCCATTTTATGATGAGTAAGGAGTTGTGGTACCAGGTCAAGAAAGTGAGGGAGGAGAGTGTGGAGCAGTTAGTGCCGGGCCCCTTTAGACGGAAGGTGTTGGACATGGCCCATTCACATGTCTTGGGGGGACATCTGGGAGTGGATAAAACGCAAGAACGGATCGTGCAAAGGTTCTATAGGTGAACATTGGACATAATTTCAAAAAACATCACAGTAAAAGATAATACCTTACCAACACCAGGTCAGATTGCCAATGCACTGCAGGATGCAGCAAGCCTGCATCATAAAGGCAGGGCCAGCACATGTGCAAAATACTGAAGCAGACAGCCACTCACTAACCTACCAAATTCATGGAGGGGGTGACTGTGTAGTATTATACATGCACACCGATGGAGTCAGCATAAGGGGGGCGCCAGTCACACAGATATGTGTGATGCATAGTGCAAAAAAATGTGCAAAAAAGATGAAAAATGGTGTATAAGATAAATACACAACATGATAAATACCCCACCAGGCCTCTTTAGTGTTGGCTGGATGAATTGGGGCATATGTCTTGTGTGCTTGCATGTATATAGTGCTTGGCAGCCCGTATGATCTAAGGCTATGTGCCCACGATGCAGAAATGCTCAGGATTTTTTCCTGAGCGTTTCTGCATCTCCCTGGCAGAAAAAATGCATGCGGATTGTACATGCGTTTTCCTGCCGGGGACATGTGGAAGTGAAGCGTTCTTCACTTGCGTTTCCGCATGCGGGTTGACAAGCGCTTTCCAAGCGATTTTAACATCACTTGGAAAGTGCTTGTCAACTTGGTCACACTATATAAATCCATGCAACCAGCATGGATTTATATAGTGTGACCTGAGAGAATGTAAAAAAATAAATCTATACATACCCTCCGATGGCCTGCGCTGTCTTGCTTCGCTCGGTTCCGGCTGCCGGCAGTGGTAGACTGAAGGACCTGCCGACGTCAGCGTCGCGTCACCCGTCACAGGACTCTGACGTCAGAGCAGGTCCTTCATTCCATCGCTAAGTGCCGGGAAGCAAGGAGGAGCGCACCGCGGGCCGCCAGAAGGTAAGTATATATTTATTTTTAATATTATTCTTTTTTTACAGCTTTTTTAATGGTACCTGGGTGTGGAGGAGAGTCTCCTGTCCTCCACACCTGGGTACCATCTACACATTAGAAGGCGCCAATTACGCAAGTACAGATGCAGTCTTTCTGAATTGGCGCGTTCTAATGCAAGTCAATGGCGGTGAAAACGCAGCGCTTCCGCAAAATAATTGGTAGTGCTGCGTTTTTTTCCGCAATGATAATCCGCACCGGAAATTTCCGCAGCACGTGCCCGTTTTTAATGCGTTTCCGCAGCAGCAAAAACGCTGCGGAAACGCATTAAAAACGCATTGTGGGCACACAGCCTAATAGTATGGGCGTCATCAATAGGCTGCAAGCCAGACAATGTGCATCACACATATCTGTGTGACTGGCGCCCTATGCAGACTACACAGCCACTCCCTCCATGAAATGGTAGGTTAGTGAGTGGCTGTCTGCATCAGTATTTTGCACATGTGCTGGCCCCGCCTTTATCATTGAGGCTTGCTGCATCCTGCAGTGCATTGGTAATCTGACCTGGTGTTGGTAAGGCATTATCTTTTAGGCTATGTGCCCACGATGCAGAAATGCTCTGGATTTTTTTCCTGAGCGTTTCTGCATCTCCCTGGCAGAAAAAACGCATGCGGATTGTACAGAAGTGAAGCGTTCTTCACATGCATTTCCGCATGCGGATTGTCAAGCGCTTTCCAAGCAATTTTAGCATCACTTGAAAAGTGCTTGACAACTTGGTCACACTATATAAATCCATGCAACCGGATGGCTTCTGATGGCCCCCGGTGTCTTTATCCGATGCGTCCTGGCTTGCCGGCAGCTCGCGGTAGACTAAAGGACCTGCCAACGTCAGCGGTTGCGTGACCCGTTACATGACTAATTGACGTCATGGCTAGTGTTGAGCGATACCTTCCGATATCGGGAAATATCGGATCGGACCGATACCCAAAAAGTATCGGATATCGCCGATTCCGATACCGGAAACCAATGCAAGTCAATGGGACAGAAATATCGGAATAAAAATAAACCCTTTCTTTCCTTGTAGGTTAATTCTACATGAAGGAAAACAACTAAGAATAATGTAGAATGTATTGGGGGAGGTGGGGGAGACAACAAAGGCATAGAGGTTTAGCCCAATCAAATGAAATAGCAGGAATTAATATTTTTTTTATGACGTTCTGAGTCACGGAAATATTGACTATGTTAAGTTTTTTTATATTTTGTCAGATATTTATGTTTCACTACTTCCATGCTCTTCACCTTCTTTTTTACTTCTCCCACACTTTCTCCTTCATCATCCTCAGCATCAGCATCTTTTTCATCAACTTCTTCTTCACCTTCTTCATCATCTTCTTCTTCATCTTCTTCGTATTATTCTTTTTTTTTACATTCTTCATATTCTACTTCTTCATCTTCTTCTTCTTCATCATATTCTTATTTGTGACAGGCATTCCTGTAGTTGTTATCTATAAAAGTTTGAACATTACACCTTTCGTTCTGCCCGTCACAAAAGATTTACAACAGGATTTGTCCGCGTTCAGTTTGGCCTGCAGCAGCAGGTCTTTTCCAGGGGCACCACGAGGAGGAACGGACTCACCCCCATACACTGCTTAGTCATCTTCTGCTTATAATTTAGATATTATCTTTTGCTCAGATTTTTAGTCTTATGCTTAATGTTCTTCTGCTTTTTGTTCTTCAGCTTCTTGTACTTCTGCTTCTTGGTTTTCTGTCTCTTGTTCTTCTGTATCTTGGTGGTTGTCTTCTTCTTCTTTGTCCTCTTGGTCAACTTCTTCAGGGTCATCTTCTTGGTCTTCTTTGGGGTGGTCTTCAGGGTCGTCGTCTTCAGGGTCGTCGTCTTCAGGGTCCTCGTCTTCAGGGTCCTCGTCTTCAGGGTCCTCGTCTTCTTCGGGGTGGTCTTCAGGGTCCTCGTGTTCAGGGTCGTCGTCTTCGGGGTCCTCGTCTTCTTCGGGGTGGTCTTCAGGGTCCTCGTGTTCAGGGTCCTCGTCTTCTTCGGGGTGGTCTTCGGGGTCCTCGTCTTCGGGGTCCTCATCTTCTTCGGGGTGGCCTTCAGGGTCCTCGTCAGAGAGATCCAGAGTGATTACCAAGAACCATTTCAAAAAGCTTGAACTTGGAAATGTAGCAGAAGGTACAAGAAGGCTGAGGAACTGCCGAGAACCAGCTGACGGTACTGGAACCCGGATGGGTAGCAGAAGGTACAAGAGCAAATGGAATTACCGAGGACCAGCTGACGGTACTGGAACCCGGATGGGTAGCAGAAGGTACAAGAGCCAATGGAACTACCGAGGACCAGATGACGGTGCTGGAACTCGGTTACTAAGCAGGAGGTACCTGTGCCAGAAAGCACTACCAAGGACCAGCAGACATTGGTGGAACTTGGATACCGAGAAGGAGGCACCTAAGCCAAAGGCACTGCCGAGAACCAGCTGACGGTACTGGAACCCGGATGGGTAGCATAAGGTACCCATGTAAAAAAAAGTTGCAAGGCCGCGATCCGGCCGCAGTTACCGAAACCCACAGTCCTACAGGGGGTGCTTGTCTTATTGGCACTATGGAACCAGCCTTCATTGCCAGATCTCGCAGCCCACATAGGAGTCACCTAAACTACAGGCACCATAGAGTCGGCTAACCCGACCGCAACACGACAGGACAACGCATTGGAGGCAAAGTGACGTTGACACTACCTGGAAACAGCTGGCGTGCTGGAACCAGGCTGGGCAGGAGGGAGTACCCGTGTCAAAGACACTGCCGAGAACCAGCTGACGGTACTGGAACCCGGATGGGTAGCAGAAGGTACAAGAGCCAATGGAACTACTGAGGACCAGCTGACGGTACTGGAACTTGGTTACTAAGCAGGAGGTACCTGTGCCAGAAAGCACTACCAAGGACCAGCAGACGTTGGTGGAACTTGGATACCGAGAAGGAGGCACCTAAGCCAAAGGCACTGCTGAGGACCAGCTGACGGTACTGGAACCCGGATGGGTAGCAGAAGGTACCCATGTAAAAAAAAGTTGCAAGGCCGCGAGCCGGCCGCAGTTACCGAAACCCACAGTCCTACAGGGGATGCTTGTCTTATTGGCACTATGGAACCAGCCTTCATTGCCAGATCCCGCAGCCCACATAGGAGTCACCTAAACTGCAGGCACCATAGAGTCAGCTAACCTGACCGCAACATGACAGGACAACGCATTGGAGGCAAAGTGACGTTGACACTACCCGGAAACAGCTGACGTGCTGGAACCAGGCTGCGCAGGAGGGAGTACCCGTGCCAAAGACACTGCTGGGAAACAGCTGGCGGTGCTGGAACCCAGGGTAAATACTAAAAACAGAGTGGAGCCAGAGGCGTAATTGGATCAACTTTAAAATCTGTAGTAGTGTGAATGTGGACAGAGCAGGAGAATTTGCCGGACACACAGCTGGGGATCAGCTGACGTTACTGAACCCCAAAAACACTGGAGCAAGCGTTGACTGTGCAGACGGCACTTCTGAGCAGCAACTAGCGGTATTGGAGCCCAGGGTAAATATTATAAACAGAGGAGCCGGAGGTGTAATTGGAGCAAGTTTTAAATCAATAGTACAGTGGATGTGGACAAAGCAGGAGAATTTGCCGGACACACAGCTGGGGATCAGCTGACGTTACTGAACCCCAATAACACTGGAGCAAGCGTTGACTGTGCAGACGGCACTTCTGAGCAGCAACTAGCGGTATTGGAGCCCAGGGTAAATATTATAAACAGAGAAGCCGGAGGTGTAATTGGAGCAAGTTTTAAATCAATAGTACAGTGGATGTGGACAAAGCAGGAGAATTTGCCGGACACACAGCTGGGGATCAGCTGACGTTACTGAACCCCAATAACACTGGAGCAAGCGTTGACTGTGCAGACGGCACTTCTGAGCAGCAACTAGCGGTATTGGAGCCCAGGGTAAATACTAAAAACAGAGGAGTCAGAGGTGTAATTGGAGCAAGTTTTAAATCAGTAGTACAGTGGATGTGGACAAAGCAGGAGAATTTGCCGGACACACAGCTGGGGATCAGCTGACGTTACTGAACCCCAATAACACGGCAGCAAGTGTTGACTGTGCAGACAGCACTTCTGAGCGCCAACTGGCGGTGTTGGAGCTCAGGGATTACAGTTCAGGTGGTAGAAACATGAACACAACAGGAGACCTGGATACTGTTGCCAACCAATTATTTATTCTGGAAGAGGACTGGCAAATTCATGCGAGATCCAGGCCTTGTTCATTTTGAGAAAAGTAAGCCGGTCAACGTTATCGGAGGATAGTCGCATGCGACGGTCTGTTAGTACACCACCTGCGGCACTAAAGACGCGTTCCGATAATACACTAGCAGCAGGGCAAGCTAGCACCTCCAATGCATACTGGCTAAGCTCTGGCCATGAATCCAGCTTACAGACCCAAAACTTGAAGGGAGAAGAGCCGTCTGGGAGTACACTGAGAGGGCAAGACATGTAGTCTGTCACCATCTGACGGAAACGTTGCCTCCTGCTGAGTGGAGCCGTCTGTGATGGTGTAGACATTTGTGGCGGCGGGGACACAAAACTTTGCCACATTTGGGCCATACTGGTCTTGCCTTGTGCTGAGGCGCTGCTTCTGCTCCCTCTTTGTGCAGAGCTTCCTCCACTGCCTCGACGCACTGAGCTGCTTTGTAAAGCACTAGCAGCACTGCTCTCGGTTGGAATGGAGAACATGATGGAATGCACCAGTGCGTCTTGGTATTCCCGCATTTTACGCTCCCGGTTCAACGGTGTTATGAGGCTTTGTAAGTTGTCCCGGTAGCGAGGATCTAGGAGGGTGGACACCCAATAATCAGCCGTGTTGAGAATGTGGGCGATGCGGCGGTCGTTTCTCAGGCACTGCAGCATGAAATCAACCATGTGCTGCAGACTGCCAACTGGCCAAGAAACGCTGTCCCCTGCTTGAGGCGTGATCTCTGCCTGCTCTGCATCACCCCACCCTCGCTCTAGATACTGACTACTAGAGCATTGTGTACCTCCCTCCTCTGGACAGATGTCTTCCTCCTCCATTGACTCCTCCTCATCCTACTCACAAAGTGTCCCCTGCCTAGGCCTTTGTGAGGAACCACGTTGCGCACACTGTAGAGAAGCAGATGGCATTTGTGACTCATTTTCCACCTCTTCCAAAACCTCGTCCCTTAGTGCTTGCAGTGTTTTTTCAAGCAGGCAGATAAGGGGGATAGTCATGCTGACTAGTGCATCATCTGCACTCGCCATCCGCGTGGAATAATCGAAGGCACACAAAACGTGGCAAATGTCCTTCATAGAGGCCCACTCAGTGGTGGTGAAGTGTGAACGGCGCGCACTGCGACTTGTTTGCGCCTGCTGCAGCTGGTACTCCATTACTGCTGCCTGCTGCTCACACAACCTCTCCAACATATGTAACGTTGAATTCCACCTGGTGGGTAGGTCACATATGATGCGATGTTCCGTAAGGCGTAATCAGCGCTGCAGAGCTGCAATGCGCGATCTTGCGTTGCTGGAACGCCGCAAGTGAGCGCACTCTATGCGGACCTCGTGAAGCAGTGCATCAAGATCCGGATAGTCCCTCAAAAAACTCTGCACGACCAAGTTGAGCACATGTGCCAGACATGGGATGTGAGTGAGGTTGTCTAGGCCCAGAGCTGCCACCAGATTTCGGCCATTGTCACACACTACCATGCCTGGCTGGAGATTCGCTGGCACAAACCACACGTCGCTCTGCTGCTTGATGGAATTCCAGAGCTCCTGCGCTGTGTGGCTTCGATTCCCCAAAGAAATTAATTTTAATACGGCCTGTTGACGTTTGGCCACGGCTGTGCTCATATCGGTCATCATAACAGGTAACCGTTCACGGGTCGATGTGGAGGTAGACCGTGATGGCTCCTGCAGCGCTGATTCAGAGGAACTGGAGTATGAGGAGGAGTCAATGTGTACAGACTGGATTCCTGCAATCCTTGGAGTTGGCAGAACACGTACAGCGCCACTCTCAAGATCTGTACCCGGCTCCACAACATTTCCCCAATGGGCAGTGAGGGAAAGGTATCGTCCCTGTCCATGCTTACTGGTCCACGCATCGGTGGTCAGGTGGACCTTGCTACTGACGGCGTTTTGTAGCGCATGTTTAATTTTTCCCTCCACATGCTGTTGCAGGGCAGGGACGGCTTGCCTGCTGAAATAAAAGCGGCTGGGCACATTGTATTGTGGGACTGCCAATGCCATAAAGTTACGGAAGGTGTCAGTCTCCACCAGCCTGAATGATAGCATTTCAAGGGCCAGTAGTTTAGCAATGCCAGCATTCAGAGCCTGTGCTTGAGGGTGGTTTGCCGAGTATGGGCGCCTTTTCTCCCATGCCTGTGCTAACGATGGCTGTAGACTGGCCTGGGAGTGTGAGGATGACAGGTAAAGTGGTGCTGTGGGTGGAATTACACTGTGTCTCTGTACAACAGTGCCAGAGATTCTTCCATGGCGATCCTGTGAGGAAGCCGAACCAGCTGTGTGTGAGCTGGAGGAAGATTCTACAACATGAGCTGAAGAGGTGGTAGGTGGCGCTGTAGGTTAGCCTAGGTCTTCAGTGAGTTTTTGTAACTCCACCACGTGCTTGGTCCGCACATGTTTCCACATATTTGTGGTATTGAGGTTGCTGACACTTTTCCCTCTTTTCACCTTCTGATTACACAGCTTGCATTTGACAAAGCAAATGTCACCTGCAACTGTGTCAAAAAAGGACCAGGCACTGTAAGACTTGGGAGCGCCCGCTTTGGATTTTGGAAGAGCCATGCTCCTAATGGGTGCCGAAGTGGAGGCTACAGGCAACCAAGTCTGCCCCCTCCCCTTCCCTCCTTTTTGGGCCGTTCGGGGAATCTCTTCCGCAGAGCTGCTCCCACCACCTTCCTGTCCCTCACGCCATGATGGGTCAAGGACCTCATCATCTACACCACCCTCTTCAAACAACTGCTTCTCCTGGGTAGTCTCGACAGCACAGTACGCACCAGAAAGTGGCACCTGAGTCTCATCATCAGATGCGTACTGAGGTGTGCTGCTGACCATAGGCACTGGCCCACCCGCCTCTTCAGATTCAGAGAGACAAAACGGTTGCGCATCACTGCATACTACCTCTTCTTCAAATTCTCGAATTCTGCTTGGCTGGCCCCCTCTTTCCAAGCCAAGAGATTCAGAGAACAGAAGTAGAGATGGCTCCTGTCCAGGGCTCTCTGACTGCCTGGGCAATTTGGCAGGTGGTGAAGAGACAGATGGGTGCTCTTCAGTGCTCAGGACCTGAGAGGATCTGGAACTAATTGAAGTCGATGCGTTAGCTGCCATCCATCCGACAACGGCTTCAATTTGGTCCTCCCGCAGCAGTGGGGTACGGCTAGCTCCTACAAAGCTGCGCATAAAGGACTGTTCCCTGGTAAAACTGGGGGATGCTGAGTCACTGGTACCCGCAGCAGGCACAGAATCCCCACGTCCTCTTCCTGCAGGCACAGAATCCTCACGTCCTCTCCCTGCAGAAACTCCACGCCCACGCCCACATGCCTTACTCCCTGCCTTCTTCATCTTGGTAGACTGATAAAGATAGGCAGAAAAGTACTAAGGGCTTAGTGTGCTTATTCCTGAACAGCTGCTAACAGGTATAAGAAACACTAATTTTATAAAGTGTGGACTAGACTTTAATATGAGCTAATGTGGCCTACACAACTGTAAAGTGGAGTGTTTGGTGAACTTTATTTATGTTTTTTTTGCCACAAAAAGACACTGGATGTGCCCAAAGATGTAATACCGATAGTATCACAAACTTTTTGTAGCTATTACAATGTAGGAAGGTAACCTACAATGCAATAGATGAGGCTACAAAAAATAGGCTAATACTAATCTGGCTGGGGCTGCAGGGCACAATGCTGCAGAAAGGCTCCTCTAACTACTCCTATATAGTGTGTTTGGAACCAATTTAGCTGAATACGGATAGAACCACCACACTAATAGGAGATATCAGGAAAAATTATGAATTAGCAAATAAGGACAATGTATGAGGCAGTGACACACACTGAGTGCACTACAACCAGACGTGTTTGAAGCACACACTGCAGGGTGAGCTGCAGTCACACACAGAGACCTTGCAGACAGCGGTGAACAGCACAGAGAACTGTGCACTAGTGCTGCAAGGCACAGCGATTTATAAAGTAGCTTGGGTAAAGCAGAATAGACCAAATAGGTAGCTAAAACTGTCCCTCAGAACAACAGCGTCCTATCCCTAACTGAATTCACAGCAGAGTGAGCTGAAAATGGTGGCGGAGGCTTTTATAGTGCATCATGACATCATTTCAGCAGCCAATCACAGCCATGCCATTAGTTAAGATGCCTACATGCCTAACAGGATGTGCCCACACTTCTTAGGATCCTCATTGGCTGAATAAAATGAAACTGGCTCATTGCAATATGGGAACTTCCGATTCCGGTATACGATATTGTAAAAGTATCGGAATTCCGATACTGAAATATCGGGTATCGGCCGATATTCGCAGTATTGGAATTCTCAACATTAGTCATGGCAGGTCCTTTTCAGACCATCGTGAGCTGCCAGCAAGCCGAGACGCATCACTAAGGACACCGGGGGCCATCAGAAGGAAAGTATAATGTATATTTTTTATTTTATTCTTTTTTTTACAGGTTCTATGGTACCCGGGTCCGGAGGAGAGTCTCCTCTTCTCCAAACCCGGGTACCATCCGCACCTTGAAACGCATGGATTGAGCATCTGCAGATGCAATGATGCGGATTCCATGCGTTCCAATGCAAGTCAATGGCAGCGAACATGCCGCGCTTCCGCAAAATAATTGGTAGTGCTGCGGATTTTTCCACAATAATAATCCGCAGCGGAAATTTCCGCAGCATGTGCACAGCACATGGGATTATCATTGGGGAACATGGCAGACCTTCTACCAAGCGTTTTTTAAGCGTTTCTGCAGCGGAATTGCCGCTGCGGAAACGCTTAAAAAACGCATAGTGGCCATACAGCCTTACTGTGATGTTTTTTGAAATTATGTCCAATGTTCACCATTTTTAATGTTTAGTGTTAGGACTCGCAAGTATGAGGACCCTTGACGTTTGGGTTGCGAGCTTGTGTATTTTGGCCAAAATATCGACCAACACCTCATGTGTTGTATTTATCTTCTACACTATTTTTCATCTTTTTTGCACATTTTTTTGCAGGATGCGGCCAGGCCTCTTTAGTGTTGGCTGGGTGAATTGAGGCGTCTGTCTTGTGGGGGTGCACGTATACAGTGCTGGGCAGCCCGCCTGATCTAATAGTATGGGTGTCATCAACAAGCTGCAAGACAGAAACTGTGTATCGCACATATCTGTGTGACTGGCGCCCTATGCAGACTCCATCGGTGTGCATGTATAATACTAGACAGCCACCCCCTCCATAAATTGGTAGGTTAGTGAGTGGCTGTCTGCATCAGTATTTTGCACATGTGCTGGCCCCGCCTTTATCATGGAGGCTTGCTGCATCTGGTGTTGGTAAGGCATTATCTTTTACAAAGGTTCTATTGGCCCAGATGTCACCGGGAAATATTTAAGCATTGCAGGTCTTGCACTACGTGCCAGTTAACCGACCCCACCTCTCACTTTTGAAGTCCCCTCGTGCCACTGAACATTATTGAAGTGCCATTCGAGAGAATTGCTATCGACTTGGTCAGTCCCCTGGTTGAATCTGCTCGTGGGCATCAATTTATATTGGTTGTCCTGGACTATGTCACACGCTATCCTGAAGTGATTCCACTGAGTAACTCCTCCGCAAAGAATATATCCCGTGAGTTGGTCCACGTTTTTCCCCCCCAACAGGCTTACCAAAGGGAGATACTCACTGACCAGGAAATTCCCTCTATGAGTAAGGTGATGAGGGAGTTATGTAAAGCCCTCCAAATCTCCCAACTGAGGACTTCAGTATACCATCCTCAGACGGATAGCCTAGTCGAAAGGTTTAACAAGACTTTGAAGAGTATACTGAGGAAGGACATAGAAAGGGACAGTAGAGACTGGGACTGTCTCCTACCATATCTGTTGTTCTCCAACCGAAAGGTTTCACAGGCCTCTACAGGGTTCTCGCCATTCGAACTTCTGTATGGCCGACATTCGCGGGGTCTTCTGGATGTCACAAAGGAAATCTGGGAAGCCTAATTCATGCCCCATAGGAGCGTCATCGAGCAGGTTGCTCTGATGCAGGAGAGGATTGTGAAGGTGATGCCCATCGTAAAAGAACATCTCCTCCAGGCACAAGAAGCTCATGCCAGAGTCTACAACTGGTCAGCCAGAGTGAGGCAAATCAATCCGGGAGACCGGAGTCCTCATGCTAATTCCTACAGTGGAAAGTAAGTTCTTGGCCAAGTAGCAAGGGCCGTATAAGATGGTGGAAAAAGTGGGTGAAGTGAACTACAAGGTTCATCAACCGGGACGACGTAAGCCGTACCAGATATACCACATCAACCTCAACAAGATGTGGCAAGACAGAGAGGCTGTGGAGGAGTCGCAACAGCGGAAACGCTAACGAAGGCCAAGAAACAGCAGTGTCGGGAGTTGATGCAGAAGAACAGGGATCTGTTCTCGGAATTGTCGGGCTGCACAAGGGTCATAGAACACAAGGTTCTGACGGAGCCACATGTGCAGGTGAACTTGAAGCCTTATCTGATAACGGAGACCCGACGAGAGTTGATATCCAAAGAGGTAGCTTGTATGCTGAAGCTCAGTGTCATTGAAGAATCCAAGAGCAGTTGGTCGAGCCTGATCATCTTGGTCCCAAATCCCAATGGTGAATGGAGATTCTGCAACGACTATCGGAAGTTGAATGAGGTTTCCAAATTTGATGCATATCCCATGCCACGCGTCGTCGAGCTGATCAAGAGGCTTGGGCCAGCAAGGCACATAACCACCTTGGATCTGACAAAGGGATATTGGCAGATCCCCATGGCATAGGTAGCCAAAGAGAAGACTGCGCTTTCTACACCGGACGAATGCTTCCAGTATGCCCGGATGCCGTTTGGACTGCAGGGGGCCCCTGCAAAATTCCAGAGAGCTATGGATTGCATCCTTGCATCCCATAAGAAAATATGCCGCAACACACCTGGACAATACTATCTTCAGTCCAGACTGGGAGAGTCATCTGGAAAAGATTCAGGCTGTGTTTGATGCTCTGAGGAAGGTGGGGTTTTCAATAAACTCGAAGAAATGTGGCATGGGAAAATAAGAAGCCAAGTACTTCGGATATGTAGTGGGTAGAGTCGAGATAAAACCCCAAAATACTAAAGTAGAAGCAATCCAAAATTGTCCGAGACCGGTGTCGAAAAAGCAAGTCAGAGCCTTCCTGTGAATCGTGGGATACTACAGGAAATTCATTCCAAACTTCGCCATGATGGCTGCACCCCTAACTGACCTCCTTAAAGGGACAAAATCAGCCAAGGCCAAGTGGACTGCAGAGGCGGAGACGTCCTTTCAAAAGATGAAACTGGCTCTGTGTAGGCAACCGGTCCTGGTTGCCCCGGACTTCAAGAAAGAGTTTATACTCCAGACAGATGCCTCAGATGTCGGGTTAGCAGCAGTCCTTTCCCAGGAGATACACGGGGAGGAGCACCCTGTCCTCTACCTGAGTAGAAAGCTGTCCTCCTGCGAGAAAAATTATTCGGTCATAGAGAAGGAACGCTTGGCTATAAATTGTGCGGTGGAAACCTTACTGTACTATCTGTTAGGTCGAAAAGTTAGATTATTATCCGACTATGCTCCACTCAGATGGATGAGGGGAAAAAGTGAAAAAATGCCAGAGTCACCCTCGGGTTTTTAGCCCTACAGGACTCCTACTTCCCTGTAGAACATAGAGCAGGGAAGCAACATGGTAATGCCGATGCTCTCTCGAGAATCCCCTGTCTGGTAGTAAAAGGTGTCAAGCCCAAGGCTTTAGGCAGAGGGGGGGAGGTATGTAAGGTGGCTAATGGTCGCGTAGTCGATGGGAGGTATGTGTCACAGAGATGGCTGGTCTCTGTGATGTAACCCGGAGTGTTTCTCTAGGGCACATAAGCATTAAGAGGATCGTTTGGTGCACCTGGGAGCCGGGTTATGAGCAGCTAGGAGAGAATGGGCGGGTCCAGCTACCCACATACCTCACCTCTGGGTGTGGTTAACAGCCTATAAAATGAAGGCTGTTGTTTGGCACATGGTCTGTGTGTTTGGAGGTAGAAGGCCTACTGTGTATGTTTGTCTTCAGACCAAGCCAGGACAATGGACGCTACCCCAGCTTGTGTGCCACACAGGCCTGGCTGAGCAGAGACCTGCTAAGGACATTTACTTTGTTTGCCTGATCTAAAGGCTATTTGCTTTTCTGTTTGGCTTCTGGGTTTATGAAGTAATAAACCCACATGAAATTTTAAAGGAACATGCCTCCCGTTTTCCTCCCATTGTGCCCCAGTGAGTAAAACCCCTACAATATGTATAAAGGAAAGGGTATGGTAGTCAGAGAATGTTTCAATAATCCGCCTCAACGCATTTTCCCAACAGGTTCATTAGGAGGCTTGATAGAGGGATGATAATTCATGATGTTCAGCATAGTGTGCCTAATAGCCAGGTGTCCATGTTTAAATATCCCATTTCATCCCAAACCCCTCCCAGACTAGGAGGCTCATTCCCATTCCTATAGGTGAATTGTCACAGTATATACAGAATAGAGTCTGTCTACAATAATATACTGCGCCTACGCTACTTCTCATGAGCTAGAGGTTCGATAATGTCCATCACCTAGTGTGCATGTAGGGAAGTGACGTGCTTTATGCTGAAACACCAGATAAACTGATTGCCGCCGCGCAACTCGTACCTGTGACTGCGCATGCCCGTAGTTATCATTCCATCTAGGATCATTGTTAACAAATGTGCATGCCCAGATGTCTGCGTTCCACACCAGAGCGCATATGGTATTGGATTGCATTCAACCAACAGAAAAATCCTCTCTCTGAGATCAGTGTCATGGGAGACTAAAATCAAGTATTGCACATCCTCCCATCATGCAATCGGCATGTGGATCTACTTTATCACTACAAAATATATGGTATGGTGGCCCACAGTATACTCCTAAATGGTCATATTTGACCCCTATTGCATAATTAGAGATACACAAGGAACACCACACTTGTTAGTTACTAAATGGTATAAGTGGGATATAACGGATAAGAAATAATTCTGACATAGAAGCTCAGATCTCTTGATGAAGTAAAACAATACAGGGAACTGAGTAGCAATGGGTAGAGTATAAAATCCTAAAATGTAATCCGGAATGGGACTGTATTCATACAAAACAGGCATAGGAAATTTGCTCATTCAGTCCCTTAGGGCCTAGTGAATCCAGTCTGGAAATCCACTCACTTTTTTTGAGAATACATTTATTGAGATCACCGCCTCTCACATTGGGTTTAACCACCTCAATGATGCAAAAGGAGATGTTTCTTGTTTCACCTCAATGTGCACTGTTCATGTGTCTCACTAATGGGGTGTCCCGATGTCACGCCAGGTGTGAGTGCAACACAGAGAGTCACGCCAGGTGTGAGTGCAACACAGAGGAGAAAGGGAGCCCAGATACTAGGGAAAAGGGGGAAGAGGTGACCTTCTAATCTGGACTAGCATCACTCTGTCTCCCCCCTCCGCAGCTGTTGCCCATCACATGCCTCGCCCAACTATCCCTGGCATAAGGCTATAGCTGGGGGTGGAAGGAGATGAGCACTAGTCAACCTCCGCTAGCACTCTAAAGACAACACAGGGGAATTACAACACAGGGGAATTACAATTTCGCTTTAGAAGAAACTCCAACAGGGCACACGGCCTCAAGACTCCAAAGAGGACGTGATGCTGCTTCAGCCAAGTTCCAAGTAGAAATGAGTATACCCGGCGACGCCAACATAGACACACCAGGTGTATATACACCCAGACTAAATGGAGGTAGAATCTGGGTCCTAAACACAGCCATCCATCTAGGCAGCTGTCTGCATTGCCAAACGTGGAGATCTCCTGCAAACCCCTGCAGGGCGACTGTCTGTCACCTCTGACACACCCGTGACACCCATGGCATATTTCGCCCAAATGCCCCCTCCACACTCCTCTTAGACTGCCTCTTGGTCGTGCATACATAATCTAGGAGGTAGGTGCATGTGGCCACATACACAAGTCCTGAGGTTTTATAGTTGGAATAATCCCTCTGGAGAAAGGTTTCACCTGTAGAGGAACTCGAGAAAGATTTACATGGTCTTATCCAATTACATGTACAACTTTCTACACATCTAAATAAACCACAGATTCTTCTATCTAGCCATGTCCCCTTGGGTGCAGGTTTTTATAGAAACTATGCACTAAACGGTCCCTAATTGACCAACTCTTTCTGAAAGATATTGTGGGAGTAGATCACACAGCACCCTCAGGTCCAGGTCGGCCACAAGTACATCCTAGCGTTTTCTGAGGATAATAAAGATATGGTCACTCTGATTGTCACAAGTTCCTATTACTTGTGTTATCCCATATTTTTCTTGGTGTCTTGGTTAGGTATGTAGGAGTATCTCTCTCTCCTGTTTTTCTGCAAACAATAATGCGGAATCCAAAATGTACTGTGGGTACCTTTTTCCCTGAATCTGGTGTTTATGTCTATTGCCTGTATATTAATATCTGTGACATTAGAGCAGTTTCTTCTCAACTGTAAATATTGGCCCTTGGATATTGCTTTTTTTTTAGTAGGATGCAGTGGTGGCTATCCCACTTTAATAGTTTATGGTAGATGAGTGTCCCTAGGGTCTAAACCAGAGCTGTGGAGTCGGTGCCCATTTTGGTGGAGTTGGAGTCGGTATAAAATTGACCCACTCCGGCGCCTAAAATAAATAATAAATTGGGTACAGTAGTTCAATGCAGTTTGTGAGGAATATTTTTTCATAAGAATTTGGTAAAGTTATGAAATGTCCTATAAATGTCTTTCCTATTCCTGATCTAAGGGTCTAGACTTTTAGCTGAGAAAAATTTGTCCTACTGTAAATTTATCACTTAAACATGAGCCATGTATGAGGGAGTCGGAGTTGTGAAGTCGGAGACGGTGTCATGGAAATTTAGGAGTAGAAGTCGAAGGTTTGGCTTGCCGACTCCACAGCCCTGGCTCCCATCCCATACTTTCTTGATTGGTACATCAAGGAAAGGCAACTGGTAGGAATAATTAAACTCTGATATAAATCTAAGGCCCACTCTATGGTTATTGAGTTCCAAATTCAAGAAATTGTTCACTCGTCCCTGACCAGATGATAAAAATGTTGTCAATATATCTATATCATGCCCCAATATATGGTTGCCACCACTTATAATCATCCCTGAGTATGCTGTTTTCCTCCCATCAGCCCAGGAATAGATTAGCAGATGAGGGAGTACAGGAGCTCCCCATCGCAGTACCCCTGAGCTCGGGTAAGTACTTCCTGTCAAAAATAAAGACGTTATGAGTAAGAATGAATTTTAGAAGATCCTCCATGAAGTCATTATGTCTGCTACACTCTATTGATCTCGATTTCTATAAACATCTTACTCCTCTGATATCATCCTCATGCGATATATTACTGTACAAAGCCTCAATATCTAGTAAGGCCTGCAAAAGGGGCATAATGGGGGCATTACACTGTGTGGGGCATCATACATCCTGCATAAGGGGCATAATGGGGGCATTACACTGTGTGGGGGCATCATACATCCTGCATAAGGGGCATAATGGGGGCATTACACTGTGTGGGGGCATCATATATCCTGCATAAGGGGCATAGTGGGGGCATTACACGGTGTGGGGGCATCATACATCCTGCATAAGGGGCATAATGGAGGCATTACACTGTGTGGGGGCATCATACATACTGCATAAGGGGCATAATGGGGGCATTACACTGTGTGGGGGCATCATACATCCTGCATAAGGGGCATAATGGGGCATTACACTGTGGGGGCATCATACATCCTGCATAAGGGGCATAATGGGGGCATTACACTGTATGGGGGCATCATATATCCTGCATAAGGGGCATAATGGGGGCATCACACTGTGTGGGGGCATCATGCATACAGCATAAGGGGCATAATGGGGGCATTACACTGTGTGGGGGCATCATACATCCTGCATAAGGGGCATAATGGGGGCATTAAACTGTGTTGGGCATCATACATCCGGCATAAGGGGCATAATGGGGGCATTACACTGTGTGGGGCATCATACATCCTGCATAAGGGGCATAATGGGGGCATTAACACTGTGTGGGGGGCATCATACATCCTGCATAAGGGGCATAATGGGGGCATTACACTGTGGGGCAGTAAAGGGGTCCTGTACTATGAGAACAATACGTTTCCTCCCTTCCTATCTCCATAGTTGGGTCGTATGTATCTATTACAGGAAACAGAACAAAAACCTTATGATTCTTATAAAGGGGCAACACAAGACCCCAAAAGAGTCTCCGTGCTGAAGGGGTTAATGCCCCCTGCGCCCAGTAATGGGGGGTCTCCACATACCTCCACCTGCAGAGCCGCCACCACATATATGGCTGCTCTGTGCGCACAGGACCTGTGATGAGGTCACAGGAGGGGAGGAGTCAGGGGTCACATGATCAGGGGCCTCAGTGGATGCAGGACTCTGCTGTGCTGGTTGTCATGGTGCTGGATGAGCTGAAGTTTATGTGTGGGGTCAGGAGGGGTTTACAGTGTGGATGTAGCAGAGCCGCCTGTGTACGAGGTGTACGGAGCGGAGCCGTGTGTGTACGAGGTGTACGGAGCAGAGACGCGTGTGAACGAGGTGTACGGAGCAGAGCCACGTGTGTACGAGGTGTACGGAGCAGAGCCGTGTGAACGAGGTGTACGGAGCAGAGCCACGTGTGTACGAGGTGTACGGAGCAGAGACGCGTGTGTACGAGGTGTACGGAGCAGAGCCGCGTGTGTACGAGGTGTACGGAGCAGAGCCGTGTGTACGAGGTGTACGGAGCAGAGCCGTGTGTGTACGAGGTGTACGGAGCGGAGCCGTGTGTGTACGAGGTGTACGGAGCAGAGACGCGTGTGAACGAGGTGTACGGAGCAGAGCCACGTGTGTACGAGGTGTACGGAGCAGAGCCGTGTGAACGAGGTGTACGGAGCAGAGCCACGTGTGTACGAGGTGTACGGAGCAGAGACGCGTGTGTACGAGGTGTACGGAGCAGAGCCGCGTGTGTACGAGGTGTACGGAGCAGAGCCGTGTGTACGAGGTGTACGGAGCGGAGCCATGTGTGTACGAAGTGTACGGAGCGGAGCCGCGTGTACGAGGTGTACGGAGTGGAGCCGCATGTGTACGAGGTGTACGGAGCGGAGCCGCGCGTGTGTACGAGGTGTACGGAGCGGAGCCGCGTGTGTAAGAGGTGTGCGGAGCCACGTGTGTACGAGGTGTACGGAGCGGAGCCGAGCGTGTACGAGGTGTACGGAGCGGAGCCGAGCGTGTACGAGGTGTACGGAGCGGAGCCGCACGTGTACGAGGTGTACGGAGTGGAGCCGCATGTGTACGAGGTGTACGGAGCGGAGCCGCGCATGTGTACGAGGTGTACGGAGCGGAGCCGCGTGTGTACGAGGTGTACGGAGCAGAGCCGCGTGTGTACGAGGTGTGCGGAGCCGAGCGTGTACGGAGCGGAGCCGCGTGTGTACGAAGTGTACGGAACGGAGCCGCGTGTGTACGAAGTGTACGGAGCCGAGCCGCTTGTACGAGGTGTACGGAGCCGCGCGTGTACGAAGTGTACGGAGCGGAGCCGCGCGTGTACGGAGCGGAGCCACGCGTGTACGAGGTGTACGGAGCGGAGCTGCGCGTGTACGAGGTGTACGGAGCGGAGCCGCGCGTGTACGAAGTGTACGGAGCGGAGCCGCACGTGTACGAGGTGTACGGAGCGGAGCCGCGTGTGTACGAAGTGTGCGGAGCTGCTTGTACGAGGTGTACGGAGCGGAGCCGCATGTGTGCAAGGTGTATGGAGCGGAGCCGCATGTGTACGAGGTGTACGGAACGGAGCCGGGCGTGCACGAGGTTTACGGAGGTGTACGGAGCGGAGCCGCGCGTGTACGAGGTGTACGGAGCGGAGCCGCACGTGTACGAGGTGTATGAAGTGGAGCCGCGCACGTACAAGGTGTACGGAAAGGAACAGCGTGTGTACAGAGCGGAGCCGTGTGTGTTCGAGGTGTACTGTGCAGAGCCGTGCGTGTACGAGGTGTGCATATCTGTACGCTGTAAGGTGGCTGCCGGACAGGTCGTGGACGGGAGGTATGTGTCCCTGAAGTACCAACCTTCAGTGATGTAGGACCCGGAGAAGCAGGCACCAGCACACATAGTGCTGAGAGGGAGTTAATGGGCCCGGATTAAAGGGCCGGGTTTTACGAGCAGCTGAGAGAGCTGGACACTTACCTCCAGTCCAGGTCTTGGAAGGCCTGATTTAAGACAGCTGCGCCTGTCTCAGTGTGCTGTGTGTTGTGCAAGGTGAGCAGACCTTGCATGTGCTGCTCAGAGTCTGCTGGAGGCAGAGGAAAGCTCTACATTTAAACGGCTGAAGCCGTGCTGCATATGGACGGGTTATTTTGCGTTTTGTTCTATTATACCTTTTGTGCCAGAAAAAGGCTGTTATGTTTTGTTTTCCTAGTTGGTTTATGGACATTTTATAAACCACCAGTTTGCTTTGGAACCTGAGGACTGCATTTCTGTGTGAACCTGCACCTACCCGAGAACTAATCTGTCACAAATTGGTGGAGAATGTGGGCACAAATCCCAAGGGGCAGTGTGACTGCTACAGGAAAACGTATATGTCCTGGGTGAAGGCCGCCAGCCAGCAAGGTTCCTCCGGCAGCATGGAGGAGCTCATAAAGCAACTGGTGCAGGCGAATATGCATCAGCAGCAAGCTCAGCAGGAGACTAACAAATTGATAGTACAACAGTTCCAGCTTCAACAGCAATAGATGCAGCAGCAACAGCAGTAGGAACAGATGACGCTCCTGGCGGAGGCCCTCCGTATCAGTGAAGCCGCACCACCTCCAGGCCAAAGCGATGAGAGCCAGGTGAGGAAAACCGTGAGAGGGGCGTTGCAAAAGATGACTCCTGGGGATGACGTTGAGGCGTTCCTGGCCGTCTTTGAGAGGGTGGCGGACCGTGAGAGACTACCACCGGAGCAGTGGGTGGAGGATCTTGCGCCATATCTGATCGGGGAACCACAGAAGGCGTATTTTGATCTGGCACTGCAGGACTCTAAGGAGTATAGCAAGTTTAAAGCTGAGATCCTGGCGTGGCTGGGCATAACCCTGGCAGTGAGAGTACAACGAGTCCACCTGTGGGACTTCCACAGGGACAAACCTCCTTGGTCACAAATGTTTGGTCTTCTGCACCTGGTACAGAAGTGGCTGCAGCCAGAGAATTGTTCCCCAGCCAGATGGTCAAGAGAGTGGTCATGGATTGGTTTATCCACTCTCTGCCAAAGCCGATTTAGTCCTGTGTTGCCCAGGGAGATCCCTAAAATGCAGACAATCTGGTGGGCCTAGTAGAGAGGTACCGGGAGGTAGAGGGTTCCTTGGGTGGTCAAGCAGTGGTTAGGTCACCTTTCTGGGGCTCTAAAAGAAGGGGACTAAATCTTCTTCACTGGGCGTTCGTCCAAAGTCTAAGAGGCTGATGAATCGCAGCTGGGGAATCAGTCCCAATCCATCCTCTGTTGGAGTTGTCATGCCCCTGGCCATATAGCTGCTCGGTGGCCCAGGAACTCTGAGCCAATGGACTGCAGCGTAGGCCGGCATTGCTCCTACTTTGCCTACCCTGCCTGTAGCGCGGTTCATCAACACGGCGAGAGCCCTCAGGCATGCTCAGTGTCCGTGAACGGATGCAAGTGTCTGGACTGCTGGACTCAGGAAGTTTGGTAACCCTGATAAGCGCCAAACTCCCTCATTGGCTGGTTCCTGGGAAGGTGGTGGGTGTCCGGTGTATCCATGGGGACGCTAAAAAATGTCCTGTTACCCGGGTGGATGTAAACGTGGACTGTGGCACCACAGCTCAGGAAGTGGGGGTCGTTAAAGACTTGTTGCACCTGACAATAATCGGACGGGACTGTGCATTATTCTGGGACGTGGGGGAAAGTGGTGACACCTGGTTGCTCAGATGACAGCCAGAACACCCCTGAAGAAACCTCGCCGCAGGCCGTAACCGAAGAGTTTCCCATGTGTGTTTGTGGGTGATGAGGATGGGGCAGCATCCCCTGATGCCAACATCCCTGAGCTGGAGGTGTCCGAGGGAAACTTTGGAACTGCCCAACTCAGGGATTTAACTCTTAAAGGGACATTTGATAATGTGTCTATACTTAACGTTGTTGCTCAAGAGCCGGGGGTGACACCAGATACCCATACTTTGCCGTCAATGGGGACTTGCTATACCGAGTCACCAAGGTGAGAGGGGAGCTCGTCGAGCATACAGTCGTAAGGTATTAGACATGGCCCATGAACATGCGTTAGGTGGTTGCCTGGGGGTAGAAAAAACACAGGAACTAATCCTCCAGAGGTTCTATTGACCCGGTTGTCACTGAGAAATTGTAAATTATTGTAGGTCCTGTCCCACCTGCCAGCTGACCTCCCCGGTGACACACCTCCGGTGCCGTCACCTATCATTGAGGTGCCCTTTGATCGCATAGTCATGGATCTGGTGGGGCCCCTGTTAAAGTCCTCCAGATGGCATCAGTATATCCTGGTGGTACTCGACTATGCGACATGATATCCGAAAGCTACCTCCAAGTGTATAGCTCGGGAGTTGGTCCATTTTATTTCTAGAACGGGGTTACCTAAGGAGATCCTAACTGATCAAGGGACCCCATTTATGTCAAAGGTGTTGAGAGAGTAGTGCAAAACTCTGCAAATCACACAACTACGGCCCTCAGTCTACCATCCACAGACGGATGGCTTGGTGGAAAGGTTCAACAAAACCTTGAAGGCCATGTTAAAGAAGGTCGTAGAGAAGGACGGCCGAGACTGGGACTGCCTACTTCCATACCTTCTCTTCTCCATCAGAGAGGTACCACAGTCCTTTACTGGATTGTCCACTTTTGAACTGTTGGATGGCTGACACCCCAAGGACTCCTGGATGTGGCAAAGGAGACCTGGGAGGCGGAGTCTATACCCTACAGGAGTGTAATCGAACACGTGGCCCAAATGCAAGAGAGAATTGCCAGGGTGATTCCCACCATGAAAGAGCACCTCCTCCAAGCACAAGAGGCGCAATATAGGGTGTACAATAGATCAGCACGAGTGAGACACTTCAACCCTAGGGATCGGGTACTGGTACCTACAGTGGAGAGCAAATTCCTGGTGAAGTGGCAGGGCCCCTACGAAACAGTTAAAAAGGTTGGTGAGGTCAACTATAAACTCCACCAGCCAGAGAGAAGGAAGCCCTACCAGGTGTACGTCAACTTGATTAAGCCATAGCGAGATAGGGAACCCATGGAAGCATCGTGTTTAGTGGCTGAGCCTGACGCTGATGTGAAAGAGGTCAAGGTGGCAGAGTCACTGTCACGTGCCCAAAAGCAACAGTGCAAAGAGTTGCTACAGTAAAATAAAGACCTGTTTTCGGAGTTGCCAGGACTCACTCGAGTCATAGAGCATGAAGTACTCACAGAGACTCATGTTCGTGTCAACCTAAAACCATATCGGAGCCCAGAGGCCTGCAGAGAGGTGATCTCGAAAGAGGTGAAGCGGATCCTGAACCTGGGAGTCATTGAGGAGTCCAAGAGTGGCTGGTCCAGTCCTATAGTCTTAGTGCCGAAAGCAGACGGAGAATCACGGTTTTGCAACAATAATAGGAAGCTGAACGAGGTCTTGAAGTACGACGCCTACCCAATGCCTAGATTAGATGAGCTTATTGAAAGGCTAGGACCCGCTCGGTACATCACCACCCTGGACCTCACCAAAGGATATTGGCAAATTCCCCTGTCCAAAGAGGCCAAGGAGAAGATGGCCTTCTCGATGCCAGACCGATGTTATCAATATGTCAGGATGGTGTTTGGGTTGCAGGGAGCTCCGGCCACCTTCCAGAGAGCCATGGACTGGATCTTAGCACCCCGCAAAAAGTATGCAGCCGCCTACCTAGATGACATCATCATATTCAGCCAGGACTGGGAAAGTATTTTTGGAAAAGTTCAAGCCATACTTGACGCCCTAAGGAAGGCGGCTTTACCATCAACCTGAAGAAATGTGCCATGGAGATTGAGGAAGCAAAGTATCAGGGCTACGTGGTTGGTAGAGGGGAAATAAAACCACAAATAAATAAGGTCGAGGCGATCCTGAACTGGCCACAGCCTCTCTCGAAGAAGCAGGTCAGGGCATTTCAAGGCATCGTGGGCTACTATCGAAGATTTGTCCCTAGCTTTGCCCTGATAGCAGACGGATCTGCTGAAAGGGATGAAGTCAGCTATGGCCAAGTGGTCCACGGAAGCTGAAGTGGCCTTCCAGGAATTGAAACTGGCCCTCTGTAAACAGCCAGTCTTGGTGGCGCCCAACTTCTCCAAAGAGTTTGTGGTCCAGATGGATGCATCGGATGTTGGGGTGGGAGCAGTCTTGTCCCATCAGATTAACAGAGAGGAACACCCTCTAATGTACAGTACAGACCAAAGTTTGGACAAACCTCATTTAAAGATTTTTCTGTATTTTCATGACTATAAAAATTGTACATTCACACTGAAGGCATCAAAACTATGAATTAACACATAGTAAAGAAAAAGAAGTGGCCATCATTACATTTAGAAATGAAGGTCAGTCAATCTGAGAAATTGGGAAAACTTTGAAAGTGTCCCCAAGTGCAGTTGCAAAGACCATCAAGTGCAGCAAAGAAACTGGCTCACATGAGGACCGCCCCAAGAAAGGAAGACCAAGAGTCACCTCTGCTTCTGAGGATAAGTTTATCTGAGTCACCAGCCTCAGAAATCGCAGGTTAACAGCAGCTCAGATTAGAGACCAGGTCAATGCCACACAGAGTTCTAGCAGCAGACACAGCTCTTCAACAACTGTTAAGAGGAGACTTTGCGCAGCAGGCCTTCATGGTGAAATAGCTGCTAGGAAACCACTGCTAAGGTCAGGCAACAAGCAGAAGAGACTTGTTTGGGCTAAAGAGCACAAGGAATGAACATTAGACCAGTGGAAATCAGTGCTTTGGTCTAATGAGTCCAAATTTGAGATCTTTGGTTCCAACCGCCGTGTCTTTGTGCGAAGCAGAAAAGGTGAACGGATGGACTCTACATGCCTGGTTCCCACCGTGAAGCATGGAGGAGGAGGTGTGATGGTGTGGGGGTGCTTTTCTGGTGACACTGTTGGGGATTTATTCAAAATTGAAGGCATACTGGACCAGCATGGCTACCACAGCATCTTGCAGCCGCATGCTATTCTATCCGGTTTGCGTTTAGTTGGGCCATCATTTATTTTTCAACAGGACAATGACCCCAAACATACCTCCAGGCTGTGTAAGGGCTATTTGACCAAGCAGGAGAGTGATGGGGGTGCTACGCCAGAAGACCTGGCCTCCACAGTCACCAGACCTGAACCCAATCGAGATGGTTTGGGGTGAGCTGGACAGCAGAGTGAAGGCAAAAGGGCCAACAAGTGCTAAGCATCTCTGGGAACGCCTTCAAGATTGTTGGAAGACCACTTCCGGTGACTACCTCTTGAAGCTCATCAAGACAATGCCAAGAGTGTGCAAAGCAGTCATCAAAGCAAAAGGTGGCTACTTTGAAGAACCTAGAATATAAGACATATTTTCAGTTGTTTCACACTTTTTTATTAAGTATATAATTCCACATGTGTTAATTCATAATTTTGATGCCTTCAGTGTGAATGTACAATTTTCATAGTCATGAAAATACAGAAAAATCTTTAAATGAGAAGGTGTGTCCAAACTTTTGGTCTGCACTGTACCTCAGTCGGAAACTGTCCACATGCGAGAAGAACTACTCTATAGTGGAAAAAGAATGTTTAGCCATCAAGTGGGCATTGGACACTCTGAGATATTGCCTGTTAGGTAGAAGGTTCAGGTTAGTGTCGGACCATGCCCCACTGCGGTGAATGTGAGAAAAGAAGGGGAACAATGCCCGAGTAACTAGATGGTTCCTAGCCCTACAAGATTTTAGTTTCCAGGTAATGCTGATGCCCTATCAAGGGTCTATTGTATGGTGGCAGAATGTGCCAAGGCCCCCGCTTTGGACAGAAGGGGGGTATGTAAGGTTGCTACCGGACAGGTCGTGGACGGGAGGTATGTGTCCCCGAAGTACCAAGCTTCGGTGATGTAGAACCCGAAGAAGCAGGCTCCAGCACACATAGTGCTGAGAGGGAGTTAATGGGCTCGGATTAAAGGGCCGGGTTTTACGAGCAGCTGAAAAAGCTGAGGGAGGGGAACAGCTGCTCACCTCCAGTCCAGGTCTTATAAGGCCTGATTTAATACAGCTGCGCCTGTCTCAGTGTACTGTGTGTTGGGCAAGGTGAGCAGACCTTGCCTGTGCTGCTCAGTCTTCTGGAGGCAGAGAAAAGCACTACATTTAAACGGCTGAAACCGTACTGCATATGGACGGGTTATTTTGAGTTTTGTTCTGTTATACCTTTTGTTCCAGAAAAAAGCCTGTTGTGTTTTGTTTTCCTGGTTGGTTTATGGACATTTAATAAACCACCAGTTTGTTTTTGAACCTGCAGGCTGCATTCCTGTGTGAAACTGCGCCTACCCAATAGCTGATCCGTCACAGCATGTACAAGGGGTGCGAAGCGGAGCCGTGCGTGTACGAGGTGTGCATAGCCGTGCGTGTACAAGGCGTACGTAGTAGAGCTTTACGTGTACGAGGTGTACAGAGCGGAGCCGTGCGTGTACGAGGTGTACGAAGTAGAACCGTGTGTTGTGGTGTTTACAAGGCGTTCTTTATACTCCATTTAAAGTCTGGCAGTTGTGTGTTGTTCCAAACTATTCACACTTGGTCGCTGACCAATACCATACTACAAGGCCAGTACCTAAAACCGTGGTCATCAGACATATCAGATATTACTGCAATACTAATCCATAAATTTTTAGGGAACGTGTCAAATATTCCCTCACCTACTGTACTCACCCATCCTTTGTAGATTGTGAGCCCTCGCTGGCAGGGTTCTCTCTCCTCCTGTACCAGTCGGTGACTAATTTTTGTTCAAATTATTGTACTCGTTGTTTGCTATGTATACCCTTTTACACATGTAAAGCGCCAAGGAATTAGTGGCGCTATAATAGTAATTATACTCCATTTAACCCCTTAAGGACTGAGCCACTTTTGTGGGTTATTGACCAGGCCATTTTTTTTCAATTCTGACCACTGTCACTTTATGAGGTAATAACTCTGGAACGCTTCAACGGATCCCACGGATTCTGAGACTGTTTTTTTTCTTTTTTGTGACATGTTGTACTTCACAACATTGGTAAAATTTCTTTGAAATGACTTGCGTTTATTTGTGAAAAAACAATGGAAATTTGGCGAAAATTTCGAAAATGTCACAATTTTCATACTTTGAATTTCTATGCCTTTAAATCAGAGAGATATTTCACAAAAAATAGTTAATAAATAACATTTCCCACATGTCTAACATGTCTACTTTACATCAGCACAATTTTGGAACCAAATTTTTTTTTTTTATTAGGTAGCTATAAGGGTTAAAAGTTGACCAGCGATTTTTCATTTTTCCAACAAAATTTACAAAACCATTTTTTTAGGGACCACATCACATTTGAAGCGACTTTGAGGGGTCTATATGACAGAAAATACCCAAAAGTGACACCATTCTAAAGACTGCACCCCTTAAGGTGCTCAAAACAACATACATGAAGTTTATTAGCCCTTCAGGGGCTTCACAGGAATTAATGGAATGTGAATGGAAAAAAATGAACATTTTATTTTTTCCCACAAAAATTTTATTTTGTCCAAAATTTAGCATTTTCACAAATCTAACATGAGAAAATGGACCATACAATTTGTTGTGCAATTACTCCTGAATACGCTGGTATCCCATATGTGGTGGAAGACTAATGTTTGGGGTCACGGCAGGGCGCGGAAGGAAAGGAGCACCATTCGACTTTAGCAACAAAAAATTGGCTGGAGTCGGTAGTGGACGCATTGTTGCGTTTCAAGAGCCCCTGATGTGCCTAAATAGTGGAAACCCCCTACAAGTGACCCCATTTTGGAAACTAGACCCCTCAAGGAATTTATCAAGATATGTGGTGAGCACCTTGAACCCACAGGTGCTTCACAGAAGTTTATGACGTTGAGTCAAGAAAATAAAAAAATCTTATTTTTACCACAAAACTTCTGTTTAATGCTCAAATTTAGCATTTTCAGAATAGTAAAAAGAGAAAATGCACCATACCATTTGTTGTGCAATTTCTCCTGAATACGCTGATACCCCATATGTGCTCCGTACACCTCGAACACACACGGCTCCGCTCCGTACACCTCGTACACACGCGGCTCCGCTCCGTACACCTCGAACACACACAGCTCCGCTCAGTACACCTCGTACACACATGGCTCCGCTCCGTACACCTCGTACACCCATCTCCTCTCCGTACGCCTCATACACATGCGGCTCCGCTCCGTACACCTCGTACACACGCGGCTCCGCTCCGTACACCTCATACACACACGGCTCCATACGCCTCGCACAGACGCGGCTCCGCTCCGTACGCCTCGTACAGACACGGCTCCGCTCGACTCGTACACACGTGGCTCCGCTCCGTGCGCCTCGTACACACCCGGCTCCGCTCCGCACACCTCGTACACGTGCGGCTCCGCTCCGCACACCTCGTACACGCGCGGCTCCGCTCCGTACTCCTCGTACACGCGCGGCTCCGCTCCGTACTCCTCGTACACGCGCGGCTCCGCTCCGTACTCCTCGTACACGCGCGGCTCCGCTCCGTACACCTCGTACACACCCGGCTCCGCTCCGTACACCTCGTACACGCGCGGCTCTGCTCCGTACACCTCATACACACACGGCTCCATACGCCTCGCACAGACGCGGCTCCGCTCCGTACGCCTCGTACAGACACGGCTCCGCTCGCCTCGTACACACGTGGCTCCGCGCGCCTCGTACACACCCGGCTCCGCTCTGTACGCCTCGTACACACGCGGCTCCGCTCCGTACACGCGTGGCTACGCACACCTCGTACACGCGCGGCTCCGCTCCGTACTCCTCGTACACGCGCGGCTCCGCTCCGTACTCCTCGTACACGCGCGGCTCCGCTCCGCACACCTCGTACAAGCGCGGCTCCGCTCCGCACACCTCGTACACGCGCGGCTCCGCTCCGTACTCCTCGTACACGCGCGGCTCCGCTCCGTACTCCTCGTACACGCGCGGCTCCGCTCCGTACACCTCGTACACGCGCGGCTCCGCTCCGTACACCTCGTACACGCGCGGCTCTGCTCCGTACACCTCGTACACGCGCGGCTCTGCTCCGTACACCTCGTACACGCGCGGCTCTGCTCCGTACACCTCGTACACACGCGGCTCTGCTCCGTACACCTCGTACACACGCGGCTCTGCTCCGTACACCTCGTACACACGCGGCTCCGCTCCGTACACCTCGTACACACGCGGCTCCGCTCCGTAAACCTCGTACACACGCGGCTCCGCTCCGTACACCTCGTACACACGCGGCTCCGCTCCGTACACCTCGTACACACACGGCTCTGCTCCGTACACCTCGTACACACACGGCTCTGCTACATCCCCCCTGTAAACCCCTCCTGACCCCACACATAAACTGCAGCTCATCCAGCACCATGACAACCAGCACAGCAGAGTCCTGCATCCACTGAGGCGAGGCCCCTGATCATGTGACCCCTGACTCCTCCCCTCCTGTGACCTCATCACAGGTCCTGTGCGCACAGAGCAGCCATATATGTGGTGGCGGCTTTGCAGGTGGAGGTATGTGGAGACCCCCATTACTGGGCGCAGGGGACATTAACCCCTTCAGCACGGAGACTCTTTTGGGGTCTTGTGTTGCCCCTTTATAAGAATCATAAGGTTTTTGTTCTGTTTCCTGTAATAGATACATACGACCCAACTATGGAGACAGGAAGGGAGGAAATGTATTGTTCTCATAGTACAGGACCCCTTTACTGCCCCACAGTGTAATGCCCCCATTATACCCCTTATGCAGGATGTATGATGCCCCCACACAGTGTAATGCCCTCATTATGCCCCTTATGCAGGATGTATGATGCCCCCACACAGTGTAATGCCCTCATTATGCCCCTTATGCAGGATGTATGATGCCCCCACAGTGTAATGCCCCTATACAGGATGTATGATGCCCCCACACAGTGTAATGCCCCCATTGTGCCCCTTATACAGGATGTATGATGCCCCCACAGCGTAATGCCCCCATTATGCCCCTTATGCAGGATGTATGATGCCCCCACACAGTGTAATGCCCTCATTATGCCCCTTATGCAGGATGTATGATGCCCCCACAGTGTAATGCCCCCATTATGCCCCTATACAGGATGTATGATGCCCCCACACAGTGTAATGCCCCCATTGTGCCCCTTATACAGGATGTATGATGCCCCCACAGTGTAATGCCCCCATTATACCCCTTATACAGTATGTATGATGCCCCCACAGTGTAATGCCCCCATTATACCCCTTATACAGTATGTATGATACCCCCACAGTGTAATGCCCCCATTATACCCCTTATACAGTATGTACGATGCCCCCACACAGTGTAATGCCCCCATTATACCCCTTATACAGTATGTATGATGCCCCCACACAGTGTAATGTCCCCATTATGCCCCTTATGCAGGATGTATGATGCCCCCACAAAGTGTAATGTCCCCATTATGCCCCTTATGCAGGATGTATGATGCCCCCACACAGTGTAATGCCCCCATTATGCTCCTTATGCAGGATGTATGATGCCCCCACACAGTGTAATGTCCCCATTATGCCCCTTATGCAGGATGTATGATGCCCCCACACAGTGTAATGCCCCCATTATGCCCCTTATGCAGGATGTATGATGCCCCCATAGTGTAATGCCCCCATTATGCCCCTTATACAGGATGTATGATGCCCCCACAGTGTAATGCCCCCATTATACCCCTTATACAGTATGTATGATGCCCCCACAGTGTAATGCCCCATTATACCCCTTATACAGTATGTATGATACCCCCACAGTGTAATGCCCCCATTATACCTCTTATACAGTATGTATGATACCCCCACAGTTTAATGCCCCCATTATACCCCTTATACAGTATGTATGATGCCCCCACACAGTGTAATGCCCCCATTATACCCCTTATACAATATGTATGATGCCCCCACACAGTGTAATGTCCCCATTATGCCCCTTATGCAGGATGTATGATGCCCCCACACAGTGTAATGTCCCCATTATGCCCCTTATGCAGGATGTATAATGCCCCCATTATGCCCCTTATGCAGTATGTGTGATGCCCCCACAGTGTAATGCCCCCATTATGCCACTTATGCAGGATGTATGATGCCCCCACACAGTGTAATGCCCCCATTATTCCCCTTATGCAGTATGTATGATGCCCCACAGTGTAATGCCCCCATTATGCCCCTTATGCAGTATGTATGATGCCCCCCTCAGTGTAATGCCCCCATTATGCCCCTTATGCAGGATGTATTATGCCCCCACAGTGTAATGCCCCCATTATGCCCCTTATGCAGTATGGATGATGGCCCCACACAGTGTAATGCCCCCATTATGCCCCTTATGCAGGATGTATGATGCTCCGCACAGTGTAATCCCCCCCATTATGCCCCTTATGCAGGATGTATGATGCCCCCACACAGTGTAATGCCCCCATTATGCCCCTTATGCAGTATGTATGATGCCCCCACATGGTGTAATGCCCCTTATGCAGTATGTATGAGGCTCCCCCACAGTGTAATGCCCCCATTATGCCCCTGTGATCAGGTGACCTGAAGTAACGCACAGACAAACCCTCTAACTGTATGTTACTTTATCTACTGACAAGGATGATGGTCTGGACACATATAGGCCATTATGCTCTCAGGCGTGGAACACATTACTACGAGTGGCACGACAGCAATCAGTTTATCTGGTGTTTCAGTGTAAAGCGCGTCACTTCCGGACATGCACACTAGGGGATGGACATTATCGGACCTCTAGCTCACGAGAAGTAGCGCAGAATCCATTCTATATGTCTTATAACAATTCACCTTTAGGAATCAGAATGGGTTTCCTAGTATGGGGAGGGGTTTTTGATGAAGAGGGATATTTATTAGTGTTTAGCCAGTATGTTCTGTCCGAGTACGCTCGGGCCGAGCTCCGAGTACAGCTGCTCGGTGATATGTTTGAATCACTCCCGTGTGCATGATTTGCGACTGTTTGGCAGCTTTATTACATGTGAAGAATGTGTAAGAAATAGACATTCCTCACATGTAATAAAACTGTCAAACAGTCGCAAATCATGCACACGGGAGCGATTCAAGCATATCACCGAGCAGCTGTAAATACTCGGAGCTCGGCCTGAGCGTACTCGGCGAAAGGGTTAACAGAACATACTCGCTCATCACTAAAATTTATACATGGACACCTGGCTATTAGGCACACTTTGCTGAACATCATGAATTATCGCTGTATCAAGTCTCCTGATGAACCTGTTGGGAAAATGCATTGAGGCAGATTATTGAACCATTCTCTGATGACTGTCATACCCTTTCCTTTATATACACTGTGTGCAGAATAATTAGGCAGGTTGTATTTTAGTGGATTATTTTTATTATTGATCAACAACTATGTTCTCAATCAACCCAAAAGACTCATAAATATCCAAGCTTAATATTTTTGGAAGTTGGAGTGTTTTTTTTTAGATTTGGCTATCTTAAGAGGATATCTGTTTGTGCAGGTAACTATTACTGTCCCGAATTATTAGGCAACTTAATAAAAACCAAATATAATCCCATCTCACTTGTTTATTTTCACCAGGTAAACCAATATCAGTGCACAAAATTTAGAAATAAACATTTCTGACATGCAAAAACAAAACACAAAAAATTAGTGATGAATATAGCCACCTTTCTTTATGATGACACTCAACAGCCTTCTATCCATAGATTCTGTCAGTTGCTTGATCTGTTTTTGATCAACATTGTGTGCAGCAGCCACCAAAGCCTCCCAGACACTGTTCCGAGAGGTGTACTGTTTTCCCTCTCTGTAGATCTCACATTTTATGATGGACCACAGGTTCTCTGGGGTTCAGATCAGGTGAACAAGGGGGCCATGTCATTATTTTTTCTTTTTTTAGACCTTTACTGGCCAGCCACGCTGTGGAGTAGTTGGATGCATGTGATGGAGCATTGTCCTGCATGAAAATCATGTTTTTCTTGAACGATACCGACTTCTTCCTGTACCACTGCTTGAAGAAGTTGTCTTCCAGAAACTGGCAGTAGGTCTGGCAGTTGAGCTTCACTCCATCCTCAACCCGAAAAGGGCCCACAAGTTCATCTTTGATGATACCAGCCCATACCAGTACCCCACCTCCACCTTGCTGGCATCTGAGTCGGAGTGGAGCTCTTTGCCCTTTACTGATCCAGCCTCTGGCTCATCCATATGGCCCATCAAGAGTCTCACTCATTTCATCAGTCCATAAAACCTTTGAAAAATCAGTCTTAAGATATTTCTTGGCCCATTCTTGACGTTTTATCTTATGTTTCTTGTTCAAAGGTGGTCGTTTTTCTGCCTTCCTTACCTTGGCCATATCCCTTGTGATATTTGATACTCCAGTAACGTGGCAGCTCTGAAATCTGGCAAAACTGGTGGCGAATGGCATCTTGGCTGCTTCACGCTTGATTTTCCACAATTCATGGGCAGTTATTTTGCGCCTTTTTTGGCCAACACGCTTCTTGCAACCCTGTTGGTTATTTGCCATGGAACGCTTGATTGTTCGGTGATCACGCTTCAAAAGTTTGGAAATTTCAAGAGTGCTGCATCCCTCTGCAAGACATCTCCCAATTTTGGACTTTTCAGAGCCCGTCAAATCTCTGTTCTGACCCATTTTGCCAAAGGAAAGGAAGTTGCCTAATAATTAAGCACACCTTATATAGGGTGTTGATGTCATTAACACCCCTCCTCATTACAGAGATGCACATCACCAGATTTACTTAATTGGTAGTTGGCTCTCAAGCCTATGCAGCTTGGAGTAGAACAACATGTATGAAAAGTATCATGTGATCAAAATACTCATTTGCCTAATAATTCTGCACACAGTGTATAACTTGAGACATATCTAGTTCTATTTAATGCATCAGTGTTCTTTTTTGATATAGATCAGGGTTAACTACGGCTTCTGAGGGAGAGCCACAGTTGAGTGGGGCGCCATTATCGTTCCTTAGGGTGCCAACCTCCGTGGCCAAGCAGGATAGGGTATGGTAGTGACTGTATCAATTATTCAGCATCATTGTTTACATCTGTTTATATACAACCACAACAAGCCATTCAGCTTGTAATTTTGCTAGTTTTAAGTATATATATATTGTAAGGTAGCGCTATTCATCATGTTGGGGTGCACTCACTTCACCGGGTCAATTAAAGCACACGTGCAACGTTTTCCGGTAGTCTAAAGTCTATCAGTTTATTAAACATCATAAACTGCCTATAACATAGTCCATCTCAGTGGCTCGCAGGAATGTTACACATGTAATGTCCTAGAGCCTTTTCAGTGGCAGCTATGCCCGCTTGGCTTCAGATACAGCCTTCAGCAAGGTAACAACATCAATGTCCATTTCAAGCACCGATTTTACCTTTGCCGGGTCTAGCAGCTTCCATCAGCTCTGTTCTGTTCCTCCAGGCCTCGTGCCTTCCAAGGCTAATGGTGTCCGAGACACAGGGATCAGGTCTATTGACCCCCCTGTGTTTCAAAACCACCCGGATATATATATCCCTCTGTTCGCACAGGACCTGTGATGATGTCACAGTATATATACAGTACAGACCAAAAGTTTGGACACACCTCATTTTTCTGTATTTTCATGACTATGAAAATATTCACACTGAAAGCATCAAAACTATGAATTAACACATGTGGAATTATATACTTAACAAAAAAGTGTGAAACAACTGAAAATATGTCTTATATTCTAGTCATCAAAGCAAAAGGTGGCTACTTTGAAGAACCTAGAATATAAGACATATTTTCAGTTGTTTCATACTTTTTTGTTAAGTATATAATTCCACATGTGTTAATTCATAGTTTTGATGCCTTCAGTGTGAATGTATAATTTTCATAGTCCTGACAAATATTTAAATGAGAAGGTGTGTCCAAACTTTTGGTCTGTACTGTGTATGTATGTGTGTGTGTGTATATATATATATATATATATATATATATATATATATATATATATATATATATATATATATATATATATATATATATATATATATATATATATATATAACGTGTGTTGTTAGTCCAGTTTTCAATGCATATCTATATATATATAATCGTCTTATCCCGTCTGTCTGTCCAGGATATCCCGCGTCGCTCATTGGTCCAGCAGCGGCCAATCAGCGCCGGGGGATTTCTAAAAAAAAGATGGCGGCCGTTAGCGGCTCATCTGCGGGACGGAGCTGAGCGGCGATGCAGCCGGGAGATGAGCACCGCGAGGCGCTCATCTCCCGGCCGGCAACAGCAGAAGGAACCCGACCGCCGGACCCATCTGCGGGACGGAGATGCAGCCGGGAGATGAGCGGCGCGAGGCACTCATCTCCTGGCCGGTAGCAGCGGAAGGACCGCCGGCGCCGCTGACCTTCATGCGGAAGGGAGGACCGGGGAGCGGCGCTGCGGGTCGGGATACTTCTGCTGCGAGCGCCCGCTCATGTCCCGGGTTCTCGCAGCCTAAGCACCCGCACAGGCAGCGCCGCTCCCCGGTCCTCACCAAGACGATTCGATGATTGGTCGCGGTCTTCGGACCTGACCAATCACTGATCTTAGCGCAAAACTTAAACACCGCTGTGCTGATTGGTCGCCGACGCTGCCCACGACCAATCACTGATTTGGGCGCCAAATTTAAATATCGGCCGCGACCAATCACCACAGCGGTGTTTAAATGTGGAGCCAAGATCCGTGATTGGTCGCGGCCGATATTTAAATTTGGTGCCCAAATCGGTGATTGGTCGCGGCCTATATTTAAATTTGGTGCCCAAATCGGTGATTGGTCGCGGTCAGCTTCCGCGACCAATCAGCACAATAGTGTTTAACTTTGGCGCCAAGATCAGTCATTGGTCGCGGGCCAAGACAGCGACCAATCACCGATTTGTGCGGCAATTTTAAATAGCATCCGCGACCAATTGGATGTCAGCGCCGCTGCCTGTGCGGATACTTCCGCTGCAAGAACCCGGTGTTATGTTCTGCTACCAGAGCTAAGGAAAGAGAGGAGATCTGTCCCTACGATAGAACTCAGCTTGATCCCTACGATGTAACAGGGAACCTGATCCTGCGATCAGACCTGCTAAAGTCCTCAGCTAGTCTGTACGGAGACCTATAGATGTGGGGAAGGAATCCCTACAAGTACTAGGGACTGGGAACAAAATGGACACCTCCTAACAGAAATAGTAGCAGACAGACAAACAAACAAAATATATAGAACACAGAGGTCCGAAGACCAAGCAAACTAACAGAGTTAGATACTGAGCACAGGCTAGCTAAAGAGTGGTAATACAATGAAGTCCAGCAAAGCCAGAAGGGCGGAGCAGGACTAAATAGGCCAACAAGGTCATGTGACCAGCAATAGAAAAAACCTAAGAGCAAGGTTCTAACACCCGGGACATGAGCGGGCGCTCGCAGCAGAAGTATCCGGACTCGCAGCGCCGCTCCCCGGTCTTCCCTTCACACCCTAGCCGCTGATGTCCCCACTGTATCCGCATGGTGTTACAAAGGTCCGGAAATTTGTGTTAAAAATCGCTGATTGGTCGCTGGCGCTGCCCGCGACCAATCACCTATTTGGGCGCCAAATTTAAATATCGGCCGCGACCAATCAGCACAGCGGTGTTTAAATGTGAAGCCAAGATCGGTGATTGGTCGCGGCCGATATTTAAATTTGGCGCCCAAATCGGTGATTGGTCGCGGGCTGCGCCAGTGACCAAGCAGCGATTTTTAACACAAATGTCCGGACCTTTGTAACACCATGCGGATACTGTGGGGACATCAGCGGCTAGGGTGTGAAGGGAGGACCGGGGAGCGGCGCTGCGGGTCGGGATACTTCTGCTGCCAGCGCCCGCTCATGTCCCGGGTGCTCGGAGCGGAAGTATCCGCACAGGCAGCGCCGCTGACATCCATGCGGCTAGGGTGTGAAGGGAGGACCGGGGAGCGGCGCTGACATCCAATTGGTCGCGGCCGCTATTTAAATGTGCCGCACAAATCGGTGATTGGTCGCCGACTTGGCCCGCGACCAATCACTGATCTTGCAGCCAAAGTTAAACAGTAGTGTGCTGATTGGTCGCGGACGCTGCCCGCGACCAATCACCGATTTGGGCGCCAAATTTAAATATGGGCCGCGACCAATCACCGATCTTGGCTCCACATTTAAACACCGCTGTGCGGATTGGTCGCGGACGCTATTTAAATGTGGCGCCAAAATCGGTGATGGGTCGCGCCCAGCGTCGGCGACCAATCAGCACAGCGGTGTTTAAATGTGGAGCCAAGATCGGTGATTGGTCGTGGCCGATATTTAAATTTGGCGCCCAAATCGGTGATTGGTCGCGGGCAGCGTCCGCGACCAATCAGCACAGTACTGTTTAACTTTGGCCGCAAGATCAGTGATTGGTCGCGGGCCAAGTCGGCGACCAATCACCGATTTGTGCGGCACATTTAAATAGCGGCCGCGACCAATTGGATGTCAGCGCCGCTCCCTAGTCCTCCCTTCACACCCTAGCCGCATGGATGTCAGCGCCGCTGCCTGTGCGGATACTTCCGCTCCGAGAACCCGGGACATGAGCGGGCGCTCAGAGCAGAAGTATCCCGACCCACAGCGCCGCTCCCCGGTCCTCCTTTCACACCCTAGCCGCTGATGTCCCCACAGTATCCGCATGGTGTTACAAAGGTCCGGACATTTGTGTTAAAAATCGCTGATTGGTCGCTGGCGCTGCCCGCGATCAATCACCGATTTGGGCGCCAAATTTAAATATCGGCCGCGACCAATCACCGATCTTGGCTCCACATTTAAACACCGCTGTACTGATTGGTCGCGGACGCTATTTAAATGTGCCGCCAAAATCGGTGATTGGTCGCGCACAGCGTCGGCGACCAATCAGCACAGCGGTGTTTGAATTTGCCGTGTTTAAATTGGCGCCAAATTTAAACCCCGCCCTGCATCGCTCTGCTGATTGGTCGCGGTCGGCGGCCGCGACCAGTCAGCAGTATTGGCACCAAATTTAAACACCGCTCTGCTGATTGGTCGCGACTAATCAGCGATTTTGGTGCCAAATTTAAACACGCTCTCCAGTCCTCACTAACACGGTTCGCTGATTGGTCGTGGCCGCCGCCCGCGACCAATCATCGATATTGCCGCCAAATTTAAACACCGCTTTGCTGATTGGTCGCGGTTGCCGAACGCGACCAATCAGTGATTTTGGCCCCAAATTTAAACACAGCTCTGCTGATTGCACCCGGTCAGCCGCATACCTATTCTAGAATACCCGATGCATTAGAATCGGGCCACCATCTAGTATTTAAAAAAAGTTTAAGATTTTATTTTAAGGGGCGGCATGGCTAATGAATAAATACTCACTTAGGTCACAGCCCATTATCAGTATCTGGTCAGTATTCAGTCAGTAGTTTTACCCTTCATCATGACAGCACCATACAGAGAGAGTTTCTGCCCCAGGAACAGGAAACCTACTAAAATAAAAGGGGCGGAACCTCTCTTCCTCCCCAGTGTGGTTTCCTGTTCCTGGAAGAGGATGCCTACGGTGGAACAGTATACCTGGGGAGATTTCTCCTGGTGCCGTGCTGACCCGGGAAACCTGGGCTGTTCCAAGAGGTGGGGGCACTTTTCTTGGAGGAATCGCTCCAACCAGAGCGCAGGACTTCAGCGGGCCACCTCCGGATTCGGAGGTTGGTGCTGAGAGGAGCGCAGAGCATTGGGAGCGCATAAGAAAGATGGCGCCGGTTTGCAGAACGGCACATGTGCCGTGCGGGGTCACTTCCGGGGTCATAGTGATGCTGGATATGATGTCAGCGGGGGCTACAGGGCGGTATGCCCTGTAAGGTGGAGAGACCAACCCCTGCTCCTCCCACACCGATTATAAGTGGCACATGGTGTCGGTCCCTGATCAGCTGAAGTGTGCTTGGTATAACATTGCTGAGTGTGCTACTGCTCTAAGTTTGGTGTTCCAGTCCCTGCTGAGAAGATGGAGAATTCAAACATACCTGAAGGAGATGAGCCAAGACCTGCTCCTGGCGCGATAGTTCCAGGGCCCTATGACGGAGTGAGTGTTTCTACTGCCCACACACACATACTGACTAGTGTCATTACCTATTTTAGAATAGACCCAGGAAAACAGTGACCAAGACAAAAAATAAAGAATGTGCCTTATGCAAGGAAGCTTTACCGAAGTTATACACTAAAAAAACTTTGCCGGGCCGGTATAGAGAAAACAGTAATGGAGGAATCCCTGTCTCTGTTTCAGGAGATAAAAACCTTAATCAAAGACTAAGTTAAAAACACTGTAAAAAAGGAAATACGACATACTCGGGGTCCATCCACCTCCTCAGGCATACAGCATACACACTCAGACCTTAGCTCAGAGAAGGAAAAGGAAGAATCAGGGGAATTAGTTGACTCTGATAGCTCAGAACCATCTTCATCTGATGGGGAATATGGCCAACCTTGCTTCCCGGTGGAAGAAACGACAAAACTACTAAAAATCATTAGGTCTACTATGGGGATAGAGACCCCGAGGGAGCATAGATCTGTGCAGGATTCTATGTTGAGTAACCTGGAGGAGCACAAACATCGGTTGTTCCTAGTCCACAAAAACTTGCTTTCCTTGATAGAAAAAGAGTGGAAAAAACAGTTAAAAAGGTGTCCATCCCAAACACACTTAAACAGAAGTAATCTTTTGAAGATGAGTTGATTAATGTTTGGGAAAGATCCCCAAAGATTGACGTGGCTATTGCCCGAGTTTCTAAGGAGGTAGCCCTTCCTTTTGAGGATCTAGGTTCTCTAAAAGATCCTTTAGATAAAAAGGTTGACACTTTCCTGAGGGGCACATGGGATGCAGCAGCAGGTTCCTTTAAGCCCAGCATCGCAGCCACATGTACTGCCAGGTCTCTAGTAAAGTGGCTACAAGAACTGGAGTCCCAGATAAGTAATAAATGTCCTAGGGAACAACTCCTGTAAGCACTCCCCACTATCCAGAAAGCAGCTGACTTCTTGGCTGAAGCCTCAATAGACAGAGTGAGCTTTGCGGCCCGGGCCTGTGGTCTCTCAAACTCGGCACGGAGAGCCCTTTGACTTAAGAATTGGTCAGCTAATTTCCAATCCAAAATGAAATTGTGCCATTCCCTGCCAAGGTGACTATTTATTCGGGACAGTCCTGGACGACATATTAGAGAAGACGGCCGATAAAAAGAAAACTTTTCCCTTTCCCTCTCAAAAATATAAAAAATCCTTTCACGGGTCAAAAACTAGGGGAAAAGGAAGAAGCCAGAGAGAGGATAGTGGAAGAGGGGGTCGAGCCTGGAGAAGAGACAGGAGTCAGTCCAAGGGATTCCTGTTTAATAAGGGCGCCACCTACAAAGGAGCTCCCAAACACCAAAGACGCCAGTTTACCAGTGGGGGAAGATTAAAGCAGTTTTTTCATCAGTGGGCCTCGCTGCCCGCTACTCAATGGGTAGCGGATCCCCTTTCCAGAGGCTTAAAAATAATTTTTTCTTCCATTCCCCCACTTTGGATGATAGAGACCCGGGTAGGCAAGACAAATCAGATCGCATTAGAAGCGGAAATCATAAAGTTACCAGACAAACTCATGTTAGTCAGTGTGCCAGAGCTAGAAAAAGGAAGAGGATTTTACAGCAATCTATTTCTAATAAAAAAAAAGCCTTATGGTTCCTACAGAACAATAATAAATCTAAAAGCCTTGAACGTATGTATAAAAACAGAAGAATTCAAGATGGAGACTTTGAAATCGACAGTAAAGCTTTTGCACCCCTTCTGTTTCATGGCAGTGATAAACTTAAAGGATACATACTATCACATCCCAATCCACCCAGACCACCAACAATATCTCAAGGTGGCCGTAGAATTCCAAGGCAACCTCTTGCATCTGCAATATCAGTGCCTGCCATTTGGGGAGTCACTAGCGCCCAGAATTTTTACCAAGGTATTGGCAGAAATGACATCCTATGTATGGAAAAAAGACATTAATAGTGCCATACCTAGACGATTTTTTAATAGTCGGGGACTCAGAAAAAGCCTGTACTGTAGCAGCCAAACAAGTTCTATCCACCATAACAAGGTTGGGTTGGATAGTAAACGAAGAAAAATCAAGACCCAAGCCCATCCAACTTCAAAGTTTTCTGGGCATCAACCTGGATGCTATTCATCAGCGTTGCTTCCTCCTATAAGAGAAGGTTCAAAAAATCAAACAAAAAATCGCAAATATTCAAGAAAGACATATCTCGGTAAGAGAAGCCATGTCCTTGCTAGGATCCCTGACAGCAACAATTGCAGCGGTACATGTGGGCTCATTTCCACACAAGAAGGCTACACTGGGAGATCCTGAAAATACAGACCTCGGTAGGAGATCGGCTGGACTACAAATTTCAGCTGTCTGCAAAAACACTAAATTCTCTAAATTGGTGGGCAGATTCAAAAAATCTCTTGAATGTCCCATGGACAGTACAAAATCCAGTCGTAATCACCACGGACACAAGCCCAACAGGTTGGGGTGCCCACCTAGAGGGGGGTTGGTTTCAGGGTCTATGGGATTTCAAATTAAAAAGCGGTTCTTCAAACCTAAAAGAACTGACTGCAGTCAGGAAAGCATTATAGTCAACCTTAAAATACTGCATGGGGGAAGGATGTAGCAATCCTATCGGACAACAGCACAGCAGTGGCTTATTTAAATCGCCAAGGGGGACCAGGTCAGACCCATTAATGTTAGAGGTAGAGAAAATATTCTCCATGGTGGGGCAAAATCTTCTATCACTTTCAAGCCGCCTCTTAAGGGGTTCAGAAAATATCATCACCGATTTTTTTTTTTTTTTTTTTTTTTTTTTTCATTCGCCATTCAGTCAATCAAGGAGAATAGGCTCTAAACAGAAGAGTCTTCAATCAGATTTGTCTGGCCTGGGGTCTTCCGGAAATAGATTTATTTGCCACCAGAGAAAACCATCAGGTAGAAAAATTATATTCTCTAAATCCAAGAAAGTCACCAGACGGGGTGGACGACCTTCTGCAGGAATGGGGGTTTCGCATGGCAAATGCCTTCTCGGTCTTTCCCTTGATTCCCATAGTATTAAAGAAGATACGCGAGGAAAAAGCCAGAATAATACTGATTGCCCCCTTCTGGCCGAAAAGGGCCTGGTTTTCTTGGCGAAGAGTCATATCAGTCTCGGACCCCTGGATCCCACCCGACTATCCAGATCTACTATCCCAAGGTCCGGTGACCCATCCTCAGGTTCCCAGATTACACCTAACTGCCTGGAACTTGAGAGGCGATTGTTATCGGACAGGGGTTTTTCAGAAAATTTAATTTCAACTCTCCTGTTGAACAGAAAAAGTAATCTCCCTTAAATATGAAAAGATTTGGAATAAATTTCTTAAATTTTCCAGTCGGGTCATGACTCCCTAAAGTCAGCTAGTTCCCATTTTGGAAATACTAGGATTCCTTCAAAAAGATCTAGAGAGGGGTCTCTCCACTAGCTCCTTTAAAGGTGCAGGTATCAGCCCTAGGGGCGCTATTTGATCATAAAATAACTGATCATCCATGGATATATAGGTTTATAAAGGCATCTTTTTCGTCCAGACCTATAGACAGTCCTACGGTAGCTCTCTGGGACCTTTAATTTAGTCCTGAATGCCCTTACAAGGCTCCCTTTGAACCCATCTCATCCGCTGCTATTAAAGTGTTTACACTAAAAATAGTACTACTGGTGGCACTAACCTCTGCTAGGCGGGTGAGTGAGTTAAAGGCTCTATCAATCAATCCCCCTTTTACAAACATCTTACAAGATAAGGTGATATTGAGGCCAGATCCAGCTTTCCTCCCAAAAGTAAGCTCTAAATTTCACAGAAGTCAGGAAATAGTGCTGCCTTCGTTTTGTGATGAACTAAAGACCCAAGGGGAAATTAAATTTCACTCCCTAGATGTGAGAAGGTGTATCCTTAAATACCTTGAGGTAACGAATCAGTGGAGAAAGTCCTCAGCCATGTTTGTTTCTTTTCAGGGGGCAAACAAGGGTAAAGCAGTTACTAAGTGCACGATGGCCAGATGAGTTAGAATGACCATAATTTTACCTTATCTCTGCCTCTGACCCTGATCCCCCTCAGGGTATACGTCCTACTTACCTCCCTTCTCTTTTACTTTGGTGCTGCAAAAACTTCCTGTTTTCGGGAAAAAAAAATCCACTGGTTTGTGCAAACACTATAAGGTGAATATTGATAACTATTGTTGTATGAATATATGTCTTAACAAGGCGTTTACCTCTTATTCTCTTTAAACACATTGGGGAGGAAGAGAGGTGCCGCCCCTTTTATTTTGGTAGGTTTCCTGTTCCTGGGGGCCGACACTCTCTCTCTGTACGGTGCTGTCATGGTTTTGGAAAATCAAATTACCGGTAAGCAATCATCATATTTTCTCAGGAGTGGGAGCCAAAAACCAGGTGAGAAACAGAGAAAATGTATAATAGAAACAAGTGCACCAATCCTGGTTTTGGCTCCCACTCCTGAGAAAAAATACTGACCAAATACTGATAGTGGGGCCGTGGCCTTATCCCCATTCTTGGTGCAGATACTAATGAACTCAGGACCTATGAGATATTTACCACACAACAGTGCAAGGAGTTTGTATGTTCTCCCCTTGTTTGCGTGAGTTTCCTCCTTGTTCTCCGGTTTCCTCCCACACTCCAAAGACACAATGATAGGGAATTTAGATTGTGAGTGCCCATAATGTCTGTAAAGCGCTGTGGAATTAATGACGCTATATAAGTGAGTAAAATAAATAGTTAGCAGGACCGTTTCATCAATAGCGGCAGCCCATGCGACCACTATGGTGCCCACGAATTGAGAGGGCTTGCCACCGAGCACACTCTCTTTACCCATCTTCACAATTTCAGTGATCTCCACATTCCCATGACAGTGATACCATTGGATAAATAGTGAATCAGGGAGTCGAAAGTTCACTGATCCACCATTCATCCTTCGCCTGTGAGTCTAAGACTCCATACACTGCAGGCACAATGGCTTCACTACATCACACCTGCAGTATGGAGACTCAGTACTCACAATGGACAGACCGGAGCAGCACACCTCAGGAACTGGGTTGGATTTGTAGTGTGTGTTTTAATATCCGAAATTGTGCAGGAAATCATACTGTCTGAGAGCCCTCATTCTGAGCTAGATGGGTACACAGGAGAACAATTTCCTGGTGATGAGTAAGATAGGGATAAGTACGTGAGAAATACAGACCTTCAGTCCATCTGGTTGCAGGGTGTTGTGTGCCAGGAGGGAGACATCAAATAGTGTGTTCTAAAAGAAAGCAAATATATAATGGCAGTGGGAATCTGGATTCCAGGCAGGGAGCATAGCGGAGACCAAGAGCAGGTCAAGGTCCTAAGCTCAGGCCAGGAGGTCTACTTAGATAGTACAGAACTTTGCCCTGAGTAGACAGTAGGCCTAATTAAAGGAGATTAAGTTAAAGAAGGATTCCTTATCTTAAGCAAAAATTGTATATACTAGTGAGGAAGCCAAAGTGTCGCCAAACACCTCTGGAGAACTGAAGATGCAGTGCCATAGAAGGAGTATGTGGCCCTCATCAAATAGACTTTGACAGTACTAGTGAGGAGTTGTACCTATGCACCTCAGCCAGCGAGGTCCTCACAAATCAACTGGGAGCTGAGAGTAGCTCTGAGGGGCCGTAGCGACACATCTCAACCCGTATGATCCCCACAGGTGATGATGGGCCTTCCCATAATAGTTTACTGGACTGTTGTGGCTTGTAACAAAAGTTATATACTTTTATATGTAACCGGAAAGTTCCTGACTCTGCATAATGCTGAAGAAGCATTCATAAAGTATTGAAAAGTTTAGTTTTGGACTTTAGTCTCTCTCATTCATCTCCTTAACATCTGATGTGGACCTGCCAAGTACAAAAGTGTGTGTGTGTGTATATATATATATATATATATATATATATATATATATATATATATATATATATATAATATAGTACAGACCAAAAGTTTAGACACACCTCATTTAAAGATTTTTCTGTATTTTCATGAGTACACACTGAAGGCATCAAAACTATGAATTAACACATGTGGAATTATATACTTAACAAAAAAGTGTGAAACAACTGAAAATATGTCTTATATTCTAGGTTCTTCAAAGTAGCCACCTTTTGCTTTGATGACTGCTTTGCACATTCTTGGCATTCTCTTGATGAGCTTCAAGAGGTAATCACCGGAAATGGTTTTCACTTCACAGGTGTGCCCTGTCAGGTTTAATAAGTGGGATTTCTTGCCTTATAAATGGGGTTGGGACCATCAGTTGTGTTGTGCAGAAGTCTGGTGAATACACAGCTGATAGTCCTACTGAATAGACTGTTAGCTGCTTTTTTCTTGCCATAATACAAATTCTAAGTAAAGAAAAATGAGTGGCCATCATTACTTTAAGAAATGAAGGTCAGTTAGTCCGAAAAATTGGGCAAACTTTGAATGTGTCCCCAAGTACAGTTGCAAAAACCATCAAGCCCTACAAAGAAACTGGCTCACATGAGGACCGCCCCAGGAAAGGAAAACCAAGAGTCACCTCTGCTTCTGAGGATAAGTTTATCCGAGTCACCAGCCTCAGAAATCGCAGGTTAACAGCAGCTCAGATTAGAGACCAGGTCAATGCCACACAGAGTTCTAGCAGCAGACAAAATCTCTAGAACAACTATTAAGAGGAGACTTTGTGCAGCAGGCCTTCATGGTAAAATAGCTGCTAGGAAACCACTGCTAAGGACAGACAACAAGCAGAAAAGACTTGTTTGGGCTAATGAACACAAGGAATGGACATTAGACCAGTGGAAATCTGTGCTTTGGTCTGATGAGTCCAAATTTGAGATCTTTGGTTCCAACCACGGTGTCTTTGTGCGACGCAGAAAAGGTGAACGGATGGACTCTACATGCCTGGTTCCCACCGTGAAGCATGGAGGAGGAGGTGTGATGGCGTGGGGGTGCTTTGCTGGTGACACTGTTGGGGATTTATTCAAAATTGAAGGCATACTGAACCAGCATGGCTACCACAGCATCTTGCAGCGGCATGCTATTCCATCCAGTTTGCGTTTAGTTGGACCATCATTTATTTTTCAATAGGACAATGACCCCAAACACACTTCCAAGCTGTGTAAGGGCTATTTGACCAAGGAGAGTGATGGGGAGCTACGCCAGATGACCTGGCCTCCACAGTCACCAGACCTGAACCCAATCGAGATGGTTTGGGGTGAGCTGGACCGCAGAGTTAAGGCAAAAGGGCCAACAAGTGCTAAGCATCTCTGGGAACTCCTTCAAGATTGTTGGAACTTTTTATATTTTTTACATTTTTTAATATTTTTAAAAACATTTTTCTACACTTTTTGCTTGCTTCTATAGTCTCCATAGGAGACTAGAAGCAGCAACTGTCTGATTGCCTCTGCTACATAGAGGCGATGAGCAGATCACCTCTATGTAGCCGAAATGCTCCTGTGCTATTAGCGCCGACCACTAGGTGGCGCTCATAGCCATCTTTTCATGACAACCACTGGGGTCTGCTGCAGACCCCGGGTTGCCATGCCCACCCATCAGTGACCTGCGATCACATGACGGGGTCACCAATGGGCGGGGTAAGTGACACACTTCTGGTGCGGCCCTGTTAAATGCAACTGTCAGAGATTGACAGCAGCATTTAACTGGTTAACAGCCGCGGGTGGATCGAGATTCCACCCGAGGCTGTTGCGGGCACATGTCAGCTGTAAGAATCAGCTGAAATGTGCCCGGTTCGGTGCGGGCTCAGTGCCGGAGCCCGTGATGAACCGGGGGTGATGGCCTGGGGCGTACTAATATGCCCCTGGCCAGTACGGGGTTAAACGAGGAGTACTAACAATTTTGACCACGTGTGTTTCTCTATGCTCATCCATACCACACAGTGTAGCATTAACTAGCCTGAGCTATCACTTGGATACCTATAGCACGTATACAGTAGAAATAAAAGATTTCATTATCATGTCAGTTACATTTCTTCTAAATCATAATTATTTCTGCTTTGACAATCAATTTGTCAATATGGAAAGGAGTCTGCTGCTCACTGAGCAGCAGCTCACTGGGGTAGATGTGGGGTAGGGTGGTAGTCGGGAGCTGCAGGACAGTGAGGCTGTTAGTTGGGTGACAGAAGTGGGGGTAGAGGGAAGAGTGCCAGGGAGGCTAGTCCTGATCTGGCACACCCCAATAAGTTTGCAAAGTTGGCAGATGAGGGGAGTGACGGTCCAGGGGTAGCACTGCTGCAGCAAGGCATGTCCCCTGAAAGCCGGAGGAGTGTCAGCTCCAGTAAAGAGGAAAATGGGAGAGCAGGGCAGGCCATGCAGGTGCTGGTAGTGGGGGACTCAATTATTAGGGGAACAGACAGGGCAATCTGTCACAAAGACAGGGATCGTCGAACAGTGTGCTGCCTACCTGGCGCTCGAGTCCGGCACATCGCTGATCGGGTTGACAGATTACTGGGAGGGGCTGGTGAGGACCCAGCAGTCATGGTGCACATTGGCACAAATGACAAAGTTAAAGGTAGGTGGAAGGTCCTTAAAGATGATTTCAGGGAATTAGGCTGCAAGCTGAAAGGAAGGACCTCCAAGGTGGTATTCTCTGAAATACTACCGGTACCACGTGCCACGCCAGAGAGGCAACGGGAGATTAGGGAGATAAATAAGTGGCTCAAGAACTGGTGTAGGAAGGAGGGATTTGGGTTCCTGGAGAACTTGGCCGACTTCACAGTTGGCTACAGACTCTTCGCTAGGGACCGGCTGCACCTCAGTGGGGAGGGTGCAGCTGTGCTGGGGGAGAAAATGGCTAGAAGGTTGGAGGAGTGTTTAAACTAGGGATTGGGGGGGGTATTCATTTTATAGGTGGGTAAGATAGTGCAGATAGTGACCTGGGCACAAATAAAGAAATTGGGGGTGGGGTTAGAACAGTCAATAAAGTAAGAAGGAATAGAGGTACAGAGAGATACATAAAATGAATGTACACTAATGCCAGAAGCCTCATCAACAAAATGGAGGAATTAGAATTAATTTTGTTGGAAAATAATTATGACATGGTAGGGATATCTAAGACGTGGACGAGAGCCATGACTGGGCAGTTAATTTACAGGGCTATAGTCTGTTCAGAAATGACCGTACAAACAAGCGATGGGGGGGGGGGGGGTGTTTATATGTAAAATCATCCTTAAAATCCGTCTTGCGGGAGGATACAGGTGAATCTAATGAAAATGTAGAGTCCCTGTGGGTGAAGATAAGGGGAGGGGGAAAAAATAATAAATTACTGATAGGGGTTTGTTATAAGTCTCCAAAAAGAATGGAAGTAGCGGAGAATATCCTCGTAAAGCAAATAGATGAAGCAGCGACTCAAGGAGAAGTCATTATTATGGGAGACTTCAATTATCCTGAAATACATTGGGGGATAGAAACATGTAGTTCAAGCAAAGGTAATAGGTTTTTGACAACTATGAGAGACCATTACCTTTCACAACTGGTTCAGGACCCAACAAGAAGGGGGGCACTGCTAGACCTAATATTAACCAACAGGCCAGACCGCATATCAAATATACGAGTTGGGGGTCACTTGGGTAATAGTGATCACAAAATAATACATTTTCATGTAACCTTTAATAAGATGTGTAGTAGAGAGGTTTCAAGGACACTAAACTTCAGGAAGGCCAATTTCCAACGGTTGAGAGATGATCTTAGTGCAATAAACTGGGACGATATCCTGAAACATAAAACTACACAAAGCAAATGGGAGACATTTATTAACATCCTGAATAGGACCTGTGCACAATATATACCCTTTGGGAATAAACATGCTAGAAATAGGAGGAAACCACTATGGCTAAATAGAGCTGTAAGGGGCGCAATAAGTGACAAAAATAAAGCATTTAGGGAACTAAAGCAAGTAGGTAGTGATGAGGCATTAAATAAATATAGAAAATTAAATAAATTATGTAAAAAAGCAAATCAAGGCAGCAAGGATTGAGGCAGAGAGAATCATTGCCAGAGAAAGTAAAAATAACCCCAAAATATTCTTTAATTACATAAATAGTAAAAAATGATAGTGTTGGCCCCCTTAAAAATAGTCTGGGTGAAATGGTGGATGAGGATGAGGAAAAAGCCAATATGCTAAATGATTTTTTTTCAACCGTATTTACACAAGAAAATCGCATGACAGAAAACATGATTAGTGATAACAAAAATTCTCCATTAAATGTCACTTGCTTAACCCATCAGAAAGTACGGCGGCGTCTAAAAATCAGTAAAGTTGACAAATCCCTGGGCCCGGATGGGATACACCCGCGAGTACTGCAGGAATTAAGTAACGTCATAGATAGACCATTATTTTTAATCTTTAAAGATTCCATAATAACAGGGTTTGTACCACCGGACTGTCGTATAGCAAATGTGGTGCCAATATTCAAAAAGGGGACAAAAACTGAACTTGGAAATTATAGGCCAGTAAGCTTAACCTCTACTGTGGGTAAAATCCTGGAGGGTTTCCTAAGAGATGCTATACTAGAGTATCTGAAGAAGAATAACCTCATGACCCAATATCAACATGGGTTTATGAGGGACCGTTCCTGTCAAACTAATCTGATCAGTTTTTATGAGGAGGCAAGTTCTGGACTGAACCAATTAAATGCAGTGGATGTTGTGTATATGGACTTTTTAAAAGCTTTTGATACGGTTCCACACAAAAGGTTGATACATAAAATGAGAACAATGGGGATAGGGGAAAATATATGTATGTGGGTTAAGAATTGGCTCAGTGATAGGAAACAAAGGGTGGTTATTAATGGAAAACACTCAGACTGGGTCTCAGTTAACAGTGGGGTACCACAGGGGTCAGTATTGGGCCCCCTTCTTTTTAACATATTTATTAACGACCTTGTAGGGGGCATACAGAGTAATATTTCAATATTTGAAGATGACACTAAACTCTGCAGGGTAATCAATACAGAGGAGGACAATTTTATATTACAGGAGGATCTATGTAAACTAGAAGCTTGGGCTGATAAATGGCAAATGAGCTTTAATGGGGATAAATGTAAGGTAATGCACTTGGGCAGTGGAAATAAAATGTATAATTATATGCTTAATTGTAACACACTGGGCAAAACTGTAGCTGAAAAAGACCTGGGTGTATTGGTGGACGACAAGCTTACGTTTAGTGGCCAGTGTCAGGCAGCTGCTGCAAAGGCAAATAAAATAATGGGATGCATTAAAAGAGGCATAGATACTCATGAGGAGAACATAATTTTACCTCTATACAAGTCATTAGTGCGACCACACTTAGAATACTGTGTACAGTTTTGGTCTCCGGTGTATAAGAAAGACATAGCTGAACTAGAGCGGGAGCAGAGAAGAGCGACCAAGGTTATTAGAGGACTGCAATACCAAGACAGGTTATTACACTTGGGGTTATTTAGTGTGGAAAAAAGAAGGCTTAGGGGTGATCTTATTACTATGTACAAGTATATGAAGGGACAGTACAAAGACCTTTCTACTGATCTTTTTACTCTGAGGCCAGAGACGGGGACAAGGGGGCATCTTCTACGTCTGGAGGAAAGAAGGTTTAATCATAATCACAGACGGGGATTCTTTACTGTAAGAGCAGTGATGTAATGAGTGATTCACTATTAAAATTTAAGAAGGGCATGGATGCCTTTCTTGAAAAGTATAATATTACAGGTTATATATACTAGATTCCTTGATAGGGCGTTGATCCAGGGAACTAGTCTGATTGTCGTATGGAGTCGGGAAGGAATTTTTTTCCCCAATGTGGAGCTTAGTGTTTGCCACATGGTTTTTTTTTTTGCCTTCCTCTGGATCAACATGTTAGGCTATGGGTTGAACTAGATGGACTTAGTCTTCCTTCAACCTTAAAAACTATGTTACTAACTTATTTTTTACAAAAGAGGGAAGTAAGTATGGGCAGCAAATTTTCACCGTCATTGGATTAATGTCCAAAAGGGAGGAGCAACACATTTACCATGAGAGCAAAATTTATAGCCCAAAAAAACCGTATGGTACGGTCGATTTATCGACAACCTCCTCCTGATGTGGGGAGGCACACAGGAGGAGGCTATGAAATTTACACAAAATCTCAACAACAATGATTTCAATTTGAGATTCACACTTTGTTTTGAAACCCCATAAAACACTGTACATGGAAATGTTGGTATCAAATAACTCCTGTCTTTGTGGTCTTACAAACAAGCTTTTATAAATGCCTCAAACTTCTAAGTGTGAATCAGACCTGAGATCTAACTTGATAGAAGATGACAATCCGGTGAAGACGGGAAACATATAGGCGGCCGGTGGTGATGTAGTCAGTGACTGACTCTGGCCAAATACGTTTATAGAGCCGTAGTGGAAGATGAAGATTTCGTCTTCATCATAAAGTAGTTATTTCTCATGTGACGCTTAATCAATATCTCCTGCAGTATTGCTAATGCCGATTCCAGTGTTGGTAAATGAGATGAGAATTAGCAATAAGGAAGATGAGTCTATGAGAAAGAAACTGCTTGTTGTCTGTGGCCTAAAATATATAGGCTTTATTAGTAGATGTAAAGAAAAAAACTAGATACTGTAAAACATAAATCTCCTCAAATGTTTCCCTTAATATGTCCAGTAATTGTATTATTACACAGGGTTTTTATGATGTTACATCTGCTCAACTTCTCATTCAGGTCTCTACAATATCGAATCCTCTCAGTGAATATCTTCTATAGAGGAGAATTTTCCTGAATTACGCATTAAAGATGAATATGGACACAGACAAGATGGCTGAGAAAATATTACTCCTCACCCTAGAGATCCTCTTCCGGCTTACTGGAGAGGTGAGAGATTCTGATGACGTCACATTACATCATTCTTATCTATGGGAATAACAGATGGACAAAACTGGAGAGGTGAGGACTCTGGAAATGTCTGGAGGGAGATTTATGAATGTGTCTCTCCGTAATCAGGATTACACAGTAGTGAAGAAGACCTCTAGTGAGCGCTGTCAGGACCCTTTGTCTGAGGGATGGTGGGGAAGAACCCTGAGCCCAATCACGGAGCTTCCACCTCACCACCTGATAGATGAGGACATCAATGACCAGAAGATCCTAGATCTCACCTACAAGATGATTGAGCTGCTGACTGGAGAGGTGACACTGCTAGGAATGAGAATGCTGGAACATTTTATAGTAAAGCTATGAATGGATTGGGGGTATAACTCTATCATTGTGTGTGTCAGGTTCCTATAAGGTGTCAGGATGTCGCTGTCTATTTCTCCATGGAGGAGTGGAAGTATTTAGAAGAACACAAAGATCTGTACAAGGATGTCATGATGGAGGTTTCCCAGCCCCTCACATCACCAGGTAATAGACAGGACTGAATACACATGGCCTATAATTGTCTATATGTAAAGAATGAATTCAGTCCCTGTATGTGCTTCCTCTAGATCTATCCAGTAAGAGGACAACACCAGAGAGATGTCCACGTCCTCTTCTTCCTCAGGACTGTAAACAAGAAGATCACAATATTCCTCAGGATCATCAGGTACATGGAGATAAGGTGTCATGAGATCTCTCCTGTGATGTGTATATGGCTGTGAAGGGCTTGTGTTCGGTCTTGTTTTATCCACCAGAATTATATGGTTTATACTTGTATAATGAGAATGGGGGAGATGGCTGGATTAGAGCTGATCATTAGTGATGAGTGAGTGTATTCATTAATATTCGCACGGATAGTACGGTATTCAGGTACTTGTTATATTGCGAGTATTTGTGTACTCGCCTCGCTATATTCGAATGTCCCGCCCTGCAGTTTTGGCGCCTCCTTTGCAGCCACTAAACATGCTGGGCTTTAAAACCAATCACAGTAATTTTTCAGACATCTTGGTTGTGGCATTACTGTGATTGGCTGGCCACCCAGCCTCATAGGGTCTATTTTAGCCCTGTCGTCGCCATTTTGTGCACATTTCGTCTGGAGCCTGCATTCTATAAGCATAGGGAGAGATCGCTGAGCTGCTAGGGAGAGTGTTTAGGCCTCTTGATAAAACAAAAGCCCTTTTAAGGACTACCTGCAGTGTATACTAGTTCTGTGTTTAAAGGAGCCGCTCACTAGCTCCATAATACCATCAAAAAATAGCTCTTTTCAGAGCTGAAGACACACAACAAAGTCAGAGTACAAGGAGGGAGAGATTGTGTATTAGGTAGGAAGTGTATTAGGTAGTGTTCTTCCAGTGTCCATATTAAAACAGCTCTTGTCAGAGGCAAAGCAATATTTTGCCATCACACACAGAAGTAGCATTTTGTGCTGCCTTTTTTTTTAGCATCGGTCTATTTTCCCTTCTGTTTTAGGGGTCAGAGCCTACCTTCTGTCCATATTAGTCCACTTAAAAATAGTGTTTTGTGCCCTACACAAAGCAGTAGTCCAAATATTTGTTACTGCCTGCTACAAAGCACGCACCAGGCCATTTTAACCACTATTTTTGGGGTGTCAGCCTGCCTTCTGTCCATATTAGTCCACTTAAACAATCATTGAGTGCCATACACAAAGCAGTAGTCCAAACATTTCCTACTGCTTGCTACAAAGCACGCACCAGGCCATTTTAACCACTATTTTGGCTGTGACAGCTAGCTTGGCTTGTGCCATCAACATCTGAAATTCTGTCAACAAAACCCAAAATGCCAAAAAGACTTGTTAAGGTACGTGTCAGTTGTGCGTGAGAAGGCACTCAGTCTGTGTCAGGTCAGAAGAAGCTTGATTCATCCACTATGTTCCTGGAAAAATTTTCCGGTCTGGAACGTAAACGTGTGTGGAAGCCACAAGAGTGGGAGCAGATTCTGTCTTGGATAGCAGACAAGGTCTCTACGCATTTGTCAAGCAGCAACAAATCTTCCACGACCACACAGTCTACTGTGGATACAGAAGGCTGGCCCATCCAATCCTGAAGCTGGTTCTCCTTCCTCCAACCATTATCAGTCAACATGAGACATATGACCCCAAGCTTGGCCACTCCGAGGATCTGTTTGGTACGTATCCTTTGGTTGGCTCTGTGCAGCATTGAAGAGGGACAAGAGGAGGTGGCGTGCCTTGATGCTTATGTATTTGAGGACCTATGGCCAGAAGAAAGACACTTGGCGGAACATCATTTTTTGTCTCCAGAGGTGGAGGCTGACGATGAGACACAGTTGCTATCAGGTCAGCCTACAATGTCAACTGGGAAGGAGGATAAGATGGAAGACGAGGTAGTCGATGATGAGTCCACTGATTCGAGCTGGACCGTTGGCATGCATAGCCATGGCAGAAACACAGAGGAAGATGGATATGTAGCACCAACATAGGCACCAACGGGTCGTGGTTTGCCCAGAGTGAGAACTGGGTCATCTGTTCCCAAGAGCACCCCCTCTGTGCGCCAAGTCAGGGCAAAGGGGCGTTCAGCTGCTGTGTGGAATTTTTTTTTCTGAAAGTCCTTCAGAGAAAAACATTATAGGCTGTAGCATCTGCCATACCAAGTTGAGCAGAGGCCAGGGCAAAGGCAATCTACATGCTCACTTTCCAAGGCTCATGTTCGATGCTTGGAAACCTATTCAGGAGACTTAAATACAAAACAAAAGACATCAGCCCACCACCTGGATATAGGAGTACTACCGGACTAAGGCACCCTGAAGGAAAAGCCCCTCCAGAGAGGGGCCGCCCTCCGGGCAGCCAGTCTTTCATACTCCAGAGAACGTACCTTCACCAGGTCACCTAGGATGTTCCTACAAACTTCATCTGCACTTAGGATTTTACTCTGCGTCGAAACTAAAACATGTGCGTTCCACATGAAATACCTGACCACACTTAGTATGAATAAAGTGGTTCGGTCCCTTCTCCCAAGGTCTCCGAACGCTCCATAGGCCCACCCGGCATAGGACAGAGTAGCCTGCCGTGGCCAACCAATGGAAGCTCCCACCCTGTTGTACACCTCTGTATTAAAGGGACAATGAAGCAGGAAGTGCTCCATGCTTTCCAGCATGTTAGCACAAGCCTCACGGGGGAGCAATTCCTGTCCTCGGAGCTCCTGTACTTCAAATTGCCCCTTACACACAGCTTACCTTGGAAGCAGCGCCAAGTCAAGTCACAGTACTTCTTGGGGATCCTGCTAGAATTTAACAAACTGAACCCAAACTCCAGATCCCGACTTGGGCAGTTCTTGAGGACCAATGGACTCTGAAAATGAGAAAGCAAGACCTTCCTATAGAGGAGTTTCCTCGGGAGGGACCTCACCTCCCATATTCCCAGACCCCACCGGTGGATCATTTTTAGAACCGGGGTAACATAAGCCGGGAGATGCCCATGCACTGTGCGAGGATCTTTCAATCTTCCCCCTGAAGATTGATGGCTGAAACCATCCCTTGCAGGATAATACCCATGGAGGAGCCCTCTCCTTCCAGAGGTTTGCCACGTTAACTTTCAAGAAGGTGTTCACTAGGAACACAACCGGGTTCACCATATCCAATCACCCTAGTCTCCTCGTGCGGTAAGTGACCTCCCGCTGGACTAGGTTCAGTCTATTCCCCCATAGCATCTGGAAGAACAGACTGTAGACCCGTGTCCAGAGAGGCTTTGGCAAGACACAGATTCTGCCCAGGTAGATTAGCAAGGGGAGCAGGAAAGCTTTGCACAAGCCAACCCTTTCCCCCAGGCTCAAAGACCAACCCTTCCATTGGTCCACTCTTTGGGCGACACCTTTGATTCTGCCTTCCCAGTTTTTCATGGGGTAATCACCCTGGACGAATTCAGTGCACAGGACTTTGGCGTGTTCTTTGGGTTCGGGGAGGGTGTCCAGAAGATCAAACCCGGGATCTCCGCTTCCCAGCCAGAGATTTTCACACTTATCCTGGTTGACCTTGGACCCGGATGCCTCCGATTAGCGCTCCACTTCTGACATCACCACCATTGCCTCCTCTTGCGACGAAACAAATACGGTGACATCGTCCACGTAGGCCACTACCCTCAAGATAGCCTCCGGCACCGCCTTGCCCATCCGAACCCCTTCCAACGATCCACAATCGATCCTTCTAAGGAAGGGTTCAATTGCAAAGGCGTAAAGCAAAGGGCTAAGAGGACAGCCCTGACGGACATCAGATCCTACCCTGAAAGGTTGTCCAATCCACCCATTTGTTTCAATTGACATCTCTTGTGTTGGAGCCATGATTCATGTCAGTCCACTTGGTGCAACAGCTCTCCAGGGTGTGATCACTCCTTTTTAGATGCAGACACCCGAGCATATCTAATTTGACGCAGGTGTTAGTTTTGGAAATGAAAATTTACAGGGTGATTCCATCATTTTTTCCCTCTGCTTGGTCTGAAAAAAATTACCCTTACTGAGTACCACATTTTTAATCTTGATTTCTTTTAGTGTTTCTTAAAGCCCTAAAGTTGCCATTTGAAATGACTTTAGTTTTGTGCCATGTCTGTGATCTTCTTTTTTTCAACAACATTAAACAACTGAATGAACATCCTCCAAGCCCGGTGATTCCATAATTTTTGCCAGGGGTTGTACAATGGAATCGTTTAAGAGGGCCGTTGTAGATCAGTTGCTGAAAACATCACCCTCAGATAATGCTGGTGGCAGAGGTACCAGCTCTTTTCAACACCAAGGGATAATGGGGAGAGACATGAACACCAGCTCCAACGAAGGTGGAGGGAAAATGTGCCCAAATTGGTCAATTTTCAACAAAACAGCAAGGGCTATCTGTGCCTATAAAAATGCTAAGGAGGGATAAGTTGCAGAACATGGTCAAGGGTTACTTTAAGTGACCATACGTGTGTCCTTTCTGACGCTTCTGTTCCCTTTAATTATTGAGTGTCTAAGCTGAACACTTGGCCCAACCTCTCTTTATATGCCTTGGAGGTGCTGGCCTGCCCTGCTGCTAGTGTGGTGTCTGAGCATGTTTTCAGTTCCGCTGGGGAAATCATCACTGATAGGCTCAGACGCCTCTCCACGGAAAATGCAGACAGACTTACTTTGATTAAATTCAACAAGGACTGGATATCTCCACAATTTGTATTCCCTCCAGATGACAGCAAGCCAACCTAAATTCCCCAAAAATGCAGATTCATGCTACTGCTGTTAACGTCACCCCCTTCTCATAAACAGATTCCTTGCTTCGTCAACCATGACTCAGCCCATAGGGCTAATTTTTACAAACTTTGCACATCGTGCAGTGGACAAACCAGGACAGTATTCCTTCTCCAGCCTAACTACGATTTGTGATTGGAGACCCTTGGAATGGTGGCTTCCTGCATCAACCATGACTCAGCCCATAGGGCTAATTTTTACAAACCCTATGCACATTGTGCAGTGGGCAAATCTGGAATGTATATTGGTCCTACCAAACTAATATTTGTCATTGGAGGTTGGAGGCCCTTCTCACATTGTGATTGAGATAGGGGATACATATTCAATAGAAATTTACACTGACTGTTGATGACCGACTGATGGCCCTCTGAAAATTTGAATTGAGGGCCACAACTACTACAGTACTCCATCGTAGATAATGTTTGACAAGGGAGGCCCTTGTCAAGGAATCTCCCTGCAGTTATGACACAGCCCCCAGGAGTAATTTTTGGAAGTACGATGCACATTCTGCACTGGACCAAGTAGTACCATATCAAGAAGTCTTCTCTTCCTATATAATCTGGGGAATATTGACAATCAAAATTTCTGAGCCATTTGGAGAAGCTTCACCAACCCATCCTGGAGAGGAGCACCATATATCCTTTGTCCATTGACTTGCACAAGTGATATATTTGAGCTCGTCATCCAGTTAACTAGTGCAGCTTTATTTTTCCGGTTCACTAAGTTCAGCCATACCTGAAGATCGCAGGCTGTACTCACTGCTACCTTCTAGTACTCCACGTCTCTTGGCTTTTTTTCTCTGTAGTCCCTGCCCCTAAATGAGTTAAATAATACAGTGAGGGCCCTACAATATGAGCAAGTGAGGGCACTCTCAGATGTACACGAGCAACCTCCAAAATCTCTAGAGTAGGGCACTTCAAAATGTATGTTACAGGGCCACATGAGGGCTCTTACAAAACTCAGCTTTCCTGCCTACTGCAGGGCCTCTGAACATTTGAATTTAGGGCCGCAGTATCACATGGTGGTGGAGGTGGAGGAGGAGGGTCAAGCCCAACGCTACAATGGGCACATTGTAAACTGCTATTGAATGTGTATTCCACTATCTGAGTGTCAATGATGGAGGGACCGTCCAAATGTCTTAAGTAACAGCTGTCCCTCCAAATCGCATGTTACAGAGCCACCTGAGGCCTCTCAGGTCAAAGATCTACATACCTACTGATGCTTTCTACCTGTGCTTGTAAAGTGCTGGGGAATAGCAAACTGAAAAATGATTCATGACAGAGGGACCTACAAAATGTATAAGTCAGTGCCCTCCCAATTGTAAAAAGAAAAAAAAAGCCACAGCAGTATGTGTGAACAAAGGCTAAAAGGGATATTTTTTTGGCTTCTCTGGTTTATTTAGCCTTATATACAAGTGATTGTGCAGGAAAAACTGTTTCTTAACCTTTTTGACCTGTTAAATGCAATTTAGGTTAGGTTTGGTAGTTGTTCTTGTGTGTCTGTAAAAATGGCGTAATACTGCGACAAACTTATTCCCAGAAACCATATGTGAGTCAGAAATGCATGCAGGCTCATTCTCCAGGCTCTTCTCATTCTGTTTCATCACTTTCCCATCCATTTCAGCCTTTTCCTCAGGCCCCCAGGCCCCTTTGTATAGGGTCTAGCAGAAAATTACTCGCATTTCCCATTGACTTACATTGTACTCGCTATTCGGAACGAATACGCAATTTTTACAAAGTACTCGTTACGAGTATAGCGATTTACGAATATTACAGTACTCGCTCATCACTACTGATCATAGATGTGACTTCTCCATCTGTCTGTGACTTGTACAATATTTCTTTCAGGGTGAAGATCTGACCCATATTAATACTACAGAGACATATGTGAGGGGTGATGAGCGGTGTAAAGAGGAGATTCCTACATATGACTACCCAGGTGAGTAATAACCACTAAATACAGAGAAGTCACAGATTCTTCTCAGTCACAGGCTGTGGCTGGTTTACCGGTCATGTAGTCTAGCTGTATCACAATCATGTGATCACCATTTTGCATCTATACCAAAACATTCTCCTCCACCAAAAACTGTTCAAATAACTTTGGACATTGAAACTCCTTTTCTATAGAACTTACAAACTCTCACCTGCCCAGGTCTGTAAACTACCAAGCCAAATGACAGCATATGTAGAAAGTGCTGACAAGTTAGAAAATCACTTGAAGAAAAATATTATGTAAGAGAAAGTGGAGGGTAATGATGCTATTGGCTTCCTAGAACCCTGATATCTTATTAGATGAATATACCTTCTCTCCCTTCTGTGGCGCTGAATGTGCTCATATGGTCCCTACAATACCAGGTCCAGTCTTTCTGGCCAAACCTCGCTTTTATGATCGGCAATATTAAACATTCAGTGAGGGCCAAGTATGAATTTCTGTATGATAACAGAGTTTCCCTTTACCGTTACTTTTCAATTTCTTTTTAAACCAAATTACTTCAAATAGATAAAGTATACAAAAAACATTACACCTGTGCCATGATATATCTCTAAGCTGTGAGTGGCTGATGGCTGTAAAAAATGTATTCATGCCTGCAGGAGATATGTTGGCATGACTCGAGCCCTGGTTTCATGTATTCACTCCGCGACATAAATAATATTATCAATCCTAAAGAATTTAGATACAATTTATCCTTAAATGGGGAGCACTAATACTTTCTCTGCTCTTCTGGTCAGGACTCATAAGTAGCTCCAATGGTCTACCATAAATAAGTGCAACTCTGCCAGGAGCTACCAAGAAGCATACTCTAATTACCCCAGAGAGGTTTCACCACTAGTTACTCTCTCTCTCTCTTTTTTTTGATCTTTTCATTACATGTGTTATTGTTTATAGTCAAAGTTTTGCCCTACACCCTTTAACCCCTCTACATGGATCTGTACTTACACAAAGACCCTTAGGATTGGACTTAGTGTTGCCTGCTGTTCTGTGGTGTGACATGACAAGAATAATAGTCAGGTTGCTGGATCAGAACCAGAAGGGCAGAGAAAATACAAATTCAGAAGACACAATAGTAGTCAGTAAACGTGCTGGGATCACAAGAAGAAACTAAGAAGAAAATACACAACACGGAAGCTGAACACAGAAGACTTAACCAGCGGAGAACAAGGCTGTATCAGGCAGCTTCCGGCATTATGCGTGAACTTTAGTAGGGTGTGGTGCTTTCCATTTGAGTTAAGTGGGGAGCATATTTGATTTTGGAAGAGCTGATTTTGCTGGATTGGTTTATGGAAGCCATGTTGCTTTTCAAGCATTTTTGAGCCACTAATGATGTGGAAACCTCTGTTTTTCCGTTGACAGATTATGGACCTGAGTGGAGGCTTGTTTTTTGTGATATGAGTAGAAATTTTTATTGGTATAATTTTCGCATATTTCATATTTGGGAGGCAGAATGAACAAACAGTTGAACACCAAACTCTACTGGTTCATGCTATGAGGTTTTCTATTAGACTGTGAACTGTCATTGTCTTGGTGAATAAATCAATATTTTTACATAACTTGCCATTTGTACTAACAGTTTAAGTAGAAATGTTCAAAAATATAAATTTCAAAAATATTTTATTCAAATATATATTTTTTTACTTAGCAGATGACTGTACTAGGAGATCAGAGGGACAGCCGATATCTTCAATTTTCAAATCAGATGAGCTGGAGATCTCACAGGATACAATTGAAGGGAATGCTATTACTCCAAATATACCATCATCCCTTTACAGCAAAGATGTGTCATTTGATCCTTTGAAACAGGTCCTATCTTCTGATTCATTACCAACTACTAAGGAAAATCAAAGTCACAAAATAAGCATTAAAAAACTAACTGCTTCTAAAGCTAAGATGCCATTTGCACGGTCAGAATATGGAAATAGTTTTCCCCTCAAAAAGTTTTTTCTTAAACATCAAAAAATTCACACAGCAAAGAATAGATTTTCATGTTTCAAGTGTATGAAATGTTTTAACAAGAAATCAAGTTTTCTTAGTCACCAAAGAACTCACACAGGGGAGAAGCCTTTTTCATGTTCAGAATGTGGGAAATGTTTTAACCAGGAATTAGATCTTGTTACACATCAAAGAACTCACACAGGGGAAAAACCTTTTTCATGTTCAGAATGTGGGACATGTTTTACAGGGAAATCAAATCTTGTTAAGCACCAGAGAACTCACACAGGAGAGAAGCCTTTTTCATGTTCAGAATGTGGGAAATATTTTACAGAGAAATCAAATCTCGTTAAGCACCAGAGAACTCACACAGGAGATAAGCCTTTTTCCTGTTCAGAATGTGGGAAATGTTTTAACCAGAAATCAGATCTTGTTACACATCAGAGAACTCACACAGGGGAGAAGCCTTTTTCCTGTTCAGAATGTGGGAAATGTTTTAACCAGAAATCAGATCTTGTTACACATCAGAGAACTCACACAGGGGATAAGCCTTTTTCATGTTCAGAATGTGGGAAATGTTTTACAGTGAAATCAAATCTCCTTAAGCACCAGAGAACTCACACAGCAGAGAAGCCTTTTTCCTGTTCAGAATGTGGGAAATGTTTTAACCAGAAATCAGCTCTTGTTAGACATCAGAGAAGTCACAGAGGGGAGAAGCCTTTTTTATATCCTTAATGTGGAAAATGTTTTACTTGAAAAGACACACTTTTAGCAAGAAAAAATCATGCTAATAAGTGAGTGCGTCCTATAGACTGAAGGTAGCTTCCTGTGACCGAGAACAATGAGTGTCCTTCCTGATCAGTGAGAGAATTGATCTCGCCTCAAGCCCCACACTTATCTAACTGATTGGTGCTGAAGAGGAGAGGAAGGTACTGGGACCTGTACAGAGGCTGCGCGTCTTGACTGAGCAGCTGAAGAATCTAGCTCATGGACCTTTCAGATCATGTAACACTGTTTTACATATTTGTAAAAGTTGTCAGGTTCCGTTATGAACTTAGCCATTTCTTAATGAATTTGACCTCCTGAATTCAAATTGGACAATGAGTTTTTCATTTTACTGCTACATATAATTTAATGATAAAAGTTCCAGTACTTTGAAACATTATTATTTCAATAAATATACAGATGCAGAATATTTTGTTATGCCAATTTTCTGATATTTAGAGAAAACTTAGAAACAATTCAAATAACTAAAACCTGTCTAAACCCTATTGCGAATTTAAACAGTTACAGAAATTGCACTACAAAATAGTCCTCATTCAGTGACAACTGTTTTTTTGCTTGTTTCTTGTACTCCTGTATCGGGTCATCTCTTAAAATTATACAACAGTAATCTGCAAGCATTGATGGATTTCATCTTCCTTGATATCTTTTCTCCATAGTTGCAATATCTTCGTTACATTTCTCACCATCCTCGTCTCTCACTACTCCACAGTTTGGTGGAAAAAAAGTCTAATTTCTTATATTGTAATCATTAAGGACATGTTACAGCCAAGATCCTTACATGTTTTGAGTAGAAATAACACCAACTCTTCATAGTTACTGTATCTGCTCTTGAGTTTCCCAAAAAGTTAGTTACCACAAATGCAAATGTAAACCATACAGACTTTTCCTTGCCCTGGAACAAATGAAGAAACTGCTCATCTTGAAGAAGCTTACGAATCTGAAGTCCAATAAAGACTCCTTCTTTTATATTTGCTTCACTTATCCTTGGAAAGTTATCAATCAGATTCATGAATGCTTTTACCTTTTTATCCATAGCCTTTACGAAGTTCTTCATCAGGCCCAACTTGATAAGATTTTGTTACCACCATTGCCTAGGTGGATCCTCGACTTCTGGATGCAGGACAGTTTACTCCCTTGCTCAAGTGAATGTTGGAGAGGCCAGTCCCTTTTTTTGTAGCCATATTCTTTTGCACGACTATCCCACTCACACAGAAAGCAGCAGTACTTGTGTGCAACAACCCTGACGACATATGTGAACAAGCAGATGTAGGAGCTCCGTCCGAGCATCTAGCTATTTATCCAATATAGGACCTGATGACCATCTTGAAAATCGGCATACATCTACCAGTTAATTGTCTGAGTGTGGAAGTAGTTTGCTCCAGGGGAAAAAAATGACCAGGAAAAGCCACATAAAGACTGCGGGAGAAGCAGGTTCTCAGCTCTAAGATGACACCACGGTTGTCACGCTGGAGACAGATTGAGCAGGGGAGACGAGGAGGAGGGAAGTGGTGGCCTTGCTGTAGCAATTTGCCTGCACAGAAACACAGGTCTCAGCAGGTGACAGTGGCCTTATAACAGCTACCCCACACCTGTGCACGGGCTACAAGTGGAGGAGTTGGGTGTGCAGGAGATGGGAGAGGCAGCCTCTTTGAAGGGGATGAAAAGACCACAAAATTGCATGTGGCACAATACTCACTGCTCCACGGCCTAACCTGCACCAATGGGACATACAGGTACCTGAGTAACCTACTTTAAAAGATGTTTTCATTGCAGTGGTAAATTGTAAATTCTCTCTCTGCTTTCAATGTACATTTTGGTGGTCTTAAAGATGAGACAGCAGGTATATGACTCAAACTGCAGAAAATAGAGCAGGGGCAGTGGAAGGCTAAGTCATTGCCATTGAGGACCAGATAGCCGATAAAAGCAATGAGAACAGGCTTGCAGAACAGCAAATATCAGCACTGCTGGCAGAAACAGATGATCTTGAAAATAGGTCAAGGCTCAAAGATATACCACTTATTGGTGTGCCTGAAAAAAATAGAAGGCTCCTTTCCTACTGAATTCTTTGAAAACTGGCTGAAATTAATAATCAGGCTTGAAACCTTAACCCTCCTATAAGCTGTAGAACGAGCTCATAATGTGCTCATTTAACAAATTAATTAAAGGAAGCGTGGAATTAATTTATAATGATATTTATTTTCCTTCTAATAAAATTATACAGTAATTGATAAAAGACACACATATCAGTATAATGCCACAAAATAATATTCTGACATATGAAACACGACAAATGGACTGTAACAAATATAATAAACTAAAATAACATTTAGAGGAATTCGGATAAGAGCATTTTAGCTCATCAAAAGACATATTAAATAAAATAAATAAAACAAGATTTTTTTTTGACATACAATGAACTACAAGTTTTTTACAAACTTTTCTCCTACCCTTGGATTTGCTTTTCTTTTTAATCTTTTGTTAATTCCTAAATACACATAGCTGCTTAATGAGTAAAGAACACAGGACACAGTGGTTTTCCCTATAGAGACATAGGTTCTAGCCCAACTCCTGCTATTAGAATAAGTGAATAAATACATTTATTTTAGCGAACATTTGAACTTATATATATATATATTATTTTTAAATCATGTCGAATAGGTTTGTAGTATATGAATTGTTATACATTTTTTTGGAGGTATTTCTTTATATAACTGAAATGCACGCAATCCAGTGAACTTTGACACAAGTCAGTTATGTGTTGATTTGGAGCCTTAATTCAAAACTCAAGCCTTTACACTGTCTTGCACAGTTTTGTCAGTATGTAGTTGTTTCCTGAAGAAGTGCTTGTCACTTTTAAACGCATTTAATAAAAACAGCAATTTAATAAACCTTTCTGAATTGATGTTTTCAGTGAACCAGCAGCGTGGGAAGCATCCATAAATTTCTCCAGATCCTGATATTCAATGATATACCCTGCCAAGTTAAGGGTGGTAGCCCGAGGTACTGTGCACTTTATTCAAGATTCATAAACCCTTCACTGGCTCAATATGAATGAGAGGCAAATACGCCGGGATCACATTTGAGATGTTAAAAGTTGAAGATCCTGTGGTACAAACCCTAATTCTTCAAAAACACAGTGATTCGCAAGTATATGGGAAGAAGTGTGTCCCTGCTTGTTGGACAGTTCTTTACAAATGTTGTTTTTTTCTTCAGGTTCTATTATGATTATATCACATTTTTCTTGCCTAATTGGGGTTGAATTATCCCCCAAGGGGGCTTAGGTTCTAGGTGGGATTCTCCCATATGTTCAACAGTGACTGAGCCGCCATTTTTTCTACTTTAAAAGCGACAGCTATGGAAATACTTCGCCCAGTCTCTCACCCAGAGAAAGGTGTTTTATATCTGACTATTATGGTTGGGGTTTTATAGAGAGGGGGAGGTCTTTTTTATTTTTTTGGATATGTTTTATATTGTCGACAATCTTGTAATATGCGCTTTACAAGCTATGTAAAATGGAAATGCTCTGCTGATAGGATATTGGAAACGACATATCTACTGCATTAAATATGGCGGGGTCAGTGCAAATAGCTGGAATGTAAGGGGTCTTTCTTCTAGTGTTAAAAAACAGGTGATCTTTCAGTATCTTCAAATGGAAAAACCTGCCTTGATTTGTCTGCAAGAAACACATCTTACCTCTGAGAAACTTCATCTACTAAACAAGAAGTGGTTACTGCCGACTATCACTCCACACACTATATTAGTTCATCCTTTAAAGGGAAGGTGCCATCAAAACATTTTTTTTCAACAATTGAAAAAATGTAAAGCATTAATGTTTTAATTTTTTTCAAAAATATTATCATTTGTTTTTAACTAAATAAAATATGAAAAATAATTTTAAAAGGTTTGGTATTTCCACTTTTAAACACTAAGGGGAGCAGCTGCTGATATTTGACATGAAAACCTAGTGTACAACTAGCTCACATTACGGACTGCAGTAAATTGGGGCTGGATCTGCTCTTCTGTGTGTGATGTCGCTCCTCTCCTCCCCTTCTGGGTGTTTGTAACAGGATAAGAGAGGATGAAGTTTAGGATCACAGTGTGGAGCCATTTTGTTGGTGACTGCCAGTTATATTGACGAGTATAGTGTCACTAAGGACAGCTGGCAGCACCGATTCTGTTAGATGGTGCTGATAGCTGTATCATAAGCTGGGATTAGATATGCGGAGTGTATCGTGTATGATTAGATACGCTTAGAGTAACACGCTGGGAATAGATACAGGTCTCAATGTAGTGTATCATATGTGGCTGATGTGGGGCCTGTGAGCCGGTTGAGGGGGAGGGGCCCATCTCCAGTTCCCCTGCCCATCCTCACAAATTGAACTGTATTGACTTGTTGCCGATACAGTTGAAAGCAATGTTGAGTGAGGGAGTGTGACGCTCCCATCGATCCCCCTCTGCGTCTTACGTCACTGATGCAGGCACTGACAGCGGGGGCGATGACGTCACTACATGGAGTCCACTGTGCTGAGATGTGCGGGCCCCTCGCTACAGAGACCGGAGTAGCGGGAGAACAATGAGTTCATTATAGTGTATAGAGGCCAATGGGCAGTGCATTCTACTCTGTGGAGGCCAATGGGGAGTGCATTCTATTCTGTGGAGGCCGATGGGGAGTGCATTCTACTCTGTGGAGGCCGATAGGGAGTATCACGCATGATGATGGAATTGGATACATCGGTCTGGGGAACAACGCACATGATGGGATGAGATACACCGGTCTGGGGAACATCGCACATGATGATGGGATTAGATACACCGGTCTGTGTAGTATCGTGCATGATGATGTGATTAGATACACGGGTCTGGGGAGTATCACACATGCAGGGGTTAGATAGCTTTTCACTTTATACTGTATTTTTTACTTGAAGTTTTGATCATCTGATCTCTACTGTAACATACCTGGCGGCGTGCTGGCATGGCTTACCATCTCCCACCATGCAATACCGCCATCTTACCTATCAGTCCAGGCTGCACACTTTGCTCCAGTGCCTGCTGTGTGCATGTCTCTTGTCTGATTGCTTAGGGAGGCGGCGCGGTTACTGCCTGATTCTTGTAGTTACTGTGTGCGCACTCCTAATGGGTCCCCAGCCTATTGTTGTGAGTCACTGGATACTTAAACCCCCTCCACCCAGTAGGAGGTGCTTGAGCAACACTTTTGTGTTCTGTGCAACTGAGTTGCCAGGTCCTGTCCTGTATCTTGTCTGTTTCCGCTACTTGTCCACTCGCTACTTCATTGTAAGTCCCTTGTGTGTATCTGCTCTGCTTGTCTACCGCACCTGCGGGTTTTACTCTGCTCTGCTTGTCTACCGCACCTGTGGGTTTTGCTCTGCTCTGCTTGTCTACCGCACCTGGGGGTTTTGCTCTGCTCTGCTTGTCTACCGCACCTGTGGGTTTTGCTCTGCTCTGCTTGTCTACCGCACCTGCGGGTTTTGCTCTGCTCTGCTTGTCTACCGCACCTGTGGGATTTGCTCTGCTCTGCTTGTCTACCGCACCTGCGGGTTTTGCTCTGCTCTGCTTGTCTACCGCACCTGTGGGATTTGCTCTGCTCTGCTTGTCTACCGCACCTGTGGGTTTTGCTCTGCTCTGCTTGTCTACCGCACCTGCGGGTTTTGCTCTGCTCTGCTTGTCTACCGCACCTGCGGGATTTGCTCTGCTCTGCTTGTCTACCGCACCTGCGGGTTTTGCTCTGCTCTGCTTGTCTACCGCACCTGTGGGATTTGCTCTGCTCTGCTTGTCTACCGCACCTGCGGGTTTTGCTCTGCTCTGCTTGTCTACCGCACTTGCGGGTTTTGCTCTGCTCTCCTTGTCTACCGCACCTGCGGGTTTTGCTCTGCTTTGCTTGTCTACCGCACCTGCGGGTTTTGCTCTGCTCTGCTTGTTTACCGCACCTGTGGGTTTTGCTCTGCTCTGCTCATTTACCGCATCTGCGGGTTTTGCTCTGCTCTGCTTGTCTGCCGCATCTGTGGCTCTGTTCCTGTATCCCAGTCTGTACTGGTCCCTATCCTGCCTGTGTTCCTACCTGCCAGTACCCACCTGTCTGCATACCAGCCGTGCCTGCCAGTACCCATCTGTCTGCATAGCAGCCGTGCCTGCCAGTATCCACCTGTCTGTATAGCAGCCGTGCCTGCCAGTATCCACCTGTCTGCATATCAGCCGTGCCTGCCAGTACCCACCTGTCTGCATACCAGCCGTGCCTGCCAGTACCCATCTGTCTGCATACCAGCCATGCCTGCCTGTTCCTGCATTCCCCGGTGTGGGCAAACAGCTGTGACCGGGGTCTGACCTGGAGTAGCACCTGGTCCCTCTGCTCGGTTCCTCCCTGGTTCACGGAGTCGACTGAGCCGCCGTGCGACCTTGGTCGGACCAAGTTGATACTTAGTCACGCCCCTCCAGGCACTCCTCGATTCATGGTCCAGTGGCATTACCAACCACACTCACGCCAGTCAGTCCGGGCGTGTGTGTAACATCTACTATACATAGCCAAATACACATGCGCTCATACACACAGGAAAATAGAAAAATTCTCACACACAGAAAAATGCACACGCACGCTCACACACACAGAAAAATGCACACGCACGCTTACACACAGAAAAATACACATGCATGCTCATACACACAGGAAAAAACACATGCACGCTCATACACACAGAAAAATACACATGTGGTGTAATACATGACCCCGCTCTGTCCACTTCTATGGGAGCAGTGGTGTAATATGTGACCCCGCTCTGTCCACTTCTATAGGTGCAAGGGTGTAATAAGATAGAATAGATAAATGTCCTGTAAATATATAAATTTCACATGCCCCATATAATAAACTTGCACTCTTTAGTGCCTTTCATGTTGCACTAAAAGGCGTTTACCCTAATAAATGACAAAAACAGCGCCTATTATTAGCAACCAGCCAAGGTAAAGCAGACAGCTGTGGGTTTATATTATCAGACTGGAACGGTACCTGGTTATTGGGCCCTACCCAGCCTAAAAATAACAGCCCGCAGCCGCACCAGAAGTGTTGCATCACATTAGATGCGAGAATTCTGGTGCTTTGTCCGCCTCTTCCTGATTGCCCTGGTGTGGTGGCAATCAGGGTAATGGAAGTTGGGGTTGATGACAGCTGTGATTTGTCAAAAATCACAGCTGCCATCAACACTTGGGGTTAGTAATGGAGAGGCGTCTATAAGACACCCCCACTACTAACCCACTAATGGAAAAAAGGTCCGACGTAGTCCATGGTGTTCCCATGACGACCCCCGAATCCGACGTCCAAAGGCTATGGAGCCTTGTTCAGAGAACGAGGCTTTATAGGCCGTAGCAGCAGCCACTCTGAGGCCACTGTGCTCCACGAGACCCAGCGGCTGTGATGAGTAGTGGCGTCAGTAACTACACCGCTCATCAGAGTCGCGGAACCCTCTGTATAATGGCCCCATATAGTTCCCCACAGTTTAATGGCCCCTTATAGTCATCCATACAGTATAATGGCCCCATATAGTCCTCCATACAGTATAATGGGTCCACATAGTCCTCTATACAGTATAATGGCCCCATATAGTGACCTACACTATAATGGCCCCATATAGTGCACTACAGTATAATGTCCCCATATAGTGCACCATACTATAAAGTGCCTCACATATTGCTCCACAGTGTAATGGTGTCATATAGTGCCCCCACAATAGAATGTGCCCCATAAAGTGCATCCTGGTGTATATGGCCACCATCATCCTCCTCCCTGCGTGTATGGTCCCCATCATCCACCTCCCTGCGTGTATGGCCCCCGTCATCCTCCCTGCATGTATGGCCCCCATCCTCCTCCCAGCATGTATGGCCCCCATCCTCCTTCCGGCGTGTATGGCCCCTATCATCCTCCTCTTCCCTGCGTGTATGGCCCTCATTCTCCTCCTCCCTGCATGTATGGCCCCCATTCCCCTCCCGGCATGTATGGCCCCCATCCTCCTGCTGGCATGTATGGCCCCCATCTTCCTCCCAGCGTGTATGGCCTCTATCATTTTCCTCCCAGCGTGTATGGCCCCCATCATCCACCTCCCTGCGTGTATGGCCCCATCATCCCCCTCCCTGCGTGTATGGCCCCCATCATCCACCTCCCTGCGTGTATGGCCCCATCATCCCCCTCCCTGCGTGTATGGCCCCCATCATCCACCTCCCTGTGTGTATGGCCCCCATCATCCACCTCCCTGCATGTATGGCCCCCATCATCCACCTCCCTGCGTGTATGGCCCCCATCATCCTCCTCCCTGCGTGTATGGCCCCCATCATCCTCCTCCCTGCGTGTATGGCCCCCATCATCCTCCTCCCTGCGTATATGGCCCCCATCATCCTCCTGCCTGCTTGTATTGTTGAGGGAGGGCACCAACGTCCCTTCACAGTTGACCAAGTGAGTGTCAAATTATTATGTTATAAGGTTGATTGCAATCCAATAGAAAACCAGACGGAGGCAAGCTCTGTATGGGGGGATTCAAGAATCTCTGCCCCCGTTTATTTCTACTTAGCATTTTATATTGTTTTGAGTTTATTAATGTCCAATCATCTACAGCCGTACTACAGTACTACAGGCTTGAGCCAATGTTAGTGCAATTATTACGGAAACACATATATGGACATATTATCGTTAGTTCGAAGCACGCTGGAAATATACAAGGTTACCCATCCTGGCTCAGACTAGTCAGATAACGACAGCAGGAAGATAGTTTGGTCATGCGCAGTGCATGACCAAACGATCTTCTCCCTGTGCAGCGCTGACAGCCTGCATAGCACAGGTATGGTGCTCCATTCCTGTGCTATGCAGGCGATCGGAATAAAAAAAAGTGAAAGCCCCACAGTGGGACAAAGTATAAAAGTAAAAAAAAGTATCAGAAAGTGAAAAAAAAATTAAAAATTGTAAAAATATAAAAAAAAAATAATGTACCCATCAATAAATATTATGAAAAAAAACAAAACAATAAAAGTACACATATTTGGTATCGCCGCGTCCGGAACGACCTGACCTATAAAACTGTCCTACTAGTTAGCCCCTTCAGTGAACAAGGTAAAAAAATAAATAAAAAACGAAGCAAAAAACAATGCTTTATCACCATACAGCCAAACAAAAAATGGAATAACACGCGATCAAAAAGACGAATATAAATAAAAATGTTACCGCTGAAAATGTCATGTTGTCCCGCAAAAAACAAGCCGCCATACAGCTCCATCATCCGAAAAATCAAAAAGTTCCAGCTCTCAGAATAAAGCGATGCAAAAAAATGTTTTTTTCTATAAAATAGCTTTTATTGTGTAAAAGCGTCAAAAACAGAAAAATGATATAAATGTGGTACCGCTGTAAACGTACTGACCCGAGGAATAAAGCTACCTTATCAATTTTACCACACGCGGAACAGCATAAAAAAATTTTAAAATAATAATTCCTGAATTGTTGGTTTTTGTTTATTCTGCCTCCCAAAAATCAGAATAGAAAGCGATCAAAAAATGTCACGTGCCTGAAAATGGCACCGATAAAAACGTCAACTCATCCCACAAAAAACAAGCCATCGCATGACTCTGTCGGCCAAAATATGGAAAAATTATAGCTCTCAAAATATGGCGATGCAAAAACTAGATTTTACAAAAAATGCGTCTTTTAGTGTCTGACAGCTGTCAATCATAAAAACCCGATATGATTCTGGCATCGCTGTAATAGCACCGACCCGAAGAATAAAGACGTCTAATCACTCATACCGCACGAGGAACGGCGTAAAAAATAAACTCTCGGGTTAGGGTTGTGCTAGGATTAGGGTTAGGGTTAGGGTTGGGTTGGGAATTTTTTCAAAAGTAAAAAAAAAAGATGACGATATGGCGACTAGTGTTGAACACAAGTGCTCGCTACTTGAGTTTGCATCGGGTACTTGGGTATGCACTGAGTATCGCGGGTGCTCGAGTCTCCACCCCATATGCTTCGCGGCCAAAAAATCCTTGCGGGGATTGCCTGCCATGCACGAGCGATCCCCGCATGTTTTTTTTTTGGGTGTCTAATAACCGTGAAACATGTGGGTGGGGACTCGAGCATGTCACTCGAGCATGCGCGATACATGGTGCATACCTGTGTACCCGATGCAAACTCAAGTAGCGAGCACTTGCGCTCAAGACTAATGACAACTTATTTAATATGATGACCTAATGTTATCAAATTCTGTGTCATACCTCTGGGTACAAAATGTTCACTATAACCCTTGATAAAATCTTTGAGGGGTGTAGTTTCCAAAATGGTGTCACTTGTGGGGGGTTTCCAATATTTAGGCACATCAGGGGCTCTCCAAACGCGACATGGCGTCCGCTCTCGATTCCAGCCAATTTTGCGTTCAAAAAGTCACAGTGCTCCTTCACTCCTGAACCCTGCCGTGCGCCCAAACACTGTATTTTCCCCACATATAGGGTATTGGCGTACTCAGGAGACATTGAAGAAACGTTTTTGGGGTCCATTTTCTCCTCTTACCCTTGTGAAAATAAAAAATTGAGGCTAAAACATCATTTTTGTGGAAAAAGTTTGATTTTTTTTATTTTCACGGCTCCATGTTATAAACTTCTGTAAAGGACTTAGGGGTTCAGGGTGCTCACCACACATCTAGATAAGTTCCCTGAGGGGTCTAGTTTCCAAAATGGTATCACTTGTGGGGGTTTTCCACTGTTTAGGCACATCAGGGGCACATCCGCTAATTATTCAAGCAAATTTTACATTCAAAAAGTCAAATGGCGTTCCTTCTCTTCCGAACCCTGCCGTATGCCCAAGCAGTAGTTTTCCCCCACATATGGGGTATCTACTTACTCAGGAGACATTGCACAACAAACTGCATGGTGCAATTTCTCCTGTTACCCTTATGAAAATGCAAAATTGGGGACTGAAAAACATTTTTGTGGGAAAAATGTGAAAATTTTATTTTTACGGCTCAATGTTATAAACTTCTGTGAAGCACCTAGGGGTTAAAGGTGCTCAACACACATCTAGATAAGTTCCCTGAGGGGTCTAGTTTCCAAAATGGTGTCACTTGTGGGGGGTTTCCACTGTTTAGGCACATCAGGGGCTCTGCAAACGCAACATGGCGTCCGCTAATTATTCAAGCAAATTTTACATCAAAAAGTCAAATGGCGCTCCTTCCCTTCCGAACCCTGCCGTACGCCCAAGCAGTCGTTTTCCCCCACATATGGGGTATCTTCTTGCTCAGGAGAGATTGCACAACACGTTGCATGGTGCAATTTCTCCTGTTACCCTGAAAATGCAAAAGTGGGGGCTGAAAAAACATTTTTGTGGGAAAAATGTGAACATTTTATTTTCACGGCTCAATGTTATAAACTTCTGTGAAGCATCTGTTGGTTCAAGGTGCTCACCACACATCTAGATAAGTTCCCTGAGGGGTATAGTTTCTAAAATGGGGTCACTTGTGGGGGGTTTCCACTGTTTAGGCACATCAGGGGCTCTCCAAACGCAACATGGCGTCCACAGTGGACATACTGAAAGTGTTGGAGGAATACTATGCAAAAGCTGTATACTTCTCAATTTCAACCCTCAGAACAACATACCCAGACCTTCCTAGATAAAGCTCAGCTCCCGATCCTTTCCTTAGACTCTCAGAATTTATTAGACGAACTACTTGATATTGAAGAGCTGGAATGGGCACTGAGCTCAATGGCCAACAATAAAGCACCGGCAATGGACGGTCTTCCAGTGGAAGTATATGAGATATAAGGAAGTATTACTACCAGTATTATAGGAGGTATACAATTCAAAGGGGGATCATTGCCACATCCATGCACGAAGCCATAATTACAGTGTTACCTAAACAAGGCAAGACCCCCAGCTTGCTGGCATCCTATAGACTCATCTCTCTTTTACCAGTAGACGTCAAACTTCTTGCTAACAGACTCTCAAAAGTAATCTCAATAATACACCTCGATCAGTCTGGGTTTATGCCAAATAAGTCCACAGCGATCAATCTCAGAAGGCTTTATATTAATATACAAGCAAGGGCTGATAATATTGGTCATAGGGGGATCCTGTCTTTGGACACAGCTAAGGCCTTTGACAGCGTAGAATGGCCATATTTGTGAGCTACATTGCGGCAGATGGGCTTTGGTGACAAATTTATATAATGGGTGCAATTGCTTTATTCTGACTCAAAGGCCAAAATAAGAGCGAATGGCTCTATGGCTAATCGATTTTTGTTGCACAGAGGTACAAGACAAGGGTGCCCCCTGTCTCTCTTATTGTTTTCAATAGCAACTGAACCTCTTACGGCAGTAATTAGTAAAATGTCTGAGATAAATGGATTTAAATATGGGACCAAGGAAGAGAATGTGGCATTGTTTGCTGATGATTTACAATTATTCCTTGGGAATGCTCGGGGGTCTCTGGACAGCATGATGGCGACTATCTCTAGCTGACTTATTCCTTCCAAAGACCATACTAAGGACTAGGGAGCACTTATTATGAGTGGAGTAATGGCCATTCGGGCAAACAGGAAAGAGAAAGGAAAATTAAAAAAAATGGGGATGATCACCATAATTACAATAAAATGGCGAGGTTCCAGCAGGCTGACTGATCCGACTGTTAGGCCACGTCTCCACGGTCAGTATTTTCCCTCGGGAGTGGGAGCCAAAACCAGGTGAAGAACAATCAGAGAAAAGGTATAATAGAAACAAGTCACAAATTCTACATTTATCACCTACTCCTGGTTTTGGCTCCCACTCCTGAGAAAAAATACTGACCAAATACTAATAGTGGGGCGGTGGCACTCAGCAAGTAGTAAGAATGAAGTCGCAGCAAAACACTGAGCTGCAACAAAACACCTTAAAATTTGAGATTGATTTGTCCTTTCTGTCTGACCATTGATTTCAGGGTGGTAGGCACAGGAAAATAAATGAATTCCCAGTTTATTACAAAAATCTCTGCAGAATTTGGAGACAAATTGCACTCCCCTATCAAACACAATGTTAAGAGGGATCCCATGTAGCCTTACTTTATGAGAAATAAAAAACCTGGAGAATGTCTCTGCATTAGGTAATCCTCTGACAAAGGAACAAAATGAGCCCGTTTAATGAATCGGTCAACAGCCACCCAAAGACAGTATTCCCACCAGACAGAGGCAAATCTGTGATGAAATCCATGGACAGATGAGTTCACTGTCTTTCTGGAATTGCAATGGAGCCAATACTCCAACCGCACTGTTATGACAGACTTTAGCGTGTGCGCAAACTACACAAGCAGATACAAAATCTTTAATATAATTATTCATAGATGGCCACCAAAAAAGCCTAGTAATAGCTTTCTGTATAGCTGTGAACCGCGGATGACCACTCATGATTAAATCATGAAGCTCCTGCAACAGACGCAATCTTAGGTACACAACTACAAATAATTTGGACCTAGGCATGGCGAAAGGAGACGATTGGACTTTACAGATCTCAGCTTCAACCTCCAAGGATATCACAGAAACCACAATGCCCTCAGGGAGAATGGAGGTTTTGGAGGAGAAACAGAACTAAAACTGCTTGGACCCCGGCCTGAAAGTGATAGAGAAATTGAATCTAGAAAAAAATAAGGACCCTCTGGCCTGTCTAGAAGTTAGCCATTTAGCTGATTCAGTATACGCTAAATTCTTCTGGTCAGTGACCACAGTGATTTGATGAACTTCTCCCTCTAATATAACAGTGAGTAACTCACAATTCTCAACAGCAGAATTTCTTTCAGCAGATGAAAATTTTCTTGATAAAAAACCACATGGCCGTAAATTGGTCAGAGTCTTGGAACATTAAAATAAAACGGCCCCTACCCCAACCTCCGAAACATCCACCTCCACAATGAATGGTTCTTGGAGATGGGGTTGGATTAGAACAGGAGCAGACAGGGGTGGATTAAGAGTAGCAAGGGCCCCGGGCAGTTTAGAAGGCGCGGGCCCCCTCCACACACCTGATTTATCACGTGACATGTCACATGATCCCCTGTGATAGATCATGTGATAGTTCACGGGAAATTAATTTGGCATAATATTAATTGTGCTGCCTCATCTGAGAGCAGCACAATATTGGGGCAGATACCCTGATTCCAGCGATGTGTCACTTTTTCAGCTGCTTGTTGTCATTTTGAGAAAATCACCGTTTTATCTGCTGCAGATCTAGCAGCTCTCTGAATGCTGCGCTCTGTATAGCCCCACCCACACCACTGATTGGCAGCTTTCTGCCCATGCTCAGTGTACACAGAAATCTACTGATCAGTGATGGGGGTGGGGTCCTACAGAACTTACTAGTCATCTAGTGATAATTACCGTCTGACAAATCAATGATTTTATCAAAACAACACTAAGCAGCCCAGTAAGTGACACATTACTGGAATCAGTGCCTCTAACCCTACATTATGCTGCTCTCAGATTAGGTGGCAAAAACCTGATGACAGATTCCCTTTAAAGGAGCTGTAAAGACAAAAAAGTTTGTATTAAAAAAAATACAAGCCTTTTGTTAAATTAACTTTTTTTCATTGTTAATTCACATTAGACTGTATCTTCAACACTTTTGTCAGCAGGTCTTATTACAGACTCTGAATAGGGCAGCTCTCTCCCTCTCCCTCAGCAGAAAGTCACAGCATGGTTAAAAAACAGGATCTTTTATGATTTTCTCATAATAAATAAAAAAGGACATGCAAGTCCTCCAAACTATTTTCCGTTTCTCTATAGGGGAGGTCCTAAATCTTTCTTGTTCTTTAGTTGATCACATGTCAAAAAGGCAAAGCATTTACTATGAACTCACCTAAAAAAATATTCACTTGGAGAGTAATATCATCATCTGCATGTAAATATTCCTTGACTCTAAGGGCTCTCTCACACTGTCGTATAACACGGCCAAATGCTATGTGATGTTTTATCGGATAGGACTCGGCCCTATGTTATACTATGGGACAGTGCAGATCTGCGATTATTGGCATGAGAAAATAATCTCATTCAATATTCGGACCATGTGCACCCATACAAGTCTACAGGTGCACGTAAAACATTGGACTGCACTCGGATGTCATCCAAGTGCAGTTCGATGAACACTCACAGAGACTATGGAGAAGATGGAGAAAGTAAGTTCTCCATCTTCTCCATATCTGTGCTGCGAGAGAATCGGATCACACTCAGTTGAAGCTCTGACAGAGTTTGAGCCCAGTGTCATTAGCATAATTGGCCCTATTCTCTTGCATGAGAGAATATATGGCTTAGTGAGTGGACCCTAAAACTGAATAGTAGTGACGGACAGGCACCTCACAAGCGGGATCCATGTAGCTCTCAGATGTCATGTAGGTAGGGCTTCATTCCATGGGGTAGGGCTTAATTTCAAGGTATATAAAAAAATGGACTTCAAATAAAAATTAAATGAACACAAAAAGCACTAATTGAATTATTTTTTTCGTATTTATGTTTGCAGCCCCTTTAAAAACCCTTTGAGGACCAAGGCACATATATGTCCCATAGTTTTAAACTGGAAAAAAATTTGATTGAATAAAATTTAAGGTCCTCAAAGGTTTAAGTAGGTCATAAATTCATATGAATACTTGCTCATACAATTGCACATGCCAAAAGATGAAGAAGAACAGAATCAAAAATATGACATTAAGTGGAGCACTTACAGGTATTCAAGGTGAAAGAGACCAGCAAAGGCATCGTCTCGAATGACAGTAAATGAGTTAGAATTCAGCAAGCTGAAAATGAAGACAGCAGGTTAGAAGCGAACCAGACTTTATGGTGCTCAGAATTAGTCAAGCAGAATTTATTGACTGCTCTTGCAAAGCACTGAGACTCCCGCTGTGTATAGATGGCGCCGTGCGGCCTCCCACTGTGTATAGATGGCGCCGTGCGGCCTCCCGCTGTGTATAGATGGCGCCGTGCGGCCTCCCGCTGTGTATAGATTGCGCCGTGCGGCCTCCCGCTGTGTATAGATGGCACCGTATAGATGGCTACGTGCGGCCTCCTGCTGAGTATACCTGTATAGATGGCTACGTGCGGCCTCCTGCTGAGTATAGATGCCGCACGGCGCTCCCCCCAGAAACAGCAGGAGGCCGCACAGCGCCATCTATACTCAGCGGGAGACCGCACGTAGCCATCTATACACAGCAGGAGGCCGCACGGCGACTTCTATACTCAGCGGGGGGCCGCACGTAGCCATCTATACACAGCGAGGGGCGCACGTAGCCATCTATACACAGCGGGGGGCCGCACGGCGCCGTCTATAAACAGCGGGGGGCCGCACGTAGCCATCTATACACAGCGGGAGGCTGCACGGAGCCCCCCCAGAGACATCAGGAGGCCGCACGGCGCCAACTATACTCAGCAGGAGGCCGCATGCAGTCATACACACACACAAACATATACAGACATGCATAAACACATTTGAAACACAAAAATACATACAAACAGACATCACACAATGACATCTGCCCACACACACACACACCTGCCCACACACACACACCTGCCCACATACACATCTGTGTGTGTGTATGTATAGTGTGTGTGTATAATGTGTGTGTATGTATAGTGTGTGTGTATGTATAGTGTGTGTGTGTGTGTGTGTGTATAATTTGTGTGTGTGTATTTTTTTTTTAAGTTAAAAACAAGTAAAATGCTTGTGGCATCAATATCAAGACTCCAGATATAAGGGCCTATTCACACTGAATTTTGCAATGCATTCATCTCCTCTTTCCAGACTTCTATCTAAATCCCTGAAAAATGCCATTCAGATGTGCCTTGACATAGCCATTGATTTGAACAAAGGCAAACCGAGGCTAAAGTCTGAATCTTTAGGCTCCATTTTCTCTGCTTTCAGATGTCTCATTTCAGACAGCACAATCCTGAATTTCAGGGATTCAGTTGTAAGCCTTGTGTAAAGACCTGAATGCAGAGCTGAATGTAGTGTGAATAGGTCCTTACATCCTACACCACCTCAGGGGATTGTTGTTATGGAGTATTGCCCCTGGGTGGCCGCAGTTATGACCACCACCAGGGCTCGCGGTCACCCACCCTAACTTTGGTATTCTGGGGAGCTGGTATAATGAATATCTGAGAAGAGCCCTGCCCTAGAGAAGCAAGAACATTGGACAACCAAGAGGTGGTGGCCTCAAGTCAGGTGTAGTGTTCAACAGGGCAAGACTTTCTAACCTGCCCACACACACACACACCTGCCCACACACACCTGCCCACACACACACACACCTGCCCACACACATACACACCTGCCCACACACACACACACCTGCCCACACACACACCTGCCCACACACACACACCTGCCCACACACACACACACACCTGCCCACACACATACACACTTGCCCACACACACACACAAACACCTGCCCACACACACACACACCTGCCCACACACACACCTGCCCACACACAAATCTGCCCACACAGACACCTGCCCACAAACACACACACACACCCATATACACACACCTGCCCACACACACACACACCTGCCCACACACACACACACCTGCCCACACAGAGACCTGCCCACACACACACACACACATATACACACACACACATATACACACACACACCTGCCCACACAGACACACACACATATACACACACATATACACACACACACACCTACCCACACAGACACCTGCCCCCACAGACACCTGCCCACAAACACACACACAACTACCCACACACACAACTACCCACACACATCTGCCCACACACACATATACACACACACATATACACACACACGTATACACACACAGACACACCTGCCCACACACACACACACCTGCCCAAACACACACACACATGCCCACACACACACACACACCTGCCCACACACACATCTGCCCACACACACACACACTCACCATCCCCCGGCTCAATTCCTCCTGCCTGCTCTCTCTCTTTTCCGGTGCAGCACTGCAGGCCGGGGCGCACTGCGTGACGTCACAGCTAGGAGGCACAGCCGCGCACAGGGCCATGTCTCCTAGCAGTGACGCGGCCGGGCCAGCACAGGGAAGTTAACTGCTGCAGTGCTGGCCGAGCCGATGAAGAAGTAGCGGCGGCCGCTGCTGGGGGAGCGGTCCGGAACCCCCCCTTCCGCCACTGCTACCGCTATGTGCCGCGGCGGCCCGCACATATAATAAGGGCAATCCGGCATTAGACACCCCGCCTGGAGCCGCGGGGCCCCTGCAGGCTCGGGGCCCTGGGCGGTCGCCCGGATTGCCCTCATTATAATCCGCCTATGGATATAGGGCATGGAAAACGGCATCACAGCTGCAGCGGCTACGCTGGTGGTAGAGGGTCCCTCCGCGTCCGACATCTTCCTCCCCCCTAGTTAACCGTGGCCTACCTTCTGGCGATCCTCTTCTGTAGGCCGCGGCTCCGCTCGCGATGCTCTGGGCGAGGACCTTGCGTTGCTCGGTGATGACGTCGGCATCCGCTGGATCTCCTTCCAGGACCTTGAGCAGCGTCTCAGCGTAGGGCGGGGCTTCAGGTCTCGCGCGTTTTTGGACGTCCACGCCCCTCTTCTTCCCGCGCGGCGACCCGAAGATGGCGCCCGATGGCGGGAAACGGCTCCGATTGGCGGGAAATGGCCCCGAATGGCGGGAAACTTCACTCAGATATGTATAGAGTCTTTTCCAGGCACGCAATACCCGTTTGTGGTGGGTTGGTCACAATTCTGCCGACTACGCCAAAGCTGACTCGCCCCCTGGGCCGTGGGGTACCCGGAACCGGGCCTTCTAGTGTGCGGTGCTGATGGGGGTAGTAGTGGCAACCCGATCCCGTGGCTCAGGGTGGTCAGACCAAATGGTGGCAGTCTATTTATCAGTGTTTTGAATGTCCGACTACGCCACCCGTGGATTGCGGTTGGAGATAACCTCCGCTGCAAGGCAGACCGCTGAGGCTGGTGTTGGTGTGCAGCACAGGGATAGGATAACTCCCCACGGGAAGAGTGTAGCCTCAGGGCAGTGTAGGTGGATGTTGGGGGTGATAGTGCAGGCCGCAATAGTAAGAGTTCAGAGTCTGCTTCAAACAGTTCAGGGTCTTTATTGTAGATATTATTAATGACCCAACAGTACCGGTTAGGAATGGGCCTGGGTGTATGAGAGCATTCGGGCGAGCCCCACTGGTCAGGGTGAGTGTGTAGGCCTACCGTTCTCTCTATGCTCTTTCTGACTATCCCCCTTTTCGTGGTGTAATAGCCCACGTCCCTGAGCTGGCCGTGTACTTCTCTCCTGTATGGCTTGCGACTCAGGCCTTGGGTACCTGTTGCTTGCTCCTCAATGTACTGGTCCCTCTGTGTGGCGGAGCCTCCAGGCTTCTTACGCCAAGGGACCTGAAATCCCTCGCAGGTTGGTTCTCTGCTGCTGGGCTTGTAACCCTGACAGCCTCGGACCCCAATGTCCGGTAGATTGGTTCTCTGCCAGGACCGGCTCTTGTCGCCTCTGTCCCTGGCTTGCAGTTTCTCCTCTGCCTCACGAACTCCTCAGCTACAGCTGAACTGTCCCTCCTTCTCTGGGACTAGTCTCACTCCTGAGCTAGGTCGTCCAGTTTTCTCTAACCCTGCCCCCAGTTCCAGCTTTTATAGGGGCAGCCAGCTCCCCCTGCTGGCCTGGGACAGGAGGTGCTGTATGCTAATTGTCCCTAACCAGGGGACCTCCCTCCTGCTTTCAGAAACAGATTATTGTTTGTGGCATCCAGGCCTGGGGTGACACACACACACTGCTCTATATTTAGTATGATGCCCCCACTCCTCCATATATATAGCATGATGGTCCCACTGCTCCATATACAGGTGCATCTCACTAAATTAGAATATCATCAAAAAGTTAATTTATTTCAGTTCTTCAATACAAAAAGCTGTCTTTCAGCTCATCTGCATTGTTGGGTCTGGTGTCTCTCATCTTCCTCTTGACAATACCCCATAGATTCTCTGTAATAGATTCTCTATGGGGTTAAGGTCAGGCGAGTTTGCTGCCAATCAAGCACAGTGATACTGTTGTGTGTAAAGCAGGTATTGGTACTTTTGGCCGTGTGGACAGGGGCCAAGTCCTGCTGGAGAATGACATTTCCATCTCCAAAAAGCTTGTCGGCAGAGGGAAGCATGAAGTGCTGTAAAATGTCCTGGTAGCCGGCTGTGCTGACTTTGGTCTTGATAAAACACAGTGGACCTACACCAGCAGATGACATGGCCCCCCAAACCATCACTGATTGTGGAGCCTTCACACTAGACCTCAAGCAACTTGGATTGTGGACTCTCCACTCTTCCTCCAGACTCTGGGACCTTGATTTCCAAATGAAAATTGCAACTCTAGGACCTTGTGGAGTGTGTCAATGCCTGCCTTCTGGACATCTGTCAAGTCAGCAGTCTTCCTCATGATTGTAGAGCATACTGAAACAGTATTGAAGAACTGGAATAAATTAACTTTTTGAAGATATTCTAATTTAGTGAGATGCACCTGTATATACTATGATGGTCCCACTGTCCCACATACATATAGTATAATGGCCCCACTACTCTATATGTAGTATGATGGACCCACTACTCCAGATATATAGTAGGATGGCTCCACTGCCCGATCATTTAAAAAAATAAAGTTTATTCTCATTTAATCCTGATTCCCTACATCACGGCCTCTGTCTCCTCTTCCATGGCGGGACAGCAGAGCAGAGCGATGCAATGATGTCATCGAGCCACCTGCGTGAGTATGCTGACATCTCGTTAACCGCAGGCCTATGGCGATCTGTGGCATATGAAAGAGATAGTGATAGGGCAGGGAGCTTGTGTCTCACTGCTTTATCATGCGACGCCTCTGCATAAGAGACATTAGGGCTACATTAGCTACGTCACAGAAGACACTGGAGCTGGAGTATATAGAATAGGAGACACTGGGGCTGGCGTATATTCATCACGGGATACATTGGGGCTAGAGCATATACATCACAGAAGAAGCTGGAGTATATAGAATAGGAGACACTGGGGCTGGAGTATATAGAATAGGAGACACTGGGGCTGGCGTATATTCATCACAGGATACATTGGGGCTAGAGCATATACATCACATAAGAAGCTGGAGTATATAGAATAGGAGACACTGGGGCTGGAGTATATAGAATAGGAGACACTGGGGCTGGCGTATATTCATCACAGGATACATTGGGGCTAGAGCATATACATCACAGAAGAAGCTGGAGTATATAGAATAGGAGACACTGGGGCTGGAGTATATAGAATAGGAGACACTGGGGCTGGCGCATATACAGTTCTGCTCAAAAGTTTACATACCCCGGCAGAATTTTTCGTTTCTTGGCCTTGTTTCAGAGAAAATGAATGATAACAAAAACACTTTTTCTCCACTCATGGTTATTGGTTGGGTAAAGCCATTTACTGTCACATTTCTGTGTTTTCTCTTTTTAAATCTTAATGACAACTAGTGATGAGCGAGCATGCTCGCTACTGCTCGGTGCTTGCCCGAGTATCTCACTGCTCGAGATGCTCTGCGCTCACCCAGTATTTCCGGGTTGGTCGGGCGGGAAGTCGGGTCCCCTCCCTGCATGTTTGGCTCTCTTTACAGAGCCAATGAACATGCAGGGATTGGTTGTTGGCATTACAGTGATTGGCTGGCCGCACAGCGTCATCAGGTCTATATCAGACCTGGCGCCGCCATGCTCATCACAGTCACTCCGGATCAGACAGTGTAGGGAGAGCTGCTGCTGCGTTAGGGAGAGATTTGATCGTGCATTAGGTAGTGTAGTGAGAAAAACCGCACATTACACATATCCATCTCAACAAACAGTCCTTCTGAGGACTAATCCATCAGGCAGGCAGTGTATATAGGCAGGCAGGCAGTGTATATAGCAGACTGCAGTGCATATAGCACAAGAGGCTCCATTCTAATTCTGCCTTCTGCTGCTGTTAGATATTTCTATACAAAGGCCCAGGTCTCAGGGGCCAGGAATACTTTTCTTTGGATCTTAATCCTCATTATTTGCTTATAAAGCAATCCAGAGAACACCGTTTTTCTGCGCCATTTGCTTGTTGGCACTGCAGAATACAGCCAGGTCCTTTCCATATTAGAGCGCTAGAAATCCAGCTATTTAAAACTGTGTTTTCTCCGTCACACGGATCACATATACGTTGTCAGAAAATACTGCCATTTCTGGCCTCCATTTTTTCAGTGTGTCAGTGAAGCAATTCACAGCAGTTTGCTGTTCACACTACTTACCTACAGGCCAGGTATTTAAAACTCTGTTTTCTCCATCACACCGATCACATATAACTTCGCTTCAAACTCAGTCATTTGTAGTGAGCGTGGAAGATACTATCCTCCATTTAAAATGGGCAAGGCACGTGGCAAGGGACGGGGAACTGGACGTGATGGTAATGGTGCAGGCAGAGGCCGAGGACAAGACCGTGGGCAAGCCAAAATTGTGCCACAACAAACACCCACATCTTCTCGCCTGACCTTCCTGTCCCAATTTCTAGGGGACCGCAGCACACCACTATTGAACCCAGATCAGTGTCAAAAGGTTGTTGGTTGGATAGCGGATAATGCTTCCAGTCACTTAGCCACCACCACCACCACCCTGTCTTCCACACGGTCAAGTCTCTAGCCATGAGTCTGGACCTCATATTCCTCACCCTGATCCTCCTTCCTCCCACCATGCCGAGTACCCAGAGACAACTGATCCCACACTTGGACAATCTGAAGAGCTGTTCACTTTTCCATTTATAAATTCGGGCCTCTCGCCCGGTCCACTTGAAGCGGGGCAAGAGGAGATCACGTGTAGCGATGCCCAAATATTTGAGCAGCCACGGTCACACGAAGGCGACGGTGGGAAACTGTCACAAGAGGTGGACGATGATGAGACACAATTGGCAGAAAGTCAGGAATAGTACCAGGGTACAGAAGTGGGAGACGAGGTGGTGGATGATATAGTAACTGACCCAACCTGGCAGGAGGACATGCAGAGCAAGGACAGCAGCACACAGGGGGAGGGAGACAGAGCACCCCAACAGGCAGGAAGAAGCAGTGTGGTGGCCGCAGACAGAAGGCAGGCTACCGTTTCCCGTAACACCAACACGAAGGAAGTTGCCACTACAACTGTTAGGTCTTCCCGAGTCTGGTTGTTTTTTAAAGACTCTGCCTATAACTCCAAAAAGGCCATTTGCATCACGAGCCAGACCAGCATCAGCAGGGGTGGCAAAACGACCAGCCTGACCACCACCAGCATGATCAGGCACATGGCAGCAAAGCACTCGACTTTGTGGGCCGAACACCAGGGTTCAGGAACAGTGTCTACAGGTGGCACCATTGCTTCTTCTGCTGTTGTGCATGCAAGTCAATCCCCTGTCCATAGTGCATGCAAAGATGCCTCCTGCCCTGCACCTGTCATTGCACAATCTCAAGTAGCAGCATCAGGAAGCACGTCCATGTCCTTGTCCCAGCGCAGCGTTCAGTTATTCATACTCCAGTCCTTGGAATGCATGCGCAAATATGCAGCCAACGTCCCACAGGCCACACTACTAAATTCTCACAATTCACGACTACTTGGCTCGAAATGTTGCCTTTTAGGCTTGTGGAGACAGAAGCATTCCGCAACCTGATGGCGACGACCGTCCCTCGGTACTCTGTCCCCAGCCGCCACTATTTCTCCCAGTGTGCCGTCCCCACAGGGATGGTACATCTCGCTGATGGCACACTGGGTTAACATAGTGGAAGCCGGGACCCAGTCGGACCTTGGGACGGAACACGTCCTCCCGACGCCAAGGATTGCAGGCCCTAGGTCAATCAGGGTTGCCCCCACGGTCTACAGCTCCTGAACCTCATGCTCCTCAGCCTCCTCCTCCTCAGTAGTGTTGAGCCACCCCCGTAGTGTTCGAGTTTGGTTCGGTTCGTCGAACACCCGTGTGTTCGCCGAACTGTTCGTCGAACTGTTCGTCGAACACCTTCGAACACCGTTAAAACCAATGGCAGGCAAACAAAAACACATAGAAACACATAGAAAACACCTTCAAAGGTGTCCAAAAGCTGACAAACTGCTCAGAAGACACAACTAACACATGGAAAAGTGACAAGTACATATAGTCATGCGAAAAGAAAAGAGGTGGAGGAGTAAAAGGAGGGGGAGACACAGATATAGGCATGTCATGCCCTTCTAAAATCCAAAAAGTGAGAAGCCGACACGTTCAGTCCGCTCCTGCCCGTGCCACCTCCGTGTCGCCGGGTTTGTGCCAGAGCCGCGGTGAACCCTGACGGCCAGCCCCCCTCTCCCAATACTGGTGCCTGTCCGCTGGTGGGTCGAGCGAGCCCCCCTGTGGTGGAGGCAGCTCTAAGCTTTTTAATTTAAATTGTCTCTCTAATTTGAATGAATACACTTTAAATCCATTTACAAGGATCTATTGGAGGGCAAGTCTCATGCCAGCAGCCGCGTAATTCCAGCTCCAGTAGCGTCCACTAAAGCTGCTGCAGTTAAAAAGCTTTTATAAGGATCGAGCTCGGCTGTCCACCGCAAGGCATCCTACTGCCAGTCCCAGCCCCTATGCCTTGGGGTGCCTCCTGATGCTCTTCACTGAGTATCCCGTGGTCCCGAAGCATTTCCTTTGAAAAAATTAAGTGTCCAAACTACAGGTGGTGTAGCTTGCTTAACAGCCGGGATAATCCGCTGACTAGCAGACACTGCTACTAGGCACAAAGTATTTCCTGGGCTAGATGCAGTTAAAAATTTGTAATTAGATACTCTCGTTGGATGCTGAGAAAGCATTCCATAGAGTCTCCTGGCACGCCATATATGATTCTCTTAAAAAGCTTGGGGTAGGGGTCTAGGGGACCCTTTTATAGCCAAAATCACGGCCCTGTATCACAATACGTCACCTAGGCTGAAGATAAATGGAACTGTAGCACCCTGAGGGCTCGGTTGCTACAGAGGTATTGCACCTCACCCAGAGGTGTGATATCTCACTCTCAGGTAAGGATGGAGTGTGGATCAGGACCCGACACCTGCATGCATTACACCACATTGCCGTGGGGCAGGGCGACCAATATGCCTCTGAGATGGGCACGACAGTCCCTGTCCCTGGCTGGAGTGGGGGGAGGGAACACTGAGGAAGGGGAACCCTGTAGTGCAGGAGCAGGGAGGAAGCAGTTCCTGGGTGCATTGAGAAGGGAGTATAAAAGGTGGGCACCATCTTAGTTCAATGCAGAGAAGTCTGAGCAGAAGTGGCAGGGAGCAGGGGCTCTGCATGAGCTCTGCTCCGGAGGCGGGCCTAGTAACAGAGGCCCAGGCCTGGAAGAGGGAGAAGGAAGGAAGAGGAGCGGAGAAGGCTCCAGGAACGAGGAATGAAGGGATCCCAGGGGTGCGGACGGGCGAGTCGCCACCGCACGCCCGAATCCACCTGCGTGGAGGGGTCAGGCCAAAGGGGGAGACCGGTCCCCGAAACTAGTGGAGGCAGGAAACGACCCTCAGCTAGAAACCGGAGGCTGTGACATTTTATGTGGCGCAGCCCCTCGCTACACCCGCTAGGAAGGCACCACATAGGGTCAGGGAAACTGGCGCCAAGTTTACCAAGAGGAGACCCGAGGCAGCCGGACAGAAGGGTTGGTAAGAAAGGCCAGACAAAGGACACACAAAGGGGGTCCTGTGAAGCGCTCCAAAGTTATCTGGGAGTTGTCTGAGCCCCTCACCTGGTGAGCACAGTACGACGTGGCAGCCGTTACCTGCAGACGTGGTCTGGATAATAAGAACTGTGAGTAAAGGCCCTGGACTGCATCACTGACTCCGTGTCGTTACTGCTGCTGCCCTGCACCATCACCCCCATCCTCCGCATACACTGCCCTGAGGCTATACTCCTCACGTGGGGAGTTATGCTATGCTCTGCTGCACCCACAACACCAGCCTCAGCGGTCTGCCCTGCAGCAGCGGTTCACTCTGACCGCAATCCACGGGGTGGCGTAGTCGGACATTTAAACATCAAAACCACATAAATAGTTCCGCCACTGGTTTGACCACCCTGAGCCACGGAACCGGGTCGCCGCCACGAAGACTACAACCACCAGCATCCACCAAAAAGGGTCCGGCTCCGGGTGTCCCAAGGCCCAGGGGGTGCATCAGAACATTTTCATCACCTTTCACAATCACCAATGGGACAAGGCAGGGATGTCCTCTGTCCCCTCTCTTATACATCCTAGTGACGGAGCACCTGCTCTCATCAATTCGCCATAACCCCAATATTAGGTGGATTGAGGTGGGAGGCACCGAGTACAAGTGCTCTCTATTTGCTGATGATGTCCTAGTATATATCACTCAATCACATATATCCATCCATGCTGTTATGGCTGAAATAGATCACTTTGTTACATGGTCAAATTTTAAAATCAATGCAGCGAAGTCTGAGGCCCTCGATGTCTCCCTCCCCAAATCCATATAGGATTCCATCCAGTCCAACTTTCCCTTTGCCTGGCCCTCACAGGGTATCAAATACTTAGGAATTCCTATTCATAGAGACCTCTCCCATCTATGTTATCTTAATTGTGGGCCCTTTATTGAATAACTCCATACAGACCACGGTTGGCAAGTTAGAACTGTAAGATTCACTACGTGAACCACTGGTGTTTTGTGGAAAAGCACATGTACACTGTGTTCCAAATTATTATGCAAAAAGTGTTTAGGAGTGATAAGGGAATAATAATAATAATAATAATAATAATAGTTTATTTTTATAGCGCCAACATATTCCGCAGCACTTTACAAATTTTAGGGGGGACTTATACAGACAATACAGAATAAGCATATCTCATATCGAAAGGAGTGAGGGCCCTGCTCGCGAGCTTACAGTCTATGAGGAAGTGGGGGAGACACAAAAGGTAAAAAGTACATATATTGTATAATGCAGCCTTGATATACTGAATAGGATAAATAATAATACATGGACTGGTCGCCAGCCGGTATGTGTGCAGTCCTGACAGAGGCTTTTATGTGCATGGTTGGTTTGAACCCAAAGTTGAAGAAGATTTTAATATGGGGGAAAGCTGGGATGGACAGAGTGTGTTTAGGTGATACGCCAGTCTAAAGAAATGTGTTTTTAGGGTTCGCTTGAAACTGTGGGTATTGGGAATTAATCGAACTGTCCTGGGTAGTGCATTCCAGAGAATTGGCGCAGCACGCGAGAAATCTTGGAGACGGGAGTGGGAAGTTCGGATTATGGAGGATTTTAGTTTCAAGTCATTTGCAGAACGGAGGGCACGTGTAGGGTGGTAGACTGAGACAAGGGAGGAGATGTAGGGGGGTACTGAAGCATGGAGCGCTTTGTGGGTAAGCGTGATAAGTTTAAAACGAACTCTATATTGGATGGGCAACCAATGCAATGACTGGCACAGGGAAGAGGCATCTGAGTAGCGGTTGGCGAGGAATATGATCCTGGCTGCTGCGTTCAGGACGGATTGGAGAGGGGATAGTTTAGTAAGAGGGAGACCGATTAGTAGAGCGTTGCAATAGTCAAGACGAGAATGAATAAGAGCGACAGTAAGAGTTTTTGCCGAGTCAAAGGTGAGAAAAGTCCTGATTCTTGAGATGTTTTTGAGGTGTAGATGACATGAACGAGCGAGTGATTTGATGTGAGGAGTGAAAGAAAGATCTGAATCAAAAATGACCCCAAGACAGCGGGCTTGTAGCTGGGGAGTAATGGTTGAGCCACAAACGGAGATGGCAATATCGGGCACAGGTAGATTAATGGAGGGAGGAAAGACGAGTAGTTCAGTTTTTGACAGATTCAGTTTTAGGTAGAGGGAGGACATAATGTTAGACACAGCAGAAAGACAATCACTGGTCTTTTGTAGTAATGCAGGGGTGATGTCCGGAGCAGAGGTGTATAATTGGGTGTCATCAGCATAGAGATGGTACTGAAAACCGAATCTACTGATTGTTTGTCCAAGGGAAGAATTTGTTTGTTTGTCAGTTAAACTCATTGATGGTGATGTGTGTCAGGGCTCTTTATATCACTGTAAGCAATTGCAGACACCTGTGCTAATTAGTTTGGCAGGTGTGTCCAATGAAAGGCAAGACTACTTAAGAAGGCTGTCTCACATTATTAAGCAGCCTACATTTTCTGCCAAAATGGGAAAGAAAAAGGATGTGTCGGCTGCTGAGAAGCAACAAATTGTGGAGTGTTTAGGTCAAGGCATGACTACAATCAACATTGTGCGATGATCAGGATGAAGTGTCTTGGCAATCAAGAAGTATGTAGCTGATTCACAGTACACACGTGTGCGTGCTGATAAGGGCAAATTGAGGACTCTTTCCTACAGGCAATTACTTCAGGTTAAAAGAGGAGGGGCAAAAAAGCCTTGTCATAGCAGCAGACAAGTTTTTGAAGCTGCTGGTGCCTCCAACGTCCCCCGAACAACAAGATGCAGGATCCTTCAGAGGTTTGCAGCTGTGCATACGCCATCCTGTCGACCTCCTCTATCCACTTCACACAAGCAGAAACGGCTCCAGTGGGCCAAACATTACATGAAGACTGATTTCAAAACTGTTTTGTTCACGGATGAGTGCCGTGCAGCGCTCGATGGTCCAGATGGATGGAGTGGAGGATGGCTGGTTGATGGACACCCCACGCAAACACGGCTACAGCGCCAACAAGGAGGAGGTGGAGTAATGTTTTGGGCTGGAATCATGGGGAGAGAGATTGTCGGCCCCTTTAGGATCCCTGAAGGCGCTAAAGATGAACTCCATAATGTATGTGGATTTTCTCAAACAGCACTTCCTGCCATGGTTCAAGAAGAAGAACCGTGTATTTCACAGCAAGATCATTTTTTTGCATGATAATGCACCATCTCATGCTGCACATAAAACATCTGCATCTCTGGCTGATATGGGCATAAAAGGGGACAAACTTATGGTGTGACCCCCATGCTCCCCTGACCTCTACCCCATTCAGAACCTCTGGAGCATCATCAAAAGGAGTGTCTATGATGGCGGGAGGCAGTTCACATCTAAGCAACAGCTCTGGGAGGGTATTCTGTCCTCATGCAAAACAATTGAAGCAGAAACCATCCAAAACCTGACAAATTCAATGGACGAGAGAGTTCAGAAGCTCCTTTCGAACAAGGGGTCCTATGTGAAAATGTAACATCACCTAGAATAAAGTTTTGAGTTGAAAACTGTTTGATTTCAGTTTCTAATAACCTGCTAATGCTTATAATTTCAAAAATGACCATTTTTTTGGTCTTTATTAAAATGAAAAGGTTGATCGAAAAGTTTGGGGGATCTAAGAGTGTGGCAACCCAGTAGTCATGATTACTTCGAATTCTGACAATATGAGGGTCATGTTGCAGGTAGTGCAGCAAGAAGGCACTTATGTGTCTTGCGCATCTCGGAGCCCCAAAATTATTTTCCGGGCTAGATGCAGCTAAAAATTATTATTAATTTTAAATCTGGTGGAGCTTAGTATAGATGGCCTAATAGGATCAGTGCTGCACACTGCTACAAAGCCATACAAGGCCATACAAGGCACGTGTGTGACATTGTCCTGGCGAAGGGCCGCACCCAGGTTTGCAGCATTGTCGCACACGGCCTTCCCTGGTTTCAGGTCCAGTGGAGACAACCATTCATGAAATTGGTTCTCCAGAGCTGACCACAACTCCTCAGCTGTGTGACTCACATTTCCCAGACATTTCAAAGTAAAAACCGCCTGATGACGTTGAGCCCTACTGCCAGCATAGTAAGGAGGTGTGCAGGATCCCTTCTGCGCAGTTAGAAAGCTTGTGGCATGACCAGACAGGCTTTGGGTGCAGGTGGAAGACCGAGAGGAGGTTGAGGAGGCAGAAGCAGTGGAAGAACTTTGACATAAAGAGGATTGACGCACAACTCGTGGGGACGGCAAGACTTGGACAGCAGCCCCTTGTCCTGCTGTCACCATAGTTACCCAGTGCCCAGTCAGCGACATGTAACGCCCCTGTCCATGCCTACTCGTCCAAGTGTCTGTGGTGAAATGCACCCTGTCACACACAGAGTTTCTCAAAGAAGCGGTGATGTTGTGTGCGACATGCTGGTGGAGCGCAGGCACACCTTTGTTTGAGAAGTAGTGCCGACTGGGCATCTGGTACTGGGGCACTGCGACGGACATAAGGTCTCGAAAATCCTCTGTGTCCACCAGGCGGAAAGGCAGCATTTCTGTAGCCAAGAGCTTGCAGATGGTGAAATTCAACCTCTTAGCTTTCTCATGGCTAGGAGGAAATGGTCTTTTACTTGTCCACATCTGAGGGACCGAGGGCTGGCTATTGTGCTTAGACGGGGTTGATAAGGGTGTCCCCGGCAAACTGCCGGTCTGTGAGGAAGATGCAGGCAGACATGTTAGGTTGCCTTGATCCAAAGGTGGTGCTATCGATGTCGGACAGCGCTCAACACCAGCTGGTGTTACCACCTCCAAAGAAAATGATGACCTGCCAATCACGCTGGCTGTTGCGGGTAAAGAGGTGGCAGGTCTGCGCCCCAAAACAGGTGTGACTGCTGTCCCCCCAGTCACAGAGGATGAAGAGACCGCGGATGCACAAGATATAGCAGACGGTGGTTGGCCCGGCCGGCTAGGCCGCATTGTAGCACACTGAGCTTCCCACTGCAACTTATGCTTCATGTCCATGTGCCGGTTCATGCATGAAGTACTCAAACTATGTATTTTTTGGCCTCTACTTAGCTTTTGCTGACAAATGTTACAGATAACACGAGTTGGGTCATCTTTATCGATCTGAAAAAATGCCCAGGCTATGCAAGGCTTAGCACCCATGCGACCTGAAGAGCCACCAAAACTTGTGGTGAGAGGCAGAGTTGTGTTTGAGAATGCAGTTGTTGACGTGCTTCCAGTACTACGTCTCTGTCCAGGAAGGCACAACCTGACCTCGTCGTCACTAGCATCTTCCTCCACCTCCTCTGCTGACCTCATCTCTTGGCTGACTGTGGGTTGACAGTAAGTGGGATCTCCAACCTCATCATCATCACCCTGTGCGTTATCACACCCGTCGTCCTCAGAGCCAACCTGTTCCTGCCCTTACAAAAAACGAAAGTTGTCGCTCCAATCAGGTATTTGAGTCTCATCATCGTCTTCCTCATTGTCTCCACCAACAGGAGTTACAGTTTGGGAATGAGGGTCTACATTATGGTCAGAACCTTCTGCGTCTGGTCCTGGATCCGACTCATAAAGATTCTGGGCATCAGTGCAGATCATTTCCTCGTCTGGATTCACAGAAGCGCTGGAGTCGACCTCTGATTCCCAGGCTATAGTATGAGTAAACAGCTGTGCAGACTCAACCATCTGTGTTACCCCATACTCAGACGGGCAGCTGGAGACTTGGGAGGTGTGAGGAAGCAAGTGCGATTGGGGTGACACCTTTGAGGACTGGAGTATTTGTGATGTTGAAGTTGATGTGGAGGAGAGCCCACTTAAAGGAGCACTTGATATCCGTTGAAGCACCTGCTGTTTTTGTGCCTCAACTGGAATTTGTAGCGATTGGCGTGGCCGTAAGAAAGGGATCTTATCACATTGTCCGCTAAAAGAAGTAGACATTTTAGTTTGGCTGGAAGATGGTCTTTCTTCTGCAGATGTTACTGTTGCTTTAACACCTACCCCACGGACACAACCTTTTTTCCCCTTCCCAACGCGCCTATTCCCCTTTCCACCAGCAGCAGGCCTTTTTCCACTCATTTTGGTGGTTAACTAATTCACAACTCTGGAGTTGTTTGCACAAAAAAACAATGGATGGGAACCGAGCAGAGCTGAGTGGCCAAACTGTGGTATTAGGCCAAAACTATTGGCTGGGTTAGATGCAGAAAAAAATGATATTCAATTTGCAACCTGATGGAGGTCAGTATAGATGGACTAATAGAACAAGTCCCACACACTGCTAGAAGCCCAAATATTTTTTCAGAGGTAGATGCAGAAAAAATATATATTCAGTTTGCAACCTGATGGAGGTCAGTATAGATTGACTAATAGAGAAAGTCCCACACACTGCTAGAAGGCTAAATATTTTTTCAGAGCTAGATGCAGACAAAAAATTATTTTGAATTTGCAACCTGATGGAGGTCAGTATAGGTGGACTAATAGAACAAGTCCCACACACTGCTAGAAGGCCAAATATTTTTTCAGAGCTAGATGCAGAAAAAAATTATATTCAGTTTGCAACCTGATGGAGGTCAGTATAGATGGACTAATAGAACAAGTCCCACACACAGCTAGAAGCCCAAATATTTTTTCAGAGGTAGATGCAGAAAAAAATTATATTCAGTTTGCAACCTGATGGAGGTCTGTATAGATGGATTAATAGAACAAGTCCCACACACAGCTAGAAGCCCAATATTTTTTCAGAGGTAGATGCAGAAAAAAAATATATTCAGTTTGCAACCTGATGGAGGTCAGTATAGATGGACTAATAGAGAAAGTCCCACACACTGCTAGAAGGCCAAATATTTTTTCAGAGCTAGATGCAGAAAAAAATTATATTCAGTTTGCAACCTGATGGAGGTCAGTATAGGTGGACTAATAGAACAAGTCCCACACACAGCTAGAAGGCCAAATATTTTTTCAGAGCTAGATGCAGACAAAAAATTATTTTGAATTTGCAACGTGATGGAGGTCAGTATAGATGGACTAATAGAGAAAGTCCCACACACTGCTAGAAGGCCAAATATTTTTTCAGAGCTAGATGCAGATATAAATTATTTTTAATTTGCAACCTGATGCAGGTCAGTATAGATGGACTAATAGAACAAGTCCCACACACTGCTAGAAGGCCAAATATTTTTTCAGAGGTAGATGCAGACAAAAAATTATATTCAGTTTGCAACCTGATGGAGGTCAGTATAGATGGACTAATAGAACAAGTCCCACACACTGCTAGAAGGACAAATATTTTTTCAGAGGTAGATGCAGAAAAAAAATATATTTAGTTTGCAACCTGATGGAGGTCAGTATAGATGGACTAATACAACAAGTCCCACACACTGCTAGAAGCCCAAATATTTTTTCAGAGCTAGATGCAGAAAAAAATTATATTCAATTTGCAACCTGATTGAGGTCAGTATAGATGGACTAATAGAATGATGCTATGCCCAAAAGATTTTACTTCACTAGGTGCAGTAAAAAAATTGGTATTCTATACACAGGTGGTATATCTTGCAACCCAGATAGGCTACTCCACTGACTAACACACTCTGCAATAGGCCAAAAAGGATTAGCTTTGCTAGATTCAGCCAAATGCTGTGAAAAAAACTTGCACAGCACTGGCACAGACCTGCCTGGCAAAAACTGATAGGAACTGATGTAACCTAGTCCTGAAAAGGACTGCAATCACAATTAGTCTTTACTCTCACAATCTATCTATTTAAGAGCACAGACCTGCCTGATAAAAGTCGTAGGAAATGCTGTAACCTAGTCCTTAAAAGGACTGCAATCACAACTATTCCCTACTCCCAAGCTATCTGTAGATTTGTGCGAAAATTGGCTTGAAATTAACAAGGTATAGCGCACACAGCAACAGCGGTGCCGTCTAACACGCAGCTGCAGCAGTGAGAAAATGGTGGCGACGGGGAAAATGGCTTGGTCTTATAGGACAAGGACATGTGACATACACAGCCAATGACACATGCCCTTGCTTGTGTGAAAAAAAGCACTTCGCTCCGTGTGTGCGCTGCTGATAGGCTGACAGATTGCACCTCCCCACTGCAAATGCGGGAAAGAGAAAAAAAAATGGAGATCTTCATTATTCCTGCAGAGATCCATCCCCTACCCCTCCCCCCACCCCGCTGTACACTCAAACTGCGTATTAACATTAATTTTCATCATTACTGAGAAAAAATCCAGTTATGATTTTGGTGCACGAACAGTTATCGAACATAACCTCGAACAGCCGAATTTTTCTCAAATCGTTCGTGTTCGCCGAACGGCTCGAACACCGCCCAAAACAGCTCGAATTTGAGATTGGCGAACAGTTCGAGTAGAACAACGCTCATCTCTAGTTGTAAAATATTAAAATGACATTTCCCTGTGAATGCATTTGTCATAAAAAATAACATAAAAAAACATAACAATAGGATCTTTCTTTAGTATAAAAAACAGCATCACCAATTTAACCTCAATGTAATCACATTGTTCAGCTCATGCACCTCCTCCTCCATCTCCGAAATGACCACATCAGTCACAAGCTGACAGCACTGCAGCACTTCCTTGGCCTAACAGCAACAGGCTGTGCTGAAGATAACATGCTTAATGCTTAATTGACAAACCGCCCAGCGCTGCATAGTTGTTGAAAGCTGTAACACAGCAGCTGGATCTGTGGCTCTCACCGCTGAACATACAGCCAAGGCATGGTCGTGTGTTACAATGGGCGGAACCTGGTGACGGAGAAATGACAACCGGGGTAGATACGGTTTCCCTCTATGCCAGTCCTTTCACAGAGCTAAAGAATATGGCTGTGGTGAAATACAACTCCCACTGAGAAGCTGTTTCAGATTGAAAAACATTGTGCCCACCAGAGGATTTGTTTCTGAGGGCTAACCTTTCTCACCCGCTCAAGAGCCCCATAGCAGCTGCAAAGTTAGCGCTATCATGAACTCTCCTGAGGTAGAAGCCAAGGCACACCAGAGAATTCTCTGGTGGGACTGTCCAACCCTGCCGAGAAGCAGTCCCGGCTAAGAAAAGTGTGTGGGAAGATTCCAGGACACTCTATTTTTACTGAGGAGGAAACACATGCAAACATGGGGAGAACATACAAATTTCTTGCAGATGTTGTCCTTGCTGGGATTTGAACCCAGGATCCCAGTGCTGCAAGACTTCAGTGCTAACTACTGATCCAATGTGCTGCCGTTCACCCTCTAATATCTAACAGGCTGGAGAAACTTGAACCTACTGCCACTCTATCATCAGCTCCTTTGTGAGAAAATGTATTTGGGCAGCCACTCAGTCTACCAAATAAAATTCCAGAGAAGGAAATTGAGGATGGCTTCGCTACTGGTACTGGGGGCAGTGCTAATACCATGGTGTTGTACCATAGTTTGCTGGAAATATTCCAGGCTGGTAGGAGGCAAGAAAATTACCACAGAAAAGTACCAGCAGTAATGTTCAGGCCACATTTCAAGTGCAAGCAGCTTTAGAGGATTTTCTGGGAGAAATGACACGCAGGGTAGATACGGTTTCCCTCTATGCCAGTCCTTTCACTGAGCTAAATACAACTCTTATCAAAAAAAGTTGTGGACTTGCTCCGTAACGTCCCTGGCCACATTCACCTGTCCACGTGTTTGTGGTTAGGCAGTCCTTCTTAGTAAGTGCACTGGGTAGGGCATGGGTAATGTTGTGGGACCCGTGCTTGTGGAAGGCGAAGGCGATACCGGGAAAAATACTGGCGGCTGGGGACCGAGTATGGACACCCGGCCGCCGCCTGCATGAGGTTGTGAAAAGCTTCCACCTCCACAAGCTTAAAAGGCCATATTTCAAGTGCAAAGAGCTGCCCAGAAATCTGTCAGTTTAGTGTTGCGGCCTGTGGGTGGGTGGGTGGCTGGCTGCATACTTGTAATTGCATTCCAAGTAACAGAAAACTAAGCAGATGATGGCCTCTATCATCATCATGGCCTCACCTCGGCACTATGAACTCTCCTGAAGGAGAAGCCAAGGCCCGCCGGAGGAGTCTCCGGTTCTCTGGTGGGCCCGTCCAACCCTGCCAAAAAGCAGCCCTGGCTAAGAAAAGTGTGGGGGAAGGTTCCTGGACACTCTATGGCTGCTTTTTTAATGCAGATTGGCCGTGCTTATGCATGTTATTTCTCAAAACGCATTACGGATCAGGCCATTTTCCTACTCTGTATTCAAGAAATTAAATGCGCAAAGAAAGATGTGTGTGTGTCAAAGCACCATTGACAAGTGCGATGTTGGATGGGCTGCCATTGCTTCTGCAACAAGCTCAATTACAGGATTTTCTGGGAGAAATGACACGCAGGGTAGATACGGTTTCCCTCTATGCCAGTCCTTTCACTGAGCTAAATACAACTCTTATCAAAAAAAGTTGTGGACTTGCTCCGTAACGTCCCTGGCCACATTCACCTGTCCACGTGTTTGTGGTTAGGCAGTCCTTCTTAGTAAGTGCACTGGGTAGGGCATGGGTAATGTTGTGGGACCCGTGCTTGTGGAAGGCGAAGGCGATACCGGGAAAAATACTGGCGGCTGGGGACCGAGTATGGACACCCGGCCGCCGCCTGCATGAGGTTGTGAAAAGCTTCCACCTCCACAAGCTTAAAAGGCCATATTTCAAGTGCAAAGAGCTGCCCAGAAATCTGTCAGTTTAGTGTTGCGGCCTGTGGGTGGGTGGGTGGCTGGCTGCATACTTGTAATTGCATTCCAAGTAACAGAAAACTAAGCAGATGATGGCCTCTATCATCATCATGGCCTCACCTCGGCACTATGAACTCTCCTGAAGGAGAAGCCAAGGCCCGCCGGAGGAGTCTCCGGTTCTCTGGTGGGCCCGTCCAACCCTGCCAAAAAGCAGCCCTGGCTAAGAAAAGTGTGGGGGAAGGTTCCTGGACACTCTATGGCTGCTTTTTTAATGCAGATTGGCCGTGCTTATGCATGTTATTTCTCAAAACGCATTACGGATCAGGCCATTTTCCTACTCTGTATTCAAGAAATTAAATGCGCAAAGAAAGATGTGTGTGTGTCAAAGCACCATTGACAAGTGCGATGTTGGATGGGCTGCCATTGCTTCTGCAACAAGCTCAATTACAGGATTTTCTGGGAGAAATGACACGCAGGGTAGATACGGTTTCCCTCTATGCCAGTCCTTTCACCGAGCTAAATACAACTCTTAGCAAAAAAAGTTGTGGACTGGCTCCGTACCGTCCCTGGCCACATTCACCTGTCCACGTGTTTGTGGTTAGGCGGTCCTTCCCAGTAAGTGCACTGGGGAGGGCACGGGTAATGTTATGGGACCCGTGCTTGTGGAAGGCGGAGGCGATACCGGGAAATATAGTGGCGGCTGGGGACCGAGTATGGACACCCGGCCGCCGCCGGCATGAGGTTATGAAAAGCTTCCGCCTCCACGAGCCTAAAAGGCCACATTTCAAGTGCAAGCAGCTGTCAAAAATTTGGCAGTATAGTATTGCAGCCTGTGGGTGGGTGGCTGCTGGCATTCTTGTGCTTGCATTGCAAGGAATGGGGTAGGGACAACTGAACACTGCAGTGGGACAAGGACGTGGACGGTGATTGTTGCAAGTCTGCAACGACAGGTGCATGGCGGGAGGCATCTTCGCATGTGCCAAGGATCACTTATGATAGGCACACATTTAGGCAGTGACCTGGGAGTCAGAGATGTTTCCAGAGGTCTTCCCCTTGCTGTTCCCATGTCTTTTCAGCACTGTATGCATGTGTCTGATGATGTGTCACACACCACATGGCCAGATAAGGTTGTAAAATGTTAAAATGACATTTCCTGGTGAATGCATTTGTCTTGGTTGAAAGCAATGCAAAAGTGCAAAAACGTGTCAAAAATGCTACGTGTGAACATAGCCCAAGGTGTGTAGGAGTATTTTTGTTTTTGTTTATTTATTTTGCCTTATATACAAGTCATCACCCTGGAAAGGATGTTCCTTACGCCGTAAAAGTGGCGTAATACTCTGACGACGTTGTTGACAGCAGTGATCTGGGAGTCAGAGATGCTTCCAGGGGTCTTCCCCATGCTGTTCACATGTCATTTGAGCACAGTTCCCATCGATTTGGGCAATTTTTAGGCCCTCTGCAGACCGCCGTGGGGAGCCACCTGAAAAATGCTCAAGTTTCCCCTAGACTTATATTGGGCTCATTGCTCGGGTTGAGCACCCGAGTATTTCAATTTGCTCGACCCGAGCAACGAGTACTCGAGCATTTTAGTGCTCGCTCATCACTAATGACAACCAAAAACATCCAAATAATCCTGATCAAAAAGTTCACATACCCTGGTGATTTTGGCCTGATAACATGCACAGAATTTGACACAAATGGGTTTGAATGGCTACTAAAGGTAACATCCTCACCTATGACCTGTTTGCTTGTAATCAGTGTGTGTGCATAAAGCTGAGTGAGTTTCTGGGATCCAGCCACTGACGTTTCTGGATTTTGAGATGGGGAAAGCAAAAGAATTATCAACGGATCTACGGGAAAAGGTAGTTGAACTGTATAACACAGGAAAGGGAGGCAAAAAGAGTATAACACAGGCAAGGGATACAAAAAGATATCCCAGGAATTGATAATGCCAGTCTGCAGTGTTCAAACTGTGATTAACAAATGGAAAATCAGATGCTCTGTAAAAACCAAACCACAGTCAGGTAGACCAACAAAAATTTCAGCCACAACTGCCAAGAAAATTGTTCGGGATGCAAAGAAAAACCAACAAATAACATTAGCTGAGAACACACTTAGGGGTGTACTCACTTTTGTTGCCAGCGGTATAGACATTAATGGCTGTGTGTTGAGTTATTTTGCAGGCACACCAAATTTACAGTTAAACAAGCTGTACACTGACTACTGTACATTGTATCAAAGTGTCGCATCTTCAGTGTTGTCCCATCAAAAATATATATATGTATTCCGGCCCATTTTTGGAGTTTTGTGTGAAATTATGTCCAATTTGCCTTTTTTTTCTCAGTTTTTTTGTGTTGTTCCAATAAACACAAAGGAAATAAACATGCGTGTAATAAAACATGTGTAATTTTCTGAAACAATTTCAAGGGTGCCAGCACTTTCCGCCATGACTGTATATGCAGGTAGAGTCCTTAACCCCTTTACAACCCAAAGTGGTTTGCACGTTAATGAGAAGGCCAATTTTTACAATTCTGACCACTGTCACTTTATGAGGTAATTACTCTGGAACACTTCAACGGATCCCCCTGGTTCTGAGAATATTTTTTCATGACATATTGTACTTTATGATTGTGGTAAAATTTCTTCGATATCACTTGTGTTTATTTGTGAAAAAAACAGATATTTGGCGAAAATTTTGAAAATTTTGCAATTTTCAAAATTTGAATTTTTATGCCCCTAAATCGGAGAGATATGTCACACAAAAAAAGTTAATAAATAACATTTCCCATATGTCTACTTTACATCAGCACAATTTTGGAACCCAAATTTATTTTTATTAGGGAGCTATAAGGGTTAAAATTGACCAGCGATTTCTCATTTTTCCAACAAAATTTACAAAACCATTTTATTAGGGACCACATCACATTTGAAGTCACTTTGAGGGGTCTTTATGACTGAAAATACCCAAAAGTGACACCATTCTTAAAACTGCACCCCTCAGTGAATCGTGTCATCATGGCAACATCCGGAAAGCCGCGGCACACATTGCTGGACGCCGGCAGGAGAGGTGACTATCCCGATCACCTCCCCTTGCCCCCGCAATGCTGCGAACGACTTCGATCGCAGCATTGTGGGGGTTAATGTGCGGGACCTCTCCCAGCACATAGCACCGGGTGTCAGCTGTGACAATCAGTTGACACCCGGCGGCGATCACGCCCGCACAGCCTGTGTGCGGGCGCGATCGCAAAGATGTACTAATACGTATCAGGCTCTTAAGTCCCAGGGCGCAGATACGTATCAGTACGTCTTGGGCTTTAAAGAAGTTAAAATTAAATGGGAAAAGTCACAAAACTTTGCAACTTTTCAAGAGCTTTATGCCAGTTTTCTGGCAAAAACACTGGTGAATCGGGTTCATAATCTCTAATCCTTTCAGCTCCCTTTAATTAGACTACTTTCAACAAACTAATTATAAGTATTGGGTCTGTTTTTTTTTTAATGCTTTTAAAATAATTGTAAATATTTTCAATCCCCTTTTGTTATAAGGATTTCCCAAAAATTAGCTAATCATAGGTTGTCCTGCATTCGTGACAGTGATTGACTGCGCGGTCACTTGGAAGTTTACATTGGCATCACTACAGGGCCGGTAAAGAAGGACTGTCAGGGACCCCCAGAGTGTGGTAAAATGCGCCAACTAATTCATAATTCATTTAATTCTCACACAATATACTAAGTTAGTGTAAGTCTACAAAAAAGCAACAAAACTTGGTGTTAAAAAAATTGAGCATAACTTTTTGAAAAATGAGCCAGGTTATGCCAAATCTTACATATTTTGTGACTTTGTGATCAGTTATCAACACAAATATTTTACTCAAATTACCAGATCGATGGATAAGAATTGGGACTTTTCCCTAAATCTCTCCAAAACATCACCGCTTATAGAAGACCACCCTCATATCCAGATCAGATTTTCTGTGAGAGATGCCCAGATCCACAATATAGTATGCATACTGGCCATCTATGAGAAGTCCACCCCAATGGAAGTCCAGTTATTATAGAGGATTTTACTGTTTATATAAGGGGCAGACAATGACAGTGAAGGGCCCTTAATCAGGACTTCTGATCTGGGCCCCCCACCCTCCATCAGGCACCACCTACATATACATTTCCATGTATATTTATATTAGGCACACATATAAAATTTGCACATGCTAATACTCTATACACATTTTAACGTATGCATATACATAGTGCACACAAACATAAAATACGGACATACACATAAGATGCACATACACAGTATAGAGTCCCGGTAGTCCTCATAGTTTTAAGCATGGACCCTGGCAAATTGTAGACGGACTTTTATTGTTCATGGGCTTTAAGGGAGAGAGGCTTCCTTTGTGGAGGACACTCATGAATGCCATTCATTTGCAGTGTACACCGTGTCGTGTCATGGAAAACACTCGCCCTAGTTTGGCTTTCTACTTCTTCAGCTAATAGCAATGAATTTGCCTGTCGATTTTCTTCTCATCACAAGATGCTTTTGTTTAGATGTTAACTTCCATCTGACTGATAAGAAAAGCTTTGCTGATCTTCTTGTAGACTTCACATTTTTTGTAAAGAAATTATTTTCTTTCTCAGAAATGTCTTGTGACATTTCTCTTCTATGTGGTGCCACTTACCCTTCTCATCAGAGGACGCTTTTGTTTAGGTGTTAACTTCCATAGTCGGCCTGGACGTCTCTGTAAGATGGTTGCAGTTCCATCTTTGTTATAGTTTTGCATCACTTTTGCTACAGTATTCTGACTGATAAGTAAAGTTTTGCTGATCTTCTTGTAGACTTCACATTTATTGCAAAGAAATTATTTTCTTTCTCAGGTTTTGTGACATTTCCCTTCTATGTGGTGCCATTGCTGATAGCATGAAATGGGAAGGAGTTTTCTTTATTAAGTAACTTCCTTTTACAGACACCTGTCTGCTGGACATCTGTTTAATGAATAATTACACTTACCTGTGGTTCAGTTCTTGTTAATTAGAATTTTGTTGTCTAAACTTAGCTTTTCTCTTAAGACTGTTACTGGGATGTTCTCATTTTTGAAACATGATCTTGAATGAGTTTGTTAAGAAAATTACTTTTTTGGGGTCTGCAAAATACCAAATCTTGTTTGCATTCAATGGCTCAAATTTGCGAGAGTATTTTGTAGTATGGTATCCCATATAAAATGATGATTCTGAAAGGAAACTACAGGTTTGCTGACAAATCTATTTGGGTGTACTGATCTATGCTAAACACTGTATATATATATATATATATATATATATAAACCTTATAAGTTTGGTATCACAGTAATCGTACTACTGACTCTGAATCATTTTGTCAGTTTGTTTTTACAACACAATACACACTGTAAAATGAAGGAACCCAAACCTGGCATTTTTTCTCATTTTTCAACACATTATATGATAAAATGAATGGTGTTGTTCAAAACTACAACACTAAGCGTCAGCACACTGTGATTTGCTGATCTGTAAGATGCGTTCTTTGTGCTGTGAAAATACACAGCTGTGATATCTCACCAAATATTCATAGTGGGAACTTAAAATTATGTTTTTCTGCCATGATTAAGGATGGTTTGGATGTATGAAACATGTTGACCTTTTATTTCTATCTTTGTGGAATTAAGGCTGCATGAACCAGTCACCAACCATTATCTGTATATGTACAAATATTAAGTGCTACTGAGTGCTGTAGGAAAAACTTAGAATAGTGAGGTGATTTGATAGTCCTGCCACAAATAATCTGTTTCTACTGCACACTTAAAATCTCTGATAGTGGGAATGAACATGATTGCCTGCAGTAGTGCACTCCTGAGAGCTGGTGCAGCGGAGAAAATATCTTGGACATGAGAGTGGAAGGTCCTGATTATGGAGGATGTTAATCTTAGCTCATTGGAGTGTAGATATGGTAGAGATGCAGGACTGTGCAGCAGTGTGGAGAGGTTTGTGGATGAGTGTAATGACTGGTACAGGGTGGAGGCACCAGTGTAACTGCTGGACAGAAATATGAGACTGACTGCTGCATTAAGGATAATGAGAAATACATTTAGTGAGAAGAAGAGCAATTAGTGAGTTACAAGTATTTGTGAATTCAAGACATAAAGGAATCAGAGCAACAGTAACAGATTTTACTTTTTTTTAATTAATAATGGGATGAATAAAATCGTGAACATTATCAATAGACTAAATCAAAGTCAGGAAGATAGCCGAGGTCAGATACCAGGTGATCAGTAAATGACAAGTCAGACGAGCAGTATGAATACCGTGGAGCCTGATGACAGAGGCGTTACTGAAACTTGTCCAGGTTGACCAGTCAGAAGGCCACAGGTAGATGGTGAAGGTCCTTCTATACAGCTCCAGCAGTGATGGTGGATCTGCTGGACTTCAGGGCGCTGGATGCTTAGGTGTCCCGTCTTTTAGATGGTTTTAGGGCAACAGTGACAGCATGCAAATGCGCGAGCAGCCCTGGATAATCCACGCCGGCAGGATGATAAGATCCGGCGGAAGATGGAACCTATGAGAAGAGAAATAAATATAATGTAAGTGATGGGACTCCATATTACATGATAATGCTGTGCAGTCACTGTGGCCGGACGGCAGAGGAATATTATCATACAGAGGTCAGGGGTCATTGTCAGCAATCATACATGTGACAATCCCATCACTGACAGATTACATCTACTCCACATGAATTATTCTCACTGACATCACACAACATGGAGCTGATTCTCACACTTACCTCGTCTCTTTTTCCCATTTTTTCCATTTTCTGAGTTTTGTTGCTCCATACTCAGATTTATTGCCGATTTTCTTTCTTCATGAGATGGAAATTCTGATGAAAATTTTTTAAAAAAAATCAGTAACAATATATTCTTATAGGATCTGCTTTGTCATAATATGGATAACATAAGAGACCTATAGTATTGTATAAAACCATGTGGGAATATTTGAGCCTTGAAGTCAACATTCACATTGCTGGTGCTGTAGACATGTACATACCTGGCAAAGGGGACGAGGGTGGCAAGATGGTAACAGCATCGTCTGTATTACATACAGGAACAGATACTTTCTGCCTGTTTGAAGAAGAAAAACATGTAAATCTCAAGTAAACTCCATATAAAAGGGGTTGTCTCACTAGAAGAACACCGACTATAAGGACTAGTAGGACATATGACTGTCATAGTGGGAAGGTCTTCTGCTCAAGACTACTTTTTATAGAGAGCTGAGAGGAAAACAACTACCAAGAATGGCCGGCATTTCATACTACATCTCTCCTACAGTGAGGGCAGCACTAAAAGTGCATGACCGGCCACAATTATGGGCTGTTATCTCCAACAATTCCGAAAGCTGAAAGCACAATGACCCATAACCATGGGGCGGTGGATGCTGCATTTGATATTATGGTATTTATGTCCTATATTTGATGTTGTGCACATATATCAGCCTGGAGCTCCCAGTAATGACCCCATAATCTACTCACATTTCTGAGATGTTTGTGTTGGATTCTGGTGTACACTCTGGAGGGGCCTTGGGATCCTCGTTGTTCACCATCCCGTTAGTGGTGGTAGAGTGCTAAATGTGGATAACAATAAGTTATTAAATATATATACTTTTTCATTTTGCAGCTCCTTTTTTGTACATATTTTGGATTTATCGATCACATACTTACTTTAGAAAGCCTCTCAGAAGATGATGATGCAAATATTCGGAAGATAAAGTTCTCATCGTCCTCACTTGTGCCCTCCTTATCCTCTGAGACCAGATGGTTGTTTTCATCAGAGTGATCTACAAGACATAGGTAAGGAAGGATTGTTAGAGGGTGTCAGTATAACACAGTCGCTATATCTCACTAGGTTACTAGATGATACAACGTAATATACAGAATACATGAAAAAAAACTCCTGTACAAAATTAGGGAAATAGGGATACAGTACGAACCCATGGTCAACATAGCTGAGATCCATGAAACATGGATAACATAGTAGATCAGAAAAACCATGTGGAAATATTTGAGCCTTGAAGTCAACATTCACATTGTTGGTGCTGTAGACATGTACATACCTGGCAATGGGGACGAGGGTGGCAAGATGGTAACAGCATCGTCTGTATTACATACAGGAGCAGATTCTTTCTGCCTGTTTGAAGAAGAAAAACATGTAAATTGTAAGTAAACACAGTATAAAATGGGTTGTCTCACTATAAGAACACTGACTATAAGGCCTAATAGGACATATGACTGTCATAGTGGGGAAGGTTTTCTGCTCCAAACTACCTTCCATGGATCAGAACACAACTACCAAGAATGTCTGGCAAGTAATACTACAGCTCTCCTACAGAGTAGGCAGTGCTAAAAATGCATGACATGCCACAATTATGGGCTGTTATCTTCTGCATTTTCTGAAGCCAAAAGTACAATGACCGTTAACCATGAAGCGGTGAATGCTGCATTTGATATTCTGTTATTTATGTCCTATATTTGGTGCTGTGTACATAGATCAGCCTGGAACTCCCAGTAATGACCCTTTCTAATCTACTCACATTTCTGAGATGTTTGTGTTGGTTTCTTGTGTATACTCTGGAGGGGCATTGGGATCCTCATTGTTCACCATCCTGGTAGCGATGGTACAGAGCTAAATACGGATAAAAATAAGATATAAAATATTTTTTTTATGTACTTTTAGAGTTTTTTTTATTTTTTTTTACATATTTTGGATTTATTAATCACATACTTACTTTACAAAGCTTTTCAGAAGATGACGTAAAATTTTGGAAGTCAAGGCTCTCATTGTTCTCACTTGTGCCTTCCTCATCCTTTGAGACCAGATGTTTGTTTATATCAGAATGATCTACAAGAAATAGGTAATGAAGTATTATTAGAGGTTGTCAGTATAACACAGTCACTATTTATCACTAATATTAATGGGAACAGATGATCACATATTAGGGAAGATGAGACAAATAGTCGCTTAGTCTAGATGACGTCTCCTTCTACTTACTGATAAATAAGCTGGTGTCTGCGTCTGAAACAAGCTGAGGAACATACTCCAGCTCCTGGCTCAGAATGTTGTCAAAGTCCAAGTCACTCAGGAATGGATGAACCTTGATCTCAAATGCTCCTCCTAGAAAAAGAAAAACAAAAGTGATGCGGACATGGTCAGGGCTGGCTCCATATCTGAACAGTTTATCGTAATCTGAACTAATGACAAAACTGAGCCGACATGAAGGAAATAAACTGAAAGTCTTAGTGTGGAGAACTAGAAATACAGTAGATGAGCTGATAGAGAAATGCTGATCTTCATGGACATGAGCGATATGTCCTTGGTCTAATAAGGGAATATTAATACTAGTATATCTGTTACCTGTCCCAAGTCTACGCACAGGATTTCTTCTGAGCAGCTCAGTGATGAGATTCTGAGCATCCAGGGGTGGAGCGCGATCACAATTCCAAATTAGTTCTCCTGTTACATAGAAAATTACAGAAAATAAAACCTCTTTACTGGACTGTAACATAAAGCAAAGGAAATAACTAAACAAATGTAACCAATCAACGCAATGATCGGATTATTCTACTCACCAATGACAACCCTTTTATAAAGCTCAGTGAGGGAATCAGCATCAAATGGTACACATCCCAGCAGGAATTTATACAGGATGATCCCCAATGACCACCAGTCAACAGGTCTTCCATAGCCTTCTTTCAGGATGATCTCTGGGGCTATGTAACATGGGGTGCCACAGAACTGGAAACCAACAGAACATAGAGATGAGAATCGATGAAACAATTATTATGACAAGATATCATCGTTAAAACACAATGCAGAAGATAAAATATTAGTGGAAAAGTTCTCTAGAAAGGAAGAACGTAGAGAAGAGACAATAGTGTGATGAGATTTGCAAATAACAAGCTAAGTTCTTATAGGTGATGCTGACCTCACGGTCCTGGAACTCTCTGGAGATGTCCACTGCTAATTCCTTGTAGGTGTTGGTTTTCGGTATCATTAGACCAAGTTTTGAAATCCCAAAATCGGTAACTTTAATATGTCCAGTAGATGTAATCAGGAGGCTGCAAAAGAGAAGATGATTTTAGCCTCACAGACTGAATGATAATAAATGACAACTTTCCCCACTTTATTATACTACGGGGGCACTTACTTTTCCGGCTTCAGGTCTCTGTGCACCACACCGTAACTATGCAGGTATTCCATGGCAAGTACCGCCTCTGCAAAGTACAAGCGGGCCATGGGGACAGAGAAAGGACCCCTGGTGCTTAGAAGGGTCCCACAGTCTCCACCTATAGAAGAAAGGAAATATGACCGGTGAGGGGTTTATACAGAAGATAACCATGATATACCACGAGCAGATAACCATGATGTATAATGAGCAGTGAGCGGAAACATACTGGGGAGATCACACAGATAGTGGCGTACATAGAAATCACAAGACCCCATATCAAAAGTTGTAATTGCCCCACACCCTAAAAAATAAAAAAGAAATATATTTATATCCCTGTTGAAGCAGCTTGGTGTTCTCACCAGCAGTACAACTTTTATGGCCATTTTAGAGTATGATGCTCCCAAAAATGCCCACACCCACACTCAATGAGTATGGTATCTCCACAGTGAATCCTCCTAAGGAGGCCACCACTTAGAAGGAGGCCAGCCACAACCCCCTACTCGGTGTGATGGCACCCACAGCAACCCTCCCACTCAGGATAATGTTTCCCACAGTCCCTCACACAATAAAATGGTCCGCATAACTCCCCACTCAGTATGATGTCCCCACACAGAATGGGGGCCTCCATACAGAGTGAGGACCCCCACAGCACCCCACTTAATATGATGACCTCCACTCAGCATTCACAGTCCCCCCATATCTAGTCATACGGCCCCCTTTCAGTATTTTGGTCCCTACTAGCCACCTACTCAGTATTTTTGCCCCCACCAGCCCCACCTCCTTGAAGAAGCAAATACCGCTGAAATTGTGATGACAGGTGGAGGGATGCTGCCCACTGCCGAGCGTCGACAGACCCCCTCCGACTGATGAGCCCCATAGCGCCCCTGCACCAAGATCAATGAATTTACGAGCATCTTGGTAATAGATAACCTATAGTAAATGCTCTGTGGGGATGTAACCAACAATGTCCTAATGATATGAGCAGTGATAAGATGAAAGCAGACATGGGCTGAATATAATACAATAGATGTGTCTTACCTCCTACATACTCCATGACCATACACAGGTGAGATCTAGTTGGAAAGGAGCAGAGCATGGAGACCACAAAGGGACAATCAGCAAATGTTAAGATGTCCCTCTCCAGAAAGGCCCATTCCAATCTCTGTGCAGTATTTAGGTTCCGCTTAGCCATTTTCTTCATAGCAAAGGTCTGGTGTGAGTCTTTATGATGCACTAAGTAGACGGCCCTGGAGAGAAGGAGAATCCATCGGTTATAATAAATCCTTATTAATTATCCATCTATAGAAATCATTATATGTTTAATACTTGTATCCAAGGGGTAACATTTCTCCTTGCGGAGAGTGACATGTTAAGCTTGTCAAGGTGAGGAGACTTTTAAGCCTCAATGATCCTCTGGGAAATATGCAAATTGTCTCTTCAGAGAGGAAGAGAACTAGAACTCTAGTGCCCCTTATAGGAAGTAGTAATCCTAAAAGTCAATATTGATCCTTTAACGAGCCTTATCACATGACATGGAATAATAGCCATAACCAAAATCTCAATTTTCGGACACTATGTTTTGGGGTACAAGCACTCATCAGTGCAAAGTGTGAGATATGGTTTGGCTGGGTGAGAGGCATCTGACCGGGATCCAAGCGGTAACGTTTCTCCTTGCGGAAAAAGCCATGTTAAGCATGTCAAGGTGAGGAGACTTTTAAGCTGCAATGCTCTTCTGGGAAATATGCAAATTGTCTCTTTTTAGAGAGGAAGAGAACTAGCACCCTAGTGCCACCTATAGGAAGTAGCAATCCTATTTCCCAGAGGAGCATTGCGGCTTAAAAGTCTCCTCATGTCCGCAAGGAGAAACGTCAACCCCTTGGATACCGGTCAGACACCTCTCACCCAGTCAAACCATATCTCACACTTTTCACTGAAGAGGGGCAGTACCCCAGAACACAGTTCCTGCAAATTGAGATTTTGGTTTTGGCTATTATCCTAAGTCATGCGACAAGGCTTGTTAAAGGGTCGATATTGACTTTTAGGATTGCTACTTCCTTTAGGTGGAGTTCTAGTTTGCTTCCTCTCTGAAGAGACAATTTGCATATGTTTAATACTAGAAGTCTGGCCGCCACTATAAATCCACATCTAGAAATACATAAAATAGCACTACATAGATCACCTATGGGAGGTCTCCACAATGCCACTTCTGCCGGAGCCATCACCCAGGTCACATTATAGATACGAGAATCTATCGAAATTCTCTTTGGGCAGATTCGCTATAACTGACCAAATACAATTTAGTGCAAATAAAATTGGTCCAAAATGAATGTGCTCCAGGGCTCTCTTCTGCTGCTGAGGCCAGTGATTGGGCCCACATGGTCATGGTGGAGGGTGTAGATGTCATTGACATCAATATGGTGTCACCCTTCATGTGACCATGTGTAGCCAACTTCTCTGATCAGCTTCATAATGGAGCCCCCCCATTAAAACAAAGATCAGAGTGGAGAGCAGAAAAGCTCAGGTGGAGGAGGCAGCATAAGAACAGATGAGGGTCTAGCACAGGTGAATGTAATAATATTATATTATTATATATTATATTGTATGTAATTATATTATTTAAATCGCTTTCCTTACAGTTTGATTTGCTACAGATCATATAATTTCCCTATGATAACACTGAATGGCAGAGTCCAGGGACAGAAGCATTGTCATAGGGAACCCTGAGAAATGTGGATTATGGCATCAGAAATCTCACCCAAAATTTCCACTGCTGATGAGTTTGGAAGTTTTATAGTCGCTCATATGCGGCTTTCTCGCCGGAACCAATGAATCCATCACGCTCTATAAAAGAATAAGAAATAATACTGATTTATTGAAGATGCAGGAAAAAAGTTACAGATGCAAAAACTTCTCCCCCCATATTATGTCCCAGATGATTTACACTGATATGATGTTGGGAGGATACAAACCGGACGCTGGGCAGACCTGGCGCTAGCACCCAGCACACCCAGGCAAGTGCCGGGGCCCTGAGTAGGCGAGGGGCCCACTTGCTGTCGGGCACCCTGGCGCGCTATGGGACTGGTGAGCAGAGGAGAGTGGTGCCAGCGCCAGCTAGTGGGCCTTGCTCCCCCCCCCCCCAATGCTTGCCCAGGACCACGGCCGGCACAATTCTTACCTCTCCACAGCTGGTGAGCAGTGAGGTGAGCATTTGATTTTTTTTTTTTATGTATGGAGGTATGGGGCATTATATGGGGGGAGAAGTGACATCCTGCATGGGGCATTATATGGGGGGGAGGTAGGGACATCCTGCGTGGGGTATTATATGGGGGGGGAGAAGTGACATCCTGCATGGGGCATTATATGGGGGGGAGTGACATCCTGCATGGGGCATTATATGGGGTGAGAGGTGACATCCTACATGAGGCATTATATGGGGGGGACATCCTGCATGGGGCATTATATAGGGGGGTGACATCCTGCATAGGGTATTATATGAGGGGGAGAAGTGACATCCTGTATGGGTCATTATATGGGGGGGAAGTGACATCCAGCATAGGGCTTTATATGGGGGAGAGGTGACATTCTGCATGGGGCATTATATGGGGGGTGACATCCTGCATGGGGCATTATATGGGAGGAGTGACATCCTGCATGGGGTATTATATGGGGGGAGAAGTGACATCCTGCATGGGGCATTATATGGGGTGAGAGGTGACATCCTGCATGGGGAAATATATGGGGTGAGAGGTGACATCCTACATGGGGCAGTATGTGTTGGGGGGACATCCTGCATGGGGCATTATATGGGGGGGTGACATCCTGCATGGGGCATTATATGGGGGATGACATCGTGCATGGGCCATTATGTGGGGTGGGACATCCTGCATGGAGCATTATGTGGGGGGGACATCCTGCATGGGGAATTATATGGGGGGTGACATCCTGCATGGGGCATTATGTGGCGGGGATATCCTGCATGGTGCATTATGTGTGGGGGACATCCTGCATGGGACATTATGTGGGGTGGGACATCCTGCATGGGGCATTATGTGGAGGGGACATCCTGCATGGAGAATTATATGGGGGGTGACATCCTGCATGGGCCATTATGTGGGGGGGCACAGCCTGCATGGGGCATTATGTGGGAGGGACATTCTGCATGGGGAATTATATGGGGGGTGACATCCTGCATGGGCCATTATGTGGGAGAGGGACATCCTGCATGGGGCATTATGTGGGGGGGGGGGGGCACAGCCTGCATGAGGCATTATGTGGGGGGTCAAAGCCTGCATGGGGCATTATGTGGGGGTCACAGCCTGCATGGAGCATTATGTGGGGGGTCAAAGCCTGCATGGGGCATTATGTGGGGGGCACAGCCTGCATGGGGCATTATGTGTGGGGTCACAGCCTGCATGGGGCATTATATGGGGGCACAGCCTGCGTGGAGCATTTTATGGGGTCCATTATTCTATATGGAGCAATATATGGAGCTCATAATACGGTATAGAGGACTATGTGGTGCCATTATACTGTGTGGAGGACATTACTGTCCGGTCTGCACTGTGAGCTGTGAGGATTCGCCGCTTTCTGAGTTATTGTGGAATTTACAATAGATATCGCTCATGTAATGTAAGAAGTGAAATCTTCGGGCTTGTACTATATATATATATATATATATATATATATATATATATATATACAGTACAGATCAAAAGTTTGGACACACCTTCTCATTTAAAGATTTTTCTGTATTTTCATGACTATGAAAAGTGTACATTCACACTGAAGGCATCAAAACTATGAATTAACACATGTGGAATTATATACTTAACAAAAAAGTGTGAAACAACTGAAAATATGTCTTATAATCTAGGTTCTTCAAAGTAGCCACCTTTTGCTTTGATGACTGCTTTGCACACTCTTGGCATTCGTCTTTGTGCGACGCAGAAAAGGTGAACGGATGGACTCTACATGCCTGGTTCCCACCGTGAAGCATGGAGGAGGAGGTGTGATGGTGTGGGGGTGCTTTGCTGGTGACACTGTTGGGGATTTATTCAAAATTGAAGGCATACTGAACCAGCATGGCTACCACAGCATCTTGCAGCGGCATGCTATTCCATCCGGTTTGCGTTTAGTTGGACCATCATTTATTTTTCAACAGGACAATGACCCCAAACACACCTCCAGGCTGTGTTAGGGCTATTTGACCAAGAAGGCGAGTGATGGGGTGCTACGCCAGATGACCTGGCCTCCACAGTCACCAGACCTGAACCCAATCGAGATGGTTTGGGGTGAGCTGGACCGCAGAGTGAAGGCAAAAGGGCCAACAAGTGCTAAGCATCTCTGGGAACTCCTTCAAGATTGTTGGAAGACCATTTCCGGTGACTACCTCTTGAAGCTCATCAAGAGAATGCCAAGAGTGTGCAAAGCAGTCATCAAAGCAAAAGGGGGCTACTTTGAAGAACCTAGAATATAAGACATATTTTCAGTTGTTTCACACCTTTTTGTTAAGTATATAATTCCACATGTGTTAATTCATAGTTTTGATGCCTTCAGTGTGAATGTACAATTTTCATAGTCATGAAAATACAGAAAAATCTTTAAATGAGAAGGTGTGTCCAAACTTTTGGTCTGTACTGTATATATATATTTATCTGCGGTATCTGTGCATCATGAATCGCCCACGAAATCCTGGAGCCGCCCTGCAACGGTCATCATACATTACTATAACATTCTGGATAATGTGGGAGATCACACAGAGGAGGACTTACAGGTAATCTGTCACCAGGTGTTTGCTATGTATTCTGAAAGCACCATGATGTAGGGGCAGAGACCCTGATTCCAGTGATGTGTTACTTACTAGGCTGTGTGTGGCTGTTTCAATAAAATCAGTCGATTATCACTAGAAGACTATCTGTCTAGCCAGGTAGTCCTATTGCTCTGTACCCCTGCCTCCACCACTGATTAGCAGCTTTCTGCCTATGCAAAGTGTACACAGAAAGCTGCCAATCAATGGTGTGGGCGGGGTTATACAAGACTCAGCATTCAGAGCTCTGCAGCAGAAAAAAATAGTGATTTTATCACAACTGCTCCACCGAGTAAAGTAATCAACACATGGAATCAGGGTCTCTGTCCCTGCATCATGCTTCTCTCAGACCAAATAGCATAAACCTGGTGACAGATTCCCTGTAATTCAAATGTAATTAACACCATAGGGTCATCTACACTTAGAATAGAGACGTCCCATGGTTGTATGGGGGATAATACTGGACGAGTCATTCACACCCCATGATCTGATGACACACACGCATCCCCCTCTATGATACTTACGGATTCTTGGATCTCCGGGATCTCACTAATTCCATTGTTAGGATTCGACAGCTCAGTTGTTTCTAAAATAATGATGAAGAAATGAAATGTATTAGAGGATATTATTCCTACATAGATAATACAGCAATATAACGGAGAAATGACAAGATGTCTGTAAATGGGATTAATACTCGTTATATGGGGATTCTAAATATGAGAATATACGGGGAATCCATAGATAAATGTAATGTAAATGATGGAGGAACCCCTTCATAAATAACAAAAGACTGACCATCACTTCCGAAAAGAAAATGGGTGTGAACAGGTGCATACTAAGAGTAGCCATCCAAATACATAACTAACAAAGTTGCACTCTGTAACGCTATAGCATGTAAACATGAAATAAATGAAATTTGAATTGCATTACTGCTGTAGAAAATAGGATAAAAGGAAGATACTTAGCGCATAATTTGGCCAATTCATGCATGGCCAGTAGCCACGGCAAGGCGACCTTCTTTTTCTGGGTGCATGCCAAGTAGCCACGGCAAGGTGACCTTTTTTTTTGCTGGGTGCATGCCCAGCAGTCACGGCAAGACGACCTTCTTTTGCTGGGTGCATGCCCAGCAGTCACGACAAGGCGACCTTCTTTTGCTGGGTGCATGCCCAGCAGTCACGACAAGGCGACCTTCTTTTGCTGGGTGCATGCCTAGCAGTCACGGCAAGGCGACCTTTTTTGCTGGGAACCTATCTCCACCCATCAGCCCGGGGTGGTTTTAATTACAACAGGATCCTACCTACCCACATAAATGTAGGCTTCAGCCTAGGAGAGGATTCACATTAGGAGAGGATTCCAACAAAAAGATAGCCTTGTCATTGGCTGCTGGGCATTCATGAATTGGCCAAATTATGTGCTCAGTATCTTAGTTTTTTCCCATTTTCTAGAGCAGTAATGCAATTTAAATTTAATTTATTTCATGTTACTTGCTATAGCACTGCAGAATGGACCCTCCATCACATGAATGAGGAAGCCCCCACCCACGCTGCACATACGAGTGATGGTAAGAGAGCTGAAACATAGGAGAGATTTGCAAATTAGCCTGGAAGTGCACTGGGGGCGTGTCACTGCACTTGGATTTCTTCTTTCACGCCCCCAGCGCACTTCCATTCTGATTTGTATATGGTGTCTACTTTACATTTCTCCTGACTGGCACATTGGATTTCTACAAACAATTATTATTAGGGGACAATGGCCTATACCGTCACACCACTACTTCTATATGTAACAATGTGCTGCCAGGTTCCCATTACACAGAGTAGAGAGTAAATCTAACATTATCCTCCGTCCTCTGTAATATCTGGACATTCCTTGTAGAAGGTCGGGTGATCGCTCACCTGTAATCAGATCGCTGTTCAGCTCCGGATGACTCCTATTAGGGTCAGGGATTTTCGGGGTCACATTTTGCCCATATTTGGCGTCGCCTCCTGTTGTTTCCTGATAGATATAATATATATAATTAATATGTGGAAGATTTCACTAAATCACCAAATACATAAATCATGAAGGACTAAACCAACATTTACAGATGCACCAATTGTAACGATACAAATCCCGCGCCATCTTCAGACCTTTTCTCAGAAAGTCTCCTCAGATACGGTGGATTAAGATACGTCTATTAATATTGATCCTTACCGGGCGTTCCAATGAGCGTTCTAGTATAGACAGGACTTTTTCGGCCAGTTCTTTAAAGACAGCCAAATCTTCAGTCTGAGATCTTTCTTCAGCCTATAAAGAAGGAAAAATGGAAAGGAGAATTTTGAGATGAGAGCGGTCAGAATGGAGGCGGAAATTGTATGTGACATCGGTTCTCTGTCTGCAGATACAATGACTGCATACTGTATTTGGTGACTCGTTGTGTTTTACCGTATTTTTTGGACTATAAGATGCCTTTTTTTCCAAAAATTTTGACCTCCCTTCTAACACTCTCGCACCCCTCCAATCTATCCTAAACTCTGCTGTCTGACTAATCCACCTGTCCCCCCGCTATTCTCTGGCTTTTCCCCTCGCTCCGCCAATCCCTTCACTGGCTCCACATTACCCAGAGACTCCAGTTCAAGACCCTAACCTTGGCATGCAAAGCCACCCACAACCTGTCTCCTCCATATATCTGTGACCTAGTCTCCCGGTACTTACCTGCACGCAACCTCCGATCCTCACAAGATCTTCTTCTCTACTCCCCTCTTATCTCCTCTTCCCACAATCGCATACAAGATTTCTCCCATGCATCCCCCCTACTCTGGAACTCTCCACCCCAGCATATCAGACAGATTATTAATAATAATAATTGTCTGAATGTAGCTTACCAGGGGGGTGGCAGTGGTGGAGTGAGGTCACAGGAGGTAGGGTCACTGCTGTAGGAAGCCGGCAGTAGAAGTGGGGCGCTGCTGCGGGCCCCGAGCTGGGAGGAGCGGGGTATCCAGGAGGTGCGAGGCTGCGGGCCCTGGGCTTCAAGGAAATGTTAGCGGTGATTTAGGAGGGGAGTCCCCGCTCTGCCCATTGAATTTCTGGCGGCGGGCTTCAGGCAAATGGCCGCTGGAGGCAGTGCATGTGCAGATTTAGATCTCGGCTCAATGAGGAGCTGAGATCTCAATCTGCGTATTGGCCATTTTCAGCAGCCTACTTCTTGAAGCCCACTGCAGAGAAATCAATAAGCAGAGCAGGGCCTCCCCTCCTGAATTACCGCTAACATTTCCTTCAAGCCCAGGGCCCGCAGCCTCGCACCTTCTGGACACCCCGCTCCTCCCAGCTTGGGGCCCGCAGCAGCACCCCACTCCTACTGCCAACTTCCTGCAGCAGCGACTCTGCCTCCTGTGACCTCGCTCCACTGCCACCACCCCCCTCAGTAAGCAACCGAAAATTCGGACTATAAGACAGAACCCCATTTTATTATAATAAATGTTTTTCCTATTTACCTCCCAAAAATTTTTGGTGCGTCTTATGGTCTGCAAAATACGATATATTAGAAGAAAAAGCTTCTATCCCTCCATTATTATCTGTTAATATTGAGATGTTCTGTGCAGAGTGTCCGCCACTTACCTGGTGTAGTAATGTCCTGATGTTCTGAAGTAAATCCGTCAGATAGTCTGACGTTAGACGACGTTGTCGGTGTTTGGTCAGGCAATCCTTTACTAGCTCCATCACCAGCCGGTGAGTGAAGCTGAGGACGCCATCGGGAGGTACAAGCACACTGTTAGGACGATTGATCATAAGGATCAACAATAGTGCTTTTACCTGAGGAATGTCCAAAACAATTCCAGCCATAGTGAAAAACTGCAAGTGCTATCAGTCACTATAGAGCCAAAAAAGGCACGGGTGAGCCTATGTGCATTGTATATATAGCGACTGTGAGCAGTGATGTCACCATCATCTGTGATGTCATCACGGAATCTTGTGATAGAATCTTCACGGAGCAGCTCTGCGCAAATAGAATGCGGCCTGGTAATATATAAAGTGAAAACACCATACAATTAACTACCCATGTTATCATGGCCGTTCTATTTTATATCCAATTAGAACACAACCAGGATAAAGGTGTGTTCACAAGTTGGATTTTGGCAGTATTTTTTTTCTACCTCAAAAATCAAAGGAGGCAGGAAAAACGCTGCTTAAAATTCAGGTGTTTTTACTTGTGTTTTTTTTTCCATTCATTAGAATGGGTGAAAAATGCTGCAAAACCTCTGAAAGACTTGACAAGCTGCAGATTTAAAAAAAATGCAAAAAAACAGCATGTGAATGAGATTTCAGAAATGTCATTCACTAAGATGGTACTGTAAAACACAGCATTTTTGCTGCAGAAGAAAAAACAGTGAATACACCCTAAAGATATCCTCAGTCATATTATGGGAAATATTGTATATTTCGCATTTATTATCTCACGTGTTTTTCTTCACCATAGAACTTTTAAGGCTGTGTGCCCACTATGCGTTTTTTAGGCGTTTCTGCAGCGTAACTTCAGCCGCGGAAACACTTAAAAAACGCTTGGTGATAGGTCTGCAATGGTCCCCAATGATAATCCGCATGTGCTGTGCACATGCCGCGGAGATTTCCGCTGCGGATTATCATTGCGGAAAAATCCGCAGCACGTCCTTTAATTTTGCAGAGTCGCTGCGATTTAGCCGCCATTGACTTGCATTGGAACGCATAACATCCGCATGACTACAAATACACATGTGGATATTATGCGACTCAATGCGTGGATGGTACCCGGGTCTGGAGATAAAGAGACTCTCCTCCAGACCCGGGTACCATAGTACCTGTAGTTAAAATAGAAATAAAATGAAAAATAAACATATACTTACCTTCTGATGGCCCCTGTCTGCTCCCGGCGTGACCTGTCACATGACTAAATGACGTCATGGAAGGTACTTTTACAGCACCGTGATCCGCCGAAGACACCGGACGCACCGGAGAAGGAGATCGAGGACCATCGGAAGATGAGTATAATGTTTTTTTTTATTTTTCACCATTATTATTCTTTTTTTTCATTATTGATGCTGCATTTGCAGCATTGTAACTTGGTCACACTATATAAATCCATGCCGGTTGCATGGAATTATATAGTGTGACCAAGTTGTCAAGCACTTTTCCAAGTGATGCTAAAATCACTTGGCAAAGCGCTTGACAACCCAGGGAGATGCAGAAACGCTTAGGAAAAATCGGCAGCATTTCTGCATCGTGGTCATATATCCTAACTCATTGGCGAACTGTTATACAAGGCTATATTCACACTAGACGTTTTTTTAGCGGGCTTTTTTATGCAAATTTTCAGCTGCGTTTTACAGTACCAACAAAGTCTATGAGATTTCCAAAATCTCATGCACAAAGCTTGCTTATTTGTCCTCAGTATTTTGTGCTTTCCATGGCTTTTTGCAATAGAGTATGTCACTTGTTTCAGCGTTTTTCACCCATTAAAAAAAAGGGTGGTGGAAAAAAATGCTGAAAAAAAGCCTAGTGTGAACATTTTGCTGCGTTTTTAGTGAAAAAAGCAAGTATGTGACACACATTTATTCTTGTGATTTTCCCAAGTTTAAACCATCTTGTCTTGGTCACCTGAGATAGCAGCTTGGATTATTACAGTTTAATTAAATTAGTGATGCCTACAAAGTAAACATTGGTTGAGCTAGGTGTGAGATTGAACAACATGTGTGGCCCAGGGAGGTGTGAAAATGAACAATGCCTGAGCAACTCAATGGCAAACCATAATGTGAAAGTAAATAGTGTCCTACAAATTCAATGCACTGCCAGGGTCTTAGATAAACCATTCCAGACCAATTCACCCCCTACCCCCCCCGTTACATTTGTAATGTGTACTTTTTCATGAACATATGTCTTGCAATGGTGACCTGTTTTCATGTGTCTATGGTGGAAGCAAAGCTGAACTTTGGGATCCTGAAAAACGCACCAAAAATGCACCAAGAACCACTGCAAAAAACACACCAAAACCTGCGTTTTTGACGCTACTTCTTTCCTGCCAAGAGATTATGTTTTGCTGCAGAAAAAAACACCTAGTGTGAATATAGCCTAAGACTTACTCTGCCAGCATTAATAGTCAATATTCTGTATACAAATAGGACTCCAATCCAGGTATTCAGTTTATCATAAACATGCCTGAGTTAATCTGCCAAATACACATAGTATGCTTTCTCATAGGTCAAATATAAATCCTGTTAAAGGTCCAAGTTGCAGCAGTTAAGTAGAACAAAACAGACCTCTTCATTCTTTGTAGGTGGAAAAACTTTCGAAATTGTCAGTGTATCAAGCACTTATACTCCTGACTGTATATAGTATAATTGCCGCACTGCTACATACAGGTGCTTCTCAGAAAATTAGAATATCATCAAAAAGTGAATTTATTTCAGTTCTTAAATCCAAAAAGTGAAACTCATATATTATACAGAGTCATTACAAACAGAGTGATCTGTTTTAAGTGTTTATTTCTGCTAATGTTGATGATTATGGCTTACAGCCAATGAAAACACAAAAGTCACTATCTCAGTAAATTAGAATTAACAAGAAACACGTGCAAAGGCTTCCTAAGCATTTAAAAAGGTCCATTAGTCAGTTTCAGTAGGCTCCACAATCATGGGCAAGACTGCTGACTTGACAGATGTCCAGAAGGCAGTCATTGACACACTCCTCAAGGAGGGTAAGCCACAAAAGGTCATTGCTAAAGAAGCAGCTGTTCACAGAGTGCTGTATCTGAGCATATTAATGGACGTGGAAGGAAAAAGTGTGGTAGAAAAAGGTGCACAAGCAACTGGGATAACCGCAGCCTTGAAAGGATTGCTAAGAAAAGGCCATTCAAAAATTTGGGGGAGATTCACAAGGAGTGGACTGCTGCTGGAGTCATTGCTTCAAGAGCCACCACACACAGACGTATCCAGGACATGGGCTACAAGTGTCGCATTGCTTGTGTCAAGCCCCTCATGACCAATAGACAACGCCAGAAGCGTCTTACCTGGGCCAAAGAGAAAAAGACCTGGACTGATGCTCAGTGGCCCAAGGTGTTGTTTTCAGATGAAAAGTAAATTTTGCATTTCATTTGGAAATCAAGGTCCCAGAGTCTGGAGGAAGAGTGGAGAGGCCACAATCCAAGCTGCTGGAGGTCTAGTGTGAAGTATCCACAATCAGTGATGGTTTGGGGGGGTCATGTCATCTGCTGGTGTAGGTCCACTGTGTTTTATCAAGACCAAAGTCAGCGCAGCCGTCTACCAGGACATTTTACAGCACTTCATGCTTCACTCTGCCCACAAGCTTTATGGAGATGGAAATGTCATTCTCCAGCAGGACTTGGCCCCTGTCCACACTGCCAAAAGTACCAATACCTGGTTTACACACAACAGTATCACTGTGCTTGATTGGCAGCAAACTCGCCTGACCTTAACCCCATAGAGAATCTATTATAGAGAATCTATGGGGTATTGTCAAGAGGAAGATGAGACCCCAGACCCCACAATACAGATGAGCAGAAGGCTGCTATCAAAGCCACCTGGGCTTCCATAACACCTCAGCAGTGCCACAGGCTGATCCCTCCATGCCACATTGCCGCATTGATGCAGTAATTGATGCACGAGGAGCCCGAACAAGTATTGAGGACATTTACTAAACATACATTTCAGTAGGCCAACTTTTCGGATTTTAAAAACATTTTTCAAGCTGTTGTTATGAAGTATTCTAATTTACTGAGATAATGACGTTTGTGTTTTCAATGGCTGTAAGCCATAATCATCAACATTAACAGAAATAAACACTTAAAATAGATCCCTCTGTGTGTAATGACTCTATATAATAGATCCCTCTGTGTGTAATGACTCTATATAATAGATCCCTCTGTGTGTAATGACTCTATATAATAGATCCCTCTGTGTGTAATGACTCTATATAATAGATCCCTCTGTGTGTAATGACTCTATATAATAGATCCCTCTGTGTGTAATGACTCTATATAATAGATCCTTCTGTGTGTAATGACTCTATATAATAGATCCCTCTGTGTGTAATGACTCTATATAATAGATCCCTCTGTGTGTAATGACTCTATATAATAGAACCCTCTGTGTAATGACTCTATATAATAGATCCCTCTGTGTGTAATGACTCTATATAATATAGGAGTTTCACTTTTTGCATTGAAGAACTGAAATAAACTAACTTTTGATGATATTCTAATTTTGTGAGAAGCACCTGTATATAGTATGAAGCCCCACTGCCCCATATGTGTATGTATAATTTGATGCACATGACTCGCCCCCTGGGATGTGGGGTACACGGAACCGGGCCTTCTAGTGTACGGTGCTAATGGGGGTAGTAGTGGCAACCCGATCCCGTGGCTCAGGGTGGTCAGACCAAATGGTGGCAGTCTATTTATCAGTGTTTTGAATATCCGACTACGCCACCCGTGGATTGCGGTCAGGGATAACCGCCGCTGCGAGACAGACTGCTGAGGCTGGTGTTGGTGTGCAGCACAGGTGTAGGATAACTCCCCACGGGAAGAGTGTAGCCTCAGGGCAGTGTAGGTGGATGTTGGGGGTGATAGTGCAGGCCGCAATAGTAAGAGTTCAGAGTCCGCTTCAAACAGTTCAGGGTCTTTATTGTAGATATTATTAATGACCCAACAGTACCGGTTAGGAATGGGCCTGGGTGTCTGAGAGCATTCGGGCGAGCCCCACTGGTCAGGGTGAGTGTGTAGGCCTACCGTTCTCTCTATGCTCTTTCTGACTATCCCCCTTTTCGTGGTGTAATAGCCCACGTCCCTGAGCTGGCCGTGTACTTCTCACCTGTATGGCATGCGACTAGGGCCTTGGGTACCTGTTGCTTGCTCCTCGCTGTACTGGTCCCTCTGTGTGGCGGAGCCTCCAGGCTTCTTAGGCCAAGGGACCTGAAATCCCTCGCAGGTTGGTTCTCTGCTGCTGGGCTTGTAACCCTGACAGCCCCGGACCCCAATGCCCGGTAGATTGGTTCTCTTTCAGGACCGGCTCTCATCACCTCTGTCCCTGGCTTGCAGTTTCTCCTCTGCCTCACGGACTCCTCAGCTACAGCTGAACTGTCCCTCCTTCTCTGGGACTAGTCTCACTCCTGAGCTAGGTCTTTCAGTTCTCTCTAACCCTGCCCCCAGTTCCAGCTTTTATAGGGGCAGCCAGCTCCCCCTGCTGGCCTGGGACAGGAGGTGCTGTATGCTAATTGTCCCTAACCAGGGGACCTCCCTCCTGCTCTCAGACACAGATTATTGTTTGTGGCATCCAGGCCTGGGGTGACACATTCTCCCCTAGTAAAATTTAGTACTCCGGACTAAACAGGAAACACAAATACAGGGTATAAATGACAACATAACATATATACAAGTATATTTTGTCCTTGAGGTCACGGCGCTTCCGTGACCGGGTGTCCATGTCACCCAACAAGGTGTGAAGTTTTCCACGGTGTGGGGACCTGTTTCCATAAACCCCAAGTTCCTCGCCTTGGGCGTGGCGACAAGGCTGAGCTCTCTACTTTGGGCCACAAGGAGGCCACACCGGACAGATTTTTCTTCCGTGGCCATCTTCGAAAGAGGGCACCAAGTGCAACTATCTACAAGACAGTTCCGGTTATTCAGCGTCCATAACCTGTTAGTCCATGAACTAGAAAGACTGGAAAAACATAATTAGCAACCAGGCAACAAACATAAAACATTTACAATATAAAGCATTTTGATCTTCCAGCGAGCTGGTATTTGCCCCCTAGTGCTCCGGGTTGACCTGCGTAACCCACTGTCTGGTGGTGGTCTAACCTGACTTTCCCCACTAGCATTCAGGGTACAGCTACTAGCTGGGTTTACAGGCAGTGCAGGCAGCTATCTGCGGGTCCTTTGGCTTACCGCAGGTATGGCAGGCTCACTGTCAGCAGAGGGTTGACTCTCCTGGGCTGCTGGCATGGGTTCTTCTGCCTCTAGGGCTGCTTGGTCTTCTGATTCCTCCTGCTCTCCTGTAGGTTCCTGCTGGGTTGGTTGAAGGAAGTGTGGACGGGTACCACTATTGCATCATTTATCCGAGTCCAGGACCGGGGGAACTCTCCAAGAACTGTGCTGATCATTTCTTTCTTGTCTTCTGCGGGTTCAAGGTCATCTTGATCTTCTCCTGCACTCTGTAGTTGCTTGGGGCACCTTTTTAGGTGGTCTCTGGAGACGGTGCTAGTGGTTTCTCCTCCATCCTTGGTAATTACACATACCTTTTGGTTGTTGTGGTTGGACTGCAGTACTGTGTACGGGTCGCTCTCCCACTGGTCATCTAGCTTGTGAAGCCTTCTCTTCCGCTTCAGGAACTGCTCACCAGGTTCCAGGGGACCAGCAGGGGCGTGTTGGTTGAAGAGCCTCTCTTGCTTTTCTCTCGCTTGAGCCAGACTCCTCTCCACACTCTCCTGTACCTTCTTGTACTGTAGCCGCCGTTCCGTATCCCAGTCCGCGTCTGGGGAGGTGGGGAGGACTCCCATCTCCAGGTCTATTGGCAGCTTACCAGGTCTTGCCCTCATCAGGTAAGCCGGGGTGCAATTTGTAGCATTCACCGGGATATGGTTGTATAAGTCTATCAGGTCTGGCAGCTTCTCCGGCCACAGGCTGCGTTCTTCCAGGGGCAACGTTTTGAGGAGATCAATGACGATATTATTCATTTTCTCACATAGCCCGTTGGTTTGTGGGTAGTAAAACGTTGTCCGAATCTTCTTACAGCCGTAGAGGTTGCAGAACTCCTGGAAGATTTCAGCCTCAAACGCTGGACCTTGATCTGTCAAGACCTGTTCCGGATACCCGTGTGGATGGCAGAAGTGTTGTTGGAAGGCTCTGGCCGCTGTTTGGGCTGTCAAGTCTTTAACAGGAACCACCACCAGGAACCGGGAATAGTGGTCCACTATTGTCAGGGCATAGACGTAGCCCGACCGGCTTGGAGCCAGTTTCACATGGTCCAGAGCTACCAGCTCAAGAGGCTGCCTGGTGACGATGGGCATCAAGGGCGTCTTCTGGCTGGTACCGTCCTTCCTTCTGAGGTTACATGGGCCGCAGTCCCTGCACCACTTCTCTATGGCCCCTCTCATTCCGACCCAGTAGAACCGCTCTCTCAGTAGGAACTCCAGTTTCTTCCACCCGAAGTGTCACGCTCTGTCATGGTAGGCCTCCAGGACCATTGCTGCATCTCGTCTCGGGACCACTACCTGCCAGGTAAGCTCGTGCATCCGGTGGTTGACAAGCCTTCTGCACAGCTTACCTTCGTAGAGGAATAGCCTGCTTTTCTCCTTCCATAACTGCTTGGCTTACTCTGGAACGTCCGAGCCAGGGCTAGCGTCTGCCTGGGTCAACAGGTCTTTAACCAGGCGAATTGCAGGGTCACTATCTTGCGTTTCAGCCCAGCCGTGGTGAGGTAAGGGATTGAACATGACAGTGGTCAAGTCTTTGTCTCTTACACGGTGGGAGTACTGAGTGGCCCCGTACCGGTGGAATGCAGGGAGCTCTATTTCCTCCAACTCATCTGGATCTTCTCCCTCATCGGGCAAGTGGGGCATTCTCGATAGGGCATCTGCATTGGCATTGGCTCGGCCTGCCCGGTACTTGATGGTGAAGTCATAGTTTGCTAGCCGGGCCATCCACCGCTGCTCTAGGGCACCAAGTCTCGCATTGTCCAGATGTGTCTACGGATTGTTGTCCGTGTACACAGTGAACTTCACAGAGGCCAGGTAATGCTTGAAACGTTCTGTTACTGCCCACACCACTGCCAAGGACTCCAGCTTAAAGGAGCTGTAATTCTCCGGGTTTCTCTCGGTGGGCCTCAGCTTCCGGCTGGCGTACGCGATCACCCTTTCTCTGCACCTGTTGGTTCTGTGACAGTACGGCTCCCAGCCCCACATTACTGTGTGGAGGATAAAAGGCTGGCCATAATCAGGGTAGGCCAGGATCTCATCCCCCGTGAGGGCCATCTTCAGCTGGCGGAAGGACTCCTCTTCCGGCTTGTCCCACTTGAAGGGTGGCTTTTGGCTTCTGGTCTTAGATTGTCCTATAAGGAGGTCCTGCATAGGGGCTGCCATCATGGTGAACCTGGGGATGAACCTTCGGTAGTAGCCTACCAACCCGACGTACTGCCTCACTTCTTTTATGCTAGAGGGGCTTGGCCAGTTCTTTATTGCCATGATTTTGTCAGGGTCGGGGGCTACTCCTTCTGCACTCACCACGTGTCCCAGGTACTGTACCTTCGGCTTTAACAGATGGCACTTGGAGGGTTTCACTTTCATGCCAAAGCCTGCCAGGGCCTTGAATACCTCGGCCAGGTGCTTTAGATGGTCCTCGTAAGTCTTCGAATAGACAATCACATCGTCCAGGTAAAGTAGGACCGTCTCAAAGTTTCGGTGCCCTAGACAGCATTCCATCAGCCTCTGGAAGGTCCCGGGTGCGTTGCAGAGCCCGAACGGCATATAGTTGAATTCACTTAATCCCATCGGGGTGGTGAAGGCGGTCTTCTCCTTATCAGCCTCTGCCACAGGAACCTGCCAGTACCCACTAGTAAGGTCCAAAGTAGAGAAGAAATTAGCTGATTTTAGTGCGACCAAAGACTCCTCTATTCTAGGCAACGGGTATGCGTCTTTATGGGTGATACGATTGACTTCTCTATAGTCCACGCACATTCTCATAGTACAGTCTTTCTTTTTTACCAGAACCAAGGGGGCTGCCCAGGGGCTACAACTGTCTCTAATGACCCCGGCTTCCTTCATTTCTCTCAGCATGCCCTTTGCGTTCTGATAGTGTGCGGGGTGGTACAGGTCTGTATCTTTCTTTTATTGGTGGGTGGCTCCCCGTGGGGATGTGGTGTTCTACCCCTTTCACTCTGCCGAAGTCTAGCGGGTGCTTACTAAAGATTCTCTCGTACTCTTGAACCACCCGGTAGACTCCTTGTTTTTGGTGCAAGGGAGTGGAGTCAGCACCCACGTGGAGTTTCTGGCACCAGTCCTCCTTGGGTTTCTGGGAACCATTACCCTCCGCCTGGGGAGATGGAGGCAAGGGTTCCATGGCCCTGACAGCATTGTGTTCAACAGTATACAATTTGGCTAGTGTAGCGTACCGGGGCAAGTGTACTTCCCTTTCCCCAATGTTTAAGATCCGGACAAGCACCCTTCCATGGCGGACATCGACCACCCCCCGGGCTGTCAAAATGGTGGGCCTGCTGTCTGAGTACACGGGTTCTACCATGGCTTGGTAGTCTCTCCCTCTTAACCCGATTGCAGTCCGACACCAGATCATTTCACTTTTGGGGGGCATGGCAATGGGGAACGGGTCGCTCATCCTCACGCTACCGATCTCACCACCAGACAGTTCTACCTGTTGCCATCTCATCAGGGCTCTTATCTCCTTCTGGAGGACCCTCTGTTGGCTGGAGCTCGCGTTCATCGCCACCTGCTGCAAAATTACAATTGCTTCTGAAAGACAATTTTCAATCACATTAGTACCCAAGGTTATTTTAGGGTGACTCTCTCGACGGTCAATGTCCACAATGATCACTCCCTGTGCCGGCAGTTCAAGTTTACCAATCTTAATGGTCATCTCTCTGAACCCCACCTGCGGCACGGGTTGACCATTGCTGGCGATGATGCTCAAGTCATCGTCTAGATAACGAGTTATATCAGTGTCACTCCAGTACTGCTTGAAAAGTACATAGGGGATGGTAGTCACTTGGGACCCGGTGTCCAGCAGTGCACTCATGGGGATACCGTCCAGCACTACGGGTAAAACCGGGCGTCCCCCTACGTACCTATCACGCCAATTAGATGGGCCTGATGACCTTATGCCTGGGGGTTGGCCCTTTGCCCCAGGTCGGGCCCATTTAAAGTACAGTACCTGGCTACGTGTCCCGGCTGGCTGCAACGGCGGCAAATCGGCTGTCCATCCTCAGTGTAATGATCGGCGGGCCTCCCTCTGAACGACGGGATCCTCCTCCGTCGACGCCACGGGACATCCTCCGGACTGGAAGCCAGCTTGATTGGTCCTGACGGGTCCATCTGTAATGACTGTACGGTCCTGGTCAATGCAGCAACACTCTTTGTTAGTTCTTGGACCTGATGGTGCAGGTTTGCAGGCGGGGATGGATTTAGGGCCTGCGCATCAGCCCCCACAAGGTCTGCGGGATAGGGCGCCGACCCCTGGTGGTAAGGGATGGCAGGGCGCCGGGAAGCTACAGCGCCACCCGGTGCAGGTTCTCGGAGCTCCCAGATGGCCCTATCTTTGAACTGTGCAAAAGTCAAATCGGGGTTCTGTAGGGCCATGAGGCGCAGCTGGGTTCTGTGGGCGCTGGACAGCAGACCTTCTATGAACTGGTCAGTCAATAGTTTATCTGTATCCTGCACGCTGCCAGGGTCAGCTTGCTTAATTGCCCCCAAGGCTTCCTGTAAATTTAGGGCATAATCTCGGATGCTATCTTGAGCTCGCTGCTTACATCCATAGAACCGCATTTTGATTTCTGCTGAGGTACGGGTATCAAAGGTGTCCCGTAGACGGGTCAGAACCCCCCTTACAGTCCTTTTCTCCTCAGCTGTCCAAGACTTTACCTCCCGCTGGGCCGCACCAGTTAACTGCCCTATCAGTATGCTTACTTTCTGTTCTTCTGTCAGGGGATAAACTTTGAACAGGCTATGCAGCCTTTCTTTAAAGTCGCCCAAGGTATGCGACTCGCCGGCATACTGGGGCAGCCAGGCCGCTCCGGGGATATAGGCAGGGGTGGATTAAGAGTAGCAAGGGCCCCAGGCAGTTTAGAAGGCGCGGGCCCCCTCCACACACCTGATTTATCACGTGACATGTCACATGATCCCCTGTGATAGATCATGTGATAGTTCACGGGAAATTAATTTGGCATAATATTAATTGTGCTGCCTCATCTGAGAGCAGCACAATATTGGGGCAGATACCCAGATTCCAGCGATGTGTCACTTTTTCAGCTGCTTGTTGTCATTTTGAGAAAATCACCGTTTTATCTGCTGCAGATCTAGCAGCGCTCTGAATGCTGCGCTCTGTATAGCCCCACCCACACCACTGATTGGCAGCTTTCTGCCCATGCTCAGTGTACACAGAAATCTACTGATCAGTGATGGGGGTGGGGTCCTACAGAACTTACTAGTCATCTAGTGATAATTACCTTCTGACAAATCAATGATTTTATCAAAACAACACTAAGCAGCCCAGTAAGTGACACATTACTGGAATCAGTGCCTCTAACCCTACATTATGCTGCTCTCAGATTAGGTGGCAAAAACCTGATGACAGATTCCCTTTAAAGGAGCTGTAAAGACAAAAAAGTTTGTATTAAAAAAAATACAAGCCATTTGTTAAATTAACTTTTTTTCATTGTTAATTCACATTAGACTGTATCTTCAACACTTTTGTCAGCAGGTCTTATTACAGACTCTGAATAGGGCAGCTCTCTCCCTCTCCCTCAGCAGAAAGTCACAGCATGGTTAAAAAACGGGATCTTTTATGATTTTCTCATAATAAATAAAAAAGGACATGCAAGTCCTCCAAACTATTTTCCGTTTCTCTATAGGGGAGGTCCTAAATCTTTCTTGTTCTTTAGTTGATCACATGTCAAAAATGCAAAGCATTTACTATGAACTCGCCTAAAAAAATATACACTTGGAGAGTAATATCATCATCTGCATGTAAATATTCCTTGACTCTAAGGGCTCGCTCACACTGTCGTATAACACGGCCGAATGCTATGTTATGTTTTATCGGATAGGACTCGGCCCTATGTTATACTATGGGACAGTGCGATTATTGGCATGAGAAAATAATCTCATTCGATATTCGGACCATGTGCACCCATACAAGTCTATGGGTGCACGTAAAACATTGGACTGCACTCGGATGTCATCCAAGTGCAGTCCGATGAACACTCACAGAGACTATGGAGAAGATGGAGAAATTAAGTTCTCCATCTTCTCCATTTCTGTGCTGCGAGAGAATCGGATCACACTCAGTTGAAGCTCTGACAGAGTTTGAGCCCAGTGTCATTAGCATAATTGGCCCTATTCTCTTGCATGAGAGAATATATGGCTTAGTGAGTGGACCCTAAAACTGAATAGTAGTGACGGACAGGCACCTCACAAGCGGGATCCATGTAGCTCTCAGATGTCATGTAGGTAGGGCTTCATTCCATGGGGTAGGGCTTAATTTCAAGGTATATAAAAAAAATGGACTTCAAATAAAAATTAAATGAACACAAAAAGCACTAATTGAATTATTTTTTTCGTATTTATGTTTGCAGCCCCTTTAAAAACCCTTTGAGGACCAAGGCACATATATCATAGAATCATAGAACGGTAGAGGTGGAAGGGACCTCCTGGGTCATCTGGTCCAACCCCCTGCTCAAAGCAGGATTCACTAGATCATCTCAGACAGATGTCTGTCCAGCCTCTGTTTGAAGACGTCCATTGAAGGGGAACTCACCACCTCTCGTGGCAGCCTGTTCCACTCATTAATCACCCTAACTGTCAAAAAGTTTTTTCTAATATCTAATCTGTGTCTCCTCCCATTTAGTTTCATCCCATTGCTTCTAGTCTTTCCTTGTGCAAATGAGAATAAAGATGATCCTTCTACAATGTGACAGCCCTTGACATATTTGTAGACAGCTATTAAGTCTCCTCTCAGTCTTCTTTTTTGCAAGCTAAACATTCCCAAATCCTGCAACCGTTCCTCATAGGACATGGTTTGCAGACCAGTCACCATTCTGGTCGCTCTTCTCTGAACTTGCTCCAGTTTGTCTATGTCTTTTTTAAAATGTGGTGCCCAAAACTGTACACAGTATTCCAGATGAGGTCTGACCAAAGAGGAGTAAAGACCGATAATGACTTCACGTGATCTAGACTGTATGCTTCTGTTAATACATCCCAGAATTGTATTTGCCTTTTTTGCTGCTGCATCACACTGTTGACTCATGTTCAGTCTATGATCTATTAGTATACCTAAGTCTTTTTCACATGTACTGTTGCTTAGCTCTTTTCCTCCCATTCTGTATATGCTTTTTTCATTTTTATTGCCCAGATGTAGTACTTTGCATTTTTCCCTGTTAAAAACCATTCTGTTGGTTGCTGCCCACTGCTCCAGTTCATTTAGGTCTTTTTGAATCCTCTCTCTCTCTTCTCTAGTATTAGCTATCCCTCCTAGCTTTGTGTCATCAGCAAATTTAATCAGTTTACCCTCAATTCCTTCATCTAAATCAGTGATAAAGATGTTGAACAATACAGGTCCCAGGACGGAGCCCTGTGGTACCCCACTTGAGACATTCATCCAGCTGGATGTGAAGCCATTTACAACCACCCTTTGAGTCCGATCACTAAGCCAGTTATGAATCCACCTAACAGTTGCCTGGTCCATTGCATACTTGGTCATTTTTTCAATAAGGATGGTGTGAGATACTTTGTCAAATGCTTTGCTGAAGTCAAGATATACTATATCTACAGCATTTCCCTGATCCACCCAGTCAGTGATTCTGTCATAGAAGGAAATTAAGTTAGTCTGACATGACTTGTTAGTTACAAACCCATGCTGACTCTGGTTAATCACTTCATTCTTATCCATGTACTTACATACATGTTGTTTAATAATTTGTTCAAAGATCTTTCCTGGTATAGAAGTCAGACTCACCGGCCTATAGTTCCCTGGGTCCACCTTCTTCCCCTTTTTGAAGATAGGAACAACATTTGCTCTTCTCCAGTCTTCTGGGACTTCTCCTGTTCTCCAAGAATTTTCAAAGATTATGGAGAGTGGTTCTAAAATTTCTTCTACAATCTCCTTCAGTACTCTGTCCCATAGTTTTAAACTGGAAAAAAATTTGATTGAATAAAATTTAAGGTCCTCAAAGGTTTAAGTAGGTCATAAATTCATATGAATACTTGCTCATACAATTGCACATGCCAAAAGATGAAGAAGAACAGAATCAAAAATATGACATTAAGTGGAACACTTGCAGGTATTCAAGGTGAAAGAGACCAGCAAAGGCATCGTCTCGAATGACAGTAAATGAGTTAGAATTCAGCAAGCTGAAAATGAAGACAGCAGGTTAGAAGCGAACCAGACTTTATGGTGCTCAGAATTAGTCAAGCAGAAATTATTGACTGCTCTTGCAAAGCACTGAGACTCCCGCTGTGTATAGATGGCGCCGTGCGGCCTCCCGCTGTGTATAGATGGCGCCGTGCGGCCTCCCGCTGTGTATAGATGGCACCGTATAGATGGCTACGTGCGGCCTCCTGCTGAGTATACGTGTATAGATGGCTACGTGCGGCCTCCTGCTGAGTATAGATGCCGCACGGCGCTACCTCCAGAGACAGCAGGAGGCCGCACAGCGCCATCTATACTCAGCGGGAGACCGCACTTAGCCATCTATACACAGCAGGAGGCCGCACGGCGACATCTATACTCAGCGGGGGGCCGCACGTAGCCATCTATACACAGCGGGGGGCGCACGTAGCCATCTATACACAGCGGGGGGGCCGCACGGCGCCGTCTATAAACAGCGGGGGGCCGCACGTAGCCATCTATACACAGCGGGGAGCCGCAAGTAGCCATCTATACACAGCAGGAGGCCGCACGGAGCCCCCCCAGAGACATCAGCAGGCCGCACGGCGCCAACTATACTCAGCAGGAGGCCGCATGCAGTCATACACACACACAAACATATACAGACATGCATAAACACATTTGAAACACAAAAATACATACAAAGAGACATCACACAATGACATCTGCCCACACACACACACACACACACACACACAAACAGACAGACATCACACACACACCTGCCCACACACACACACACCTGCCCACACACACACACCTGCCCTCACACACATTTGTGTGTGTGTATGTATAGTGTGTGTGTGTATAATGTGTGTGTATGTATAGTGTGTGTGTATGTATAGTGTGTGTGTGTGTGTATGTATAGTGTGTGTGTGTGTGTATAATGTGTGTGTATGTATAGTGTGTATGTATAGTGTGTGTGTGTATAATTTATGTGTGTATTTTTTTTTTAAGTTAAAAACAAGTAAAATGCTTGTGGCATCAATATCAAGACTCCAGATATAAGGGCCTATTCACACTGAATTTTGCAATGCATTCATCTCCTCTTTCCAGGCTTCTATCTAAATCCCTGAAAAATGGCATTCAGATGTGCCTTGACATAGCCATTGATTTGAACAAAGGCAAACCGAGGCTAAAGTCTGAATCTTTAGGCTCCATTTTCTCTGCTTTCAGATGTCTCATTTCAGACAGCACAGTCCTGAATTTCAGGGATTCAGTTGTAAGCCTTGTGTAAAGACCTGAATGAAGCGCTGAATGTAGTGTGAATAGGTCCTTACATCCTACACCACCTCAGGCCTGGGCCTGCTTTCTGGTGTAGCGTTGCGCACGCAGGGGTTACCCGGAGCCGGATCTATTAGGGGTGGTAGTCCTTGTGGCGGTGACCCGGTCCGTGCCCAGGGAGTCAGACTGAGTGGCGGTGTACGTAGCAGTAGATATTGGACGACTACGCCACCCATTGAATGCAGCTATGGAGCCGCCGCTGCAGGGCAGACCGCTGAGGCCGGTGACACAGTTGTGCAGCGGAGATGGTATAACCCCCAACGGGAGGGGTATGGCCTCAGGGCAGCCGACGTGGATGATGGAGGTAGCAGGAACCACTCGGAGACGGTACGGTGTAGTTCAGGGTCTTTACTGGTGACAAAGACAGACCCTCCCGGAGTACTGGCTAGCGAATGGGGCCTGGTCAGTCCTTGAGCAGATGGGATTTCCCCTGGCCAGGCGGAGCTGTAGGCCTTCCCAACTAACTGTACTCTTCTGGCTACCTTGCTAGAGGCGGGTAAAAGTAGCCCACGTCCCTGAGTGTACCGTGTGGTGCTCACCCGTATGGCCGGTGACTCGGGGCCATTTGCTTCCGCTCCACGACGGCGGTGCTGGTCCCACGCGTGTGACCGTGCCTTCGGGTTTCTTGGCCAGAGGACCGGAAATCCCCTGCCTGACGGATTCTGCTGCTGGGTAAAAGTTAGTCCCCACAGCCTCGGACTCCGGGTCCGGTGAGAAAGCTTCGATCAGGGCGAGCTCTACAGCTACCAGCCCCTGACCTCTTCTTAGCACGATTCCCACAGAGCTCCTGGTCTTTCTTTCCTATTACTGCTTCTCTTCTTCTCTCTACTCTTCTTCCTAACCCTGCCTCAGCCCCAGGTTTATATAGGGGAAGTTCTTCCCCTCCCAGGACTGGGCAGGAGGTGTGGCATGCATAGGATCCCTGACCAAGAGACCTCCCACCTGCTCTCAGACATAACATTGCTGTTACTGTGGAAACCAGACCCCTGGGGTGCCACATTCCCCCCTAGTGAAATTTAGTACTCCGGGACTAAACATATTTTTAGAAAAACATAACAAGGTATAAACAATAATAATACAATAAGAAAAACACATAAAGATGGTTACGGCGTGTCCGCAACCAGGTGCAGTTTTGAAGAAAAGCAAGGTGTCCATTTCACCATACAGGGAGACGTAACCAGGTAGGGGTCTGTCCTGCCCCGAGTCCTTAACAGTCTTTAGTCCATTCCTAGGTTACGCTCCAACCAATTGTACAAGGATTCCCGGTAAATCCACCAAGGACTCCTAAAAATAGCTAGAAACACATAATTATTTACAAGTAACAGACAGGTGACCACAAATAAAACAATTTAAACACTTCAAATCCTCCAACGTGCGGGTAACTGGCCTCTAGTGGCCCTAGTGGACCTACGGAGCTGACTGTCTGGCCCTGAACTACAGGGTGTAGGAGCTGTCAAGGGTAAACTGGGCAGCTGTCTACGGGCTCTTTGGCTCACTAGGGGTACGGCAGGCTCACTATAAGCAGAGGGTTGATCCTCCTGTTCTGCTTGTGTGGAGTCTCTTGCCTCCTGGACCGGCTGCTCTCCCAGCTCTACCTGTTGCTCCGTAGGCACTTGGGATGCTGGTTGGAGGAACGTGAGGACGGGTACCACAACTGCACCATTGACTTGAGTCCAGGACAGAGGGAAGTCTCCGAGCACAGTACTAACCATATCTTCCCTTTCCTCTACGGGTCGAGGGTCTTCTTGTTCCCCTTCTGGGTTCCGTAGCTGTTCGGGACACTTCTTCAGGTGATCCCGGGATACAATGGCTGTGGTTTCCCCTCCGTCTTTACTGATGGTACAAACCTTTGGGTTGTCGTGGCTTGAGGGCAGTACGGTGTACGGGTCCTTCTCCCACTGGTCGTCCAACTTGTGGAGCCGTCTTTTTCTCTTCAAGACCTGCTCTCCGGGTACCAGGGGAACAGCGGGAGCATACTGGTTGTAAGTTTTCTCTTGTCTTTCCCTAGCCTGACAGAGACTTCGCTCCACACTCTCCTGTACTCTCCGGTACTGCTGCTGCCTCTCTGTGTCCCAGTCTGCTTCCGGTGAAGTGTCCTCGGGTGTCAGGACTCCCATCTCCAGGTCAACAGGTAGCTTACCAGGCCTTGCCCTCATTAGGTAAGCCGGGGTACAGTTGGTGGAACCTACAGGGATGTAGTTGTATAGGTCCACCAGGTCGGGCAGCTTCTCAGGCCACAGACTGCGTTCTTCCAGGGGCAATGTTTTTAGAAGATCTATCACCACCTGGTTCATTTTCTCACAAAGTCCATTAGTTTGCGGATGATAGGGTGTCGTCCTGATCTTCCGGCAGCCATACAGAGTACAGAATTCTTGGAAGACCTCCGCTTCAAAGGCAGGTCCCTGGTCCGTCAGCACCTGCTCTGGGTAGCCGTGTGGACGGCAGAAGTGCTGCTGGAAGACTCTAGCTGCTGTTTGAGCCGTTAAGTCCTTGACGGGGACGACAACCAAGAACCGGGAGTAATGATCCACGATGGTTAATGCGTAGACGTAGCCACTTCTGCTTGGGGTCAGTTTTACATGATCCAAGGCCACCAGTTCCAACGGCTGCCGGGTGACGATGGACTGAAGGGGGGTCTTCTGGCTGGCACGGTCCTTCCTTCTTAGGTTGCATGGGCCACAGTCTCTGCACCACCTCTCGATGGTTCCTCTCATGCCTACCCAATGGAACCGCCCACGCAGCAGGAACTCCAGCTTCTTCCATCCGAAGTGCCCAGCCCCATCGTGGTATGCCTCCATCACCATAGCTGCGTCCATTCTTGGCACCACTACTTGCCAGACCAGTTCATGCGTCCGGGAGTTAACCATTCTGCGGCACAACTTCCCCTTGTAAAGGAACAGTCGACTCTTCTCAGCCCACAGTTGCTTGGTCTCCTCCGGAGCATCCGGGTCAAGGCGAGCCTCTGGCTGAGTCAGCATCTCCTTCACCAGCCGGACGGCAGGGTCACTGTCTTGCGTTTCCGCCCAGTTGTAGTGAGGTAAGGGGTTGAACGTAGCGGCTTGCTTACCCCTTACACGGTGGGAATACTGGACAGTCCCATGACGGTGGAACGCAGGGAGTTCGACCTCTTCCAAATCTTCTGAATCCTCACCCTCGTCTGGTAGGTTTGGCATCCTAGACAGGGCGTCTGCGTTGGTATTGGAGCATCCTGCCCGGTATTTGATTGTGAACTCATAGTTGGACAGGCGAGCCATCCATCTTTGCTCCAGGGCACCGAGCCTTGCCGTGTCCAGATGCGTCAACGGGTTGTTATCCGTGTACACGGTGAACCGGGAAGAGGCGAGGTAGTGCTTAAAGCGTTCGGTGACTGCCCACACCACTGCCAGGAACTCCAGCTTGAATGAGCTGTAATTCTCAGGGTTTCTTTCGGTGGGTCTCAGTTTTCGGCTGGCGTAAGCAATTACCCGTTCTTTCCCCTGCTGGGTCTGGGACAGTACGGCTCCTAGCCCAATGTTACTGGCGTCGGTGTAGAGGAAAAAGGGCTGGCTGTAATCAGGGTATGCCAGGATTTCTTCCCCCGTGAGGGCCATCTTCAGCTGGCGGAAGGACTCTTCTTCTAACTTCTCCCATCTGAAGGGCGGCTTCTGGTTCTTGGCCTTCCGGGACTGGCCTATCAGGAGGTCCTGCATAGGAGCTGCCTTTTTGGTGAAACCGGGAATGAATCTGCGGTAGTAGCCTACCAACCCTAAGAACTGCCGCACTTCCTTTACACTGGAGGGACTTGGCCATTCCTTAATTGCGGTGATCTTATCAGGGTCGGGAGCCACTCCGTCAGCGCTCACCACGTGTCCCAGGTACTGCACCTTTGGTTTCAGGAGGTGACACTTGGAGGGTTTCACCTTTAGGCCGTAGTTTGCCAGAGCTTCGAACACTTCCGCCAGGTGTTTCAGGTGATCCTCGTAGGTTTTGGAATAGACGATGACATCGTCCAGGTATAGCAGGACCGTCTCGAAGTTTCGGTGTCCCAGACAGCATTCCATCAACCGTTGGAAGGTTCCTGGTGCGTTGCAGAGTCCGAACGGCATGCAGGTAAACTCGCTAAGTCCCATCGGGGTGGTGAATGCGGTCTTCTCCCGGTCCGCCTCTGCTACAGGAACCTGCCAGTACCCGCTAGTAAGATCCAAAGTGGAGAAGAAATTAGCAGATCTTAAAGCAGCCAAAGACTCCTCTATCCTTGGTAAAGGGTACGCATCTTTGTGTGTGATATGGTTGATTTTCCGGTAATCTACACACATTCTCATGGTGTTGTCTTTTTTTTTAACCAAGACTAGTGGAGCTGCCCAGGGGCTACAGCTATCCCTGATTACCCCAGCCTCCTTCATGTCTCTGAGCATCCCCTTGGCGTGTTGGTAATGTGCAGGGGGTACGGGTCGGTATCTCTCCTTTATGGGAGGATGATCTCCCGTGGGGATGTGGTGTTTTACCCCCTTGACTCGCCCGAAGTCTAACGGGTGTTTACTAAACACTCTCTCATACTCTTGAACCACCCGATAGACTCCATGTTTCTGGTGTGAGGGAGTGGAGTCAGTACCCAAATGTAGTTGCTGACACCAGTCCTCCATCGTTTTCTCAGAGCCGTTACCTTCCTCCGGAGAAGATGGAGGCAAGGGTTCTATGGACTGTATGGAATTTCGATTGATAGTATACAATTTGGCCAGCGTGGCATACCTGGGCAGGTACATTTCCCTCTTCCCGATATTCACTACGCGAACGGGCACCCTCCCATGGCGTACATTGACCACCCCCCGTGCTGTCAAAATGGTCGGCCTACTGTCTGAGTAAACTGGTTCTACCATTGCCTGGTAATCTCTACCTCTCAGACCAATAGCTGCCCGGCACCAAATCATCATTTCACTTTTTGGGGGCATGGCAATAGGGAAAGGGTCACACATTCTCACGCTACCAATCTCACCACCGGAGAGTTCCACCTGTTGCTGTCGCATCAGTGCCCGGATCTCTTTCTGGAGCACTCGCTGCTCGCCGGAGCTGGCGTTCTTGGCAACCTGCTGTAAAATGAAAATCACTTCTGCAAGACAATTTTCAATCACATTAGTTCCTAGAGTTATCTTTGGGTGACTCTCGTGTTTGTCAATGTCTACAATGATCAGTCCCTGTGCTGCCAGTTCGACTCTACCGATTTTAATGGTCACCTCTTTAAATCCGATCTGTGGCACGGGCTGACCATTGCTGGCGATGATACTCAAGTCGTCGTCAGGGTAGCGGGTTATATCCGAGTCATTCCAGTACTGCTTGAAGAGCACGTACGGGATGGTGGTGACCTGTGACCCGGTGTTCAGTAGGGCACTCATAGGAATGCCATCCAGTACCACAGGCAAGACTGGACGTCCTCCCACGTATTTGTCACGCCAATTCGATGGGCCTGATGATCTTTTTCCTAGGGGTTGGCCCTCTACCCTAGGTTGGGCCAGTTTAAAGGACAGTACCTTGCCATATGTCCGGGTTGATTGCAGCGGCGGCAAATGGGTTGTCCGTCCTCGTTGTATCGGTCGCTGGGTCTTCCTCTGGCCGGTGGGGTCCTCCTTGGTCGACGCCACGGGATGTCCTCCGGTCCGGATGCCAGCTGGATCTTCCCCGAAGTGGAAACCTGTAAAGACTGCACAGTTCGGGTTAGCGCAGCAACGCTTTTAGCTAGCTCTTGGACCTGATGGTGCAGGTCTGGAGCCGGGTCATTGCTCAAAGCCTGCGCATCAGTTCCCACAGACCCTGCCGACAAGGGCGCCGCCTCCTGGTGGTAAGTGGTAGTGGGGCATCTGTGGGTCACAGCGCCACCTGGTGCTGGTTCTCGGAGCACCCGGATGGCTCTGTCCTTGAACTGTGCAAATCCCAGATGAGGGTCCTGTAAGGCCATTGCCCGCAACTGAGTTCGGTGGGCATTGCAATATAAACCCTCTATAAATTGTTCAGTCAACAGCCTGTCCTCGTCTCCCACGCCGTCAGGGTCGGTCTGCTTAATGGCTCTCAGGGCCTCTTGTAGGTTCAGAGCATAGTCCCTTATACTCTCTTGTGCTCGCTGCTTGCACCCGTAGAATCTAAGCTTGATCTCGGCTGAGGTGCGGGTATCAAAGGTGTCCCTCAGCCGGGTTAGTATCCCTGCGACAGTCCTCCCCCCAGGTGGCCAGGACTTTACCTCCCTTTGGGCTGCCCCGGTTAATTGGGCCACCAGAATGCTCACTTTTTGCTCTTCTGTGAGGGGGTACACCTGGAAGAGGCTATCCAGCTTTTCTCTAAAGTCATGCAGGGTATGTGACTCCCCTGAGTACTGGGGTAGCCAGGCTGCCCCCGGAATATAGGGCATGGTGAAAGGCATGACCGCAACAGCGGTGGCGCTGTCGGGGGTTGGAGCGGTGAAGCTCTCCTCCGTATCCGACATCCTTCTCCCCCCTAGTGGACCGTGGCCTACCTTGCGATGATCCTCTTCCGTAGGCCGCGGCTCCGCAGTGGATCGTCAGGGTTGAGGACCTTCCGTCGCGCTCCTGTGACGTCGGCGTCGGCTGGGCTCCTTCCAGGACCTTACGCAGCGTCCGGACGTGAGGCGGGGCTTCAGTTCTCGCGCGCTTTCGGAGTCCACGCCCCTCTTCTTCCCGCGCGGCGTCCTCAAGATGGCGTCCAATGGCGGGAAAACTCCACGGATGGCGGGAAGAAGGCCGAAGATGGCGCCGGATGGCGGGAATCTTCACCACAGGTAAGTTAAAAAGTCTCTTTTTCAGGCATGCAGTACCCGGTGGTTGCGGGCACGAGATCCTGCCGACTACGCCAAAAGCTGACGCGCCCCTGGGCCTGCTTTCTGGTGTAGCGTTGCGCACGCAGGGGTTACCCGGAGCCGGATCTATTAGGGGTGGTAGTCCTTGTGGCGGTGACCCGGTCCGTGCCCAGGGAGTCAGACTGAGTGGCGGTGTACGTAGCAGTAGATATTGGACGACTACGCCACCCGTTGAATGCAGCTATGGAGCCGCCGCTGCAGGGCAGACCGCTGAGGCCGGTGACACAGTTGTGCAGCGGAGATGGTATAACCCCCAACGGGAGGGGTATGGCCTCAGGGCAGCCGACGTGGATGATGGGGGTAGCAGGAACCACTCGGAGACGGTACGGTGTAGTTCAGGGTCTTTACTGGTGACAAAGACAGACCCTCCCGGAGTACTGGCTAGCGAATGGGGCCTGGTCAGTCCTTGAGCAGATGGGATTTCCCCTGGCCAGGCAGAGCTGTAGGCCTTCCCAACTAACTGTACTCTTCTGGCTACCTTGCTAGAGGCGGGTAAAAGTAGCCCACGTCCCTGAGTGTACCGTGTGGTGCTCACCCGTATGGCCGGTGACTCGGGGCCATTTGCTTCCGCTCCACGACGGCGGTGCTGGTCCCACGCGTGTGACCGTGCCTTCGGGTTTCTTGGCCAGAGGACCGGAAATCCCCTGCCTGACGGATTCTGCTGCTGGGTAAAAGTTAGCCCCCACAGCCTCGGACTCCGGGTCCGGTGAGAAAGCTTCGATCAGGGCGAGCTCTACAGCTACCAGCCCCTGACCTCTTCTTAGCACGATTCCCACAGAGCTCCTGGTCTTTCTTTCCTATTACTGCTTCTCTTCTTCTCTCTACTCTTCTTCCTAACCCTGCCTCAGCCCCAGGTTTATATAGGGGAAGTTCTTCCCCTCCCAGGACTGGGCAGGAGGTGTGGCATGCATAGGATCCCTGACCAAGAGACCTCCCACCTGCTCTCAGACATAACATTGCTGTTACTGTGGAAACCAGACCCCTGGGGTGCCACACCCACACACACACACACACCTGCCCACACAGACACCTGCCCACAAACACACACACACACACATATACACACACCTACCCACACACACACCTGCCCACACACACACACCTGCCCACACACACACACACCTGCCCACACAGACACCTGCCCACACAGACACACACACATATACACACACACATATACACACACACACACCTGCCCACACAGACACCTGCCCCCACAGACACCTGCCCACAAACACACACACACCTGCCCACACACACATATACACACACACATATACACACACACACACACCTGCCCACACAGACACCTGCCCCCACAGACACCTGCCCACAAACACACACACACCTGCCCACACACACATCTGCCCACACACTCACCATCCCCCGGCTCAATTCCTCCTGCCTGCTCTCTCTCTTTTCCGGTGCAGCACTGCAGGCCGGGGCGCACTGCGTGACGTCACAGCTAGGAGACACAGCCGCGCACAGGGCCATGTCTCCTAGCAGTGACGCGGCCGGGCCAGCACAGGGAAGTTAACTGCTGCAGTGCTGGCCCGGCCGATGAAGAAGTAGCGGCGGCCGCTGCTGGGGGAGCGGTCCGGGCCTACCTTCTGGCGATCCTCTGCTGTAGGCCGCGGCTCCGCTCGCGATGTTCTGGGCGAGGACCTTGCGTTGCTCGGTGATGACGTCGGCATCCGCTGGATCTCCTTCCAGGACCTTGCGCAGCGTCTCAGCGTAGGGCGGGGCTTCAGGTCACGCGCGTTTTTGGACGTCCACGCCCCTCTTCTTCCCGCGTGGCGTCCCGAAGATGGCACCCGATGGCGGGAAACGGCTCCGATTGGGGGGAAATGGCCCCGAATGGCGGGAAACTTCACTCAGATATGTATAGAGTCTTTTCCAGGCACGCAATACCCGTTTGTGGAGGGTTGGTCACAATTCTGCCGACTACGCCAAAGCTGACTCGCCCCCTGGGCCGTGGGGTACACAGAACCGGGCCTTCTAGTGCACGGTGCTGATGGGGGTAGCAGTGGCAACCCGATCCCGTGGCTAAGGGTGGTCAGACCAAATGGTGGCAGTCTATTTATCAGTGTTTTGAATGTCCGACTATGCCACCCGTGGATTGCGGTTGGAGATAACCGCCGCTGCAAGACAGACCGCTGAGGCTGGTGTTGGTGTGCAGCACAGGGGTAGGATAACTCCCCACGGGAAGAGTGTAGCCTCAGGGCAGTGTAGGTGGATGTTGGGGGTGATAGTGCAGGCCGCAATAGTAAGAGTTCAGAGTCCGCTTCAAACAGTTCAGGGTCTTTATTGTAGATATTATTAATGACCCAACAGTACCGGTTAGGAATGGGCCTGGGTGTCTGAGAGCATTCGGGCGAGCCCCACTGGTCAAGGTGAGTGTGTAGGCCTACCGTTCTCTCTATGTTCTTTCTGACTATCCCCCTTTTCGTGGTGTAATAGCCCACGTCCCTGAGCTGGCCGTGTACTTCTCTCCTGTATGGCTTGCGACTCAGGCCTTGGGTATTTGCTGCTTGCTCCTCGATGTACTGGTCCCTCTGTGTGGCGGTGCCTCCAGGCTTCTTAGGCCAAGGGACCTGAAATCCCTCGCAGGTTGGTTCTCTGCTGCTGGGCTTGTAACCCTGACAGCCTCGGACCCCAATGCCTGGTAGATTGGTTCTCTTCCAGGACCGGCTCTCGTCGCCTCTGTCCCTGGCTTGCAGTTTCTCCTCTGCCTCACGGACTCCTCAGCTACAGCTGAACTGTCCCTCCTTCTCTGGGACTAGTCTCACTCCTGAGCTGGGTCGTCCAGTTCTCTCTAACCCTGCCCCCAGTTCCAGCTTTTATAGGGGCAGCCAGCTCCCCCTGCTGGCCTGGGACAGGAGGTGCTGTATGCTAATTGTCCCTAACCAGGGAACCTCCCTCCTGCTTTCAGAAACAGATTATTGTTTGTGGCATCCAGGCCTGGGGTGACACACACACACTGCTCTATATTTAGTATGATGCCCCCACTCCTCCATATATATAGCATGATGGTCCCACTGCTCCATATACAGATGCATCTCACTAAATTAGAATATCATCAAAAAGTTAATTTATTTCAGTTCATCAATACAAAAAGCTGTCTTTCAGCTCATTTGCATTGTTGGGTCTGGTGTCTCTCATCTTCCTCTTGACAATACCCCATAGATTCTCTATAATAGATTCTCTATGGGGTTAAGGTCAGGCGAGTTTGCTGCCAATCAAGCACAGTGATACTGTTGTGTGTAAACCAGGTATTGGTACTTTTGGCAGTGTGGACAGGCGCCAAGTCCTGCTGGAGAATGACATTTCCATCTCCAAAAAGCTTGTCGGCAGAGGGAAGCATGAAGTGCTGTAAAATGTCCTGGTAGCCGGCTGTGCTGACTTTGGTCTTGATAAAACACAGTGGACCTACACCAGCAGATGACATGGCCCCCCAAACCATCACTGATTGTGGAGCCTTCACACTAGACCTCAAGCAGCTTGGATTGTGGACTCTCCACTCTTCCTCCAGACTCTGGGACCTTGATTTCCAAATGACAATTGGAACTCTAGGACCTTGTGAAGTGTGTCAATGACTGCCTTCTGGACATCTGTCAAGTCAGCAGTCTTCCTCATGATTGTGGAGCATACTGAAACAGTATTGAAGAACTGGAATAAATTAACTTTTTGAAGATATTCTAATTTAGTGAGATGCACCTGTATATACTATGATGGTCCCACTGCCCCACATACATATAGTATAATGGCCCCACTACTCCATATGTAGTATGATGGACCCACTACTCCAGATATATAGTAGGATGGCTCCACTGCCCGATTATTTAAAAAAATAAAGTTTATTCTCACTTAATCCTGATTCCCTACATCACGGCCTCTGTCTCCTCTTCCATGGCGGGACTGCAGAGCAGAGCGATGCAATGATGTCATCGAGCCACCTGCGTGAGTATGCTGACATCTCGTTAACCGCAGGCCTATGGCGATCTGTGGCATATGAAAGAGATAGTGATAGGGCAGGGAGCTTGTGTCCCACTGCTTTATCATGCGACGCCTCTGCATAAGAGACATTAGGGCTACATTAGCTACGTCACAGAAGACACTGGAGCTGGAGTATATAGAATAGGAGATACTGGGGCTGGTGTATATTCATCACAGGATACATTGGGGCTAGAGCATATACATCACAGAAGAAGCTGGAGTATATAGAATAGGAGACACTGGGGCTGGAGTATATAGAATAGGAGACACTGGAGCTGGAGTATATAGAATAGGAGACACTGGGGCTGGAGTATATAGAATAAGAGACACTGGGGCTGGCGTATATTCATCACAGGATACATTGGGGCTAGAGCATATACATCACATAAGAAGCTGGAGTATATAGAATAGGAGACACTGGGGCTGGAGTATATAGAATAGGAGACACTGGGGCTGGCGTATATTCATCACAGGATACATTGGGGCTAGAGCATATACATCACAGAAGAAGCTGGAGTATATAGAATAGGAGACACTGGGGCTGGAGTATATAGAATAGGAGACACTGGGGCTGGCGCATATACAGTTCTGCTCAAAAGTTTACATACCCCGGCAGAATTTTTGCTTTCTTGGCCTTGTTTCAGAGAAAATGAATGATAACAAAAACACTTTTTCTCCACTCATGGTTATTGGTTGGGTGAAGCCATTTACTGTCACATTTCTGTGTTTTCTCTTTTTAAATCTTAATGACAACTAGTGATGAGCGAGCATGCTCGCTACTGCTCGGTGCTCGCCCGAGTATCTCACTGCTCGAGATGCTCTGCGCTCACCGAGCAATTCCGGGTTGGTCAGGCGGGAAGTCGGGTCCCCTCCCTGCATGTTTGGCGCTCTTTACAGAGCCAATGAACATGCAGGGATTGCCTGCCATGCACTGTAATGCCATAGCCATGTTGGTTGTGGGCATTACAGTGATTGGCTGGCCGCACAGCGTCATCAGGTCTATATCTGACCTGGCGCCGCCATGCTCATCACAGTCACTCCGGATCAGACAGTGTAGGGAGAGCTGCTGCTGCGTTAGGGAGAGATTTGATCGTGCATTAGGTAGTGTAGGGAGAAAAAACGCACATTACACATATCCATCTCAACAAACAGTCCTTCTGAGGACTAATCCATCTGCAGAGATATCAGGCAGGCAGTGTATATAGGCAGGCAGGCAGGGTATATAGCAGACTGCAGTGCATATAGCACAAGAGGCTCCATTCCAGTTCTACCTTCTGCTGCTGTTAGATATTTCTATACAAAGGCCCAGGTCTCAGGGGCCAAGAATACTTTTCTTTGGCTCTTAATCCTCATTATTTGCTTATAAAGCAATCCAGAGAACACCGTTTTTCTGCGCCATTTGCTTGTTGGCACTTCAGAATACAGCCAGGTCCTTTCCATATTAGAGCGCTAGAAATTCAGCTATTTAAAACTGTGTTTTCTCCGTCACACGGATCACATATACGTTGTCAGAAAATACTGCCATTTCTGGCCTCCATTTTTTCAGTGTGTCAGTGAAGCAATTCACAGTAGTTTGCTGTTCACACTACTTACCTACAGGCCAGGTATTTAAAACTCTGTTTTCTCCATCACACCGATCACATATAACTTCGCTTCAAACTCAGTCATTTGTAGTGAGCGTGGAAGATACTATCCTCCATTTAAAATGGGCAAGGCACGTGGCAAGGGACGGGGAACTGGACGTGATGGTAATGGTACATGCAGAGGCCGAGGACAAGGCCGTGGGCAAGCCGAAATTGTACCACAGCAAACACCCACATCTTCTCGCCTGACCTTCCTGTCCCAATTTCTAGGGGACCGCAGCACACCACTATTGAACCCAGATCAGTGTCAAAAGGTTGTTGGTTGGATAGCGGATAATGCTTCCAGTCACTTAGCCACCACCACCACCACCCTGTCTTCCACACGGTCAAGTCTCAGTAGCCGTGAGTCTGGACCGCATATTCCTCACCCTGATCCTCCTTCCTCCCACCATGCCAAGTACCCAGAGACAACTGATCCCACACTTGGACAATCTGAAGAGCTGTTCACTTTTCCATTTATAGATTCGGGCCTCTCGCCCGGTCCACTTGAAGCGGGGCAAGAGGAGATCACGTGTAGCGATGCCCAAATATTTGAGCATCCACGGTCACACGAAGGCGACGGTGGGAAACTGTCACAAGAGGTGGACGATGATGAGACACAATTGGCAGAAAGTCAGGAATAGTACCAGGGTGCAGAAGTGGGAGACGAGGTGGTGGATGATATAGTAACTGACCCAACCTGGCAGGAGGACATGCAGAGCAAGGACAGCAGCACACAGGGGGAGGGAGGCAGAGCACCCCAACAGGCAGGAAGAAGCAGTGTGGTGGCCGCAGACAGAAGGCAGGCTACCGTTTCCCATAACACCAATACGAAGGCAGTTGCCACTACAACTGTTAGGTCTTCCCGAGTCTGGTTGTTTTTTAAAGACTCTGCCGATAGCTCCAAAAGGGCCATTTGCATCACGAGCCAGACCAGCATCAGCAGGGGTGGAAAACGACCAGCCTGACCACCACCAGCATGATCAGGCACATGGCAGCAAAGCACTCGACTTTGTGGGCCGAACACCAGGGTCCAGGAACAGTGTCTACAGGTGGCACCATTGCTTCTTCTGCTGTTGTGTGTAGCATCGGCGTCTCTGCCCCGTTCTAGGCAGAGACGCCGTCCCTCTCACCTCCCCGCTCCTGGCGCGGCGTCCTCCAGCGCTGCTCTCCCAGCTGCTTCCGGCACGCGCTCCTTCCCCGGCAGTGTGCTTAGGGCGCGTGCGCACGCGCTCCCCCTCTCTTAAAGGGACCGCGCGCGCCGTCCTAAGGAGTCCCCGGCCAATTGCCGGAGGACCTCCCATATAAAAGGCACCTCCTCCAAAATGGAGGTGCCCGAGCAATGTTGTAGCACTGTTCACTACTCTGCTTCAGTCCTCAGGTCCCGTTGCCAGTTACCTGCCAGATACCTGCCAGATTCCTGCCAGTCTGTTGTCTAATTCCTGCCTGATTTCCTGCTACCTGCCTGCTAGCCTGAGGTCCGACGGTCTGCCTTACTACTCCTGTCAGTCTGTCTATGGACCAGCTTGCCCGCTCACCTGGGAACGCACTCCTGCTACCTGCCTGCTAGCCTACCTGGAGGCTCTGCCGTCACGTGCTGTGACCACCTGCCTGTCCAGTGACTCCTGCCCGCTCACCTGGGAGCGCTCATCTGCTGCCTGTCTGCTAGCCTACCTGGAGGCTCTGCCGTCACGTGCTGTGACCATCCGCCTGTCCAGAGACTTCTGCCCGCTCACCTGGGAGCGCTCATCTGCCGCCTGTCTGTTGGTCTTCCTGGAGGCTCCGCCGTCACATGCTGTGACCACCCGTTTATCCAGAGACTCTCGCCTGCTCACCTGGGAGCACACGTCTACCATCAGCCGCCACAGGTCGTACCAACCCTTTACCCAGAGACTGCCCCGGTCACTTGCCGTGACCATCTGCCCGTTCACCCAGAGACTGCCCCGGTCACTTGCCGTGAACATCTGCCCGTTTATCCAGAGACTGCCCCGGTCACTTGCCGTGACCTCCTGCCCGTTCTTCTAGAGACTGCCCCGGTCACTTGCCGTGACCTCCTGCCCGTTCTTCTAGAGACTGTCCCGGTCACCTGCTGTGACTGCCTGCCTGGTCGCCACCAGCTCCCTTACAAGGACCGCCCCCTTGTATAGTAGCTCAGAGGTTCCGCCTCCCAGACCCGTTACATTGTGCATGCAAGCCAATCCCCTGTCCATAGTGCATGCAAAGATGCCTCCTGCCCTGCACCTGTTATTGCACACTCTCAAGTAGCAGCATCAGGAAGCACGCACATGTCCTTGTCCCAGCGCAGCATTCAATTGTTCATACTCCAGTCCTTGGAATGCAAGCGCAAATATGCAGCCAACGTCCCACAGCCCACACTACTAAATTCTCACAATTCATGACTGCTTGGCTTGAAATGTTGCCTTTTAGGCTTGTGGAGACAGAAGCATTCCGCAACCTGATGGTGGCGGCCGTCCCTCGGTACTCTGTCCCCAGCCGCCACTATTTCTCCCAGTGTGCCGTCCCCACATTACACAAGCACGTGTCCCAAAACATTAGCCGTGCCCTCAACAATGCAGTTACTGGTAAAGTCCACCTAACCACGGACACGTGGACAAGTGCTTGTGGGCAGGGACGGTACATCTCGCTGATGGCACACTGGGTTAACATAGTGGAAGCCGGGACCCAGTCGGACCTTGGGACGGAACACGTCCTCCCGACGCCAAGGATTGCAGGCCTTAGGTCAATCAGGGTTGCCCCCACGGTCTACAGCTCCTGCACCTCATGCTCCTCAGCCTCCTCCTCCTCCTCAGCCTCCATCTCCGAAATGACCACATCAGTCTCAAGCTGGAAGCACTGCAGCACTGCCTCGGCCAAGCGGCAACAGGCTGTGCTGAAGCTAATATGCTTAGTTGAAAAAACACACAATGCTGAAGAGTTATGGACAGCTCTGAAAGAGCAGGCAGATCTGTGGCTCAAACCGCTGAACCTACAGCCAGGCATGGTCGTGTGAGACAATGGCCGGAACCTGGTGGCGGCTCTGAGGCGAGCTCACACACGTACCATGCCTGGCCCATGTGCTTAACCTCGTGGTTCAGCGGTTACTCAAATCCTACCCGGAGCTGCCGGATCTGCTTGTTAAAGTATGCCGCCTCTGTGCCCATTTTAGAAAGTCAGCTACAGCTTCCGCCGCCCTTGCAGTGTTTCAGCAGCGTTTGCAGCTTCTGGCTCACAGACTGGTGTGTGATGTCCCCACACGTTGGAACTCTACATTGCAGATGTTGGGAAGGATTTGTGAGCAGAAGAGGGCAGTTGTTGAGTACCAGCATCAAAAAGGCTATCGGTATTCAGTTCAGACTCCACACATAAGACCTCAGTAGTGGACGTGGATGTCAGACATATGTACCATCCTCCAAAACTTTGAGGACTCCACCAAGATGGTGAGCGGCGATGACGCCATAATTAGCCTCACCATCCCGCTTCTCTGTCTTCTGAAACGCTCTCTGCTCACAATCAAAGATGATGCATTGCAGGCGAAGCACGATAAGATGGAGCAATTAACCATACAGGGTGATTACACACAGCCAAGCCTCATCTCATCCCAACGTGGATTGGGTGACAATGAGGAAGAGGAGGAGGAGGAAGGACAGGAACTAGTTTCATGCACTATAGACGGTGCTATCTGCACAGCTGTCATACCGTCTGTTCAGCGTGGATGGCCAGAGGACAGAGAGGAGGAGGAGGAGAGCATGGTCAGTCATCCTCTTGGTGAGGACACGGAAGTCTTGCCTGTTAGTAGTCTGGCACGCATGACTGAGTTTATGTTATGCTGCCTTTCCCATGACCCTAGCATTCTCAAAATTTTAGGTGATTACTGGTTGGTGACACTTCTAGACCCACTCTACAAGGAGAACTTTATATCTCTTTTTCCTGAGGCGGACAGGTGTACAAAAATGAGGCAGTACCAGAAGGCCCTTGTTGCGGAACTATTAAAAAAATTCCCATCTGAAAACGCTGGAGGCAGAGGGCACACTTCGTTCGACAACCAAGGAGTACAGGCGAGAGAGACACAACTTCAATCCAGCAGAGGCAGGGGAACACTGTCAAAGTTCTGGGAGAGTTTTCTCAGACCCTCCCATCGCACAGGCCCTGAGGCGCAGGGTACTCTCACAAGGAGTGCAAAGTTTGGGAAGATGCTGAGGGAGTACCTTGCCGTACCGTACCAACGTCCTCCGTGATTCCTCTGTGCCTTATAAATATTGGGTATCCAAGCTAGATATGTGGAATGAACTGACTCTCTATGCCTTGGAGGTCCTGGCCTGCCCTGCTGCCAGCGTTTTATCAGATCGGGTTTTTAGTGCCGCTGGTGGAATTATAACTGATAAGCGCATCCTCCTGTCAACTGAAAATGCTGACGGGCTGACTCTTATAAAAATGAACAAGGGCTGGATTGGGCCAGACTTCTCAACACCACCGAATGATAGCAGCGTAACATAAACTCAAATCCAGTGTCTTTTCTTGGGAGGTGTATTCCCATGCACCTTTTCACACCCACACATGGGTATACGCTTCCTGATTTTGGCTATTTGCTCTTGTCCTCCTCCTTCTCCTCATCCTCCACCACCATATCACCAGGGTGACCGTGGTCCATGATGCAACACCCACATAATTTTTTAAAGAGTGTTTGACTCGCCCCTGGGCCGTGGGGCACTCGGAGCCGGGCAATAGGGAGACGGTGGGGGTAGTAGTGGCGACCCGGTTCCGTGGCTCAGGGTGGTCAGACCAGTGGTAGTCCTTTAGCAGTCCTAAGTGATGTCCGACTACGCCACCCGTGGATTGCGGTTATTTATGAACCGCCGCTGCAAGGCAGACCGCTGGGGCTGATGATGTATGCAGCTGAGGTAGTGTGACTCCCCACGGGAAGAGTGCAGCCCCAGGGCAGTGTAGTGGATGGTGGGGGTGATGGTGCAGAGAGTCCCAGTGCCGTTAGTGCTGGAGGAGCGAAAGAGTACACAGACAACGTACTGCAGTCCAATGTCTTTTACTCACAGTTCATGTACTCCGGGTCACTTCTGTCAGCAATGACCGCCCGAGCCATGCTGCGTCCACCAGGTGAGGGGCTCGGTCAACCCCAGGCAGTTCAGGAGCATGGCACAGGACCCCCTTCAATCCTTTCTCTGGCCTGCCTCACCAGTGACCCACTTTTGTCCAGCTGCCGCGGACTTGTGCGGGTAAACGTGGTTCCCGTTCCCCGCTGTCCTATATGGTGCCTTCCTAGCAGGTTTGATGAGGTGTCGCACCAATAAATGATCACGACCTCCGGTCTTTGGCTGAGGGCTGTTTCTCCTCCACCAACTTGGGATCCGGTACCCTTAATCTGCCTGACCCTTCACCCTGTATTCTCGTGGGTTCTTAGGGTCCCTTCTGCCGTCTTGTTCCTGAGCCCTTCTGTTTCTCTCTCTCTCTTTCTTTTCTGTTCCTTTCTGTTCTTGTTCCTTTCTGTTCTTGTTCCTTTCTGTTCCTGGCCTTCACCCTAGGCCTGCCTCGTGGAGCTGGGCCCAGACTGAGCCACAGCTCCCTGTCAGCCCTCTCTGGCTGAACTCCTTCTCTTACTCCACTCACTGAACTTCTCTTTTTCTCTTCTCTCTGTGCTGGCTGGGCCTCAGAGGCTAGGCCCGCCTATGGAGCAGAGCCCCTTGCAGAGGCTTTCACTTCGTCACTTTTTCTCTCTGACTGAACACTGTTCTAAGATGGTGCCCACCTTTTATACCTCCCTCTAGAACATGAGCCCAGGTGACCAGCAACCAATGGGCTCCTATCTACGCTCAGGAACCAACCCCTATCTGCTCCTACATCACTGGGTATTCCTACCCCCTCCCCACTTTAGCCAGGGACATGGTCTGTCGTGCCTGCATTTCTGTCTAATGGGAGCACCGTTGAGCTGTCCCTCGGAAATGGGGTGAGTGTGCTGTATGCAGCTAACTGAACCCTGGTCCATACTCCATCCTTACCTGGGAGTGGAATATCACACCTCTGGCAGAGGTGCAATACCCCTGTAGCGGCCGAGCCCTCGGGGCGCTACATTTTTATGATGCCCGTAAAAAAAATTTTTTATACAGTATGTTCATGTATACCCCCCAGGAGTAAATGTTTGTCAGCCCATACACTTAGTGCATGGCATTACAAGTATAGGAGGCCCGCTCCTTTCTAAAGGTAAAAAAATTTTATGATGCGCTCCTCCACGTCTCTTCCAAGGGCCATTGAAGTGCCTCCAAATTTTTGGCAGCCCTTGCAGTCACTGCATAGTCCAACACTATGGGAGACTCTCTCCTTTCTAATGGGAATTTGTCATTACTGTGGCCTGGTCTATGTGTCTTTAAATTCTTAGTGGGTTTTTCCTAAACTTGGTCAGCCGTTGGACTCACTGCATACCCTATAACTGTATAGCAGACCCTCTCCTTTCTAATGGGAACATGTCATATCTTGTTACTGTGGCCCTGCTCTGTGTGTCTTTAAATTCTTAGTGGGGATTTTCCTAAAATCTGTCAGCCGTTGGACTCACTGCATACCCTATAACAGTATAGCCGACCCTCTACTTTCTAATGGGAACATGTCGTACCTTGTTACTGTGGCCCTGCTCTGTGTGTCTTTAAATTCTTATTGGGGTTTTTCATTAAAATTTGTCAGCCGTTGGATTCACTGCATACCCTATAACTGTATAGCAGACCCTCTACTTTCTAATGTGAACATGTCGTACCTTGTTACTGTGGCCCTGCTCTGTGTGTCCTTAAATTCTTAGTGGGGTTTTTCCTAAAATTTGTCAGCCGTTGGATTCACTGCATACCCTATAACTGTATAGCAGACCCTCTCCTTTCTAATGTGAACATGTCGTACCTTGTTACTGTGGCCATGCTCTTTGTGTCTTTAAATTGTTAGTGTTTTTTTTCCAAAATTTTGGCCACCCTTGCAGTCACACCATGGGCATTACCACTATAGAAGACCCGCTCCTTTATAATGGGAAAATTTTTTTTACTGAGACCCTCCTCTATGTCTCTTCAAAGGGGTATTAGGTTAACAATAGGATCTTTCTTTAGTACAAAAAACAGCATCACCAATTTAACCTCAATGTAATCACATTGTTCAGCTCATGCACCTCCTCCTCCATCTCCGAAATGACCACATCAGTCACAAGCTGACAGCACTGCAGCACTGCCTTGGCCAAACAGCAACAGGCTGTGCTGAAGATAACATGCTTAATGCTTAATTGACAAACCGCCCAGCGCTGCATAGTTGTTGAAAGCTGTAACACAGCAGCTTGATCTGTGACTCTCACCGCTGAACATACAGCCAGGCATGGTCGTGTGTTACAATGGGCGGAACCTGGTGACGGAGAAATGACAACCGGGGTAGATACGGTTTCCCTCTATGCCAGTCCTTTCACAGAGCTAAAGAATATGGCTGTGGTGAAATACAACTCCCACTGAGAAGCTGTTTCAGATTGAAAAACATTGTGCCCACCAGAGGATTTGTTTCTGAGGGCTAACCTTTCTCACCCGCTCAAGAGCCCCATAGCAGCTGCAAAGTTAGCGCTATCATGAACTCTACTGAGGTAGAAGCTAAGGCACACCAGAGAATTCTCTGGTGGGACTTTCCAACCCAGCCGAGAAGCAGTCCTGGCTAAGAAAAGTGTGTGGGAAGATTCCAGGACACTCTATTTTTACTGAGGAGGAAACACATGCAAACATGGGGAGAACATACAAATTTCTTGCAGATGTTGTCCTTGCTGGGATTTGAACCCAGGATCCCAGTACTGCAAGACTTCAGTGCTAACCACTGATCCAATGTGCTGCCGTTCACCCTCTAATATCTAACAGGCTGGAGAAACTTGAACCTACTGCCACTCTATCATCAGCTCCTTTGTGAGAAAATGTATTTGGGCAGCCACTCAGTCTACCAAATAAAATTCCAGAGAAGGAAATTGAGGATGGCTTTGCTACTGGTACTGGGGGCAGTGCTAATACCATGGTGTTGTACCATAGTTTGCTGGAAATATTCCAGGCTGGTAGGAGGCAAGAACATTCCCACAGAAAAGTACCAGCAGTAATGTTCAGGCCACATTTCAAGTGCAAGCAGCTTTAGAGGACTTCCTGGGAGAAATGACACGCAGGGTAGATACGGTTTCCCTCTATGCCAGTCCTTTCACTGAGCTAAATACAACTCTTATCAAAAAAAGTTGTGGACTGGCTCCGTACCGTCCCTGGCCACATTCACCTGTCCACGTGTTTGTGGTTAGGCAGTCCTTCTTAGTAAGTGCACTGGGTAGGGCATGGGTAATGTTGTGGGACCCGTGCTTGTGGAAGGCGAAGGCGATACAGGGAAAAATAGTGGCGGCTGGGGACCGAGTATGGACACCTGGCCGCCGCCTGCATGAGGTTGTGAAAAGCTTCCACCTCCACAAGCTTAAAAGGCCATATTTCAAGTGCAAAGAACTGCCCAGAAATCTGTCAGTTTAGTGTTGCGGCCTGTGGGTGGGTGGGTGGCTGGCTGCATACTTGCAATTGCATTCCAAGTAGCAGAAAACTAAGCAGATGATGGCCTCTATCATCATCATGGCCTCACCTCGGCAGTATGAACTCTCCTGAAGGAGAAGCCAGGGCCCGCCGGAGGAGCCTCCGGTTCTCTGGTGGGCCCGTCCAACCCTGCCGAAAAGCAGCGCTGGCTAAGAAAAGTGTGGGGGAAGGTTCCTGGACACTCTATGGCTACTTTTTTAATGCGGATCGGCCATGCTTATGCATGTTATTTCAAAATTGCTGTCAAAAATTTGGCAGTACAGTATTGCAGCCTGTGGGTGGGTGGCTGCCGGCATTCTTGTGCTTGCATTCCAAGGAATGGGGTAGGGACAACTGAACACTGCGGTGGGACAAGGACGTGGACGGTGATTGTTGCAAGTCTGCAATGACAGGTGCATGGCGGGAGGCATCTTCGCATGTGCCAAGGATCACTTATGATGGGCACACATTTAGGCAGTGACCTGGGAGTCAGAGATGTTTCCAGAGGTCTTCCCCTTGCTGTTCCCATGTCTTTTCAGCACTGTATGCATGTGTCTGATGATGTGTCACACACCACATGGCAAGATAAGGTTGTAAAATGTTAAAATAACATTTCCTGGTGAATGCATTTGTCTTGGTTGAAAGCAAGGCAAAAGTGCAAAAACGTGTCAAAAATGCTACGTGTGAACATAGCCCAAGGTGTGTAGGAGTATTTTTGTTTTTGTTTAATTATTTTGCCTTAAATACAAGTCATCACCCTGGAAAGGATGTTCCTTACGCCGTAAAAGTGGCGTAATACTCTGACGACGTTGTTGACAGCAGTGATCTGGGAGTCAGAGATGCTTCCAGGGGTCTTCCCCATGCTGTTCCCATGTAATTTGAGCACAGTTCCCATCGATTTGGGCAATTTTTAGGCCCTCTGCAGACCGCCGTGGGGAGCCACCTGAAAAATGCTCAAGTTCCCCTAGACTTATATTGGGCTCATTGCTCGGGTTGAGCACCCGAGTATTTCAATTTGCTCGACCCGAGCAACGAGTACTCGAGCATTTTAGTGCTCGCTCATCACTAATGACAACCAAAAACATCCAAATAATCCTGATCAAAAAGTTCACATACCCTGGTGATTTTGGCCTGATAACATGCACAGAATTTGACACAAATGGGTTTGAATGGCTACTAAAGGTAACATCCTCACCTATGACCTGTTTGCTTGTAATCAGTGTGTGTGCAGAAAGCTGAGTGAGTTTCTGGGATCCAGCCACTGACGTTTCTGGATTTTGAGATGGGGAAAGCAAAAGAATTATCAACGGATCTACGGGAAAAGGTAGTTGAACTGTATAACACAGGAAAGGGAGGCAAAAAGAGTATAACACAGGCAAGGGATACAAAAAGATATCCCAGGAATTGATAATGCCAGTCTGCAGTGTTCAAACTGTGATTAACAAATGGAAAATCAGATGCTCTGTAAAAACCAAACCACAGTCAGGTAGACCAACAAAAATTTCAGCCACAACTGCCAAGAAAATTGTTCGGGATGCAAAGAAAAACCAACAAATAACATCAGCTGAGAACACACTTAGGGGTGTACTCACTTTTGCTGCCAGCGGTTTAGACATTAATGGCTGTGTGTTGAGTTATTTTGCAGGCACACCAAATTTACAGTTAAACAAGCTGTACACTGACTACTGTACATTGTATCAAAGTGTCGCATCTTCAGTGTTGTCCCATCAAAAATATATATATGTATTCCGGCCCATTTTTGGAGTTTTGTGTGAAATTATGTCCAATTTGCCTTTTTTTTCTCAGTTTTTTTGTGTTGTTCCAATAAACACAAAGGAAATAAACATGCGTGTAATAAAACATGTGTAATTTTCTGAAACAATTTCAAGGGTGCCAGCACTTTCCGCCATGACTGTATATGCAGGTAGAGTCCTTAACCCCTTTACAACCCAAAGTGGTTTGCACGTTAATGAGAAGGCCAATTTTTACAATTCTGACCACTGTCACTTTATGAGGTAATTACTCTGGAACGCTTCAACGGATCCCCCTGGTTCTGAGAATATTTTTTCATGACATATTGTACTTTATGATTGTGGTAAAATTTCTTCGATATCACTTGTGTTTATTTGTGAAAAAAACAGATATTTGGCGAAAATTTTGAAAATTTTGCAATTTTCAAAATTTGAATTTTTATGCCCCTAAATCGGAGAGATATGTCACACAAAAAAAGTTAATAAATAACATTTCCCATATGTCTACTTTACATCAGCACAATTTTGGAACCCAAATTTATTTTTATTAGGGAGCTATAAGGGTTAAAATTGACCAGCGATTTCTCATTTTTCCAACAAAATTTGCAAAACCATTTTATTAGGGACCACATCACATTTGAAGTCACTTTGAGGGGTCTTTATGACTGAAAATACCCAAAAGTGACACCATTCTTAAAACTGCACCCCTCAGTGAATCGGGTCATCATGGCAACATCCGGGAAGCCGCGGCACACATTGCTGGACGCCGGCAGGAGAGGTGACTATCCCGATCACCTCCCCTTGCCCCCGCAATGCTGCGAACGACTTCGATCGCAGCATTGTGGGGGTTAATGTGCGGGACCTCTCCCAGCACATAGCACCGGGTGTCAGCTGTGACAATCAGTTGACACCCGGCGGCGATAACGCCCGCACAGCCTGTGTGCGCGATCGCAAAGATGTACTAATACATATCAGGCTCTTAAGTCCCAGGGCGCAGATACGTATCAGTACGTCTTGGGCTTTAAAGAAGTTAAAATTATGTGAAAATGGGAAAAGTCACAAAACTTTGCAACTTTTCAAGAGCTTTATGCCAGTTTTCTGGCAAAAACACTGGTGAACCGGGTTCATAATCTCTAATCCTTTCAGCTCCCTTTAATTAGACTACTTTCAACAAACTAATTATAAGTATTGGGTCTGTTTTTTTTTTAATGCTTTTAAAATAATTGTAAATATTTTCAACCCCCTTTTGTTATAAGGATTTCCCAAAAATTAGCTAATCATAGGTTGTCCTGCATTCGTGACAGTGATTGACTGCGCGGTCACTTGGAAGTTTACATTGGCATCACTACAGGGCCGGTAAAGAAGGACTGTCAGGGACCCCCAGAGTGTGGTAAAATGCGCCAACTAATTCATAATTCATTTAATTCTCACACAATATACTAAGTTAGTGTAAGTCTACAAAAAAGCAACAAAACTTGGTGCTAAAAAAATTGAGCATAACTTTTTGAAAAATGAACCAGGTTATGCCAAATCTTACATATTTTGTGACTTTGTGATCAGTTATCAACACAAATATTTTACTCAAATTACCAGATCGATGGATAAGCATTGGGACTTTTCCCTAAATCTCTCCAAAACATCACCGCTTATAGAAGACCACCCTCATATCCAGATCAGATTTTCTGTGAGAGATGCCCAGATTCACAATATAGTATGCATACTGGCCATCTATGAGAAGTCCACCCCAATGGAAGTCCAGTTATTAAAGGAGATTTTACTGTTTATATAAGGGGCAGACAATGACAGTGAAGGGCCCTTAATCAGGACTTCTGATCTGGGCCCCCCACCCTCCATCAGGCACCACCTACATATACATTTCCATGTATATTTATATTAGGCACACATATAAAATTTGCACATGCTAATACTCTATACACATTTTAACGTATGCATATACATAGTGCACACAAACATAAAATACGGACATACACATAAGATGCACATACACAGTATAGAGTCCCGGTAGTCCTCATAGTTTTAAGCATGGACCCTGGCAAATTGTAGACGGAGTTTTATTGTTCATGGGCTTTAAGGGAGAGAGGCTTCCTTTGTGGAGGACACTCATGAATACCATTCATTTGCAGTGTACACCGTGTTGTGTCATGGAAAACACTCACCCTAGTTTGGCTTTCTACTTCTTCAGCTAATAGCAATGAATTTGCCTGTCGATTTTCTTCTCATCAGAAGATGCTTTTGTTTAGATGTTAACTTCCATCTGACTGATAAGAAAAGCTTTGCTGATCTTCTTGTAGACTTCACATTTTTTGTAAAGAAATTATTTTCTTTCTCAGAAATGTCTTGTGACATTTCTCTTCTATGTGGTGCCACTTACCCTTCTCATCAGAGGACGCTTTTGTTTAGGTGTTAACTTCCATAGTCGGCCTGGACGTCTCTGTAAGATGGTTGCAGTTCCATCTTTGTTATAGTTTTGCATCACTTTTGCTACAGTATTCTGACTGATAAGTAAAGTTTTGCTGATCTTCTTGTAGACTTCACATTTATTGCAAAGAAATTATTTTCTTTCTCAGGTTTTGTGACATTTCCCTTCTATGTGGTGCCATTGCTGATAGCATGAAATGGGAAGGAGTTTTCTTTATTAAGTAACTTCCTTTTACAGACACCTGTCTGCTGGACATCTGTTTAATGAATAATTACACTTACCTGTGGTTCAGTTCTTGTTAATTAGAATTTTGTTGTCTAAACTTAGCTTTTCTCTTAAGACTGTTACTGGGATGTTCTCATTTTTGAAACATGATCTTGAATGAGTTTGTTAAGAAAATTACTTTTTTGGGGTCTGCAAAATACCAAATCTTGTTTGCATTCAATGGCTCAAATTTGCGATAGTATTTTGTAGTATGGTATCCCATATAAAATGATGATTCTGAAAGGAAACTACAGGTTTGCTGACAAATCTATTTGGGTGTACTGATTTATGCTAAACACTGTATATATATATATATATATATATATATATATATATATATATATATATATATATAAACCTTATAAGTTTGGTATCACAGTAATCGTACTACTGACTCTGAATCATTTTGTCAGTTTGTTTTTACAACACAATACACACTGTAAAATGAAGGAACCCAAACCTGGCATTTTTTCTCATTTTTCAACACATTATATGATAAAATGAATGGTGTTGTTCAAAACTACAACACTAAGCGTCAGCACACTGTGATTTGCTGATCTGTAAGATGCGTTCTTTGTGCTGTGAAAATACACAGCTGTGATATCTCACCAAATATTAATAGTGGGAACTTAAAATTATGTTTTTCTGCCATGATTAAGGATGGTTTGGATGTATGAAACATGTTGACCTTTTATTTCTATCTTTGTGGAATTAAGGCTGCATGAACCAGTCACCAACCATTTTCTGTATATGTACAAATATTAAGTGCTACTGAGTGCTGTAGGAAAAACTTAGAATAGTGAGGTGATTTGATAGTCCTGCCACAAATAATCTGTTTCTACTGCACACTTAAAATCTCTGATAGTGGGAATGAACCTGATTGCCTGCAGTAGTGCACTCCTGAGAGCTGGTGCAGCAGAAAAAATGTCTTGGACATGAGAGTGGGAGGTCCTGATTATGGAGGATGTTAATCTTAGCTCATTGGAGTGTAGATATGGTAGAGATGCAGGACTGTGCAGCAGTGTGGAGAGGTTTGTGGATGAGTGTAATGACTGGTACAGGGTGGAGGCACCAGTGTAACTGCTGGACAGAAATATGAGACTGCTGCATTAAGGATAATGAGAAATACATTTAGTGAGAAGAAGAGCAATTAGTGAGTTACAAGTATTTGTGAATTCAAGACAAAGAGGAATCAGAGCAACAGTAACAGATTTTACTTTTTTTTAATTAATAATGGGATGAATAAAATCGTGAACATTATCAAAAGACTAAATCAAAGTCAGGAAGATAGCCGAGGTCAGATACCAGGTGATCAGTAAATGACAAGTCAGACGAGCAGTATGAATACCGCGGAGCCCGATGACAGAGGCGTTACTGAAACTTGTCCAGGTTGACCAGTCAGAAGGCCACAGGTAGATGGTGAAGGTCCTTCTATACAGCTCCAGCAGTGATGGTGGATCTGCTGGACTTCAGGGCGCTAGATCCTTAGGTGTCCCGTCTTTTAGATGGTTTTAGGGCAACAGTGACAGCATGCAAATGCGCGAGCAGCCCTGGATAATCCACGCCGGCAGGATGATAAGATCCGGCGGAAGATGGAACCTATGACAAGAGAAATAAATATAATGTAAGTGATGGGACTCCATATTACATGATAATGCTGTGCAGTCACTGTGGCCGGACAGCAGAGGAATATTATCATACAGAGGTCAGGGGTCATTGTCAGCAATCATACATGTGACAATCCCATCACTGACAGATGACATCTACTCCACATGAATTATTCTCACTGACATCACACAACATGGAGTTGATTCTCACACTTACCTCGTCTCTTTTTCCCATTTTTTCCATTTTCTGAGTTTTGTTGCTCCATACTCAGATTTATTGCCGATTTTCTTTCTTCATGAGATGGAAATTCTGATGAAAAATTAAAAAAAAAAATCAGTAACAATATATTCTTATAGGATCTGCTTTGTCATAATATGGATAACATAAGAGACCTATAGTATTGTATAAAACCATGTGGGAATATTTGAGCCTTGAAGTCAACATTCACATTGTTGGTGCTGTAGACATGTACATACCTGGCAATGGGGACGAGGGTGGCAAGATGGTAACAGCATCGTCTGTATTACATACAGGAACAGATACTTTCTGCCTGTTTGAAGAAGAAAAACATGTAAATCTCAAGTAAACTCCGTATAAAAGGGGTTGTCTCACTAGAAGAACACCGACTATAAGGCCTAGTAGGACATATGACTGTCATAGTGGGGAAGGTCTTCTGCTCAAGACTACCTTTTATAGAGAGCTGAGAGGAAAACAACTACCAAGAATGGCCGGCATTTCATACTACATCTCTCCTACAGTGAGGGCAGCACTAAAAGTGCATGACCGGCCACAATTATGGGCTGTTATCTCCAACAATTCCGAAAGCTGAAAGCACAATGACCCATAACCATGGGGCGGTGGATGCTGCATTTGATATTATGGTATTTATGTCCTATATTTGGTGTTGCGCACATATATCAGCCTGGAGCTCCCAGTAATGACCCCATAATCTACTCACATTTCTGAGATGTTTGTGTTGGATTCTGGTGTACACTCTGGAGGGGCCTTGGGATCCTCGTTGTTCACCATCCCGTTAGTGGTGGTAGAGTGCTAAATGTGGATAACAATAAGTTATTAAATATACATACTTTTTAATTTTATAGATCCTTTTTTTGTACATATTTTGGATTTATCGATCACATACTTACTTTAGAAAGCCTCTCAGAAGATGATGATGCAAATATTCGGAAGATAAAGTTCTCATCGTCCTCACTTGTGCCCTCTTTATCCTCTGAGACCAGATGGTTGTTTTCATCAGAGTGATCTACAAGACATAGGTAATGAAGGATTGTTAGAGGGTGTCAGTATAACACAGTCGCTATATCTCACTAGGTTACTAGATGATACAACGTAATATACAGAATACATGAAAAAAAACTCCTGTACAAAATTAGGGAAATAGGGATACAGTACGAACCCATGGTCAACATAGCTGAGATCCATGAAACATGGATAACATAGTAGACCAGAAAAACCATGTGGAAATATTTGAGCCTTGAAGTCAACATTCACATTGTTGGTGCTGTAGACATGTACATACCTGGCAATGGGGACGAGGGTGGCAAGATGGTAACAGCATAGTCTGTATTACATACAGGAACAGATTCTTTCTGCCTGTTTGAAGAAGAAAAACATGTAAATCGTAAGTAAACACAGTATAAAATGGGTTGTCTCACTATAAGAACACTGACTATAAGGCCTAATAGGACATATGACTGTCATAGCGGGGAAGGTTTTCTGCTCAAAACTACCTTCCATGGATCAGAACACAACTACCAAGAATGGCTGGCAAGTAATACTACAGCTCTCCTACAGAGTAGGCAGTGCTAAAAATGCATGACCTGCCACAATTATGGGCTGTTATCTTCTGCATTTTCTGAAGCCAAAAGTACAATGACCGTTAACCATGAAGCGGTGAATGCTGCATTTGATATTCTGATATTTATGTCCTATATTTGGTGTTGTGTACATAGATCAGCCTGGAACTCCCAGTAATGAAGTAATGACCCTTTATAATCTACTCACATTTCTGAGATGTTTGTGTTGGTTTCTGGTGTATACTCTGGAGGGGCATTGGGATCCTCATTGTTCACCATCCTGGTAGCGATGATACAGAGCTAAATACGGATAAAAATAAGATATAAAATATTTTTTTTATGTACTTTTAGAGTTTTTTTAATTTTTTTTACATATTTTGGATTTATTAATCACATACTTACTTTACAAAGCTTTTCAGAAGATGACGTAAAATTTTGGAAGTCAAGGCTCTCATTGTTCTCACTTGTGCCTTCCTCATCCTTTGAGACCAGATGTTTGTTTATATCAGAATGATCTACAAGAAATAGGTAATGAAGTATTATTAGAGGTTGTCAGTATAACACAGTCACTATTTATCACTAATATTAATGGGAACAGATGATCACATATTAGGGAAGATGAGACAAACAGTCGCTTAGTCTAGATGACGTCTCCTTCTACTTACTGATAAATAAGCTGGTGTCTGCGTCTGAAACAAGCTGAGGAACATACTCCAGCTCCTGGCTCAGAATGTTGTCAAAGTCCAAGTCACTCAGGAATGGATGAACCTTGATCTCAAATGCTCCTCCTAGAAAAAGAAAAACAAAAGTGATGCGGACATAGTCAGGGATGGCTCCATATCTGAACAGTTTATCGTAATCTGAACTAATGACAAAACTGAGCCGACATGAAGGAAATAAACTGAAAGTCTTAGTGTGGAGAACTAGAAATACAGTAGATGAGCTGATAGAGAAATGCTGATCTTCATGGACATGAGCGATATGTCCTTGGTCTAATAAGGGAATATTAATACTAGTATATCTGTTACCTGTCCCAAGTCTACGCACAGGATTTCTTCTGAGCAGCTCAGTGATGAGATTCTGAGCATCCAGGGGTGGAGCGCGATCACAATTCCAAATTAGTTCTCCTGTTACATAGAAAATTACAGAAAATAAAACCTCTTTACTGGACTGTAACATAAAGCAAAGGAAATAACTAAACAAATGTAACCAATCAACGCAATGATCGGTTTATTCTACTCACCAATGACAACCCTTTTATAAAGCTCAGTGAGGGAATCAGCATCAAATGGTACACATCCCAGCAGGAATTTATACAGGATGATCCCCAATGACCACCAGTCAACAGGTCTTCCATAGCCTTCTTTCAGGATGATCTCTGGGGCTATGTAACATGGGGTGCCACAGAACTGGAAACCAACAGAACATAGAGATGAGAATCGATGAAACAATTATTATGACAAGATATCATCGTTAAAACACAATGCAGAAGATAAAATATTAGTGGAAAAGTTCTCTAGAAAGGAAGATCGTAGAGAAGAGACAATAGTGTGATGAGATTTGCAAATAACAAGCTAAGTTCTTGTAGGTGATGCTGACCTCACGGTCCTGGAACTCTCTGGAGATGTCCACTGCTAATTCCTTGTAGGTGTTGGTTTTCGGTATCATTAGACCAACTTTAGAAATCCCAAAATCGGTAACTTTAATATGTCCAGTAGATGTAATCAGGAGGCTGCAAAAGAGAAGATGGTTTTAGCCTCACAGACTGAATGATAATAAATGACAACTTTCCCCACTTTATTATACTACGGGGGCACTTACTTATCCGGCTTCAGGTCTCTGTGCACCACACCGTAACTATGCAGGTATTCCACGGCAAGTACCGCCTCTGCAAAGTACAAGCGGGCCATGGGGACAGAGAAAGGACCCCTGGTGCTTAGAAGGGTCCCACAGTCTCCACCTATAGAAGAAAGGAAATATGACCGGTGAGGGGTTTATACAGAAGATAACCATGATATACCACGAGCAGATAACCATGATGTATAATGAGCAGTGAGCGGAAACATACTGGGGAGATCACACAGATAGTGGCGTACATAGAAATCACAAGACCCCATATCAAAAGTTGTAATTGCCCCCCACCCTAAAAAGTAAAAAATAAATATATTTATATCCCTGTTGAAGCAGCTTGGTGTTCTCACCAGCAATACAACTTTTATGGCCATTTTAGAGTATGATGCTCCCAAAAATGCCCACACCCACACTCAATGAGTATGGTATCCCCACAGTGAATCATCCTAAGGAGGCCACCACTTAGAAGGAGGCCAGCCACAACCCCCTACTCGGTGTGATGGCACCCACAGCAACCCTCCCACTCAGGATAATGGTTCATACAGTCCCTCACACAATATAATGGTCCGCATAACTCCCCACTCAGTATGATGTCCCCACACAGAATGGGGGCCTCCATACAGAGTGAGGACCCCCACAGCACCCCACTTAATATGATGACCTCCACTCAGCATTCACAGTCCCCCCATATCTAGTCATACGGCCCCCTTTCAGTATTTTGGCCCCTACTAGCCACCTACTCAGTATTTTTGCCCCCACCAGCCCCACCTCCTTGAAGAATCAAATACCGCTGAAATTGTAATGACAGGTGGAGGGATGCTGCCCACTGCCGAGCGTCGACAGACCCCCTCCGACTGATGAGCCCCATAGCGCCCCTGCACCAAGATCAATGAATTTACGAGCATCTTGGTAATAGATAACCTATAGTAAATGCTCTGTGGGGATGTAACCAACAATGTCCTAATGATATGAGCAGTGATAAGATGAAAGCAGACATGGGCTGAATATAATACAATAGATGTGTCTTACCTCCTACATACTCCATGACCATACACAGGTGAGATCTAGTTGGAAAGGAGCAGAGCATGGAGACCACAAAGGGACAATCAGCAAATGTTAAGATGTCCCTCTCCAGAAAGGCCCATTCCAATCTCTGTGCAGTATTTAGGTTCCGCTTAGCCATTTTCTTCATAGCAAAGGTCTGGTGTGAGTCTTTATGATGCACTAAGTAGACGGCCCTGGAGAGAAGGAGAATCCATCGGTTATAATAAATCCTTATTAATAATCCATCTATAGAAATCATTATATGTTTAATACTGGTATCCAAGGGGTAACATTTCTCCTTGCGGAGAGTGACATGTTAAGCTTGTCAAGGTGAGGAGACTTTTAAGCCTCAATGATCCTCTGGGAAATATGCAAATTGTCTCTTCAGAGAGGAAGAGAACTAGAACTCTAGTGCCCCTTATAGGAAGTAGTAATCCTAAAAGTCAATATCGACCCTTTAACGAGCCTTGTCACATGACATAAGATAATAGCCATAACCAAAATCTCAATTTTCGGACACTATGTTTGGGGTACAAGCACTCATCAGTGCAAAGTGTGAGATATGGTTTGGCTGGGTGAGAGGCATCTGACCAGGAAACAAGGGGTAACGTTTCTCCTTGCGGCAAAAGCCATGTTAAGCATGTCAAGGTGAGGAGACTTTTAAGCTGCAATGCTCTTCTGGGAAATATGCAAATTGTCTCTTTTCAGAGAGGAAGAGAACTAGCACCCTAGTGCCACCTATACGAAGTAGCAATCCTATTTCCCAGAAGAGCATTGCGGCTTAAAAGTCTCCTCATGTCCGCAAGGAGAAACGTCAACCCCTTGGATACCGGTCAGACACCTCTTACCCAGTCAAACCATATCTCACACTTCGCACTGAAGAGGGGCAGTACACCAGAACACAGTTCCTGCAAATTGAGATTTTGGTTTTGGCTATTATCCTAAGTCATATGACAAGGCTTGTTAAAGGGTCGATACTGACTTTTAGGATTGCTACTTCCTATAGGTGGAGTTCTAGTTTGCTTCCTCTCTGAAGAGACAATTTGCATATGTTTAATACTAGAAGTCTGGCCGCCACTATAAATCCACATCTAGAAATACATAAAATAGCACTACATAGATCACCTATGGGAGGTCTCCACAATGCCACTTCTGCCGGAGCCATCACCCAGGTCACATTATAGATACGAGAATCTATCGAAATTCTCTTTGGGCAGATTCGCTATAACTGACCAAATACAATTTAGTGCAAATAAAAATTGGTCCAAAATGAATGTGCTCCAGGGCTCTCTTCTGCTGCTGAGGCCAGTGATTGGGCCCACATGGTCATGGTGGAGGGTGTAGATGTCATTGACGTCAATATGGTGTCACCCTTCATATGACCATGTGTAGCTAACATCTCTGATCAGCTTCATAATGGAGCCCCCCCATCAAAACAAAGATCAGAGTGGAGAGCAGAAAATCTCAGGTGGAGGAGGCAGCATAAGAACAGATGAGAGTCTAGCACAGGCGAATGTAATAATATTATATTATTATATATTATATTATATGTAATTATATTATTTAAATCGCTTTCCTTACAGTTTGATTTGCTACAGATCATATAATTTCCCTATGATAACACTGAATGGCAGAGTGCAGGGGCAGAAGCATTGTCATAGGGAACCCTGAGAAATGTGGATTATGGCAACAGAAATCTCACCCAAAATTTCCACTGCTGATGAGTTTGGTAGTTTCATAGTCGCTCATATGCGGCTTTCTCGCCGGAACCAATGAATCCATCACGCTCTATAAAAGAATAAGAAATAATACTGATTTATTGAAGATGCAGGAAAAAAGTTACAGATGCAAAAACTTCTCCCCCCATATTATGTCCCAGATGATTTACACTGATATGATGTTGGGAGGATACAAACCGGACGCTCGGCAGACCCGGCGCTAGCACCCAGCACACCCAGGCAAGTGCCGGGGCCCTGAGTAGGCGAGGGGCCCACTTGCTCTCAGGCACCCTGGCGTGCTATGGGACCGGTGAGCAGAGGAGAGTGGTGCCAGCGCCAGCTAGTGGGCCTTGCTCCCCCCCCCCAATGCTTGCCCAGGGCCACGGCCGGCACAATACTTACCTCTCCACAGCTGGTGAGCAGTGAGGTGAGCATTTGATTTTTTTTTTTTTATGTATGGAGGTATAGGGCATTATATGGGGGGGGAGAAGTGACATCCTGCATGGGGCATTATATGGGGGGGAGGTAGGGACATCCTGCGTGGGGTATTATATGGGGGGGAGTGACATCCTGCATGGGGCATTATATGGGGGGGAGTGACATCCTGCATGGGGCATTATATGGGGTGAGAGGTGACATCCTACATGAGGCATTATATGGGGGGGACATCCTGCATGGGGCATTATATAGGGGGTATGACATCCTGCATGGGGTATTATATGAGGGGGAGAAGTGACATCCTGCATGGGTCATTATATGGGGGGGGGAAGTGACATCCAGCATAGGGCTTTATATGGGGTGAGAGGTGACATTCTGCATGGGGCATTATATGTGGGGTGACATCCTGCATGGGGCATTATATGGGGGGGGTGACATCCTGCATGGGGTATTATATGGGGGGAGAAGTGACATCCTGCATGGGGCATTATATGGGGTGAGAGGTGATATCCTGCATGGGGCAATATATGGGGTGAGAGGTGACATCCTACATGGGGCAGTATGTGTTGGGGGGACATCCTGCAGGGGCATTATATGGGGGGGTGACATCCTGCATGGGGCATTATATGGGGGGTGACATCCTGTATGGGCCATTATGTGGGGTGGGACATCCAGCATGGAGCATTATGTGGGGGGGACATCCTGCATGGGGAATTATATGGGGGGTGACATCCTGCATGGGGCATTATGTGGGGGGCATATCCTGCATGGGGCATTATGTGGGGGGGACATTTTGCATGGGGCATTATGTGGGGTGGGACATCCTACATGGTGCATTATGTGGAGGGGACATCCTGTATGGGGAATTATATGGGGGGGTGACATCCTGCATGGGCCATTATGTGGGGGGGCACAGCCTGCATGGGGCATTATGTGGGGGGCACAGCCTGCATGGGGCATTATGTGGGAGGGACATTCTGCATGGGGAATTATATGGGGGGTGACATCCTGCATGGGCCATTATGTGGGAGGGGGACATCCTGCATGGGGCATTATTTGGGGGGGGGCACAGCCTGCATGGGGCATTATGTGGGGGGTCAAAGCCTGCATGGGGCATTATGTGGGGGTCACAGCCTGCATGGAGCATTATGTGGGGGGGGGCACAGCCTGCATGGGGCATTATGTGGGGGGCACAGCCTGCATGGGGCATTATGCGGGGGGTCACAGCCTGCATGGGGCATTATATGGGGGCACAGCCTGCGTGGAGCATTTCATGGGGTCCATTATTCTATATGGAGCAATATATGGAGCTCATAATACGGTATAGAGGACTATGTGGTGCCATTATACTGTGTGGAGGACATTACTGTCCGGTCTGCACTGTGAGCTGTGAGGATTCGCCGCTTTCTGAGTTATTGTGGAATTTACAATAGATATCGCTCATGTAATGTAAGAAGTGAAATCTTCGGGCTTGTACTATTTGTATATATATATATATATATATATATATATATTTATCTGTACATCATGAATCGTGGTATGTGTTAAAGGGGCCACTGAGACTCTTTCGCCCAGGGCCCATGAAATCCTGGAGCCGCCCTGCAACGGTCATCATACATTACTATAACATTCTGGATAATGTGGGAGATCACACAGAGGAGGACTTACAGGTAATCTGTCACCAGGTGTTTGCTATGTATTCTGAAAGCACCATGATGTAGGGGCAGAGACCCTGATTCCAGTGATGTGTTACTTACTAGGCTGTGTGTGGCTGTTTCAATAAAATCAGTAGATTATCACTAGAAGACTATCTGTCTAGCCAGGTAGTCCTATTGCTCTGTACCCCTGCCTCCACCACTGATTAGCAGCTTTCTGCCTATGCACAGTGTACACAGAAAGCTGCCAATCAATGGTGTGGGCGGGGTTATACAAGACTCAGCATTCAGAGCTCTGCAGCAGAAAAAAATAGTGATTTTATCACAATTGCTCCACCGAGTAAAGTAATCAACACATGGAATCAGGGTCTCTGTCCCTGCATCATGCTTCTCTCAGACCAAATAGCATAAACCTGGTGACAGATTCCCTGTAATTCAAATGTAATTAACACCATAGGGTCATCTACACTTAGAATAGAGACGTCCCATGGTTGTATGGGGGATAATACTGGACGAGTCATTCACACCCCATGATCTGATGACACACACGCATCCCCCTCTATGATACTTACGGATTCTTGGATCTCCGGGATCTCACTAATTCCATTGTTAGGATTCGACAGCTCAGTTGTTTCTAAAATAATGATGAAGAAATGAAATGTATTAGAGGATATTATTCCTACATAGATAATACAGCAATATAACGGAGAAATGACAAGATGTCTGTAAATGGGATTAATACTCGTTATATGGGGATTCTAAATATGAGAATATACGGGGAATCCATAGATAAATGTAATGTAAATGATGGAGGAACCCCTTCATAAATAACAAAAGACTGACCATCACTTCCGAAAAGAAAATGGGTGTGAACAGGTGCATACTAAGAGTAGCCATCCAAATACATAACTAACAAAGTTGCACTCTGTAACGCTATAGCATGTAAACATGAAATAAATGAAATTTGAATTGCATTACTGCTGTAGAAAATAGGATAAAAGGAAGATACTTAGCGCATAATTTGGCCAATTCATGCATGGCCAGCAGCCACGGCAAGGCGACCTTCTTTTTCTGGGTGCATGCCCAGTAGCCACGGCAAGGTGACCTTTTTTTTTGCTGGGTGCATGCCCAGCAGTCACGGCAAGACGACCTTCTTTTGCTGGGTTCATGCCTAGCAGCCACGGCAAGGCGACCTTCTTTTGCTGGGTGCATGCCCAGCAGTCACGGCAAGGCGACCTTTTTTGCTGGGAACCTATCTCCACCCATAAGCCCGGGGTGGTTTTAATTACAACAGGATCCTACCTACCCATATAAATGTAGGCTTCAGCCTAGGAGAGGATTCACATTAGGAGAGGATTCCAACAAAAAGATCGCCTTGTCATTGCCTACTGGGCATTCATGAATTGGCCAAATTATGTGCTCAGTATCTTAGTTTTTTCCCATTTTCTAGAGCAGTAATGCAATTTAAATTTAATTTATTTCATGTTACTTGCTATAGCACTGCAGAATGGACCCTCCATCACATGAATGAGGAAGCCCCCACCCACGCTGCACATACGAGTGATGGTAAGAGAGCTGAAACATAGGAGAGATTTGCAAATTAGCCTGGAAGTGCACTGGGGGCGTGTCACTGCACTTGGATTTCTTCTTTCACGCCCCCAGCGCACTTCCATTCTGATTTGTATATGGTGTCTACTTTACATTTCTCCTGACTGGCACATTGGATTTCTACAAACAATTATTATTAGGGGACAATGGTCTATACCGTCACACCACTACTTCTATATGTAACAATGTGCTGCCAGGTTCCCATTACACAGAGTAGAGAGTAAATCTAACATTATCCTCCGTCCTCTGTAATATCTGGACATTCCTTGTAGAAGGTCGGGTGATCGCTCACCTGTAATCAGATCGCTGTTCAGCTCCGGCTGACTCCTATTAGGGTCAGGGATTTTCGGGGTCACATTTTGCCCATATTTGGCGTCGCCTCCTGTTGTTTCCTGATAGATATAATATATATAATTACTATGTGGAAGATTTCACTAAATCACCAAATACATAAATCATGAAGGACTAATCCAACATTTACAGATGCACCAATTGTAACGATACAAATCCCGCGCCATCTTCAGACCTTTTCTCAGAAAGTCTCCTCAGATACGGTGGATTAAGATACGTCTATTAATATTGATCCTTACCGGGCGTTCCAATGAGCGTTCTAGTATAGACAGGACTTTTTCGGCCAGTTCTTTAAAGACAGCCAAATCTTCAGTCTGAGATCTTTCTTCAGCCTATAAAGAAGGAAAAATGGAAAGGAGAATTTTGAGATGAGAGCGGTCAGAATGGAGGCAGAAATTGTATGTGACATTGGTTCTCTGTCTGCAGATACAATGACTACATACTGTATTTGGGGACTCGTTGTGTTTTACCGTATTTTTTGAAATATAAGATGCCTTTTTTTCCAAAATTTTTGACCTCCCGTCTAACACTCTCGCACCTCTCCAATCTATCCTAAACTCTGCTGTCTGACTAATCCACCTGTCCCCCCGCTATTCCCTGGCTTTTCCCCTCGCTCCTCCAATCCCTTCACTGGCTCCACATTACCCAGAGACTCCAGTTCAAGACCCTAACCTTGGCATGCAAAGCCACCCACAACCTGTCTCCTCCATATATCTGTGACCTAGTCTCCCGGTACTTACCTGCACGCAACCTCCGATCCTCACAAGATCTTCTTCTCTACTCCCCTCTTATCTCCTCTTCCCACAATCACATACAAGATTTCTCCCGTGCATCCCCCCTACTCTGGAACTCTCCACCCCAGCATATCAGACAGATTATTAATAATAATAATTGTCTGAATGTAGCTTACCAGGGGGGTGGCTGTGGTGGAGTGAGGTCACAGCAGGTAGGGTCACTGCTGTAGGAAGCCGGCAGTAGAAGTGCGGCGCTGCTGCGGGCCCCGAGCTGGGAGGAGCGGGGTATCCAGGAGGTGCGAGGCTGCGGGCCCTGGGCTTCAAGGAAATGTTAGCGGTGATTTAGGAGGGGAGTCCCCGCTCTGCCCATTGATTTTCTGGCGGTGGGCTTCAGGCAAATGGCCGCTGGAGGCAGTGCATGTGAAGATTTAGATCTCGGCTCAATGACGAGCTGAGATCTCAATTTGCGTATTGGCCATCTCCAGTAGCCTACTTCTTGAAGCCCACTGCAGAGAAATCAATAAGCAGAGCAGGGCCTCCCCTCCTGAATTACCGCTAACATTTCCTTGAAGACCAGGGCCCGCCGCCTCGCACCTTCTGGACACCCCGCTCCTCCCAGCTTGGGGCCCGCAGCAGCACCCCACTCCTACTGCCGACTTCCTGCAGCAGCGACTCTCCCTCCTGTGACCTCGCTCCACTGCCACCACCCCCCTCAGTAAGCAACCGAAAATTCGGACTACAAGACAGACCCCCATTTTATTATAATAAATGTTTTTCCTATTTACCTCCCAAAAATTTTTGGTGCGTCTTATGGTCTGCAAAATACGATATATTAGAAGAAAAAGCTTCTATCCCTCCATTATTATCTGTTAATATTGAGATGTTCTGTGCAGAGTGTCCGCCACTTACCTGGTGTAGTAATGTCCTGATGTTCTGAAGTAAATCCGTCAGATAGTCTGACGTTAGACGATGTTGTCGGTGTTTGGTGAGGCAATCCTTTACTAGCTCCATCACCAGCCGGTGAGTGAAGCTGAGGACGCCATCGGGTGGTAGAAGCACACTGTTAGGACGATTGATCATAAGGATCATCAATAGTGCTTTTACCTGAGGAATGTCCAAAACAATTCCAGCCATAGTGAAAAACTGCAAGTGCTATCAGTCACTATAGAGCCAAGAAAGGCACGGGTGAGCCTATGTGCATTGTATATATAGCGACTATGAGCAGTGATGTCACCATCACCTGTGATGTCATCACGGAATCTTGTGATAGAATCTTCACGGAGCAGCTCTGCGCAAATAGAATGCGGCCTGGTAATATATAAAGTGAAAACACCATACAATTAACTACCCATGTTATCATGGCCGTTCTATTTTATATCCAATTAGAACACAACCAGGATAAAGGTGTGTTCACAAGTTGGATTTTGGCAACATTTTTTTTCTACCTCAAAAATCAAAGGAGGCAGGAAAAACGCTGCTTAAAATTCAGGTGTTTTTACTTGTGTTTTTTTTTCCATTCATTTGAATGGGTGAAAAATGCTGCAAAACCTCTGAAAGACTTGACAAGCTGCAGATTTAAAAAAAATGCAAAAAAACAGCATGTGAATGAGATTTCAGAAATGTCATTCACTAAGATGGTACTGTAAAACACAGCATTTTTGCTGCAGAAGAAAAAACAGTGAATACACCCTAAAGATATCCTCAGTCATATTATGGGAAATATTGTATATTTCGCATTTATTATCTCACGTGTTTTTCTTCACCATAGAACTTTTAAGGCTGTGTGCCCACTATGCGTTTTTTAGGCGTTTCTGCAGCGTAACTTCCGCCGCGGAAACACTTAAAAAACGCTTGGTGATAGGTCTGCAATGGTCCCCAATGATAATCCGCATGTGCTGTGCACATGCTGCAGAGATTTCCGATGCGGATTATCAATGCGGAAAAATCCGCAGCACGTCCTTTAATTCTGCAGAGTCGCTGCGATTTAGCCGCCATTGACTTGCATTGGAACGCATAACATCCGCATGACTACAAATACACATGTGGATGGTACCCGGGTCTGGAGATGAAGAGACTCTCCTCCAGACCCGGGTACCATAGTACCTGTAGTTAAAATAGAATTAAAATAAAAAATAAACATATACTTACCTTCTGATGGCCCCTGTCTGCTCCCGGCGGTGCTGCTGGCTCTTTGGCTGCTCGCGGTGGTAAAATGACCTTCCACGACGCCATTTAGTCATGTGACAGGTCACGCGACCGCTGACATCGGCGGTCGCGTGACCTGTCACATGACTAAATGACGTCATGGAAGGTCCTTTTACAGCACCGTGATCCGCCGAAGACACCGGACGCACAGGAGAAGGAGATCGAGGACCATCGGAAGATGAGTATAATGGGTTTTTTTTATTTTTCACCATTATTATTCTTTTTTTTTATTATTGATGCTGCATTTGCAGCATTGTAACTTGGTCACACTATATAAATCCATGCCGGTTGCATGGAATTATATAGTGTGACCAAGTTGTCAAGCACTTTTCCAAGTGATGCTAAAATCACTTGGCAAAGCGCTTGACAACCCAGGGAGATGCAGAAACGCTTAGGAAAAATCCGCAGCATTTCTGCATCGTGGTCATATATCCTAACTCATTGGCGAACTGTTATACAAGGCTATATTCACACTAGACGTTTTTTTAGCGGGCTTTTTAATGCAAATTTTCAGCTGCGTTTTACAGTACCAACAAAGTCTATGAGATTTCCGAAATCTCATGCACAAAGCTTGCTTATTTGTCCTCAGTATTTTGTGCTTTCCATGGCTTTTTGCAATAGAGTATGTCACTTGTTTCAGCGTTTTTCACCCATTAAAAAAAAGGGTGGTGGAAAAAAATGCTGAAAAAAAGCCTAGTGTGAACATTTTGCTGCGTTTTTAGTGAAAAAAGCAAGTATGTGACACACATTTACTTTTGTGATTTTCCCAAGTTTAAACCATCTTGTCTTGGTCACCTGAGATAGCAGCTTGGATTATTACAGTTTAATTAAATTAGTGATGCCTACAAAGTAAACATTGGTTGAGCTAGGTGTGAGATTGAACAACACCTGTGGCCCAGGGAGGTGTGAAAATGAACAATGCCTGAGCAACTCAATGGCAAACCATAATGTGAAAGTAAATAGTGTCCTACAAATTCAATGCACTGCCAGGGTCTTAGATAAACCATTCCAGACCAATTCACCCCCCCCCCTTGTTACATTTGTAATGTGTACTTTTTCATGAACATATGTCTTGCAATGGTGACTTGTTTTCATGTGTCTATGGTGGAAGCAAAGCTGAACTTTGGGATCCTGAAAAACGCACCAAAAATGCACCAAGAACCACTGCAAAAAAACACACCAAAACCTGCGTTTTTGACGCTACTTCTTTCCTGCCAAGAGATTATGTTTTGCTGCAGAAAAAAAACACCTAGTGTGAATATAGCCTAAGACTTACTCTGCCAGCATTAATAGTCAATATTCGGTATACAAATAGGACTCCAATCCAGGTATTCAGTTTATCATAAACATGCCTGAGTTAATCTGCCAAATACACATAGTATGTTTTCTCATAGGTCAAATATAAATCCTGCTAAAGGTCCAAGTTGCAGCAGTTAAGTAGAACAAAACAGACCTCTTCATTCTTTGTAGGTGGAAAAACTTTCAAAATTGTCAGTGTATCAAGTACTTATACTCCTGACTGTATATAGTATAATTGCCGCACTGCTACATACAGGTGCTTCTCAGAAAATTAGAATATCATCAAAAAGTGAATTTATTTCAGTTCTTCAATCCAAAAAGTGAAACTCATATATTATACAGAGTCATTACAAACAGAGTGATCTGTTTTAAGTGTTTATTTCTGCTAATGTTGATGATTATGGCTTACAGCCAATGAAAACACAAAAGTCATTATCTCAGTAAATTAGAATTAACAAGAAACACCTGCAAAGGCTTCCTAAGCATTTAAAAAGGTCCCTTAGTCAGTTTCAGTAGGCTCCACAATCATGGGCAAGACTGCTGACTTGACAAATGTCCAGAAGGCAGTCATTGACACACTCCTCAAGGAGGGTAAGCCACAAAAGGTCATTGCTAAAGAAGCAGCTGTTCACAGAGTGCTGTATCCGAGCATATTAATGGACGTGGAAGGAAAAAGTGTGGTAGAAAAAGGTGCACAAGCAACTGGGATAACCGCAGCCTTGAAAGGATTGCTAAGAAAAGGCCATTCAAAAATTTGGGGGAGATTCACAAGGAGTGGACTGCTGCTGGAGTCATTGCTTCAAGAGCCACCACACACAGACGTATCCAGGACATGGGCTACAAGTGTCGCATTGCTTGTGTCAAGCCCCTCATGACCAATAGACAACGCCAGAAGCGTCTTACCTGGGCCAAAGAGAAAAAGACCTGGACTGATGCTCAGTGGCCCAAGGTGTTGTTTTCAGATGAAAAGTAAATTTTGCATTTCATTTGGAAATCAAGGTCCCAGAGTCTGGAGGAAGAGTGGAGAGGCCACAATCCAAGCTGCTGGAGGTCTAGTGTGAAGTCTCCACAATCAGTGATGGTTTGGGGGGCCATGTCATCTGCTGGTGGAGGTCCACTGTGTTTTATCAAGACCAAAGTCAGCGCAGCCGTCTACCAGGACATTTTACAGCACTTCATGCTTCCCTCTGCCCACAAGCTTTATGGAGATGGAAATGTCATTCTCCAGTAGGACTTGGCCCCTGTCCACACGGCCAAAAGTACCAATACCTGGTTTACACACAACAGTATCACTGTGCTTGATTGGCAGCAAACTCGCCTGACCTTAACCCCATAGAGAATCTATTATAGAGAATCTATGGGGTATTGTCAAGAGGAAGATGAGACCCCAGACCCCGCAATACAGATGAGCTGAAGGCTGCTATCAAAGCCACCTGGGCTTCCATAACACCTCAGCAGTGCCGCAGGCTGATCCCTCCATGCCACATTGCCGCATTGATGCAGTAATTGATGCACAAGGAGCCCGAACAAGTAATGGGGGCATTTACTAAACATACATTTCAGTAGGCCAACTTTTCGGATTTTATAAACATTTTTCAAGCTGTTGTTATGAAGTATTCTAATTTACTGAGAAAATGACGTTTGTGTTTTCATTGGCTGTAAGCCATAATCATCAACATTAACAGAAATAAACACTTAAAATAGATCCCTCTGTGTGTAATGACTCTATATAATAGATCCCTCTGTGTGTAATGACTCTATATAATAGATCCCTCTGTGTGTAATGACTCTATATAATAGATCCCTCTGTGTGTAATGACTCTATATAATAGATCCCTCTGTGTGTAATGACTCTATATAATAGATCCCTCTGTGTGTAATGACTCTATATAATAAATCCCTCTGTGTGTAATGACTCTATATAATAGATCCCTCTGTGTGTAATGACTGTATATAATAGATCCCTCTGTGTGTAATGACTCTATATAATAGATCCCTCTGTGTAATGACTCTATATAATAGATCACTCTATGTAATGACTCTATATAATAGATCCCTCTGTGTGTAATGACTCTATATAATAGATCCCTCTGTGTAATGACTCTATATAATAGATCACTCTGTGTGTAATGACTCTATATAATAGATCCCTCTGTGTAATGACTCTATATAATAGATCCCTCTGTGTGTAATGACTCTATATAATAGATCCCTCTGTGTGTAATGACTCTATATAATAGATCACTCTGTGTGTAATGACTCTATATAATAGATCCCTCTGTGTGTAATGACTCTATATAATAGATCGCTCTGTGTGTAATGACTCTGTATAATATAGGAGTTTCACTTTTTGCATTGAAGAACTGAAATAAACTAACTTTTGATGATATTCTAATTTTGTGAGAAGCACCTGTATATAGTATGAAGCCCCACTGCCCCATATGTGTATGTATAATTTGATGCACATGACTCACCCCCTGGGCCGTGGGGTACACGGAACCGGGCCTTCTAGTGTACGGTGCTGATGGGGGTAGTAGTGGCAACCCGATCCCGTGGCTCAGGGTGGTCAGACCAAATGGTGGCAGTCTATTTATCAGTGTTTTGAATGTCCGACTACGCCACTCGTGGATTGCGGTCAGGGATAACCGCCGCTGCGAGGCAGACTGCTGAGGCAGACTGCTGAGGCTGGTGTTGGTGTGCAGCACAGGTGTAGGATAACTCCCCACGGGAAGAGTGTAGCCTCAGGGCAGTGTAGGTGGATGTTGGGGGTGATAGTGCAGGCCGCAATAGTAAGAGTTCAGAGTCCGCTTCAAACAGTTCAGGGTCTTTATTGTAGATATTATTAATGACCCAACAGTACCGGTTAGGAATGGGCCTGGGTGTCTGAGAGCATTCGGGCGAGCCCCACTGGTCAGGGTGAGTGTGTAGGCCTACCGTTCTCTCTATGCTCTTTCTGACTATCCCCCTTTTCGTGGTGTAATAGCCCATGTCCCTGAGCTGGCCGTGTACTTCTCGCCTGTATGGCATGCGACTAGGGCCTTGGGTACCTGTTGCTTGCTCCTCGCTGTACTGGTCCCTCTGTGTGGCGGAGCCTCCAGGCTTCTTAGGCCAAGAGACCTGAAATCCCTCGCAGGTTGGTTCTCTGCTGCTGGGCTTGTAACCCTGACAGCTCCGGACCCCAATGCCCGGTAGATTGGTTCTCTTCCAGGATCGGCTCTCGTCACCTCTGTCCCTGGCTTGCAGTTTCTCCTCTGCCTCACGGACTCCTCAGCTACAGCTGAACTGTCCCTCCTTCTCTGGGACTAGTCTCACTCCTGAGCTAGGTCTTCCAGTTCTCTCTAACCCTGCCCCCAGTTCCAGCTTTTATAGGGGCAGCCAGCTCCCCCTGCTGGCCTGGGACAGTAGGTGCTGTATGCTAATTGTCCCTAACCAGGGGACCTCCCTCCTGCTCTCAGACACAGATTATTGTTTGTGGCATCCAGGCCTGGGGTGACACATTCTCCCCTAGTAAAATTTAGTACTCCGGACTAAACAGGAAACACAAATACAGGGTATAAATGACAACATAACATATATACAAGTATATTTTGTCCTTGAGGTCACGGCGCTTCCGTGACCGGGTGTCCATGTCACCCAACAAGGTGTGAAATTTTCCACGGTGTGGGGACCTGTTTCCATAAACCCCAAGTTCCTCGCCTTGGGCGTGGCGACAAGGCTGAGCTTTCTACTTTGGGCCACAAGGAGGCCACACCGGACAGATTTTTCTTCCGTGGCCATCTTCGAAAGAGGGCACCAAGTGCAACTATCTACAAGACAGTTCCGGTTATTCAGCGTCCATAACCTGTTAGTCCATGAACTAGAAAGACTGGAAAAATATAATTAGCAACCAGGCAACAAACATAAAACATTTACAATATACAGCATTTAGATCTTCCAGCGAGCTGGTATTTGCCCCCTAGTGCTTCAGGTTGACCTGCGTAACCCACTGTCTGGTGGTGGTCTAACCTGACTTTCCCCACTAGCATTCAGGGTACAGCTACTAGCTGGGTTTACAGGCAGTGCAGGCAGCTATCTGCGGGCCCTTTGGCTTACCGCAGGTATGGCAGGCTCACTGTCAGCAGAGGGTTGACTCTCCTGGGCTGCTGGCATGGGTTCTTCTGCCTCTAGGGCTGCTTGGTCTTCTGATTCCTCCTGCTCTCCTGCAGGTTCCTGCTGGGTTGGTTGAAGGAAGTGTAGGACGGGTACCACTATTGCATCATTTATCCGAGTCCAGGACCGGGGGAACTCTCCAAGAACTGTGCTGATCATTTCTTTCTTGTCTTCTGCGGGTTCAAGGTCATCTTGATCTTCTCCTGCACTCTGTAGTTGCTTGGGGCACCTTTTTAGGTGGTCTCTGGAGACGGTGCTAGTGGTTTCTCCTCCATCCTTGGTAATTACACATACCTTCGGGTTGTTGTGGTTGGACTGCAGTACTGTGTACGGATCGCTCTCCCACTGGTCATCTAGCTTGTGAAGCCGTCTCTTCCGCTTCAGGACCTGCTCACCAGGTTCCAGGGGACCAGCAGGGGCGTGTTGGTTGAAGAGCCTCTCTTGCTTTTCTCTCACTTGAGCCAGACTCCTCTCCACACTCTCCTGTACCTTCTTGTACTGTAGCCGCCGTTCCGTATCCCAGTCCGCGTCTGGGGAGGTGGGGAGGACTCCCATCTCCAGGTCTATCGGCAGCTTACCTGGTCTTGCCCTCATCAGGTAAGCCGGGGTGCAATTTGTAGAATTCACCGGGATATGGTTGTATAAGTCTATCAGGTCTGGCAGCTTCTCCGGCCACAGGCTGCGTTCTTCCAGGGGCAACGTTTTGAGGAGATCAATGACGATATTATTCATTTTCTCACATAGCCCGTTGGTTTGTGGGTGGTAAGACGTTGTCCGAATCTTCTTACAGCTGTAGAGGTTGCAGAACTCCTGGAAGATCTCAGCCTCAAACGCTGGACCTTAATCTGTCAAGACCTGTTCCGGATACCCGTGTGGATGGCAGAAGTGTTGTTGGAAGGCTCTGGCCGCTGTTTGGGCTGTCAAGTTTTAACAGGAACCACCACCAGGAACCGGGAATAGTGGTCCACTATTGTCAGGGCATAGACGTAGCCCGACCAGCTTGGAGCCAGTTTCACATGGTCCAGAGCTACCAGCTCAAGAGGCTGCCTGGTGACGATGGGCATCAAGGGCGTCTTCTGGCTGGTACCGTCCTTCCTTCTGAGGTTACATGGGCCGCAGTCCCTGCACCACTTCTCTATGGCCCCTCTCATTCCGACCCAGTAGAACCGCTCTCTCAGTAGGAACTCCAGTTTCTTCCACCCGAAGTGTCCCGCTCTGTCATGGTAGGCCTCCAGGACCATTGCTGCATCTCGTCTCGGGACCACTACCTGCCAGGTCAGCTCGTGCGTCCGGTGGTTGACAAGCCTTCTGCACAGCTTACCTTCATAGAGGAATAGCCTGCTTTTCTCCTTCCATAACTGCTTGGCTTCCTCTGGAGCGTCCGAGCCAGGGCTAGCGTCTGCCTGGGTCAACAGGTCTTTCACCAGGCGAATTGCAGGGTCACTATCTTGCGTTTCAGCCCAGCCGTGGTGAGGTAAGGGATTGAACATGACAGTGGTCAAGTCTTTGTCTCTTACACGGTGGGAGTACTGAGTGGCCCCTTACCGGTGGAATGCAGGGAGCTCTATTTCCTCCAACTCATCTGGATCTTCTCCCTCATCGGGCAAGTGGGGCATTCTCGATAGGGCATCTGCATTGGCATTGGCTCGGCCTGCCCGGTACTTCATGGTGAAGTCATAGTTTGCTAGCCGGGCCATCCACCGCTGCTCTAGGGCACCAAGTCTCGCATTGTCCAGATGTGTCTACGGATTGTTGTCCATGTACACAGTGAACTTCACAGAGGCCAGGTAATGCTTGAAACGTTCTGTTACGGCCCACACCACTGCCAAGGACTCCAGCTTAAAGGAGATGTAATTCTCCGGGTTTCTCTCGGTGGGCCTCAGCTTCCGGCTGGCATACGCGATCACCCTTTCTCTGCCCTGTTGGTTCTGTGACAGTACGGCTCCCAGCCCCACATTACTGGCGTCTGTGTGGAGGATAAAAGGCTGGCCATAATCAGGGTAGGCCAGGATCTCATCCCCCGTGAGGGCCATCTTCAGCTGGCGGAAGGACTCCTCTTCCGGCTTGTCCCACTTGAAGGGTGGCTTTTGGCTTCTGGTCTTAGATTGTCCTATAAGGAGGTCCTGCATAGGGGCTGCCATCTTGGTGAACCTGGGGATGAACCTTCGGTAGTAGCCTACCAACCCGACGAACTGCCTCACTTCTTTTTTGTTAGAGGGGCTTGGCCAGTTCTTTATTGCCATGATTTTGTCAGGGTCGGGGGCTACTCCTTCTGCACTCACCACGTGTCCCAGGTACTGTACCTTCGGCTTTAACAGATGGCACTTGGAGGGTTTCACTTTCATGCCAAAGCCTGCCAGGGCCTCGAACACCTCGGCCAGGTGCTTTAGATGGTCCTCGTAAGTCTTCGAATAGACAATCACGTCGTCCAGGTAAAGTAGGACCGTCTCAAAGTTTCGGTGCCCTAGACAGCATTCCATCAGCCTCTGGAAGGTCCCGGGTGCGTTGCAGAGCCCGAACGGCATATAGTTGAATTCACTTAATCCCATCGGGGTGGTGAAGGCGGTCTTCTCCTTATCAGCCTCTGCCACAGGAACCTGCCAGTACCCACTAGTAAGGTCCAAAGTAGAGAATAAATTAGCTGATTTTAGTGCGACCAAAGACTCCTCTATTCTAGGCAACGGGTATGCGTCTTTATGGGTGATACGATTGACTTCTCTATAGTCCACGCACATTCTCATAGTACAGTCTTTCTTTTTTACCAGAACCAAGGGGGCTGCCCAGGGGCTACAACTGTCTCTAATGACCCCGGCTTCCTTCATTTCTCTCAGCATGCCCTTTGCGTTCTGATAGTGTGCGGGGTGGTACAGGTCTGTATCTTTCTTTTATTGGTGGGTGGCTCCCCGTGGGGATGTGGTGTTCTACCCCTTTCACTCTGCCGAAGTCTAGCTGGTGCTTACTAAAGATTCACTCGTACTCTTGAACCACCCGGTAGACTCCCTGTTTTTGGTGCAAGGGAGTGGAGTCAGCACCCACGTGGAGTTTCTGGCACCAGTCCTCCTTGGGTTTCTGGGAACCATTACCCTCCACCTGGGGAGATGGAGGCAAGGGTTCCATGGCCCTGACAGCATTGTGTTCAACAGTATACAATTTGGCTAGTGTAGCGTACCGGGGCAAGTGTTCTTCCCTTTCCCCAATGTTTAAGATCCGGACGGGCACCCTTCCATGGCGGACATCGACCACCCCCCGGGCTGTCAAAATGGTGGGCCTGCTGTCTGAGTACACGGGTTCTACCATGGCTTGGTAGTCTCTCCCTCTTAACCCGATTGCAGTCCGACACCATTTCACTTTTGGGGGGCATAGCAATGGGGAACGGGTCGCTCATCCTCACGCTACCGATCTCACCACCAGACAGTTCTACCTGTTGCCATCTCATCAGGGCTCATATCTCCTTCTGGAGGACCCTCTGTTGGCTGGAGCTCGCATTCATCGCCACCTGCTGCAAAATTACAATTACTTCTGAAAGACAATTTTCAATCACATTAGTACCAAAGGTTATTTGAGGGTGACTTTCTCGACGGTCAATGTCCACAATGATCACTCCCTGTGCCGGCAGTTCAACTTTACCAATCTTAATGGTCATCTCTCTGAACCCCACCTGCGGCACGGGTTGACCATTGCTGGCGATGATGCTCAAGTCATCGTCTGGATAACGAGTTATATCAGTGTCACTCCAGTACTGCTTGAAAAGTACATAGGGGATGGTAGTCACTTGGGACCCGGTGTCCAGCAGTGCACTCATGGGGATACCGTCCAGCACTACGGGTAAAACCGGGCGTCCCCCTACGTACTTATCACGCCAATTAGATGGGCCTGATGACCTTATGCCTGGGGGTTGGCCCTTTGCCCCAGGTCGGACCCATTTAAAGTACAGTACCTGGCTACGTGTCCCGGCTGGCTACAACGGCGGCAAATCGGCTGTCCATCCTCAGTGTAATGATCGGCGGGCCTCCCTCTGAATGACGGGATCCTCCTCCGTCGACGCCACGGGACATCCTCCGGACTCCAAGCCAGCTTGATTGGTCCTGACGGGTCCATCTGTAACGACTGTACGGTCCTGGTCAATGCAGCAACACGCTTTGTTAGTTCTTGGACCTGATGGTGCAGGTTTGCAGGCGGGGATGGATTTAGGGCCTGCGCATCAGCCCCCACAAGGTCTGTGGGATAGGGCGCCGCCCCCTGGTGGTAAGGGATGGCAGGGCGCCGGGAAGCTACAGCGCCACCCGGTGCAGGTTCTCTGAGCACCTGGATGGCCCTATCTTTGAACTGTGCAAAAGTCAAATCGGGGTTCTGTAGGGCCATGAGGCGCAGCTGGGTTCTGTGGGCGCTGGACAGCAGACCTTCTATGAACTGGTCAGTCAATAGTTTATCTGTACCCTGCACTCTGCCAGGGTCAGCTTGCTTAATTGCCCCCAAGGCTTCCTGTAAATTTAGGGTATAATCTCGGATGCTATCTTGAGCTCGCTGCTTACATCCATAGAACCGCATTTTGATTTCTGCTGAGGTACGGGTATCAAAGGTGTCCCGTAGACGGGTCAGAACCCCCCTTACAGTCCTTTTCTCCTCAGCTGTCCAAGACTTTACCTCCCGCTGGGCCGCACCAGTTAACTGCCCTATCAGTATGCTTACTTTCTGTTCTTCGGTCAGGGGATAAACTTTGAACAGTCTATACAGCCTTTCTTTAAAGTCGCCCAAGGTATGCGACTCGCCGGCATACTGGGGCAGCCAGGCCGCTCCGGGGATATAGGCAGGGGTGGATTAAGAGTAGCAAGGGCCCCGGGCAGTTTAGAAGGCGCGGGCCCCTCCACACACCTGATTTATCACGTGACATGTCACATGATCCCCTGTGATAGATCATGTGATAGTTCATGGGAAATTAATTTGGCATATTATTAATTGTGCTGCCTCATCTGAGAGCAGCACAATATTGGGGCAGATACCCTGATTCCAGCGATGTGTCACTTTTTCAGCTGCTTGTTGTCATTTTGAGAAAATCACCGTTTTATCTGCTGCAGATCTAGCAGCTCTCTGAATGCTGCGCTCTGTATAGCCCCACCCACACCACTGATTGGCAGCTTTCTGCCCATGCTCAGTGTACACAGAAATCTACTGATCAGTGATGGGGGTGGGGTCCTACAGAACTTACTAGTCATCTAGTGATAATTACCTTCTGACAAATCAATGATTTTATCAAAATAACACTAAGCAGCCCAGTAAGTGACACATTACTGGAATCAGTGCCTCTAACCCTACATTATGCTGCTCTCAGATTAGGTGGCAAAAACCTGATGACAGATTCCCTTTAAAGGAGCTGTAAAGACAAAAAAGTTTGTATTAAAAAAAATACAAGCCATTTGTTAAATTAACTTTTTTTCATTGTTAATTCACATTAGACTGTATCTTCAACACTTTTGTCAGCAGGTCTTATTACAGACTCTGAATAGGGCAGCTCTCTCCCTCTCCCTCAGCAGAAAGTCACAGCATGGTTAAAAAACGGGATCTTTTATGATTTTCTCATAATAAATAAAAAAGGACATGCAAGTCCTCCAAACTATTTTCCGTTTCTCTATAGGGGAGATCCTAAATCTTTCTTGTTCTTTAGTTGATCACATGTCAAAAATGCAAAGCATTTACTATGAACTCGCCTAAAAAAATCTACACTTGGAGAGTAATATCATCATCTGCATGTAAATATTCCTTGACTCTAAGGGCTCGCTCACACTGTCGTATAACACGGCCGAATGCTATGTGATGTTTTATCGGATAGGACTCGGCCCTATGTTATACTATGGGACAGTGCGATTATTGGCATGAGAAAATAATCTCATTCGATATTCGGACCATGTGCACCCATACAAGTCTATGGGTGCACGTAAAACATTGGACTGCACTCGGATGTCATCCAAGTGCAGTCCGATGAACACTCAGAGATTATGGAGAAGATGGAGAAATTAAGTTCTCCATCTTCTCCATATCTGTGCTGCGAGAGAATCGGATCACACTCAGTTGAAGCTCTGACAGAGTTTGAGCCCAGTGTCATTAGCATAATTGGCCCTATTCTCTTGCATGAGAGAATATATGGCTTAGTGAGTGGACCCTAAAACTGAATAGTAGTGACGGACAGGCACCTCACAAGCGGGATCCATGTAGCTCTCAGATGTCATGTAGGTAGGGCTTCATTCCATGGGGTAGGGCTTAATTTCAAGGTATATAAAAAAAATGGACTTCAAATAAAAATTAAATGAACACAAAAAGCACTAATTGAATTATTTTTTTCGTATTTATGTTTGCAGCCCCTTTAAAACCCTTTGAGGACCAAGGCACATATATGTCCCATAGTTTTAAACTGGAAAAAAATTTGATTGAATAAAATTTAAGGTCCTCAAAGGTTTAAGTAGGTCATAAATTCATATGAATACTTGCTCATACAATTGCACATGCCAAAAGATGAAGAAGAACAGAATCAAAAATATGACATTAAGTGGAGCACTTACAGGTATTCAAGGTGAAAGAGACCAGCAAAGGCATCGTCTCGAATGACAGTAAATGAGTTAGAATTCAGCAAGCTGAAAATGAAGACAGCAGGTTAGAAGCGAACCAGACTTTATGGTGCTCAGAATTAGTCAAGCAGAATTTATTGACTGCTCTTGCAAAGCACTGAGACTCCCGCTGTGTGTAGATGGCGCCGTGTGGCCTCCTGCTGAGTATAGATGCCGCACGGCGCTCCCCCCAGAGACAGCAGGAGGCCGCACAGCTCCATCTATACTCAGCGGGAGACCGCACGTAGCCATCTATATGACGCGCCCCCTGGGCCATGTTGTTAGGGATACCCGGAGCCGGATCAGATGGGGGTTGTAGTCTCCGAGTGGCTGTGACCCGGTCCGTGCCCAGGGTGTCAAGCTCAGTGTGTGGCAGTCCTACAGATGTTATTAGAGTTCTTTGTGTCGACTACGCCACCCGTTGATTTGCGGTCAAAAGGCCGCCGCTGCAGCAGGGTCCGCTGAGGCTATTGGTATGTGTGCAGCTTTGGTAGTATAACCCCCAACGGGAGGGGTATAGCCTCAGGGGGTCAGCCGTGGAGGATGGTGGTTGTGAAGGTGCAGCAAGGAGACTCAGACGCATAAAATGCAGTTCCAGGGTTTTACTTACTGGTGTTGCTCGGGTCACTGTGTACAGCAGTGACCACCCAAGCCGTGCTGCGTCCACCAGGTCCTGGACTCGGTCAACTCCCAGGCAACTCCGGAGTGTGGTCCTGAGCTCCCTTTCTGACTTGTCCTCCTCTCCGGCCTTCCCCACCAGGGATCCACCTAAGTCCGGCTCCCTCGGGCCTCCTGTTGGTAAACCCTTGTCTCTGGGTTCCCTGACCCTATTCTTGGTTTGCCTTCCGGGTGGATTTAGTGGGTGGTCGTGGCAGATCCTGCCCACGACCTCCGGTTCCTGGCTAAGGTGTGCTGTAGCCTCTGCCAGCTTGGGATCCGGTACCCTTTTGCCGACCCTTCACCCTTTTGTCCTTATTTTGGGATCTTGGGGTCCCCTCTGCGCCTCTGGGTCTCTCTTCCTTCTCCTCTGCTCTGCTTCTCAGGCTCTCAGACAGACTGACGTCTCACAGACTGACTGACCGACAACTGACTGACTGACCCTGATCTAAGATGGTGCCCACCTTATATACTCCCTCTATGTGTGAGCTCAGGTGACCAGCACCCAATGAGCTCCTAGCTTTACCCAGGCTGCTCCCCCTATCTGCCCCTACACTACTGGGATGTTCCACCCCCCTCCCACTCCAGCCAGGAACAGACACTGTCGTACCTGCACATTTCTCTAGTGGGAGTACCATCGGTCTGTTCCTCGGAAATGGGATGTGTGTAGTGCATGCAGCCTACTAGCTCAGTTCCACACTCCATCCTTACCCGGGAGTGGAATATCACACCTCTGGCTGAGGTGCAATACCCCTGTAGCAGCCGAATCCTCAGGGTGCTACATTCCCCCCTGGTAAATCACAGCACGCCCTCGGGCTGTAAAATATAAACATCCAAAACATACAATTTTTTTTTTTTCATAAACATAAACATAGAAAACATCATATATATATCAGCAATAAACTTTTCATATAAATAACATTCTTGTTTCTGGTTCCTCCGGTCACGGTGCAACTTGTGACCGGGTAAAGTGCGACAGTCTCTCTTGGAATAAAACAGTTCCTTATAAAACCGGTAGGGGGCGCTTTAGGAAGCGCAACTATATACAAGGGAATATGGCCGCTCTCAGTCCTCGGCCAGGTATTAGGGAGGATTGACCGCTCTCAGTCCTCGGTCAGTGGGAATAGGGACACACGGGATTCAGTTCAATTGGCTGGTCCCAACGGGGACTATATTTTAACTAGAACAGTTCTTATACCCTGACGGGTAACTATGTACAGTCTCTCTCTACCGTACTTCAACGACGGCGTCCTCCTGCTCTTTCTTGTTGGTTGGTTTCAGTTTCAGACCCGTCCGGGTCCTCTTGCTCCTCCTCACACCGCAGCTCCTCCTCCGTCAGGCGATGCACATGGAGGGCGTAGGGTCCTTTGGCACACTTGTGCCGGGTGAAGGTGACCTCGTCCCCTACATACAGGTCACGACCTCTGTGTCCCTCCGGCAGATGGCTTTCTACGTCTCTGCGGGTTACAAAGACGTCGCCGGGGGTCTGATGGTCTCTAATGAAGCCCCACCCATGCTGCATGTTGAATTTTATCACAGTCCCGGTGGAAGGGGGACCATGAGCTGCACGGGGATTCCTCCTGGTCCGGCTCTTCTGCTCCGCGCTCCTTATCTGCGCTTGCTGTTCCCGGACCCGCCTCTCTCTCCGCTCCCTCTCGAAGACCTCGAGCTGCTGCCGGCAGCACTCTGCACGCTCCGCTGCGGCCGCCCGAGTCTCCTGAGTGAACCCCATGAGGTCTTCTCCAGTGGGGTCCCACTCGAACTGTGCCTCCTCCAGCGGGGGCGAGGTCCTCCTTGCGGGCTTCGGAACCGGAATCAGGGGTTCATCTAGGGGTCTCTCTTTCCGGAGTCGGGGATGGTGAAACTCCGGTGGCCATATGAAGGGCTGCCCATCCGGGCACGTATGCTGGGCGAACAGGTCTTCACCCAGGTGCGGTACTTTAGGTGTTATGGGCGCTGTGGTGGCAGCGGCGCCCGGGTTGACCAGGCCTTGCGACCAGGCTTGGGGCACGCTAAAGGAAAAGGGCACCGTAAGAACGGCGGCGCCCGTGGTTACTCGGCCCTGCGGCCAGGCCGGTGGCTCTGCGGAGGTAGGGGGCGCTGTTGGAATTGCGGCGCCCGGAGGTACTAGGCCTTGCGACCAGGCCGGTGGTATTTCCTGCTTGGCCACGCTCGAGGTCGAGGCGTGTGACGTCACAGGGGTCGCGGCCGCGGTTTCCGGTTGAGGCCTAGTCGGCGGCGGTGACGATGCAGCGACGGGCACGGCAGGGGGAATTTCGGGCTCTGCGACGGGGAGCTGGGGCAGGCACGCGGTTTCCCGGCTCGGGGTAGAGACGTCCCCTTTACCTGCCTCCGTCCGTTCAGCTCCCTTCTCGGCGCCGTCTCCTGCCTTCATTCCTCCTGCGCCATCCTCAGAGGCGGTCTGTCTCCTCGTCTCAGGTGGCGTGCTCCGCTGACGGGTGCCAGTCTGCTGGGCCATCTCTCGGCTCCACTCCGCCAACGTCTCTCGCTGCACCCGGGCCATCCTCCGTGCGAGGCCCTCCAACGCGGTCTGTGCACACTCCCGGTCTCAGGGGAGCTGTGCTAGGATCTCCAGCAGGCCTTCTGGAGTGGCGACTGCAACAGGCTCCTGACCACTGGGTCGGTGCTGCCTGACTCTCCCTCCATCTCCGGGTAGGCTCTCTCTGGACTCTCTTCCAGACGTCTTGTCTCCGGGTGCGCTCTCTCCAGACTGCTCCAGGCGACACCCATCTTTGCTCTCTTGTTCTGTCTCCGCCCACATTGAGGGTGGTCCCGGGGCAACTTAGTGATTCTCAGTTCCAGGGGCAGTTCTCTTACGCTGATGGACACTTCCAGCATCACAGTCTCTGTTGGTGGGCGCGGTTTCCGCTTTTGGCGCCATTCTTCGACCTGGCCCACGATGGGAGGTGGCCTCTTGCCACCCTCTGGCACGCCCATAATGGCGTCCGCTCTTCCAAGGCGGGAAATCTTCGGAAATGGCGGGAATCGTCTCCCAGTGGCGAGAAACTCCATGGATGGCGGGAAAAAGCTGCAAATGGCGGACAACCGGCGGGAAACGACCTGTGATGGGGTCCGTTGGCGGGGACCCTCCGGAACCGGCGGGAGACTTCTTTTTAAGGTAACGGTGTACTTTTCTTCAGGCACGCAGTACCCGGTTGTTGCGGGCACGTAATCCTGCCGACTACGCCAAAGTTGACGCGCCCCCTGGGCCATGTTGTTAGGGATACCCGGAGCCGGATCAGATGGGGGTTGTAGTCTCCGAGTGGCTGTGACCCGGTCCGTGCCCAGGGTGTCAAGCTCAGTGTGTGGCAGTCCTACAGATGTTATTAGAGTTCTTTGTGTCGACTAAGCCACCCGTTGATTTGCGGTCAAAAGGCCGCCGCTGCAGCAGGGTCCGCTGAGGCTGTTGGTATGTGTGCAGCTTTGGTAGTATAACCCCCAACGGGAGGGGTATAGCCTCAGGGGGTCAGCCGTGGAGGATGGTGATTGTGAAGGTGCAGCAAGGAGACTCAGAGGCATAAAATGCAGTTCCAGGGTTTTACTTACTGGTGTTGCTCGGGTCACTGTGTACAGCAGTGACCACCCAAGCCGTGCTGCGTCCACCAGGTCCTGGACTCGGTCAACTCCCAGGCAACTCCGGAGTGTGGTCCTGAGCTCCCTTTCTGACTTGTCCTCCTCTCCGGCCTTCCCCACCAGGGATCCACCTAAGTCCGGCTCCCTCGGGCCTCCTGTTGGTAAACCCTTGTCTCTGGGTTCCCTGACCCTATTCTTGGTTTGCCTTCCGGGTGGATTTAGTGGGTGGTCGTGGCAGATCCTGCCCACGACCTCCGGTTCCTGGCTAAGGTGTGCTGTAGCCTCTGCCAGCTTGGGATCCGGTACCCTTTTGCCGACCCTTCACCCTTTTGTCCTTATTTTGGGATCTTGGGGTCCCCTCTGCGCCTCTGGGTCTCTCTTCCTTCTCCTCTGCTCTGCTTCTCAGGCTCTCAGACAGACTGACGTCTCACAGACTGACTGACCGACAACTGACTGACTGACCCTGATCTAAGATGGTGCCCACCTTATATACT